>NC_090271.1:309804859-311004859 GCF_040414725.1 Anabrus simplex
GATGATGAAGACGACACACACACCCAGCCCCCGTGCTAGAAAAACTAACCAATAATAGGTAAAATTCCCTACCCAGCCGGGAATCGAACCCGGGACCCCTGTGACCAAAGGCCAGCACGCTAACCATTTAGCCATGGAGCCGGACTGTCGAACAGATGATACACATTTATAATACAGCAGCACAAACCTGAACAGCAGAACTATTTTCAAAAGACATCCGATTACCACAAAGGTCTTGATTCTTACAGTTTAGACGATAATAATGATAATTTCGTGTGGCTATTTCTAGCCGAGAGCAGCCCTTGTAAGGCAGACCCCTGATAACGGTGGGCGGCATCTGCCATGTGTAGGTAACTGCGTGTTATTGTGGTGGAGGATAGTGTTGTGTGTGGTGTGTGAGTTGCAGGGATGTTGGGTACAGCACAGACACCCAGCCCCCGGGCCACTGGAATTAACCAATGAAGGTTAAAATCCCCCACCCGGCCAGTAATCGAACCTGGGACCCTCTGAACAGAAGACCAGTACGCTGACCATTCAGCCAACGAGTCGGACATATTGTAAAGAAAGATTTTACGATTTGCTTTACGTCCGAAGGGCCTCCGTGGCTCAGGCGGCAGCGCGCCGGCCCTTCATCGCTGGGTTCCGTGGTTCAAATCCCGGTCTCTATATGTGAGATTTCTGCTGGACAAAGCGGAGGCGGAACAGGTTTTTCTCCGTGTACTCCGGTTTTTCCTGTCATATTTCATTCCAGGTACACTCTACAATATCATTTCATTGTATTTGTCATTCATTAATCATTGCCCCAGAGGAGTGCGACAGTCTTCAGCAGCCGGCATAATTCCTATCCTCGCCGCTAGATGGGGGCTTCATTCATTCCATTCCTGACCCGGTCGAATGACTGGAAACAGGCTGTGGATTTTCATTTTCTTTGCGTCGCACCGATATAAATATAAATAGATTTATTTAAAGTTAATTACAAGAAGGAGAAGAGGTCCCTTTGGCTGTGGCTAACTGCCACTTTAACTTAAATGTATAAATTAATATACAAAAACTAATAAGAATAATACATAAAAAAGCGTAAGATACATTTTCCTACTGAGGATAAAAATATAAGACTGAAAACTAAACATCTGGGTTTTGTTTTTGTTTTTTTGCTATTTTGCTTTACGTCGCACCGACACAGATAGGTCTTATGGCGACGATGGAATAGGAAAAGCCTAGGGGGCCTTAATTAAGGTACAGCCCCAGCATTCGCCTGGTGTGAAAATGGGAAACCACGGAAAACCATCTTCAGGGCTATCGACAGTGGGATTCGAACCCACTATCTCCCGGATGCGAGCTCACAGCTGCGCGCTCCTAACCGCACGGCCAACTCGCCCAGTAACTAAACATCTACGAGATTACAATATTACTTTTACCATTTCATAAACATAGACTATACTAACAAGGAAGAGAAGACATGAGAAACCTAAGAATTTTAATGCCGAGGATGAAATGAGGATAAAACTGAGCTTCTAAAATGTATTATACTGTATTTCGAACTATTTAATTAATTTGAATTGAGAAATGAATTATGAATCACCTCGCTGAAATGAGTGTGTTTCTATGTGAAGCAAATTGAGGGTTGAAAGTTATATTTAAAGGGACGAAATGGTCTTCCCCTTACAGCGTAAATGTATGTCTTATGGTGACGAAGGGATAGGAAAGGGTTAGGGATGGGAAGGAAGCGGCCGTGGCCTTAATTAAGGTACATCCCCAGCATTTGCCTTGTGTGAAAATAATAAACCACAGAAAACCATCTTCAGGGGTGCCCACAGTGGTGTTCAAGCCCAATGTCTCCCGGATGCAAGCTCACAGTTGCGCGCCCCTAACCGCACGGCCAACTCGCCCGGTAAAGAGAGAAAACACTAGGAGTAGTATAAGTGATTATTTAAAACAATAACTGAATCTTTTAAAATATGCTCTTTTTTTTTAGAGGCGTGTGTTGGATTCCAAGCTTTTTTCAAGATTCGCCATGTATGCTTTAGGCACACTGATTCTGCTTCCAAATAGCAGACCATCACGGACCAGATTTCTGGACGAATGTTACGTCTCTCACTCAGATATGGGATGCATTTTTCATAAATACTATTCTTTTCCTCGTCAACTTCACTGGCCTGAGATAAATCTCTTTCGAACCGGATGGTTATTATTAATGGAACCTAGTTAATTAATAAACAGTTTTCTTGTTCAGGTATGCAGTAGCGTTTTATGAATTTGTATGTTGTATTCGACACATTGATAAACTTAAAGGTTTATATAAATAAAATAAGATGTTTGTTCGTATTTTGGTCAGAACTATCATGACCAGAATAACAAGGAAATGCAATTTTTAAATTTCCGTCATGTCTTTTTATATGTTTGAGACGCATCACGGGAAAACGCTGGGCAGAATTCGATGAAAATCGGTATTTAAGACCTAGAGAGGAGGCAATATAATCTACATTATAAATAATTATATCCACGCTGGGTGGAATAGTAGTTTAGGGGAAGGTCTAAATACAAAATTATCAAGAATCTTCGTTAATACTGAACCTGTTTATAAATTCCCCACAACAGAAGTTGTAGAAAATAAAATGTTCCATCTTTCATGAAGTAAAAACTGATTTGAGGACGCCGGGTTGAGTGGCTGAGATGGTTGAGACGCTCGCCTTCTGACCGCAACTTGGCAGGTTCGATCAGGCCGGTGGAATTTGAAGGTGTTCAAATATTGTACGCTAGCCTCGTGTCGGTAGATTTACTGGCACGTAAAATAACTCCTGCGAGACTAAATTCCGACACCTCGGCGTCTCTGTAAACCGTACTTAGTGAGACGTAAAGCTAATAACATTATTATTATTATTATTATTATTATTATTATTATTATTATTATTATTATTATTATTAATTGATTTTAGGATGTATAATAGGCTAAAGGAAATATTTAAGATTTTTTATTTCATGTTGAGCTTACCAAAGAATAATTTGTAACAATGAAAGGAGGAATCTTCCACACCTCATACATATCATCGGTTGCCAGTCCTGACACTTGAACGTATTGCATATGTCTATCCTAAGTGGACCGTGAGCGGTCTATATGAGGTGCAATCTGGGGGTGTTATATCTCACCGAGTGAAACAACCTGTCTGAATATTGGCGTGCAGGTGCTGGGGAGTTGGATAACTTGAAGGTTATAAGTCGACATTGAAAAAGCAAGGCTTCCGTCTTAACCAGATGTTCATGAAGCAATCATTAAGGGCCATGTTTTCATTTGATGGTGGTAATAAAGATGATGATGATGATGATGATAAATGTTTGAATGGGTCAAAAATCTAGGTTACCTTCTACGTAACCTGCCCGCTTCTTACTCAAAGAACCCGTGTTCGATTCCCGGGCCAATCTAGGGATTTTTAATTTTGGACTGAAAGCTGCAACGTGATTCACACAGCCTCGTGAGACCAATTGAGGAGCTGTCTAATACGAGAGACAGCGAACCTAGTCAAGAGATCAAAATAACTGTCGTCACGCTGACCACCTAGTTCTTCAGTAGCTAAATCCTCTAACTGGGCAGTAGTCGTCAAGGCAAGCCAAGGTTGTAGCGCGCTGTTGTGCCACTGGAAGAAATATCGAGGTCAAGGATTGCGACTATTTATTGCTATATCTTTTACGAGCCGTCAAACACCAGAAGTTTGCCCTGTAATGGTATGGGAAGAGTCTGTCAACTTATTAAATAAACAAAAGTACAGGTCTAAATTGGTTTATGCGTCGTCTATAAACTTTCACACTACGTGAATAGCTCTCGAGGCTGAAGTGTCACTGTTCGTGGTCATTAGTTGACCAGTTGTTACCAACACAATAATTCGCTATTTTTGATGAACCAAACGTCTGGTTTTTATTTTTTCCTTCCGTAATCATGTATTTTAAGAAACTTATGGTTCTAGATTCATAATTCTAGTAGCCATATTTGTTAAGTCATTGGTTGTTGCCATTATTTAATTTATTTATTTATTTATTTATTTATTTATTTATTTATTTATTTATTTATTTATTTATTTATTTATTTATGTAAGTGGGTCATCTTTATCTTGTTGCAGAGTCATCTGGAGAAAATCCTCGAGCGCCCCAATAGGACCATGCCGGAACGGAAGCCGCTTTGTCGTAGGGAAGTAAGTGAAACTTCTTTACTGTCCTATAAAATATACAGAGTAGATGATATTTTACAATCGCATCTCTAATGCTCATTCTTTGTTTCTAGAGTAACAACGTCAATATCGAGGATATCTTCCAGTCGAAGGTGAGCATCACAATTTTTCACGGCTAGCAGGTATTATACATTATTCACTATATTTTTCTTGTTTATCAAGTGCAATAAACATTCTTATTATCTCAGTAAGAAAATAAAGCAGGAGTCGGTAGATGCGGAGTGAGTCTTGGCCCAGAAATGGCCACGGCTGGTCCGTGGTCAACAGCTCTGCTCTCCGACCGACCAACCGAGCAGATGAGGGGTGGCCGCGGCTCTACCGTAACTCTACGCCTCTGCATTCGGGAGACGGAGAAGGGCTGGACCCCACCGTCGACCGTCCTGAGAATGGTTTTCCATTCTCCTGCACTAAGGCGAATGACGGGACAGTATAGACCACGGCTTCCAACCCTCTCACTTTCTCCGCACATCTCCTTCAACGTAGCAAATCTCCCTGGACTGAGAGGAGGCCCGCCGACCCCTTCACGGACAGAATGAAAACGTTTTAGTAGTACTAGCATGACGAACATAAGACCAAGTGTGAGGTCCCGGTCGCGCCACTGCAAGCACTCAAGCGATTATATCCAACACGTGCTCCAGTAGTCCCGGCAACCCGGGTATAGAAAAGTGCGGGAGACGTTACTGTACGAGATATTTCAGTGAATAAGTCGAATTTTCTTTGCTTTCAGTTCCTAAATTCAGTTCACTGTGTGTTGACTACTTCAAGCATGTATCTTGTGTGCCTTGATTAATTTAATAATTCAACATGCCGTATTGTTTTGTGCCTGGCTGTAGGTCAGGCTATGGTAGAGTAGTTGAAGATATGCGATTTTTCACCACCGAAGGATAGAAATCAATTTGAAAAAATGGGCCAGAGCTATCATTATCTGAACTGCCAATTTTTCTTCAGAACGAAGGAAATCCAGGGAGATTTAAAATCTCGGACATTGGTCAAATCTTCAAACAAGCTTTCGAAAGTCCAGTAACCAACAAATTGAGTTGGTAAGTAGAGTATTATACCAATATAAATGGTCCGGTATTAGACATTATAAATTTTCAGATAAGTCATCAATTTTTGGTAAGGTGACGAAGTCTCTCATAGTGCATTGGCACTGTCGGTAGCTTCAAGTAGCCTACGCAGTGGCCTCCGCGGTATGCACTAGCCATGCGTCTTGGTGGGTGTGCTAAGTACCAACTGATGAGCCCAACTTAGCACACGGGGGCGAAACGCTGGCAACCAGGAATGAGTTAGCTGGAAAATTTATAATGTCCAATAACGGACCATTTATATTGGTATTATAAATTTACTCATTCGGGACAAACATTTCAGGTTCCCTATGGGAATCAACATCGATACCAAGTAGAGTATTACCTTTATATAGTTCATGCGTGTTTGTTTTAATATGCTGGGAGTTACGTGCTATTTACCTGTATGTGTAAACTCCAGTAACCTGCGCTTTCCGCAACATGATGAAGGCCGTAGCTCTTATTTCCATGTGTGTTTTGTTTTTTTTCGTTGTACCCTGCCGAGGTATTTTAATTGTAATCTCTGATTGTTTTTTAAAAGATAGTGAATATACTTATCAGTTATGGAGTAATACCATTCCTCTGGCATCATTCCTAAGACCAGCTGATCGGTACTGTGGAGCTTACTCACTCTAGCGCCTGGCGGGGCGCGCTTGAACTTGAGGAGTACTCACACTTGTTCTTATATTCGTCATGGTACTAGTAAAGCGGGATGCCTTACGCAACTTGAAGGTTGGTGCAGCGCCTCCTAGGAGGTGCTGGTTGGTTCACCCAGCAAAGATAAGAAATCATTGATCAAGCACAGTGACCCGGTGTTTTGTATTAGGGTGGTCTTTTCCTAATTCTCCGTAACCAACAGCACCCAGACTACCCATCGAAGTGCTGCTCTTACCCTAGGATTTGTTTTTACAATACCATTTGTTTTTACGTTGCACCGACACAGATAGGTCTTACGGCGTCGATGAGAGAGGAAAAGCCTTGGAGTGAGAAGGAAGCGGCCGTGGCCTTAATTAAGGTACAGCCCCAGCATTTGACTAGTGTGAAAATGGGAAACCACGGACATCTATCTTTAGGGCTGCCGACAGTGGGGTCGAACCCACCATCTCCAGGATGCAAGCTCACAGCTGCGCGCCCCTAACCGCACGGTCTTACCATATATTGCCTAACCGCGGAGATGATACGACATTCGATGTTAATGATCACATCGTTGGCTAACGCAATACTCTTCTCTCCGGTCTTCCCTCAAGTACTAGCAGTCAGTATTACACGTTAATTTAGCCAAGTTTTGCAGCCTGATGCCTTTTCTGACACCACTGAACAAGGAGGGTTTTATTCACTATTACGTTTATTCCATGGAGGTGGGTAATGTACTGTATACGAAGAGGGGGATGTCTTAAGACGAACACTCAAACTCGCTCCCCGAACCGGAGGAATTAACCAGACACAGCTAAAAATCCCAGCTTGAAGGAAGTTGAACACAGGCTACCTGACTATTTTTTTTTTTTTTTGATTTAGAGTTTAATGCTAGTTGCTAGTTGCTACTTTGCTGGGCTGAGTGGCTCAGACGGTTAAGGCGCTGGCCTTCTGACCCAAACATGGCAGGTTCGATCCCGGCTCAGTCCGGTGGTATTTGAAGGTGCTCAAATACGACAGCCTCGTGTCGGTAGATTTACTGGCTCGTAAAAGAACTCCTGCGTGACTGAATTCCGGCACGTCGGCGTCTCCGAAAACCGAAAAGTTAGTTAGCTCAATTGGTAGAGCAACCGACGCGAAATCGGGAGGTTGTGGGTTCGGATCCCACTGGTGTCTGGTTGGCCATTTTTGTTCTGTACTTAACATCTCTTCAACACGTACTAAATGTACGTAACACGACCTAATAGGTTGAAAGTAGGTTTCGATTAATTAAATAACATTATTAGTTGCTACTTGTTTTTAACGTCGTACTAATACATCGAAGGTTTTCGGTGATGGAAGGCTGGGAAAGGGCTACGATTGGGAAGGTAGCGGCCATGGCCTTAACTGAGGTAAAGCCCCAGCATTCGACTGGTGTGAAATTGGGAAACCACAGAATACCATTTTCAGGGCTGCCGATGATGGGGTTCGATCCACTATCTCCCGAATGCAAGCTCAAAGCTGCGCGACCCTAACCGCAAGGCCAACCAGTTCGGTTGCGCTTAATGAATCGTACAGGAGGCTACTCTGACTTAAATGTCCGAATATTCTTATCTGTAGTAAATTATCTGAATTTACGCAGCGTCTTAGACGTTTTAGCATGTTATTATTTATCAATAAAAATAAATGTCCTAAAAGACTCTTTAATTTAATTCCTTACTTCTTATTTCATAAAATCATGTTCACATTTACTCTCTTTGTATGCATTATAAGATGAGAAGAAGAAGAAGCAGCCCCCCCCCCCCCTTTCGCAAACTTTTCATAGGCAATGCACACATATTACCATCGCCCCACCTACTTCCCCTACCCGCTCCACGAAACAGAGTTATTTCCTACTCAATTTCTCCTCGCCCCCTAATTAGCTTAAGGTAACGGACGATAGCAGCTAAGTACACATAAAAGTCAATCATTTACTGAAGTAACAATAGAGGACTGATATGTTCATTATTTGCTCATAACTTCACCAATGTCCGCCTCTGTGGTGTAGTGGGTAGTGTGATTAGCTGACAGCCCCGGAGGCCCGGGTTCGATTCCCGGCTCTACCACGAAATTTGAAAAGTGGTACGAGGGCTGGAACGGGGTCCTCTCAGCCTCGGGAGGTCAAGTGAGTAGAGGGGGGTTCGATCCCCACCTCGGCCATCCTGGAAGTGGTTTTCCGAGGTTTCCCACTTCTCCTCCAGGCAAATGCTGGGATGGTACCTGACTTAAGGCCACGGCCGCTTCCTTCCCCCTTCCTTGTCTATCCCTTCCAATCTTCCCATCCTCCGACAAGGCTCCTGTTCAGCATAGCAGGTGAGGCCGCCTGGGCGAGGTACTGGTCTTCCTCCCAAGTTGTATCCCCGACCCAAAGTCTCACACTCCAGGACACTGCTCTTGAGGCGGTAGAGGTGGGATCCCTCACTGAGTCCGAGGGAAAAACCAACCCTGGAGGGTAAACAGATTAAGAAGAAGATGAACTTCAGCATTTCATAATCACTGACTAATTTACACAACTGAGCAATATTTCACATATTTATATGCATATTGTTTAAAGTGATTTCATAGAATCTGAGAAAGTTCTTGTAGAAAAATGTTGAGCCTAACCATGGATCGAAAGTTTCAGCCGATACGGCTCATCTATCTCACTAGTTCTAAAATATTTTAATATAAAAACATAACCGTAAGGGTCCGACTCATTGGCTGAATGGTCAGCGTTGAGGCCTTCGGTTAAGAGGGTCCCGGGTTCGATTCTCGGCCGGGTCGAGGGTTTTAATCGCCTTTGATTAATTTTTCTGGCCCTGGGACTGGGACTGGGTGTTTGTGTTTGTCCCAACACTTTCCTCTTCATATTCAGACAACTCACTACACCACTAACCACCACAGAAATACAGTACGCAATAGTGATTGCATCCCTCCACACAGGGTTGGCGTCAGGTAGGGCATCCGACCGTAAAAATGGGTTAAATCCGCATGTGCGACACAGTTCGCACCCGCGACCCCACAGGTATGGGGAAAACGTAGAAAAAAAGAAGAAAAACATAACTGTAAGGAAAAAGAGACTGCGATTAAACGTGTCATTTCTTTATGTTATTTTTTATTTTTATTTTCTGCTAGCTGTTTAACGTGGCACTGACACGTCGAATGTTTTCGGCGACGCAAGGGTTGGAGAGGCTTAGGTTGAGAAGGTAAAGGCCGTGGCATTCTTCTTCTTCTTCTTCCTCTTCTTCTTATTCTTATTCTTATTCTTACTTTATTCATGGGGTCTCTTTATAAAGTTCCTTTTTAGCGTCGACCTCGAAGATCTTTTGCTACCATCTGTTTTCCTTCATCCACACCTAGGTATACCTGCTCCCTTCATAAAGTTGCAGGTCCGCATTGGGTCTTCTCGGATGTTTCTTCTCTCATCGCCATGTAGTCCCAGTACGGAGATTCTGATTCTTCACAGCGTCTCACATTCAAAGAGTATGTGATCAGCTGATAAGGGACCGTGGCCTTAATTAGCGTACAGCCCCAGGTCTGAAAATGTGAAACCACGGGCTGCCGACGGTATTTTTATGTAAATATGCCGATGCTATATAAATGTTTACATAGTCTATGCGTTAAATGCTTTCGTATTATATTGAGACATATTGTTCTTGTTTTCTTCTAAACTCTTAGCTTGCTAATATGTATAAAACGTATCAGCTTAATTTGATATTTTTAGTATGTCAAATTTTTAAATATTCGTTATAAACAAGTAAAATAATAAGCCGTAAATAAAAATAAAGTAATTTAAATATTTTAATTTATTTCTTGTTGATGTAAAGTATTTTTTCGATGTCTTTCTTTCCTTCTTTCTTTCTTTCTTTCTTTCTTTCTTTCTTAATCCGTTTAACCTCCAGGGTTGGATTTCCTCTCGGGCTCAGCGAGGGATCCCACCTCTACCCCCTCAAGAGCAGTGTCCTGGAGTGTGAGACATTGGATCGGGAGATGAAACTGGGGAGGAAGACCAGCACCTCGCCCAGTCAGCCTCGCCTGCTACGCTGAACAGGGGGGATGGGAAGATTGGAAGGGACAGACAAGGAAGAGGGAAAGAAGCGGCCGTGGCCTTATGTTAGGTACAATCCGGCATTTGCATGGAGGAGAAGTGGAAAACCACTTCGAGGATGGTTGAGGAGGGAATCGAACCCCCCTCTACTCAGTTGACATCCGGAGGCTGATTGGACCCCGTTCCAGCCCTCGCACCACTTTTCAAATTTCATGGCATAGCCGGGAATCGAACCCAGGCCTCCGGGGAAGGCAGCTAATCACGCTAACCACTACACCACAGAGGCGGCCAGTAATTTCTTCCCTGAGCCTTAACTCACTTGCTCAGTGGTGCTCTGTGGTTTGATAAAGGGTGCCCAAGGGTAACTTAGGTACCATTTCACTTGCTGTCAAGTCTGCGCGTTATTCATTTGGAAGATCAAGCGTGTTCTCAGCGTTCATTACAGCGTTTGACACGCCGTCTCATTTAGCACCGGAAATCTTTGAGCGGTGATATTGAAACCAGTTACGGAATCAACCCCCCTTCAGAAGGAACTCTATAATGAGTTTCTGTACCGTGAGAATCCGCGGGGTTGTTACATATTTCTCTTTAACATTTGTTGTCATCAGTTGGACGCGAAGGACCCTCGAATCATCAGCAATATTTATTGCAATCAGAATGCTATCGTAAAGGAAGGTAGGGAATTCTCTGAAGACGTGGTAATGAAACGTGGTGTTAGACAGGATTGTGTCCTGTCTGCTATGTTGTTTAACCAATACTCACAGGAAACAATATAAGCAGCTTTAGCGGAAGAAAGAACAGGAATTTAAGTTAATGGAAAAACAATCAACAACTTAAGGTTTGCAGACTACACATTGTTGTTGGCAGAAAGCCTACAAGATTTTCAGCGACTGACCAACCGAGTCGTAAGTAAGACACGTGTTAGGAGCAAAACTCTGTCGATCCCCCGCCCTATAATGGCGGGTGTTCCCCATGGTGGAGTTCTCTCCCCGGTTCTTTGGCCGACATACCTAAGCAGACGCACGCGAAGGTCTACTTGTATGCTGATGATATGGCAATTGTCTCTGTCTCTTGGTAACCACCTGGAGCAGTAAATTACATCCAAGATGCCCTCTCCACTCTCAAACCGTGGCTTCGAAAGTGGAGAATCAAAATTAACGTTGACAAAAACAATGCAACTCTGTTTTTAAACGCACCAGTACTAACCCTCTCCCACTGGTCTTTTTTTGGTGAAGTGATCCGTGGAGAAATACAACTAAATACCTAGGAGTTATCCAAGGCAGAGGACCCACTTTCAATGACCATATTAATTCGATTTAGTCCCAAGCGAATAGACGCTTATCTGAAATTATACCCCTTATGAAAGCCGATCAAGGCCTTAATCTAGAAAACAGGCTCACACTGTACAAGACATCCCTTCGACCAATTCTAGAGTATGCCAGTTCGGTCTGGGGAATGGCAGCCAAAACCCACCTGGATAAGGTGCAGTGCATCCAAAACCGTGTGCCACGTCTCATCTCAGGTGCACAATGGTTTGAACGGAATCAGGACATCCATCAATCCCTAAAGATGGATGAGATTAGAACCAGAATAAAGAAGACGTCCCGGAAATTCTCTTCTGGACTAATCCACAAGCCCTATCCTCTCATCACTACGTTAGGCAATTATGATACCCTTGGCCTCCGCTATAAGCGACCCAAGGTCATTCTAAACTAGTCGCCCCTAAAAAGGGCGCAGGTCGCATTCTGACCCGCTCCGATTCCGTTCCAACAGGTCCCCTCACCTTCACATCAATGCAGCCCTAGTTGGACAAGTCATGAAATAGCACCCAAGACCCTTACAGGTCGGAGGGGTAAAATCCTCATCAGAAACGGCGCGCCCGTATTCTGTTTGAGACTTGAGGCATGGTGTCCCGAATACACCACCAAGAGAGCTTGATGATCAGTGGAGAGACAGTACAGCAAGTGACAAAATACAAGTATACAGGAACAAGTGTGAACTACAACATTGACTGTAATATAGAAATAAAGTTTAGGATCAGCCAAGCCAGAAATCCATTCAATAAAATGAGGAGAGTGTTCTGTAGTGGAGACCTTAGTTTAGATCTAAAAATTAGATTTTTGAGATGTTACGTATTCTCCACCTTGTTCTCTGGAGTTGAGACCTGGGCCATAAAGAAAAGAGAAATTGACAGATTAGAGGCACTTGAGTTATAAATGTACAAAAGGATACTGCGGTTGAGTTGGACAGAAAAGGTCACAAATGATGAGGTTATGAGGCGAATGGGAAACAGAAAGAAGTATTAAATACTGTCAAAATCAAAAGGCTGCAGTATCTCGGTCATGTGATGCGAGGAGAGAAATATCATCTACTGCAGCTCGTCATTCAAGGGAAGGTACAAGGCAAAAGAAGATCGGGAAGAAGACTCATTTATTGGATTGATAATATGAAAACTTGGTTGAACTGTTCCACTATCGAGCTGTTTCGCTCTGCATCATCTAAAGCAAGAATCTCAGTGATGGTAGCCAACCTTCTGAGAGGATATGGCACTTGAAGGAGAAGAAATTATTCTGTTAGACTAAACAGTGCTAAAGTTTGGCAACGGTGTTGTAATATCTTCTGCCAGGAGAGTTAGGGTTTACGGACTGCACACTCTAGTTGCCAACTCGTCTCAGTGACAGAGCAAACAGGCTGAAGACAAGGACGCGTACACCGTGTGGACTACACCTGTCAGCTGCAGGTTGGTTATAAAGAAGAGGAAATGATAAGGAGAGTTACGTAACTGAATGATCTTCTGTAGGCCTACTATTAACTCTTCAGTGAACTTGTATAGAATTACTAGCTAGTATTTAATTGCATAGCTCTTAACGTTACCCGAATAAAGCGATGGGGAAGTTAGCAAATGTCTTTTCTCATGTGAAGACTGGGTTAGGGAATTTTCATTGTAATGGTAGGCCCTCTTGCCTACAATCAGTCGCAATCAAGTTGGGGAGTTGTTATTATAATGGCGGACTGCCACTCTACACTAGCCTTTTTACACCATCAGAAAGACTGTATTAGTGGTTTTCCCAACTGAAATCAATATAGGTCATAAAAATGACGTCAGTAGGAATGTCGCGAATCGCGATTAAAAGCGATTCTATCATATTAACTACTCGATCAAATATAAAACTACCGGGCGAGTTGGCCGTGCGCGTAGAGGCGCGCGGCTGTGAGCTTGCATCCGGGAGATAGTAGGTTCGAATCCCACTATCGGCAGCCCTGAAAATGGTTTTCCGTGGTTTCCCATTTTCACACCAGGCAAATGCTGGGGCTGTACCTTAATTAAGGCCACGGCCGCTTCCTTCCAACTCCTAGGCCTTTCCTATCCCATCGTCGCCATAAGACCTATCTGTGTCGGTGCGACGTAAAGCCCCTAGCAAAAAAAAAAAAATATAAAACTGCACCTTATCTTCATCTAATGAATAGTACTATCCTGCCGATCTAACAGTCCAAAGTTCCAGAACTGGAATGATCAGGCCACAAACAGCCGTAAGTTGTGAACACTCCTCTGCCATTATTCCATTAAGTATGGACACTGCTCATTCTAATGAGCGCCTCAGAGTAGGTATCGAATAGCTGGAATACTATGATGAACCATTGTGTTACGTACCAGCAATATCAGAAAATGTATGAACCAGAGGAATGACATGCTAAAGAAGAAAGTTATCTAACTCCTAGCTATTTCCCGCCAATATTCAGACAGGCTGTTGTACTCGGTACGCAGCAGTAATGCCATCTATCGGAGATGAGTGGCAGCAGAACGAATAAAGAACATCACCACAAACGATGGTCAATGTAATGTTATTGTTGATGAATTTTATGAGCTTTCAATATTGTAGGCCTTCACATTTAGTTTTCTTCCGACTCTGAAATATCACTCTTATCATAACTGTTACGGTAAATGATCGGAAATTGCATTCTCTATAACTTTTGTTATGTAGTACTTTTCGATAGGATCAATAATAATTACATGTATTTCAAAATTAAATTTTAGGCACCTTCCCATAAACTACAATTTAATCCAGAGTGAATAAAATCATTTATAGCTTACACTGTGTGTAGTTTCTTATTCCCCAACTCTATATACCGAGTTTCATTAAATTCTGTTTACCCATTTTCTCGTGGCTTGGAGTTGATATGGACTTGGCAACAAAAATACAAATTCATGAATATATCTGTTATCACAGCCGATAGCCTACGGCAAAGATGTGTAAGGAATAAATGATCGGAAATTAAATTATTTAAAACTTTAGTTAAGTAGTATTCACCGACAGGACCACTAATAACATAAATATTTGAAAACTAAATTGTAGGCCTTCCCCTAAATTACCATTTCACTCAGCGTGAATAAAATGATTTATAGCTTAGATTGTAGTGGCTCGTTCCCCGACTTCACGTACCGATTTTCATTAAATTCTCTTCAGCCATTTTCTCATAATGCGCGTACATACATACAGACAGGGATGACGAAAAGTTAAAAAGTGCATTTCCTTGTTACTGAGGACAAGTCCGATACAGAAATACCATTCTTTTTAAATTCTGAGCAATGTACACACAAAACTCTTATTTTATATATATAGATAATTTCTACCAGTGGCCTGTTGCAGCAATAGCTGCGAACAAAGACCAAAAATAAAACTGATATTAAAGAAAATGAGAGAAAAGTAACGGAAAATATACTGAACTGCAGAAGACCCTTTGTTTGCTTTTGAACTGACGCTTACGTTGTGACTCCTTAAAACTTCCTGGGATTAGGTGAAGAACGTCTTCATATACGTTGTTTCAGTCATCATTGAAAGGTCCGGCTCATTGGCTGAATGGTCAACGCTGAGGCCTTCGATTGAGAGGGTCTCGGGTTCGATTCCCAGGCCGGGTCCGGAGTGTTAATCGCATCTCATTAATTATTTTGGCTCGGGGGCTGGTTGTTTATGTTTGTCCCAACACTTTCTTCTTCATATTCAGACAACGCACTACACAATCAACCACCGCAGAAACACGCAACAGTAATTATATCCCTCCATATAGGGTTGGCGTCAGGAAGGATATCTGGCCGTAAAACAGGGTAGAAGAAGAAGACAGTCATCACTGAAGGGACTTGGAATTGCTCTGTCGTTGTAAGTTGAAAAATGGAAGTCTATACAACTGCCGGAAACGTGACTTGCCAATCAATCGTTACTTATGAAGTCATTGGGAACCATTATTATATAATTTCCTATTTCAATTTTTATTTCATTATTTCATAATTGTAGCAGCCGTGCCACGAATTACTTTTCGGAACGTTTTGCTTGCATATTTGTTTTCAAGTGTAACCCTTTAATTTTTTGCCATATTTGAGGTTTCTGGATACTTGTCTCAATTAGCTAAGGTTTTCCACCTTTAGACACCACAGGAATAACTTGGCGAAAATTCCCCCATATGTGACAATCCTACCACTCATTTCTTTTCCACACCTCATAATATCCTTTAATAGGCAATCAATGCAATTTACTGCTAATGCAGGAATCATCGAAGCTTCATCAGTAATAATAATAACGGTTGATTTTCGCAAAACGTCTGCTTCTGAGCTGTTCCATTCAATGCAAGAAAGTGAACTTTGTTACTGGAACAGGCAAACCAAAAGTTTCGCAAATTGTCTTACCATAGAGAGACAACTTTCACAGAGCCCTATATCAGGCTGGCATAGACAGATCAGTGGAGACAACTTTCATAGAGCCATCTACTGGCGAACACAGTTAAATGCAACGCCCTAAGCATCCTATCATTCGAATAAAAAATAAAGGATTTATTGAAATAAATAATAATTTTTTAGTAATCTTGAGATGGAGACCTTTCTTTAGATGTAAAATACATAGCTGTTAGTATTGCAGTTTTCTCACAAGTTCAAATTATATATAGAAAATTATTTGCTCTATACAAGTGGGACGAAAAGGACCAAAGTAATGGTCATAAGCAAACATGTCATTCAACATGTTAACTTGACAGTAGGTGGCACGGTACATCACTGGAGCAACTCCAACGCTTTAAATATATCGGCAGCGTACTTGATCACAGCTGGAACAACGCTGTTGAAATTAGATACGGGATTGAACTCTTTCGTTCCTTTGTCCCAATCCAAATTCTCCTACTGTACTACCTTCTCTTCCTTGGCCTACCACTGCATTCCAGTCTCCCATCACAATTAGAGAATGAGCAAACTGCTGTGTAACAGGGACTGATCAATCTCCGTCTCCGTTTACTTCGGTGCTATGTATTTTCTGTCTTATTTTATGGTGCCGAGACTTGGGCCCTAACAGAGAACACAAAGTACTTGTATCTTTTGAGATGTGGTGCTACCGACGTCTGCTCAGAATATCATGGGTTGACAGAATGCGAACACTGAAGTACTACAACGCCTGAACAAAGAGCTAGAGGTAATGCACAACATCAAAAAGAAGACACTTGAGTACATAGGCCATATCATTCGAAATGATAAATATTAACTCCTTCAGCCTATCATCTTTCTTTCTTTCTTTCTTTCTTTCTTTCTTTCTTTCTTTCTTTCTTTCTTTCTTAATCTGTTTACCCACCAGGGTTGGTTTTTCCCTCGGACTCAGTGAGGGATCGCACCTCTACCGCCTGAAGGGCAATATCCTGGAACGTGAGACTTTGGGTCGGGGGGGTACAGCTGGGGAAGAGGGCCAGTACCTCCCCCAGAGGGCCTGCTATACTGAACAGGGGCCTTGTGGGAGGTTAGGAAGATTGGAAGGGATAGACAAGGAAGAGGGAAGGAAGCGGCCTTAAATTAGGTACCATCCTGACATTTGCCTGGAGGAGAAGTGGGAAACCACGGAAAACCACTTCGAGGATGGATGAGGTGAGAATCGAACCCCCCTCTACTCAGTTGACCTCCCGAGGCTGAGTGGACCACATTCCAGCCCTCGTACCACTTTTCAAACTTTGTGGCGGGGCCGAGAATCGAACCCGGGACTCCAGGGGTGGCAGCTAATCATGCTACCAACTACACCACAGAGGCAGACTTCAGGTTATCTTACAAGGTAAAATTAAAGGTAGGAGAAGTAGGGGAACGAGGAGAATATCTTGGTCACGGAAAGTACGAGAATGGTATAGGCTCAGTAACACCCCCCCCCCCCACCCCCCCACCCTCTCCAACTCTTTTCCGGGTTGCTGAGAACAAGAACCAGATCTCGCTGACGTCAGCCGACATCCAATGAGGATATGGTACAAGAAGAATACAAGTGGGCATAGTGACTAGTTATAAGGATCATAAGTTCCTATTTAATTCCATTGTGAAATATGTTTTTAACGGGTTGGCATTTTTTTGTTTGCAGCAAAACATCCACTTCACAACGGTGTTCGAACTACGAGCTGCAGCTAAGGAGGCACAGGTGTTCAGGCCAGGACAGGGGCAACTGGAGAACTCCAAACTTGCGCAAATCGCGCGCTATGTGGCTGCTACTGGACAGGTAAGCTCTCACAAGCAGTTCTGAAGACACTATGAATACATTTCCAAGATAGTGTCATAAAATGATATGCTGCGACTTTATTTCTTCAACTAGAGTCTAGGTGTTCCTTCTGTTGTGCGAGGGAAACGTGCTCCATTGAGAAATGGATTCCTTTAGTCGGGCAAAGGCTCACAATGATTGCCGTACTTTACGATACCATTACTGAAATAATTAATTTTCAGTCAACAGTACTAAAGAGATGAAGATATTTTAGCGGAACTTAGTGTAATAATAATAATAATAATAATAATAATAATAATAATAATAATAATAATAATAATAATAATAATAATAATAATAATAATAATACACTGTTCTGTATCCATACAATGCCTCTGACCCACATGCAAATCACCAAATATCCCTGCAGGAGAAAGAAAGGACATGGCGAGAGAAGACCCTCCACGGAAAATACTACAGCAATCTAAACCAACAGAGCATAGACAAGAATGCGTCGTGTATGTGGTTACAAAGTGGGCGCTTATTTGGGGAGACAGAGGGATTTGCAGTTGCTATACAAGACCAAGTAATAGCTACAAACAATTACAAAAAGTACATCATCAAAGACACCAGCGTACTCTCCGACAAATGCAGACGATGCTCCGTTCATCTCGAGACCATCGACCATATCACTGCGGGCTGCCCAATACTTGCCCCCGTAGAATACACGAGACGACACAATCTTGTCTCGGGAATCATACACCAGGCACTTGCTCAGGAAAACCAATTAATTCAGGAGCGTATCCCTTATTACAAGTACCATCCAACACCATTCCTGGAGAACGAGTCGATTAAGCTTTATTGGGACACTGCTGTAGTGACAGATAAAACAGTCAACCATAACAGGCCAGACATAATACTGGTAAACAAGAAAACTGGGACGACTTTCATTATTGACATCGCTATCCCCAATGACACCAATATTGACAGGAAGTACAGTGAAAAAATCTCCAAGTACAAAGAACTTGCAGAAGAGATAAAGAGGATCTGGAAGATGAAACTGGTACGAATAGTTCCTGTGATTCTGTCAGTCAACGGCCTCATTCCACATACACTTCACAAGAGTCTGCGAGAACTGGGTCTTCCACCGAACATCTACAGAATTATGCAACATTCTGTCCTCCTGTCAACATGCAACATTGTGCGATCGTTCTTCTCCCAAGAATGAAGATCCCGTGATCTACAGTTTTGTATATACCTGTACATCAACGTTTGTATTATAATGTGTAAATACTTTAATTATGTAAGGCACTTGGTGCATCCCGTGCCCCATTACTACCCATATTTCCTTGTGGAGAAGTGTATGAATAATAATAATAACAATAACAATGATAATAATAATAACAATAATAATGTCCGCCTCTGTGGTGTAGTTGTTAGCGTGATTAGCTGCCACCCCCAGAGGCCCGGCCCGGGTTCGATTTCCGGCTCTGCCACGAAATTTGAAAAGCGGTACGAGGGCTGGAACGGCGTCCACTCAGCCTCGGGAGGTCAAATGAGTTGGGAGGCGAGGGTAGATTCCCACCTCAGCCATTCTCGAAGTGGTTTTCCATGGTTTCCCACTCCTCCTCCAGGCAAATACCGGGATGTTACCTAACATATGGCCACGGCCAATTCCTTCCCTCATCTTTTCCTAACCCTTCCAATCTCCCCATCCTCCCACAAGGCCCCTGTTTACCATAGCAGGTGAAACCGGCTTGGTGAGGTACTAGTCATCCTCCGCAGTTGTATCCCCGACCCAATGTCACACGCTCCAGGACACTGCCCTTGAGGCGGTAGAGATGGGATCCCTCGTTGAGTCCGAGGGAAAAACAAGGAAAAGGGAAAGAAGCCTTAAGTTAGGTACCATCCCGGCATTTGCCTGGAGGGAAGTGGGAAACCACGGAAAACCACTTCGAGGATGGCTGAGGAGGGAATCGAATCTCCTCTACTCAGTTGACCTCCCGAGAATGATTGTACCCCGTTTCAGTCGTCGTACCACTTTTCAAATTTCGTGGCAGAGCATGGAATCAAACCCGGGCCTGAGGAGGTGGCAGCTAATCACATTAATTACTACACGACAGAGGCGGACAAAATTGAAACTACTACAATAGCACAAATAATAATCTAAACAAACACTGGAATAAAATTGAAAGAAACTAAATTATAGCCTAATACCGGAAAATGTTTAATGTTCTTACTTAGTAATTTATACAAATACTTTTTTTTATACCAGGTAGGACTGAAAATATAACTTCCTGAGTTTTTGTTTAAATTGATTAATAGTTGAAATATACTTCATAAGGTAGTTCGTTGTATATTTTATACAAATAATTATTTGTACCATAAGTTACTGTACCTGATTGACAGGTACAAATATTCAGATTTTTGCATGCGTCTTGCTGATGAATATTTCTATTATATTGTATGGTAAGATTGTTATGAATTTTATTTTGACATTTTTTAAATATAAATATGTAGAAACCAAATACAGAAAAACGTAACACTTGTCAGAGGGACAGTATTTCGTTTGAGGAAAGTCTTGTTGTGTGCTTAAGGTAAGTAAAAATGTTTATTTCAATGGAAATGTTTTATTGATTTCATTGACGAATATTCTTAAGCAGAATTGTAAAAGAAATGTTTTAATGAACATATTGTATGGATAAACAAACATACTACGCTTTTAAATCAGTGGTGATACCTTCTGATGCCTGAACACGTCTGACGAAAATCTGGCATTCCAGATCTTGGGCTGACGCGTGTCAAGATTATGTTCACCCGCATTGTGACGTCAGATGAGCACATGTCACAACACGACACATCAGGACAATCGGAGTGCTCCAATATAGGGACCTGCGAATGGCGAGTGGTGCGCTCTTGCGACTACCTCAGAAAACATTTGATGGGGTAAGCTGCAGGCCAGCGCTCGAGTTAGTTTTAGACGGTGTTAACTGAAAGAATGGAGAGTCGAACGTGTAAAAGTAAACAAAACTTTCACTCATCTCCCAGCAAGGAATTGACATTAACATTTACTGAAGGGGACTTCTCCTTCAAATTAAAATGAACTAGCCTCGTTGTGTTCAACCCTGTTTTATTATGAGACATAAAGTGGATTTTAAAGCATGGTAAGCCTCTCAACATTGGCCAAAAAAGAGAAAGCAATGTCTCCTCAACCCCTGAAAGCGTTTGGGACGAATACAATGTATCTTTGTTACTGTTAGTTCTCTGCATTGAAAACTTTGAAGTACGTCAGTGAGCAAAAAAGATAAAAGTGCATACACGTGCCCCTCAATGTGACACTACCGGTACCCGTAACGACATATTCCGAATTAATGGCAGATAATACTGAAAATAAAACCTTTCCAGTAAGGGAATGACAGTACACAGGAATTGCTCATGCCTTGAAATTTTCACAGTGATACTTCCTTTAGGAGAATATACAAACAGTTCACATAAGTTGGTTCAAAACATACATGGATATCTGCACTTGGGTGTAGTAGACGTGACTATCTACAATATTAATTTCACCTTGTTATGTCACATACAAATACGGTACATTGCTCCGTTTCTCTTGAATAATAGGCTTTACTTTACACGAAAAAGGACACTTAATTTCCAAGAGAGAAAAGCCATTGGGACGAAATACTATCCCGTCTGGACTCGAACACAGCAATGGCTGCTCTACTTTGACGCACACTCCCACCTGTTTTACAAAACAGTCGTTGAGTTTGCAGTACTCAGCTACCGCTAGTTGTTCAGTGTTCCAACGTACCTCGTCGCAGGTGTGTTAAGGGATGTGGAAATTAGAAATGACCTTGCAAGCTGATCATAATCACCACTTCTCAATATCTTAATCTGATGAGCTTGCTGGCTGGCAGACAAGCGTAATTTTCTTTGTTTGAACCATGCAGCACAGCGATATTGAAACCTTGAGTCAAATACAATTTTGTACATCTGTTCTGTTGTAACTGTAACATTTGCTATATAAAACAGTTACACATCTTGAGGCAAGAAATCGAGATAATTCACGGGTTTGATTGATAATCTAACTGCGGACATTTTCGTAACAAAATAGCACCGATGGACTGCATGGGTATTCTGATTTGTACTTTGTTCAGACACTTGATCAAATCCTCAATTTCGCTACGTTCTACAGCATCATCTATAACGTTTCGTAGAATGGAACTTGCCTCCACGTAATTTTCACTCTCACATTCGGCTTTAAGCATGTCAGTGAAGGCACACTCAATATGTTTTACTCGTTGGTACAAACAAGTTTTATTGAAAGTGGTTGATTCTGTTTGTTGAGCAACGTGGACGTATGGTTTCAACAGTTCTGCTATCTTCTCTCCTTTCGAATATAGATCGTTACGAGTACATTTAGGTTTATTTTTCGCATTGCTGCACTATGGTTGTTTTGGAGGAGTCCCTCTCGGAGTTAATAAAGGAACACAAAGCAGCAATGTGCTTACAGCGTTTCGACTGACCTGTTTTGCATTCACAATCACCGTCAACAATGTTCCTGTTAATGTCAATCTGAAAATAAATAAAAATATTTATAATGAAGAGTTAATTATCGCATCACCTTTAGGACTTAAATATTTTTGTTATAATCCTTGAACCATCTCATCATCATTCATAGCTTATCCCGCCTGCGCAGGGGAAGTACACTCAAGAAGAAGTTGTCGCCATGAAGTACGAGGTGGTTGACCTTCCTCACTTATTATTTATAAACTGAAAATCTGTCGGGATTTGAACCACAGTCGCCGGAACTTGAAGCAAGCCGCTCGCTACCTCCTTTATAATAGTAGAATAACTGATAAAAACTGGCTTGCTTTTCCTATGTTAGCTTTGCTGCTAGCCTCTGACTTTAGTGACCGTGGTTTGAACCCCAGTGTCACTGAAGTGCGATTTTCAGTTGAAAGAATTGTGTTTCGGGAAAGGCATCCGACTCTAAATTCATGATTACAATTCTTACAGGACTCAGTGTATGCAATGGCCCCGCGCAATGATTCAATAATTTATAACTAAAGTTATTGCGAATTAATAATTAATTAACAATTTTCCGAAATATGAATAAAATATAGTAAAATACCTTAATTTCAACGTTGTATGGTGGCTGATTAATACTCGTTTCCCTTAGACACTTGCCGTATATCTCTTGTCCTAACCTTTCCTTCACGTCAAAGACATGGTTACTGCTATTTAAATCTTCACCTTTCTTTAGCGTGGATTCCCGGAAATAATCTGAGTGTTGCACTGTCTGAAACCCTACATAAATTATAGCGGTCGCTGCTACAGTCGAAGCCATTATTGTCCGGTTTTACCTCTTTATTTTACAATCACAAGTCAAAGTTTACTGCCCTTGTTGTAATGAACTGCACTGTCAAGGGTCTCGTGAGTGCCCCAACAAACGACTGCAGCTGTTTCCGTTAGGGGCGCTAGCTACTAAAAATCTCGTGCGTGCACGGTCCCTCGACTGCATTAAATAACACGTCATACCACATGTTAAAACTGGTTAACATGAAACTTCAGTCACAGTGGGTATGAAGGAGACCTTCCCATACTGCAGTCTGCTCGCCTCGTGGCATGGGTTCTACGATGCACACGTTCGGCCCACGGACAAAACATTCCCCTGCCGATTACTGTCGATCCTCGAAGGGTCGAGGTCTAGGTGCGCCCCTGTTCAGTTTCTCCATTGCTTATGTTCAACCGCTCGTTTTTTTTATTTGAATTTCCTTCTTAATATTAACATGTATCAAAATTACATTTTTTTACAATATGTTGTACGTCACACCGACACAGAAAAGTTCCTTATGGGAACACTGTAAGTATCTAGGTGTTAATATAAGAAAAGATCTTCATTGGGGTAAGCACGTAAATAGAATAGTAAATAAAGGGTACAAATCTCAGCACACGGTTATAAGGGCATTTAGGGATTGTAGTAAGGATTCAAGGAGAGGGCATGTAAGTCTCTGGTAAGACCCCAACTAGAGTATGGTTCCAGTATACGGGACCCTCACCAGGATTACTTGATTCAAGAACTGAAAAAAGAAAGGAAAGCAGTTCGATTTGTTCTGGGTGATTTCCGACAAAGGAATACCTTTACAAAAATGTTGTAAAGTTTGGGCTGGGAGGACTTCGGAGAAAGGAGACGAGCTTTATCGACTAACTGGTATGTTCCGAGCTGTCAGTGGAGAGATGGCATTAGTTGACGAATATGTATGAACGGTGTTTTTAAAAGTAGGAAAGATCACAATATGAAGATAAAGTTGGAATTCAAGAGGACAAATTGGGGCAAATATTCGTTTATAGGAAGGGGAGTTAGGGATTGGAATAACTTACCAAGGGAGACGATCGATAAATTTCCAATTTCTTGAAATCATTTAAGAAAAGGCTACGAAAACAACAGATAGGGAATCTGCCACCTGGGCGACTGCCCTAAATGCAGACCGGGATTGATTGATTGACAGTCAACAACCAGGAGAGAGGATTTAATTAACTAGCAATTCCTTTCTGTGGGAAACCTTCCTACTTCCCTAAGATATGAAAATGGAAGGGATTTTCTCAAATAAAACAATAAAACATCATGTGGACTCTGAAAGCTTGTGAAGGATGCTTGTCGCTTAGACATTCACGTTACACTGTGTAGATGGAATACTAATGACGCTATTAAAGCAGGAGCCAACTTAAAGGAAAATCCTTTGCCTTCCGGTCAAGATGATTTCATAATTTAAACGGGCTGCAACGCACAGTGAAGCTATTTCCGTACGACAAAGCGAACGCCTCAGTGCAGATATTAAGTATTAACTTCTTCAGGAGTCTTGTATGGTCTGTATAACAAACCGATGTAAAAACATGTTCAGTGTAACGGATTAGCGCGATAGCAACTTTGTTCGCCAATCACTTCTAATTAAGGTTACCACGGCTCGATACTTGCCTATGTATTTGTCGCCTACATCTGTCAATGAACTTCGGGTATTTCATATCAAGTCCGCCTCTGTGGTGTAGTGATTAGTGTGATTGGCTGCCACCCCCGAAGGCTCGGGTTCGATTCCCGGCTCTATCACTAAATTTGAAAAGTGGTGCGAGGGCTGGAACGGAGTCCACTCAGCCTCGGGAGGCCAACTGAGTAGAAATGGGTTCGATCCCCACCTCAGTCATCCTCGAAGTGGTTTTGCGTGGTTTCCCACTTCTCCTCCAGCCAAATAACGGGATGGTACCTAACTTCAGGCCACAGCCGCTTCCTTCCCTCTTCCTTGTCTACCCCTTCCAATCTCCCCATTCCCCCACAAGGTCCCAGTTCAGCATAGCAGGTGAGGCCGGCTGGGCGAAGTACTGGTCCTCTTCCCAGGTTTTATCCCCCGTCTCAAAGTCTCACGGTCCAGCACACTGCCCTTGAAGCGGTAGAAGTGGGGTCCCTCGCTGAGTGCGAGAGAAAAACCAACCCTAGAGGGTAAACAGATTAAGAAAAGAAAGAAAACAGATAACAGTTGGGGATATTTACATTAACAACGAGCTCGTCGGCTCCAAGAACTCATTGGACTTAGAAGTCCTTAATCATGTACAAAATTAATCGGGAGAACTCCCAGTCGTTAACTGACATATGAGAAGAACACAATTGCTCCGAATAGGTACAATATTATAGGATTCTCAGCTCCCAGATACAATAGAGGCCAGCATCAATCAAGCAAACAGTTGCTATTTACATTCTCAGTTACACTCAGTAACCTCTAGGGCGATCCCACTTCATAGTGTTCATACACCACCGAGCTCGATAGCTGTAGTCGCTTAAGTGCGGCCAGTATCCAGTATTCGGGAGATAGTAGGTTCGAACCCCACTGTCGGCAGCCCTGAAAATGGTTTTCCGTGGTTTCCCATTTTCACACCAGGCAAATGCTGGGGCTGTACCTTAATTAAGGCCACAGCCGCTTCGTTCCCACTCCTAGCTCTTTCCTGTCCCATCGTCGCCAGAAGACCTATCTGTGTCGGTGCGCCGTAAAGCAACTAGCAAAAAAAAATGTTCATACACCGGTTGCCTCATGTTGCGCTGATCTATTAAAAAGTTGCACAGTGAGTTCAAGTAGTGTTCCCAAAGAGAACAAAAATGTAGACACGGTTACCCTAAGAGCTATAAAGAATAAACGGGGGCATAATTACCCATACTACAAGGCCTTAAGAATAAAAAGGAAAGGTTACACACAACAGGCCATTGACGAAAGGCAAAGAGGGGAAACACCATCACTCCTTAACGAACATTCTGGAAGAGATTAAGACCTAAGAACTAATCCCATACTAGAAAGGGTGACTAAAGTGGAGAACAAAAAATTCGAGACAAGATTTCCAAAATTTACAGGTTGAAAACTGTAGTCACCCAGCTCAAAAGTTGAAGGAGAGAGATCCAAGGGTCACTACTCGTGCTCCCTTACCTTAAATGTTTTCCCAGTAGAGAATATAAATAGAGTCCGAAGACTGCGCAAAGGCACTACATTTCAGCTCAAAAGAAAAGATTACACATTAGAATTTAAGAAAACTGCTGAAACATTCCCTTCGAATTACCCGCCAACACAATCACATGTTTAGGTAAATTCTGCCATTACCTTACAGCGCTGGATCTCCTTCAAGCCGGCCGCATCCTGCCTCCTGCCCTCCGTTAAGTCTCGCCCTCAATATCCGGAGTAGATCAGACAAGACTGCCCTAAAGTGCTCTCCTTAAATAGCTCCGTATCCAGTATTCGGGAGATAGTGGAGTCGAACCCCACTGTCGGCAGCCCTGAAGATGGTTTTCTGTCGTTTCCCATTTTCACACCAGGCAAATGCTGGGGCTGTACCTTAATTAAGGCCACGGACGCTTCCTTCCCACTCCTAGCCCTTTCCTATCCCATCGTCGCCATAAGACCTATCTGTGTCGGTGTGACGTAAAGCAGCTTGCAAAAAAAGAAAATAGCTCCGTAGGGGGAAGTTCAAGATTAAATTAAAATACAAAGCACTGGTAGCCTAAATTTCCATACACACCCCCGGGTTTGACTGGCTAGAGAACTTAGTTACAGGCACGTTAGATGCAGATTACATTAGAGGAGAAACCATGTGAAGTGTTGACAATTCCGATACCAGTACATAAAGAATAATAATCAAAATGAAGGTTCAGCAACTGCAACAACAAAAATATCTTCATCAATTAATTTATGTTTAATCCAACAGATATCGCTAAAGAATAGATGGCAGAGCCATCTAACCATCGGAGAAAAAAGTTTTAGAAATTTTCTAAAAGTTCGTGTTCACAGACATAGATGGCCGTAGAGAAGGAGCGCGATTTAAATATCCAGAGAAGGTGTACCCCTGGTACAATAATAAAAGCGTGTGGCTTCCAAAGAGGCTTAGTGCAGATCTTTCGAGCTAACACCGTATAGGCGACTGCATGTCTGTGGGGATGGAACCCTACCTATGATGAATTCTAATGATGAAGACGGCACCAAAACCCAGCCCCCGAACCATAGGAATTAACTAATGAAAATTAAAATCCCTGACCCTACCAGAATCAAACCCGGGACGTCTCGGATCAAAGGCCAACATGCTAACCATTTATCCATTGAGCCGGACATAAGGCAGTTTATCATCTGTAATTCAACAGACATATTTACATAAGCTCTGCATCATAATGGTATTAAGAGCAACTGTACTTACAAAACAAATTAATAATAAATAATAATAATAATAATAATAATAATAATAATAATAATAATAATAATAATAATAATAATAATAATAATGTTTTACGTCCGACACTAATTTTTGACGGTTTTCGAAAACGCCGAGGTGCAGGAATTTTGTCCCGCAGGAGTTCTTTCACGTGCCAGAAAACCTACCGACACGAGGCTGACGTATTTGAGCACCTTCAAATACCACCGCATTCAGCCAGGATCGCACTTGCCAAGTTGGGGTCAGAAAGCCAGCACCACAACCGTCTGAGCCACTCACTCCGGCAAACAAACAAAAAATAAACTGCTGAACCACATGATAGCAATGAAACAAAGGTAACTGCATTGAGTTCGGAGTATGGTTCATACAGTACATAAAAGGTTTCATAATCAAAAAATAAGGTTCCTAGAAGGAAACCATAATTTAATTTCATCGATTGCAGATGTTAAAAGTCTGCCTCCGTGGTGATTAGCTGCCCGGAGGTCCGGGTTCGATTCCCGGCTCTGCCACGAAATTTGAAAAGTGGCACGAGGGCTGGAACGGGGTCCACTCAGCCTCAGGAGGTCAAGAGGTAGGTTCGATTCCCACCTCAGCCATCCTGGAAGTGGTTTTCCGTGGTTTCCCACTTCTCCTCCTGGCAAATGCCGGGATGGTACCTAACGTAAGACTACGGCCGCTTCCTTCCCTCTTCCTTGTTTATCCCTTCCAATTTCCCATCCCCCGCAGGGCACCTGTTCAGCATAGCAGGTGAGGCCGTCTGAGTGAGGTACTGGTTATCCTCCCCAGCTGTATCCCCCGACCCAAAGTCTGAAGCTCCAGGACACTGCCCTTGAGGCGGTAGAGGTGGGATCCCTCGCTGAGTCCAAGAGAAGAACCGACCCTGGTGGGTAAAACAGATTAAGAAGAAGAGGAAGAAGAAGAAGCCCACTGCTACACTGGGGCGAAACGCTGGTAATTTCACGATTGAAAAAGCCTATGTCCGCCTCTGTGGTGTAGGGGTTAGTGTGATTAGCTGCCACCCCCGGAGGCCCGGGTTCGATTCCCGGCTCTGCCACGAAATTTGAAAAAGTGGTACGACGGCTGGAAAGGGGTCCACTCAGCCTCGTGAGGTCAACTGAGTAGAGGTGGGTTCGATTCCCATCTCAGCCATCCTGGAAGTGGTTTTCCGTGGTTTCCCACTTCGACTCCAGGCAAATGCCGGGATGGTACCTAACTTAAGGCCAAGGCCGCTTCATTCCCTCTTCCTTGTCTATCCCTTCCAATCTTCCCATCCCCCCACATGGCACCTGTTCAGCATAGCAGGTGAGGCCGCCTGGACGAGGCACTGGTCATCCTCCCCAGTTGTATCCCCAGACCCAGCGTCTGAAGCTCCAGGACACAGCCCCTGAGGTGGTAGAGGTGTGATCCCTCGCTTAGTCCGAGGGAAATACCGAGATTAAGAAAGAAAGAAGTAAAGAAAAAAAAGTTTAAAAACTGAAAGATCTTAAAAGTTTTTAGGTTCCATAATGTTCCAAAAGAAAATTCTCGAACGGAGCGTACTTCTCCAACTAATTACAAAGTGAGTACTGTTGAACATACTCTTCAACATTAAGTTAATGTTCTGTCGAACCTATTTCCAATGTTCTTACATAAAACCATACTGGAAATTAATAGAGTAAAGGGGTATACTGGCAATCAGAGCAGAAGAGCATACAGGGCTACGAGCCCGACACATACACACAGGCATTACAAGCACTTACCCCATTTATACGCCCAGTCCTTGCCGCAAGCACCAAGCTTTCATTCAACATTCATTCAAAATTTTCAGTGCACTCCGATGCTCCCAACCCACCAACCTTAGATTCGAAAGGAACTCCTAACGAGACAAATAATCCAAAAATGAGAATGAATCACTGGACGCAGCCACCACCAAGAGAAAGGAAGGGGAAGGAACAGGAGAGAATAACCAATAAAGAAATATAACCGACGAGCTGTTACCGCGGCTTCGCTCGCGTGGATTTCGTAATTACATAAAAGTAATCGTTCTTCGGTACTGCACTATTGTACATATGAAATGATTAGGATGCCGAACTTTAGATTCCCAAATTGGGGCGGCTATCAGGTGGATTATCTCTCTGAAAATCCTTGAAGTATAAAAACTCGCCGAAAAATGTAGCTTCATTCTCCCCAGAACCTCTTTGTACACCACGTTTGTGGTATTGCCTTATGGGGCTAAGATGATCAGGCTACTCGCAGAGCAAACTCTGGAACATGCGAGATGTGAGAAAGTCGTCTCTAGACTCGAAAACAAAAAATACGTGTTTATTTAATTTTCAAGGAGATTCCAAATACCTATTTCCATTTGTGTAACATCTTCAGTTTTTGAGATATAAATATCCCCAAAAAAGAATTCAACCTCTTTTCTGGTCCTTTTCACCCCCCTAATTGGACTTTCTAACAAAACAACGTGTTTCTTTATTTTTAAGGAGATTCAAAATACCAATTTTGACGTCTGTAACATTTTTTGAGATATAAGTATCCCAATTAAAGGATTCAATCCCTATTGCAATCCTTTTCACCCCCCTTAAGAGTGCAACCTTATCAAGAAAAGCACCAAACAACAACGAAAACCAAACTCAATACTTACCATAAGGGCAGTAGCACCAAATACGAAGCGTGGAGGGCAAAATAGGGAGTAAAAGGGCAGGATCTTACGTTAACATTTGACAGGTTGGCAGGTCAACATTGTTAACTACTAAATGACAGACGAAATAAAATTGTAAATAAGATGTTTACTTAAAGAGAAAAAAAAACAATTCATAGCATTTATGGTTAAATAAACACTTTCTTTCAAAAAAAAGGGTAAATAACTTTCTTTCAAAACACTTAACATTTAAATAAATGAACTGAATTCATTAAAACTAAATGGTACTAACTCAGACCAGTAGCAGAATTATAATACAGAAGAGGATTACAATCTTATTAACAAATGCCTTTTGTAAAAAAAAAATATTATTTTTAATTTTAATATTAGACTTTAAACTTTAAGGTATAGCATTGTAAATTAATTACTGGCCATAGATAATTAACTTGTTGCAACAAGGATTCAATCTTCCTTTTGTCAATCACTAGGCAATACACACCATACACACAAACCCGAAATATGTGGCAAGCAGAACCAAAATTACAAAATAACTTAAAGAAACGAACCAAAAGTTAATAACTAGGAACCAGAAAAATATTCCCCAAATTCATACAGTATTACAAGGGGAGAAAAAAAATGATGTTCCACAATGTAAAACGAACAACCACACACGCTAAAGGTCCACTAGCAACTCACGACCCAAGCTATTAAAATTTCATTTAATAATAGGCAAAGCCTGCCAAAATTTTAGCGTTTACCAGATAATAAGTATTTAGGCTAGTGACGTAACAAAACTACGTAAGAATAAGGAATGTGAGCGTTAATCACCCCGAAGTTCATGAACCGGGCAAAGAAATTTCAGATTTCTACAACCGAGGAGTACTGACATGACTAATAATAATAATAATAATAATAATAATAATAATAATAATAATAATAAATTATAATTACATGTATCATGAGATTAAATTCATAGAAGGTGGCATTTCCTATAAAGAATAATTTTACATAAGACCAAGATGGTCGTTATTAAATTTACTTCGAGGCGGCCTTGGAACCACAACAATGAGCACATGAGAGAAGACCGAACGCGGGAGATATCGGCAAGAAAGGACTACATAGCAACATGACACAATTCGGAAAATCACACTAAATACGATACAATCAGAGTACGCATTTCAAAATCAGAGAAAACAGGCAAAGAGAGAAACACACCGAGCAATAATAATAATAATAATAATAATAATAAAATAACAATACGAACAACCAAAACAATACGCACACCGTATATGGAGCAGAAAACCAAAAACGTACAACAATCTCAATAACAGCAAGGAAGGAATGACATAAAGCACATATGCTCACCGCGAGTTTCCAATTCGCCTCGTAATTAAATTTACATATCACTTTTACATGAGAATTTTATCAATAGTGATTTAAATTTTCCAGTCGGCTAGTAAATTTCCAAATACCGGGTATAGAGTTCAAATTCAATTCACACTACATTGGCGATAACTCGAGGTAGGCCTAAAATTAAATAACAGTGATAACGTTGGTTCGTTAACGGACAAGATAATGTTTTTGAAAATTCCAAGACGACGGTTGTAAACAATGTCTCCTCCAAGTAATCCACTGAAGTACGCGTTGCTCCAAGATAATTTTTGAATAAATATTACTTACATGCTGGTGGTTTTATATCCAAATTAGTGCAATCCTTTATCACAACTTACACCAGACACATGTTTTCAGAGGTAACCTGCCTGCCTTGGCACGCAGGCTCACAGCCAACACTCACATAGTAGAAATAAAAGAATCACCAAAATACAAAGTTACTATCACTAGTGGAACATAACAAGACAGAAAACGTATTCAGGCCATTGCCTATTCTATCTCCCGTCTAACCGGGAGTATCTAACTCCATTTCGCCAGTCTTCAAAGTCTTTTAAGGAACAAGGCTAATGGCGTCCAACTCACTGCTCGGTCAGAACAAGACTTCTTGCTCGCTAGTTGACGAGACAGCAAAACAACTGCAGAGCGCTCCCTTCAGGAGAGACACTACGCATGCTCAAGTCAAGGATTAGCTTATTGGGCCAATAAGGAAAATCAAAATTATTGACGTAATAATGGATTTTAAATGCATTTTAAATACCCACAGTACCGGCACATAATTTAACGGCAGTTCAACAATGGCCGATAATTGCAGATAAAAGTCCCCACACACAAATATACATGTCCAACAAATGAGGGTATCGTAAATTATTGTCTCAAAGAGGATTTACCGAAAACAAAAAATTACGTGTTTCCTTTTCTAATGGAGATTCCATGTACCAATTTTCACGTCCTTAAACTGTTAAATTTTGGAGATAGAGATATACTCATTTTAAAAATACAGTCCCCTTTTCACACCTTAGCAAAGGAATATCCAAAAATCAATGTATCCCGAAAATTTCAATTCTCTATGTCCAGTAGGTTTGCTCGGCGATGATGAATCAGTCAGTCAGTCAGTCAGTCAGTCAGTCAGTCAGTCAGTCAGTCAGTCAGTCAGGACATGTTATTTTATGTGTATAGAAAACAATATGCTCGTCCGTCTCTGTGGTGTAGTGGTTAGTGCGATTAGCTGCTATCCCCGGAGTCTCGGGTTCGATTCCCGGCTCTGCCACGAAATATGAAATGTGATACGAGGGCTGTAACGGGTTGCAGGGGTTCGATTCCCACCTCAGCCATCCTCGAAGTGGTGTTCCGTGGTTTCCCGTTTCTCCTCCAGGCAAATGCCGGGATGGTACCTAACTCAAGGCCAAGGCTCCTGTTCAGCATAGCAGATAAGACCGCCTGCGCGAGATGCTGGTCCTCCTTCCCAGTTGTATCCTCGACCCAAAGTCTCACGCTCCAGGACACTGCCCTTGAGGCTGTAGAGGTGGGATCCCTCGCTGAGTCCGAGGGAAAAATACAACTTCAAGTGCCTGTTGAGCGTGTTTGAACTACATATAATATTCCGGATGTTATTCCTTGCTATGCAATGTTTTGAGATTATAAGTCATGGAAAATACATTCATGACAATACCCATTTTACAATTTGTTTTATTAAATGTTAAACAGTTATTAACTATCTACTGGGGGATGAAAACACACGTAGGCAATCGCCAGAATCCCTAGGAGCGCTAAATGTAGGTGGCCACGGATAAGAGAGGGAGTGATGGCATTACTTCGTTATGACTGTAGCAAAGATATGTCCGTTGACGAGTTGCCTATATAGATATTTCCATTATTTCTTCACAAACCATCCCGATAACCCTAATATAAGAAGGTCAGATATTATTTTAAAGGCTTAAGTAGCCTATCTTAGCTTTCTATATCTCTCCAAGCTTCTGTGAATGTTGCTACCGGAAAGCAAGCAATTTAGTACTTTAAAATGACAATTCCTCTCAGCTATTTATTTCCACCTTTAGGGTGCTGCCTGTTGCAATTCGAGGGCCCTAAGTGCTGAAATCAGTAACGGAGAGAAGTGCTCAGGCAATAATCACGGTCCATGCAGTGGTGTGAGTTAATGATGTTACGTGCACCAGAGAGCAGACAATCCAGCTAATGAAGCTCAGCACAATGACTTAACCTGACTTACACAACCGTTCAGAGCAAAATTAAACGAGCTTCTGCGCGGCGACCGAAGAGGTCGCGCTCGTAATCAGTGAATATCTCATTACTGCACAAAGCCAAATCTAGTGGGTACTATGTCCCAAGATTGTGGATACTTAAAACGCTCGGAGATTGATAAACTAACCATGACTAAAGGGCAGGCTACATCACTTTTGTTTATCAGCCAATCCAGTACAACTCAAATCAAACACAAGTTCTCCTGTAAAAAAAAGAATCCATAGTTGTAGCCCTTCAAGCAAGCAACTCAATGTTGAAAACAGCCTAGGGATATGATCAAGACTAAGTGGTATGTTTCGAGCTGTCAGCGGAGAGATGGCGTGGAATGACATTAGTAGACGAATAGGTTTGAATGGCGTTTATAAAAGTAGGGAAGATCACAATATGAAGATAAAGTTGGAATTCAAGAGGACAAACTGGGGCAAATATTCATTTATAGGAAGGGGAGTTAGGGATTGGAATAACTTACCAAGGGAGATGTTCAATAAATTTCCAATTTCTTTGAAATCATTTCGAAAAAGGCTAGGAAAGCAACAGATAGGGAATCTGCCACCTGGGCGACTGCCCTAAATGCAGATCAGTATTGATTGATTGATTGATTGATTGATCTACGAATTTTAGGTAAATAAAATAGAATGAAGAATGAGAATATATTCTTTATTTAATGTTGCGATTCTTTCTTTATTTATTTTATTTTATTTATTTTATTTATTTCTAAAATTTACAATCCTTTTCTTAATGATCGTTATCCGGTCAATTAGATTAGCAGCTTGCCTTTTTCTACCACTAGGAGCGCTAATGTGAGTCAATGCATTGTTTCACTTAAGCAACACTACGAGCGCTAATGTGAGTCAATGAAGAGTTTCACTTAAGTCCTTATAACTATATTCGGTGTGGATATTTTTCAAAAAATCAAGAATCTCCTGAGAGCATCGAACCAAGGAACATATTACAGAAAGAATTATGTAAATAAGTTAATTTGGCTAGGATTTGAATAAAAAAAGAAGTCGAGTAAAGAAACAAGCAGTTTTCCGGAACTGCATTTAGGCAGGAAGTGATTTTCGAAATGTGTTTCCTAGTTTGATACAGCTATCCAAGACTCACAATTTTAAACCTTTTTGGTCCCTTTAGCTCTTTAACTTTCGGCACAATTGAGGAAATTGCTTAATTTTCCGTTGTTGCTTTTTTTTTTTTCTGCTGAAAAATATTTTCAACATTAAAACTGACGGGGATAATTTTATCGCACGTCACTTGAAGGATTTTCTCGAACTTATCATTCAATAAATTCCCAGTATTCTTATAGAGATATGTTGGTTAACAGTAGATGCAATACTGGTAATGTCATTAAATCTACTCAGGCAGGTCAGATTCAAGGAAGGCCGCACTCTAGACTGGAGTTAGAACATAACAAGCGTCTGTTGGATAATTCACTCGTCACTTCACCCTCTCAAAACTCGTCTCGCCGGGCTGAGTGGCTCAGACGGTTAAGGCGCTGGCCTTCTGACCCCAACTTGGCAGGTTCGATCCTGGCTCAGTCCGGTGGTATTTGAAGGTGCTCAAATACGTCAGCCTCGTGTCGGTAGATTTACTGCCACGTAAAAGAACTCCTGCGGGACTAAATTTCGGCACCTCGGCGTCTCCGAAAACCGTTAAAGCGTAGTTATTGGGACGTAAAGCAAATAACATTATTATTATTATTATTATTATTATTATTATTATTATTATTATTATTAAAACTCGTCTCGTCGCCATAAGACCTATCTGTGTCGGTGCGACGTAAAGCCCCTAGCAAAAAAAAAGCAAAACTCGCCAATTTATCATATTTATATACAGGAAAGCTTGATCAATACGGAATCGCAATGAACCAAAAAACAATCCGAATTAGACAAGTTTACATTATAGTAAAGAGTTATTTAAAATATCATTTACAGCTTACCTGTATCTGCCTACGCATGACGCTCGGCTATCTGCATTAATGTACGTAGTAGTGTAGTACACTGATTTCTTAATTATTACTACTATTACTCTGCTTTATTACTACACACGGAATGATGCACAATACATATTTTGGGCACTATGACAACACTACATTATACTACTTATTTCAGAATACTGAATATACACTCCTTAAACTTATTTCAATCAGAACACACTATACAGTACTTCACAACACTAAGCTTTCTTCCAACGGGCGAGTTGGCCGTGCAGTTAGGGACGCGCGGCTGTTCGCTTGCTTCGAGGAGATAGTGGGTTCGAATCCCACTGTCGGCAGCTCTGAAGATGGTTTTTCCTGATTTCCCATTTTCACACCAGGCAAATGCTGGGGGTGTACCTTAATTAAGACCACGGCCGCTTCCCTCCAACACCTAGCCTTTCCTATCCCTTCATCGCCATAAGACCTACATGTGGCGGTGCGATGTCAAGTCACTAACAAGAAAAAAGCTTTCTTCCACAGATCAAGCAGAGAAACTTGTTTCTTCTTTATAATCGTGTCCTTCTCAATGCAGTCCTGAGCTGACTACATTAGTTCAAGAAGAGTGGAAGAGTTTATGTAATGGCAAATTGTTTTACGTCACAAAAGCACTGTGGGCCTGTTCGTGGGCCAGGATCTTGATCTTCTTGCTCGTCTCCTTCTTCTTTCGTTTCCTCCTCTTTCTCGGCCTTCCTTCCTGCTAAGAGGGCTCTAGCTGTTTCGAAAATGTGATGTGTCGTAAGTTCTTCATCACTTCGAATGAAGTTCTCTGACTCGCAGGGAACGTGTCTTGCTTGACACAAGTTGGATATTGCCGATGGGTTTTCAAGCACTTCATTCGCTCCACTATCCGTATTATGATTCTCTCCAAACACGTGAATCGATTTGTCCAAACAATGACATTGATCATACCAGTACCAGAAATGTGCAACTATTGTTCGTAGGACTACATGGGTTCGTAATATTTTTCTCGTTGTACAAGTAGATTTTAAAGAATTCTGTCATTTTTCGTTCCGTTTCCGCGTTGAGGACATTCTGCGTTATTCAAAAGTATGAACATCCCCGGAGTTCCATTAAAAGAAAGGAAACGCGTATTTTTTGTTTTTGACAAATCCTCTTAAGGTGGGTGAAAAGGACCCTAAGCTTCGCTGGAACCAAGAAAATATTCCGTAGTAGACAAGTTTCCGGTTTATTCAAGTTCCGTTTTGAGCACGTTTTACTGTATTTGAAAACTGTCTCCCATTGGGGATAGTCCCATCGGTGTCAATACAATCCCAAAATAGTTTTTACAGTGAATCATGTAAAAAAGAAAAGTATTTTATGTATGTGATGCACTAAAATTTGGCACGATTTCGTCTCCTCAAGATTGAGGTAATCCAAATTTCTTCCACACAGCACGATCAAGAAGTCTGTCTGATGTCTATATGTAATTTATCTTTTTTACGGTTCTTCTGCATAAAACAAACAATATTGATATATGTTTTACAATGCAAAATGTGCTATTTTGATATTCATTGAGAAATGTACCTTGTTTTGGGAGCGATTTATATGATATATTGGTTTGTTTGGTCTTCAGTAGGGGCTGCCTGGCCGAGGCGGTAGAGGCGTGCTCGGTTCGCCCGGAAGGACGTGGGTTCGAATCCCCGTCAGGAAGTCGTAAAATTTAAGAAACGAGATTTCCACTTCTGGAGGTACATATGGCCCGGAGGTTCACTCAGCCTACACCAAAAATGAGTACTAGGTTAATTCCTGGGGACAAAGGCGGCCGGGCGTAGAGCTAACCACCCTACACCATCACGTGCCGAGGTTACGAATGGTGGAAGCCTTTACGTTCCACTCCTCCAAGGGCCTTCATGGCCTGTGCGGAGATGACTTTGCTTTGCTTTGCTTAGTCTTCAGTGTTTATCTTCTTGACAACTAATTGTTTAGTCATCATTCTTACCTTTTATAATCTGCCATGTTTTATATTTTATCATCATCGCCATCATCTGTTTACCCTCCAGGTTCGTCTTTTTCCTCGGACTCAGCGAGGAATCCCACCTCTACCGCCTCAAGGGCAGTGTCCTGGAGCTTCAGACTTTGGGTCGGGGGATACAACTGGGGAGAATGACCAGTACCTCGCCCAGGCGGCCTCACCTGCTATACTGAACAGGGGCTTTGTGGAGGGATGGGAATATTGGAATGGATAGGCAAGGAAGAGGGAAGGAAGCGGCCGTGGCCTTAAGTTAGGTACCATCCCGGCATTCGCCTGGAGGAGAAGTGGGAAACCACGGAAAACCACTTCCAGGATGGCTGAGGTGGGAATCGAACCCACCTCTACTCAGTTGACCTCCCGAGGCTGAGTGGACCCCGTTCCAGCCCTCGTACCACTTTTCAAATTTCGTGGCAGAGCCGGGAATCGAACCCGGGCCTCCGGGGGTGGCAGCTAATCACACAGCTACACTACAGAGGCAGACTTTATATTTTATTATCAGTTAAATATGTGTTATTGTGCTATTCTAAACAATATACTTCGTTAACATTGAGTAAATTATCGATAACTACATACAGTATGCTAACCTAGTCAAGAGCAGCCTACGGCACAGATATATCTGAAAATCGCTGGTTGTTCGACCTAAACTTTTTTCAACGTAAATTGTTCAGGCTAAATTAATCTTACTTCTGTGTTCCTACATTCTCTGTTCTATATTTTTGTAGTAGTCGTGTCTATTGGACTGGTATGAAACAGTTTGTGTTTGTATAAGATACGTAAGCACTGTATAGATGTATACTTCGATTACTTGGTGAATTTCCTGCAAATAATTGTGTTAAAGGCCCACCCCAGTGCTGTCCTAACCCTCTTTCTTTTCCGTGCCACCGGTGTGTCGGAATGTGAAAGCTCCATACCTAAAAAAGGACGTGAAATTGCTTGTAAATATTATATATGGAAGATAATAAATATGTCAATAACTACTCCAATAACCTCTATTGGCTTTCCTAAGAGCAATGTAGAAAGCAGATATCAGAACAACAATCTACGATCTGCGGGCAGCAACACTCTAGGCTTCATTCACCGTAACAATCGGGACTCAGGGTGACCCGAAGCGATATGAATGGAAGATGAAAAAAACTTCCTTCGGGTCAGCGATGGGCCGATCAAAACTAGCAGTATGCCTCGATCCTTTGCTTCAATTGCAATACCATGTTGCCATTAGTTAACGGAAATTCGTAACTAGGACGTAATTACTTACTTCGCAATTCTGGGAAGTTCGCACCGACGGATAAGAGTAACATGTTTCGAGGCACATGGTGACCCGAACCGCACGCAGCGTGTTAATAGCACTTTCCTAGGATTAAACGTGTGTTGAAACTTAATATTGCATTATTTATAGGTATGATTTATGTGAAATTTAACCTCGATCACCGTGAATGAAATGGCTTTAATAGTGATTACGTGACCAAATTCTCTCCTGTGGAAATTAGTTGAACATGCTAGGATCAATGTCATACTTAAACTGCTCTTTTAATACGCCGCTGGATTGTGGATTAGAATTCACTCACGGTAACCTCAGCCTGTCGTAGAAGGCGACTAGAAAGGGAAGCTGAGTGACTTCCGAGATAAGGAGTCCTTCTCCACCACGCCATCGGCCTCTTTGGAGGGTGGATGAGCAGGTGAAGGTTCAGGGCAATCTCCTGTCCTTGGAATGGGAAACCGTCCCTAAAGGCGGAAAATCCTATAGGTCAACAACATGAGGATATAGAAAGCTTTTCTTTTGCTAGTGAATTTACGTCGCACCGACACAGATAGGTCTTCTGGCGACGATGGGATAGGAAAGGGCTAGGAGTTGGAAGGAAGCGGCCGTGGCCTCAATTAGGGTACAGCCCCAGCATTTGTCTGGTGTAAAATTGAGAAACCACGGAAAACCATCTTCAGGGCTGCCAGCAACGGGATTCGAAACCACTATCTCCCGGATGCAAGCTCACAACTGCGCGCCCCTAACCTCACGACCAACTCGGTGATGTAGAAAGCAACGAGAAACTACTACATTAAAGATCGTAAGAATATCCCATGTATATTAGCCATGGGGAGTTCTGATGATAAAGTTGATTCTGCTGATCAGGGAAATAGGAAGCCAAGATCCGGCTGGAGTGGGAATAACAGCGAGGCGTCTCCTGTCGTCATGCCGTAAAATCCTCGCAAGGAAAATAATATATTCCTTTTTGGCACATGGAATGTAAAAACATTGCTCAAACTGGGAAGATTGGAGGAACTAAATAATTCAGTGATATTTTTTTTGCTAGGGGCTTTACGTCGTGCCGACACAGATAGCTCTTATGGCGACGATGGGATAGGAAAGGCCTAGGAGTTGGAAGGAAGCGGCCATGGCCTTAAATTAAGGTACAGCCCCAGCATTTGCCTGGTGTGAAAATGGGAAACCACGGAAAACCATTTTCAGGGCTGCCGATAGTGGGATTCGAACCTACTATCTCCCGGATGCAAGCTCACAGCCGCGCGCCTCTACGCGCACGGCCAACTCGCCCGGTAATTCAGTGATAAAGAACAGATTAGATGTTCTAGGTGTATGCGAAACAAGATGGGCCGCCAATGGTGACTTCAGATCTGAGGACTTTAGAATAATTCATAGTGGCAACAATAGAACCGGAAGTAGTGAATTGAAAATCGTGTTGAGAGGTAAATGGTTCCACAACTTTGAGAACACTTATCATATCAATAACAGAATCCTAATGGTGAATGTAAAAGCCAGACCAGTAGACTTGGTATTACTGCAACTGTATTTCCCCACTACAAACAGTAAGGATGACATTGTAAAAGAGATGTATGAAAACATCAAAGAACTATTTGAAACTGAAAATAAGAACTCCAATGTTATTTCAATGGTTCTGTAGGTTCAAATGAAAATGTTCAATACAGTGATAAATTTGGTCTGGGAAAAACAAATTCAAAAGGCTGAAGACTGTTAGAATCTCGTGAGCAGTACGAAATGGTTATATCAAACGCATGTTTTGAGATTCCCAGAAGAAGACTTGGAAAGCCCTGTAGATACAATAAGACACCAGACTGACGATATAGTGGTTTAACAGATATACAGAAATCAAGTGAAATTAAGTCATAGTTATCCAGGTGCTGAAATCGACAGTGATCACGCTCTTGTTACAGATAAATGTGATGTCAGATTCAAGATGTTCCAAACACTCAGACAGAAAAATTGGTACGTAAATAAACTTCGAGATTCTAGTGTGTTACAAACATTCAAGGATGCTACCAAAGTGAAGAAATGTAACTTGGGAAGAGATGATATTTTTTAAAAAGTGGCTTAGAAATACAGTAGCTGCTACAGAAGTCCTCGGTAGAGCAAAATATTAGAACCAAGAAAACCATGGATGACCTCACATATTCTAGAGCTCATTGAAGAAAGGGACAGATTAAGGAAAATAACATTTGAACAACTCAAAGAATTAAAAGCTTGATAACAATGAAATGCCGACTAGCCAAGGACAGCTGGGTGAAAGAAGTAAGTGGAGAAATCGAAAATGATTTGAAGATTGGATATTCTGATAAAACTTACTTTAAGATGAAATCTCTGGGCTACAAGAAAAGAACTAAAATAAATGTGGTAAAAAACAAAGATGAAAAACTGCTCTTTCAAATTGAAAATGTAAGTGACCTATGGAAAGAATACCTTGAAAACATATGATGGAGAAGATATTGCCAGTATTGAAGATTATTTGGAGGATGTGAAATCAGTTCAAGAAGTCGACAGATGTCCGCCCATTAATACTGCAGAGTTCGTGGCAGCACTCTCTAAACTAAAATAACAAATCCACTGGTGTAGGTGCCATTCCAGCAGAACTCTTGAAAAACTGTGATGATACCATGAAAAACGGTTTGTTTGAAGTGATTATTGAATACTACGAACAAGGAACCTTACCAACTGATGTTATTAAAAGTAGAACAGTTACACTCCCAAAAAAAAAAAGCGAAATTCACGCGATTGTTCGAATTATAGAACATTAGTGATCCTTTTTCACGCTTCTAAGAGTTTACTTATCATCAAGGCAGATTTAGGAGGAAAATAGAACAACAATTGGATAACGATCAATATGGCTTTAGAACACAGAAAGGAACTAGGGATTACATGAAATTTCGGAAAGAAGTCAACAGGAAAACTTACGTAACATTTATTTACTTGAAAAAAATGCCTTCGATAATGTTGAGTTGAAATTTCTTTTTCAAGTAATGGGGAATATGGGACTTGACAGGAAAGACAGGCGCCTTATACAAAGCTCAAACCACGGAAGTTAATATTAATAGGTACTACAAGAGAAGAAAAAATTAGAAGAGGAGTATGATAACAAGGTTTCCCACTGTCACCATTTATCTTTAATCTTTTCTTATAAAATGCAGTTAGAGAAATGAAAGAGAATACTAAAGGGGTAAATTTTAATGGTATTCAGGTGCACAATATCCGCTTTGCATATGATAGTGCTATCTTAGCTAATTCGGGAAGGATATGAGTAAGAAGTTAAGAACATTCAACAAATCCTTAGAAAAAATTAAACTAAACACAAATATAAAGAAAACAAAATCCATGATAGTAAACAAAAAGAAAAACTAACATTAAATAACACACCGATAGAACAAGTCACTCATTCTCTTATTTGGGTGTGTTATTTCCTATGAAAACAGGTTCCTTTTGGAAATCAAGAAAAAAAAATAGTGGTAGCAAAACAAACCTTCCGAAATAAGAACAACTTATTGCTAAACAACCATCTCAGTTTGGAGACAAGAAAATCATTTCTCGAGATTTTTATTTGGAGTGTGCTACTGCATGGATGCGAAACCTGGACGTTAGGGAAACAGGAAGAAACAAAACTTTAGGCTGCAGAAATGTGGTTTTGGAGAAAAATTGCAAAAACAAGTTGGATGGATAAAAACAAATGACCTTGTTTTAAAGAACGTAGAAGAGGATCTATGTTTATTAAATACGATAAAGAAGAGGAAAATAAAGTTCATTTGACACGTACTCAGACATGACTCTCTTCTCCAAACCATCATTGAAGGTAAAGTACTGGGGAAGACACCCAGGGGACGACCAAGGATGCCATACATCAGGAACTCCGTCGGTGAACGGGCATGTGATTCATACAGCAACATGAAGAGGCTAGCAGAAGATCGTCAGATGTGGCTACAGCGACAAGGCATTGCCTTTAGTAGATGATGATGATGATGATGATGAGCATAAAAATAAACTTATCCAAACCATCGTATTTCCCATACTTAATTACTGTGATATTGTTATGATTGATACCACCGTGGAACAAACACTGAAACCACAGAAGCCAATGAACTCGTGTATTAGGTTTATATTATCAATTACATTTTCAGTACACTTAACGAAATTCTCTCCTAGTTAAAACATCGGCAAACTCCGATATCTTCATGTTGCGACTCTAATTTTTTTCGACAATTGAATGAATCAAAACCTCATTATCTGTCCTCAAAGTTTAATTTCCTCTCTTCCTCTCATTAACATGACACGTGATCAACTTCTTCACTTACAATAACTGTGCATTGTTCATCAACATATGACCGCTCCGTGCATGTGTTCGGTGCAAGTCTATGGAATTCCCTTCCAGTTAGTGTTAGGAATAGTACATTTTTTTAGCTTCTTTTAAGTGGTCTTGCCGAGATTACCAATTAAATATGCAACCAGCTTGTATGCATGTTAGTATGAATGTGGGTAGGATTTTCGATTATTCGCTTATCACAACTGCGCGCCCCTAACCGCACGGTCAACTCACCCGGTAAAAAAAAATTCTATATTAATCTGAAGAAAGTAAACATATGGAATTTGACATAGTATGAAATATTGTTTCATAACTGAGAGGGCAGGACATTTTTTGTCCCTCGTTCAAATGTAGTGACATTACAGTACTCCGCCATTCAACAACCTTGTTTGAAGCTTAAGGTATCCCAGTTTTTAATGCATGTTTATAACCAATAATCCTCTCTTGAGCTCCTTTACTTTCCAGAATGACAATCTCTTTCCTAATTAAGTTGTTAATCTGAAAAGTTATGTAATTAACTTCATTGCTAATAGAATGTTGCTTAACTCTTTGTCAAAGCTGGTTAAAAATCTGAAAGTAATACGAAGTTCTGCCATTGTAGTTGAGAAAGGAGGTGCACACAGTGCGGTGGTAACAGCCACGCGGGATAGCTTCTTATTACAGCAACTTGATATTTTTAGTGAAACCATTAACAGAAATTCCAAGTTACTAGCTTTGAAAATCTGTACTTTAAAATATCAGAGACATACCGGTATTCTTGTCCATGGATTTAAATGTATTTCTTTCCAAACTCGCAGGGGATAATGCTTTATATGGGTTCTTCTGAAATTAAGTTCAATTTTAGGTATGAAATTTATACAAAAATGTATATTCAGATATCTTTGTATATTTACCTTTAGCTCTTTAGGTTGGTAGAATGAGAAATAACACGCAAATGACCTAAATAAAAACTTTGTTTAAATCAATATTTTGACATTTGAAGAGGCATGGAGGTAACACTCTTGAACATAAAAGTGACGAGTGATCCATTTCACTGATCAGCTTCAGACTCGGCTTTCTGACTCACTGTTTCGTGCTTTTTCCATTAAACATTTAACTGTTTACTTCTTTTCCACCTAACGCAGTTCTTCTTTTTTTAATTTCCTCTGGTTATAGTTCGTGCAGTCATCCGGATGATAATGGGTTCAAACCCCACTATCGACAGCCCTGAAAATGGTTTTCGGTGGTTTCCCACTTTCATACCAGGCAAAGGCTGGGGCTGTTCCTTAATTAAGGCCACAGTCGGTTGCTTCCCACTCCTAGGCTTTTTCTTGATCCGATTGAGGCAGGATGCCATTAAGCATATGAGCTAGACGTTATTCCGCGTATGTTTACCATTTTTCTCTATCTCCGTAAGCTCCTTTAAAAATGGACGGCCGGGCTGAGTGGCTCAGACGGTTGAGGCGCTGGCCTTCTGACCCAAACTTGGCAGGTTCAATCCTGGCTCAGTCCGCTAGTATCTGAAGGTTCTTAAATATGTCAGCCTCGTGTTGGTAGATTTACTGGCACGTAAAAGAACTCCTGCTGGACTAAATTACAGCCCCTTGGCGTCTCCAAAAACCGTACTAGTAGTTAGTGGGACGTAAAGCAAAATATTATTATTATTATTATTATTATTATTATTATTATTATTATTATTATTATTATTATTATTATTATTATTATTATTAAAAATGGACTTGCCTGATGGTTCCAACCATCTCCCCGAGAGTTTGTCCGCAAATTTGCTAATTTACTTTCTGTTCTACTTTTGATGCCATTACTTCTGTGAAAGACAGAGGAAAGTAAGCACGGTAGTTAAAGAGGTATCCTTTAAGTACTGTTATTTGGTGATACATGAGATAATCTCGGAACTCAATGATCAGCGATGAATCCAAAACCTCTAGAACAGGGCCACTCAAACGCCAAAAATCTCACGCGTGCGAACAGCAGTGCAGAGTTCCTGGGCGCAGTGCATCGATCCCGCTCGGCTCGGACCAACGCTTCGTCTCTGGGCTACTCGGCTAAGCTCGGCTCAACTCGGCTCGGATTTGGAGCGCTACGGAGCAAGTGAGGAAGAGGGAGACAGGCGGAACGAGCGAGACAGGCGTGGGGAAAGAGAGAGACAGCGCTATTGCTCCAAATCGAGGAGTGGGGGTCTGCACTCTGTTCAACCAAGCGAAGTCGTCTTTTGCACCGCACCAGGCGCATGCACCCTGAGAGACCCTGCTCTAGAAGGAGAACTTCCCCATTCAGGAACTCCTTCTCGTCATATATACTGAGGATGATTGCCCAGTTAACTGTATCTTAACACAATAACTACCACCTCCTCCTCGTATTTAAAACTGCTTACTGATTTAATCTGTTATAACTAACAGGCGGCACATTTATTTACAAAATTCCCTAACCATTCTGTACGCAGACAGTAGGGGAGAGTCCTACAGTACCGGCCACCTTAACTCTTTCTCTTATAAAAAATAAAATACTCTACAGTATGAGATTTTCATACAATAATCTTGTACTTTACTAAATGCTTTTTCAATGTAAGGATATGATTTCCATAAAATCTTACCAAAAGTTAATAATATTTAAAAATACAATAAAGCTTAATTTCCAAGGACTACAAAAATCTTCTTCCAGTACCGGCCAGTTACAATTTTCTAAGATATATATGTCTAATACATTACTAATAGTAAACAAACACAGAAAGAACTCGACAACACATAATTATTGGAATTGACATCCACTAATTTCAAGTTTGGTTTATTTTTTGCAATAATTACAAATAAAATACAAAATATTCTCTTAATCTACACATCCAACATGCGCCCAGTCTTCGCATTTGGTACACTGCACCCATTCTTGATCCAATGACTCACAACAAATAATGCATACTGTGTCTTCTTCCATTTCCTTAGTATTTACATAACAATCGTAATAAAACTGCTTTCCGGCAGTTTTGTTTTCTTTGTTGAATTGGTGAGGTACTTTTGAATGCTCGGCCAAAGCGAATGCTAATTGTACATTTTTTTTTTTTTTTGCCCAGGGACATGAAGATTTTCTAGATCCTTCATATAAATAACCAGCTGATTTTACATATCGTAATAAAAGGATTTTTTAATTCCTCTCATCTGAGGAGTTAGATCCACAGCCACCACCCACTCTAAGTGCTCTCGGACGATCTCCTAACGTACTTCTTGGCGCACAAAAAGCCTCAGCAGCTTGCCTTGCAGTCATTTTGTTAGAAATAATTGAGTTCAGTGTCATCTTCATCCCGTCCTCGATCCACTTTCATTTTATTTTACCCCCTTTCTCTGTCATTTCACTATGGAAAGTGATAAGAAATGGATATAATTTTATTTCTTTAAAAGTCCTATTGGCCGGTACTGGAAGACATTCTCGTGAAGGAACTTCCCCAACTGGATATTGTTTAATAGACGATGTCGTGAAACACTTACCAGCTATAGCGTCCTCAAGGAATGTATATAATATATAAGTAAAAACAAAATCAACAACTTACCTGGAAATAGAGTACCTGGGGCTTGAAAATAACTTTTCGCGCGCGATCGTAAGCCGGCCAATGTACAACACTCACATCTCACACAAGACTTAACGCTAAACGAAACCCCCAAAGTGTGACACGCGGGAATGTAGGATCCTGCATATGCCACCTGTAAGCTACTGCCATATAGCACCTAAAACGAGAACCAGCAATGGCCGGTACTGTAGGACTCTCCCCTATTAGCTTAACATACAGATCTCAAGACCTCCAGACTAAGGCACCAAACTGAAAATGAACAGTTCTTCCTCTTAAGTCGAATACTGTAAAGTAGGGTACAAACATACCAGGTGTATGGTGGTGTATGCCACGGCCGACTTGATGTGTCGCTCTAGATAGCTCCAGCTGTGTCCGGTTTCACTAAGCGATGGCGCCAGCGAACAGTATGCGGCGTATGAATTTGACACATACGTCAGTTTATTCGTCTCACATTAACCTACCAACACACACAAGTTCAGTCCGCCAATTACTAGCGTCTTTGTTGTATCGTTCAGTGATCATGTCGATGTTTAAGCCTGAAAAAAGAGCATTTGCGGCACGCATTGCTTTTCTTATTTAGTCAAAAGAAAAAGGCTGTGGAAAGTCATCGTTTGCTGGTAGAAACATATGGTGAACACGCTCCATCGAGACAGATAGTTACTCCTATAAATATTCGGTCACTCTGATTTTTGATACACTTTTATTGGATAATTATTCTTACACTGTAATGATAATGTATTATACAACGAAACATGTAGGAAAATATAATACAACGTTATAGACACATCGTGATGTAAGTCAAACTCTTCTGGCAGTCATTAGTACGCCATCTGTCGTACATTTAAATATAAGCAATAATTCCAATGCCGCCTCAAGAATATTCGGCCATTGTACAAAAAAGCAACATAAACTCGCATAATTCACAACCCTGTTACACATTCAGTACTTTGTAGGTCCACCATCATGTTTTATGACCTCTTCCAGTCGATTCGGCATACTGGCGATAACTTTCTTGATATAATCAGGGCTTAATGCCGCCCATTCTTGTAACAGTCTCCTCTTCAAGTCTGTGAGGGAACTTGTCGGCAGGAATTGCAGAGCTGCCTTCATTTGACTGCACACATTCTCGATGGGGTTCAGGTCGGGTGATTGTGGTGGAGTCTCCAAAACCTTCGGGCAGTTGTACAGCAGCCACTCGCTGACAAGTTACGACTTGTGCTTGGGGTCGTTATCTTGGTAGAATTTGAAAGTACGCTGTGTACCAAGTTGTTCCGCAGATTGTCGCAAATTGTTTTTGAGGACAGCCAAATAGCCCTCCTTTGTCAAAATATCTTCAGTGAAACTCAGTGCACCAACCCTGTTCGATGCAACACATCCCCACACCATTGCACTTCCTTCACCATGTTTTACCGTTGCTTGTAAATTGCTTGTTTTCAGTACCTCGTGACGTTTCCGCCACACCAATTGATTTCCATCGGACCCAAACACGTTGAACTTTGACTCATCAACAAAGAACACATCCTCCCACCAAGCACTGGGTTTGGTTACGTAGGTTTTGCGAACTCTAACCGCTTCTTTTCATATACCGCGCTAATGAATGGTTTCCTCCTAGCGCTTCTCCCAAGTAACTCATTCCTTCGCAGTGCTCTTCGCACGGTTGCAGTACTCACTTTCTTTCTACACTCCTCTAAGACAGCTGCTACCACTTTCTGAGCGCTAATTTTTGGATTTCGTTTCCCATTTCGAAGCACAAACCGCTCCTGTCGTTCTGTCAGCCTTCTTGGCCTGTCTGTGTGAGGAACCGAATCAATTCTGTCTTCATTTTTGAATCGTCTGATTATACCCAACTATTATTCTGCTATGTTAAGCATCTGCGATATCTTTCTATGCAATTTCCCTCGAGCATGATGGAATATCACGAGCTGACGTTCTTCAAACGTGGTATTGTGTTGTCTTTTGCACCCTATTTGATGCCTGTCCGCAACACTACAGCGAATGACTTCGGCACGATGGGTCTTGCGGCACCGCATTTCTGAACTGAAAGTTTTGCAACGCTATCTGCCCTGTCTCTGTCAATGAACACAACGGCAATCCTGGCCTTTCCGGGTGACCGAATATTTTTGAGGCGTGTCATTTCACCCATGTGAGCAATATCTTTTCTTTTACAGCATAATGTAAATCAATGCTCCCTGATTCCTCTTCGGCATAAGCAACCACATGTAGTTCCATTACTTAGACACGTTTGGTTTCACTTCCTGCTCATGGTTGCGTTGTTGTCATCACTTTTTCGCGGATTTTATCAGTGGCCGAATATTTATGGGAGTGACTGTAGTTTCAAAAATTTAAACGTGGTGATTTCAATGTGAAAGACAGTGCGCGCTCTGGTAGCGGTATTGTGTATTATGAAATCTTGAAGCCCGGCGAAACCGTTAATGGACAGCGCTATCGCCAACAAATGATTAATTTAAATCACGGATTGATCGAAAGACGACCGGAATGGGCCAGAAGACATGGCAAAGTGATTTTGTTACACGACAATGCGCCGTCTCACACAGCAAAACCAGTCAAAGACACCTTGAATTCACTTGGATGGGACATCCTTCCGCACCCGCCGTACTGCCCCGACCTGGCGCCATCTATCACCTCTTCGCATCAATGTGGCACACGCACGCAGAGCAACACTTCAGCAATTTCCAGGAAGTTTGAACATGGCTCGACGAATGGTTTGCCACAAAAGACAAGCAATTTTCATGGCATGGTATTTATAACTTTCCTGAAAGATGGGCAAAGTGTGTAGAAGACGATTGCCAATATTTTGAATAAACAAATAATGAAATTCCCTTGAAAATTACGTGTATTCTCTACCACGAAAACCAGCACAAACGTATGCATACAGCTAGTAACTCTACTTACAAGAAGTCATATTGGCCTGAACCGCAAAGTGTAGTTACATAGTATCGCACTGTGGTTGAGTGAACAAGTCTGCATACAAATTCATTCAGTACGTCCAACAATCGCAAGCGCTGTTTTTATCACCTCCACAGTTCCGTTTATCCACGGAAGTCACTTCCATGGAGATGACCGATTTCCTTCTTACCTCCAGCACAATATAACCTCTGCATGGCTTTGTCTTGAGGTTTTCGCGTAAACTAAGAATGTGCATAAAATGCAATAAAATTGATAAAACTGAAAATGTAAAAACAACATACATTATTGAAAACATGGAGGTGACAGTCAACATACAGCCTGTTATCCCTACGTATTTTTGTAACCCCCCGCCCCCACATGGCACTACAGCCCTTGAAGGGCCTTGGCCTACCAAGCGACCGCTGCTCAGCTCGAAGGCCTGCAGATTACGAGGTGTCGTGTGGTCAGCACGACGAATCCTCTCGGCCGTTATTCTCGGCTTTCTAGACCGGTGCCGCTATCTCACCGTCAGATAGCTCCTCAATTCTAATCACGTAGGCTGAGTGGACCTCGAACCACCCCTTAAGTCCATGTTAAAATTCCTGACCTGTCCAGGAATCGAACCCGGGGCCTCCGGGTAAGAGGCAGACACGCTACCCCTACTTCACGGGGCCGGCGTATTTTTGTAAAAGGCAACAATAAAATATATCTTACCTAGCAATACAAAAATTCTCACACAAAATAGCTTAATAGTATTTAGAGTGATGGTTCCACGGCTATGTTGATAGACATGTAGTTCTTTTGGGATAATGAGTGTAATTGGACTAGACAAAAGAGTGGCTGAATGTGTGGCTACATTTCTAGAAAATAGAACTCTGAGAATTAGAGTAGGCGAAGCTTTATCCGACCTTGTAATAATTAAGAGGGGAATTCCTCAAGGAAGTATTATTTATGTTTTCTTATATATATAAATGATATGAGTAAAGAAGTGGAATCAGAGATAAGGCTTTTTGCGGATGATGTTATTCTGTGTAGAGTAATAAATAAGTTACAAGATTGTGAGCAACTGCAAAATGACCTCGATAATGTTGTGAGATGGACAGTAGGCAATGGTATGATGACAAACGGGGTTAAAAGTCAGGCTGTGAGTTTTACAAACAAGAAAAGTCCTCTCGATTTTAATTACTGCGTTGATGGGCTGAAAGTTCTTTTTGGGGATCATTGTAAGTACCTAGGAAAGATCTTCACTGGGGTAATCACATAAATGGGTTTGTAAATAAAGGGTACAGATCTCTGCACATGGTTATGAGGGTGTTTAGGGGTTGTAGTGAGGATGTAAAGGAGATGGTACGTAAGTCTCTGGTAAGACCCTAAGTGGAGGAGTATGGTTTCAGTGTATGGGACCCTCACCAGGATTACTTGATTCAAGAACTGGAAAAAATACAAAGAAAAGTAGCTCGATTTGTTCTAGGGTATTTCCGACAAAAGAGTAGCGTTACAAAAATGTTGCAAAGTTTGGGCCGGGAAGACTTGGGAGAAAGAAGACGAGCTGCTGTACTAAATGGTATGTTCCGAGCTGTCAGAGGAGAGATGGCGTGGAATGACATTAGTAGACGGATGTTTGAGTGGTGTTTTTAAAAGTAGGGAAGATCACAGTATGAAGATAAAGTTGGAATTCAAGAGGACAAATTGGGGAAAATATTCGTTTGTAGGAAGTGGAGTTAGGGATTGGAATAACTTGCCAAAAGGGATGTTCAATAAATTTCCAATTTCTTTGCAATCATTTAAGAAAAGGCTAGGAAAACAACAGCTAGGGAATCTGCTACCTGGGCGACTGCTCTAAATGCAGATTAGGATTGATTGATTGATTGATTGATTGATTGATTGATTGATTGATTGATTGATTGATTGATTGATTGATTGATTGATTGATTGATTGATTGATTGATTGATTGATTGATTGATTGATTGATTGATTGATTGATTGATTGATTGATTGATTGATTGATTGATTGATTGATTGATTGATTGATTGATTGATTGATTGATTGATTGATTGATTGATTGATTGATTGATTGATTGATTGATTGATTGATTGATTGATTGATTGATTGATTGATTGATTGATTGATTGATTGATTGATTGATTGATTGATTGATTGATTGATAAAAGAGTTTTCTTTTACGTTTCGCTGTGACTTTGCTCTGTGTCTTCAGAGGAGATGTCATTGTTAGATAAGTCTTCGTTTGAGACAGACGTGGTTTCTCTTCGCAAAACTTAAAGAATTTCTTTTTGTTTTCTTTGACACTGCATAATCCCGAGAGATGATGATGCCTGGCTTACTACCGCTCTCTCTAAACACATGTCCATCTACCAGTAGTCCTTTTACTGAACCAGCAACGCAATTCTTTGGAGGTGTCCCAATTACCCTGGACACTACTTCGTGGAATTTGCATGAAGGAATTTGATATACTTTTCGTTCAGACTTACACTGACTGACAGAGCAAATGCAACACCAAGAAGGAGTGGTCAGAACTTTATGCCAATTGCAGGGTAGACTGACGTCACTGAGGTATGCTCATGATGTGAAATGCGCCGCTGTGCTGCGCACGTAGCGAACGATAAATGGGACACGGCGTTGGCGAATGGCCCACTTCGTACCGTGATTTCTCAACCGACAGTCATTGTAGAACATGTTGTCGTGTGCCACAGGACACGTGTATAGCTAAGAATGCCAGGCCGCCGTCAACGGAGGCATTTCCAGCAGACAGACGACTTTACGAGGGGTATGGTGATCGGGCTGAGAAAGGCAGGTTGGTCGCTTCGTCAAATCGCAGCCGATACCCATAGGGATGTGTCCACGGTGCAGCGCCTGTGGCGAAGATGGTTGGCGCAGGGACATGTGGCACGTGCGAGGGGTCCAGGCGCAGCCCGAGTGACGTCAGCACGCGAGGATCGGCGCATCCGCCGCCAAGCGGTGGCAGCCCCGCACGCCACGTCAACCGCCATTCTTCAGCATGTGCAAGACACCCTGGCTGTTCCAATATCGACCAGAACAATTTCCCGTCGATTGGTTGAAGGAGGCCTGCACTCCCGGCGTCCGCTCAGAAGACTACCATTGACTCCACAGCATAGACGTGCACGCCTGGCATGGTGCCGGGCTAGAGCGACTTGGATGAGGGAATGGCGGAACGTCGTGTTCTCCGATGAGTCACGCTTCTGTTCTGTCAGTGATAGTCACCGCAGACGAGTGTGGCGTCGGCGTGGAGAAAGGTCAACTCCGGCAGTAACTGTGGAGCGCCCTACCGCTAGACAACGCGGCATCATGGTTTGGGGCGCTATTGCGTATGATTCCACGTCACCTCTAGTGCGTATTCAAGGCACGTTAAATGCCCACCGCTACGTGCAGCATGTGCTGCGGCCGGTGGCATTCCCGTACCTTCAGAGACTGCCCAATGCTCTGTTTCAGCAGGATAATGCCCGCCCACACACTGCTTGCATCTCCCAACAGGCTCTACGAGGTGTACAGATGCTTCCGTGGCCAGCGTACTCTCCGGATCTCTCACCAATCGAACACGTGTGGGATCTCATTGGACGCCGTTTGCAAACTCTGCCCCAGCCTCGTACGGACGACCAACTGTGGCAAATGGTTGACAGAGAATGGAGAACCATCCCTCAGGACACCATCCGCACTCTTATTGACTCTGTACCTCGATGTGTTTCTGCGTGCATCGCCGCTCGCGGTGGTCCTACATCCTACTGAGTCGATGCCGTGCGCATTGTGTAACCTGCATATCGGTTTGAAATAAACATCAATTATTCGTCCGTGGCGTCTCTGTTTTTTCCCCAACATTCATCCCTTTCGAACCACTCCTTCTTGGTGTTGCATTTGCTCTGTCAGTCAGTGTATTAACAGCAATGGCGGCTCGTGACAAAATTTTCAGGGGGTTCAGAGCAACATATCTGTTAAAGTCTCAAATGTACCAAAGTGGAATGCAAATCAGTACAATAAAACGTGCTTAAATAATTTCACTAAAAGTTCCTGGTGTTCCTTCTCCACTCATAATGTGCTGGAACCCTTACAACCGAGGATGCATTTTTTCCGATACATCTGTGAATGTACAACAAAACTAATATTATGACTGCCGAGACGGTTGAGGCTCTGGCCTTCTGACCCCAACTTGGCAGGTTCGATCTTGGCTCAGTCGGCTGATATTTGAAGATGCTCAAATACATCAGCCTAGTTTGGTAGATTGACTGGCACGTAAAAGATCTCCTGCTGGACTAAATTTCAACACCTGGGCGTGTCTGAAAACCGTAAAAGTAGTTAGTGGCACGTAAACGCATTATTATTATTATTATTATTAAATTAAAATTACTACTATTAAAATGTTTTTATTCCGTACCCTGGTGGTGCGCCTCCTACAGGGTGACGTCTTCTCTTATTTTTTTTTTTTTTTTTTACTACTTGCTTTACGTCGCGCCGACACAGATAGGTCTTATGGCGACAATTGGACAAGGAAGGGCTGGGAGTGGAAAGGAAGCGGCCGTGGCCTTAATTAAGGTATAGCCCCAGCATTTGCCGGGTGTGAAAATGGGAAACCACGGAAAACCATTTTCAGAGCTGCCGACAGTGGGGTTCGAACCTACTATCTCCCGAATACGGGGTACTGGCCGCACTTAAGCGACTGCAGCTATCGAGCTCGGTCGTCTTCTCTTAGACCAGGAGATATCCTGCGATCCTGTGAGAAAAACGTGAGAGAGGAGCGACCGTGTTGTATAAAAGGAACTGTTGATGTATTTCACCATTAGTTTTAGTGAGGAGAATGGAAAACCACGGAAAATCATTCTCAGAACAGCGGACAGGAGACCAACCCCACCGCCTCCCGAATGTACTGTAGATCTGAAAAGCCACGGTAAATCCGTGGTCGAAGCTACTGATCTCGGCGAAAGTAAAATTCACAGCAACTTTGCTACAATGCTGTATTGTAGTGAATATTAAGAGATGCGAACATTATTCTAGGTTTTATATGGCAAAAAATTCACCTAGGTATGACAACAAGCATAAAAATAATACGTACTGTTACCACGTTTACCGGTACTCAAATCAAGTTCACTGGAAATGATTCTCCACCCACAATGTAAAGCAAACTTCTTCCCGCGATTACGAACACCTGTTCAGAGTTACCTACTGGCTAAATCGTCCGGCAATGCACCGGTAATGCAGTAGTAACTTCTGTGAGCTGTGGCCAGCAGTAACAGGGGAGGTGGCAGAACCTTGTGGTCAACCGTAATACTATCTCTGGTTTGAGGGTGGCTGTGTAGAGACGGAAAGGTACATAACCTCACCGTGCTCCCCACTCATGGGTTATCTGTGCATAAACCATGACGTAATCTGCATGCGCATGCGTATAGTCGTCAGGCTTGTAGCACAACCTCAGTGTGTTTCCTGCATTTTCAGTCAAAACGAACAACTGTCGATATAAGTCGAATGCTTGGGCTCGATTGATGAAATCAGGTCGAAACAAAGGAAACGATTTTGAATTATCCATGAATGCGTGAATATGCATTAGAATTGGGTATTCACGTGCTCATGTGCTCCCGAGAGTCCACCGCCACTGATTAAAAGAATATTAAATGAAGTACTTTTTGTTTGTCTATCCCTTACTATCGTTTGCTAATACGCGGTCGAGCATAAGGTGAGATTAATAAATATGCCATGTTCTACGGCCGGATGTCCTTCCTGACGTCAACCTCGGCTGAAGAGGTAATGATGGTGAATGAAATTGGGTGAAGAGATGGGAAAGAATCGGCTGTGGCCTATGAATTGGAATTGTCCCGCCATTTGCCTGGAAGCGAAAATGGAAAGCCACGGCCAATTCCTTCCCACTCCTAGCCCTTTCCTATCCCATCGTCGCCATAAGACATATCTGTGTCGGTGCGACGTAAAGCAACTTGTAAAAAATGATGATACAGCTCCAGCATTTGCCTGGTGTGAAAATGGAAAATCACGGAAAACCATCCTCAGGCCTTCCGACAGTGCAAGCCAATGCAAGCCCACAGCTGCGCGTCCCTAACAGCACGGCCAACCTGCTCGGTGACCTTATTGTCACATCCTGTATATTCCTTAAGAACAACTTTCAAAAGATGCTACATGAAACGTCTCAGTTCCAGGCGCAACACTACGGCGAGATAAGCAACCACGCTGGCGCTGAGCCAGGACTCCCTTCGCTCTAGAGCAGAGGTGCTCACGCTGGCCATCCCGTTCCGCGGGCGCCTAGCACTGTAAGTGGGCGGGCAGGCAGGCGATGAGCGCAGCGTATGCTATTCAACCATAGTGACGTCAAGATTGATCACTGCCGCGATACCCGAGTCGGAAAAGGAGGCAGAAAACAATGAAAGAAAGAGGGCAGAAATCCGCGTCATTTTCAATTTACCATGTAAGAAATAAGTTACGTATGTCCATTGCAGTTTATGTATTTTGACCGGATACAATACAGAGTCAGGCCTACAACCTCAAATATTTGATAATGTACGTAATGAATTACAATTTTCACTATTACATTTTAAGAGGTGCTTTAGAAACAGTTCTAATATAATACGGAGTTAAGGTGGATGAAATGAAATAGCGTATGGCTTTTAGTGCCGGGAGTGTCCGAAGACATGTTCGGCTCGCCAGGTGCAGGCTCTTGATTTGACTTCCGTAGGCGACCTGCGCGTCGTGACGAGTATGAAATGATGATGAAAACAACACACACACACGCACACCCAGGCCCGTGTCAGCGAAATTAACCACTGATGGTTAAAATTCCCGACCCGGCCGGGAATCGAACCCGGGACCCCTGAGACCAAAGGCCAGCACGATAACAGTTTAGCCATGGAGCCGAACTTAAGGTGGATAAGCTGTGGCTTGTGGTTGTTTGGGTTTAAATTATCTGATAAACGCACCAGCAATCCAATCATGCTTACCGGGAATAAAATCAATGAGGTTATTTATTAGAAGGCATACTGTGCATCTATCTGGTAGATACATTAACGTTGTTGTTGTACTTTAATCTTCGAGAGTAGCCTAAATATCTATGTTTTCACTCGTGTTGATCCCTCCGGGCGAGTTGGCCGTGCAGTTAGGAGCGCGCAGCTGTTAGCTTGCATCCGGGAGATAGTGGGTTCGAACCCCACTGTCGGCAGCACTGAAGATGGTTTTCCGTGGTTTCCCATTTTCATACCAGGCAAATGCTGGAGTTGTATCTAAATTAGCCACGGCCGCTTGCTTCCCACTCCTAGCCCTTTCCTATCCCATCGTCGCCATAAGACCTATCTGTGTCGGTGCGACGTAAAGCAACTAGCAAAAAGGAAGTGATGATCCCCTTCGCCATTTAGAAGCTAGGTATTATCACCGGACGCCTGTTAAATTTTAAATATTATTTTTAGAAATTCAGTGAACATGGAAAGTCGCACAACACTACAACACTGTGCAACATCATTGTTGTATTATGTAATTATATTACCTTTTGCTTAATGAATAACAGGGATTTTACTTCTTTCTCAATGAAAATACTGTAATTCCCATACAAGGAATTGCTAATCGTAGCCTGTACTCTTAAAAGTGTCAGTTTTCTTTGAATGAATACATATTAAAAAATAAAACTGACTATTTATGTCGAGCGCAGTATAAATCAATCCGGAATATCTTGAAAAGGACATTTTTTGTTGTTACGATTATAGAGTTTTATATAAATAAACCGAGCTCGATAGTTGAAGTCGCTTAAGTGTGGCCAGTATCCAGTATTCGGGAGATAGTAGGTTCGAACCCCACTGTCGGCAGCCCTGAAAATGGATTTCCGTGGTTTCCCATTTTCACACCAGAAAAATGCTGGGGCTGTACTTTAATTAAGGCCACGGCCGCTTCCTTCCCACTCCTAGCCCTTTCCCGTCCCATCGTCGCCATAAGACCTATCTGTGTCGGTGCGACGTAAAGCAACTAGCAATAAATAATGTTTCCCAATCAGCACTTCGCTGGGGAGTGGAAGGGAGGTTCGTAATCACAATCGAACGTAAATCTCCCTCGTTTCCCTGCAAAGTGTGTCAGCTCTCTCGCTTCACTGCGACATATGCTTGCTACGTAAGCTGCCCGCATTTACGTCACGCCAACTCGGCCTCACTGGGCTAGCCTCAACGGGCGCCCAGCTGAGCACCTCTGTTCTAGAGCATATTTTTTGTTTTATTACATTAGCGTAGGCTACGTCTTCAGGTAAAAATTCTTTGCATGCCTAATTTGCCAAGGTTTAATGACAACGGCTAGACCACGGCAATAGTCATGTTTCACTATGCCGGTAATATTACCACTTCATCTACAGCATTGGTTTAAACGATAAGCAGTTGGTTGTAATGAGCTTGCTACACATTCCTAGAAAATAAAGACGGTTCATAAAATGTTAATTCTCTCTTTCCCAGTTCACTGTAGCTCAAATCTGCCCCATGTGCGTCTCACAGCTTCCTCCTGAGAGCTTAAGTGAAGACTTATCTGAAGACTGCAATAATCTGTGATGGAGTGTTATATCTTCAGTTTTATGGCCACATTAATGGTCTTCCTCAATAATTGAACATACCAGCCACACCGAAGTGACAATAACTTTTCTTATGTCCAATTCGCGGTATATCAAAACCGACATAACGATTCCAATGAATTTCATTATGATGTCACCTTCTCAAGATGTGTGCTGTGGAACGAACGTCCTTACTGCCACCGCGCTGCCGTCTAGCAGTTATATAGTTTTATTATTATTAACAAATACATCGCAATTGGCAATGGCAATGATCACTTACTGTAGTGTGATAATAAAGTAAGGTTAAAACATAAATACCCTACAACAACAACCAAAGTACAACAAGCAATCCCATGGAAATAAAACATTACAAGAAATGCTACTAGTTTAATATTCAAAGGGGGTGGTGGTAGTTATTGTTTTAAGAGGACGTACAACTAGGCAACCATCCTCTATATAACACTAGCCAGAGAGAGAAAAATGGAAGGGATCCGACAGTTCGAAAAATGAAGGTATTGGCCAAAGGAAGACAAGGGCCACGAAGGGTGTGAAAATTAAAGACTCCCTAGGCCTCGAGTGCGCTAATGCCATCGAGATCGGAAAAGAACAAGAGTTGACCAAGGGAGGTCGGATAGGATAGATGAAAGTGAGGGGCCTGGCACAAGTAAGTGGAAGCAATGCCAGGACTCAGTTAAGGACCCCGTGGTCTCCAACTCACGCTGAGAAGTACAGAATCCCTGAGGCCCCTTTTAGTCGCCTCTTACGACAGGCAGGGGATACCGTGGGTGTTATTCTATCATCCCCAGCCACAAGGGGATTTATTATTCAAAATCCAGCATCGTCATATACAAATTCACACACAACTTAAGTATTTCCAGTGCTTAACACTACGGCTTACAATACCGTAGGTTCAGCTTACTACTAGCTTACAATTACAACATTGTTATATACAAATTCACACGAAATTTAAGTATAGATTGAGCTTGCTACTAGCTTAACATAACAAGTTATAATAAAGTTAAAACAGAATTACCCAACAACAAAAACAACAACTACAACAACAAGGGTACAACAAGCTATTCCATAGAAAGAAAATATTACAGGAAATATTACTAGTTTAACATTCTAAATCCAGCAGAAAATCACAAATTCAGTGTCCGTCATGTACAACTTTTACTTTTCACTTTACACTAGCAATAATGATCTTAAACGTTTTGATACCGGAAGGGAATCTATCAAAGGCTGCCGCAGGTAATTATTCCAATCCCTTATGGTCCTGTTTACGAAGGAAATCTTGCCCACATCCTTATGCTGGTTTCTAGCCCTAATTTTTGCTTCTGAGCATTTCTCGATAAGTACGAGGGAGGCCCACCTATTCCTAATACTACTCCAGGCAGCCCTTTCCGTGTAGCTCTTATAAATACCACATAGACGAGCTCTAATTCGTCTAGATTCAAGACTTTCCCAATTAATGGTATTCCTCCTACTCCCGTCTACGAAACGCGCCGCTCTTCTTTGAACTTTTTCTAGGGAATTTATTAAACCTACCCTTTACGGATCCCAGCACGCACATCCATATTCGAGAATCGATCTTTCCCAACATTTATAAGCTTTACTTTTGGCATCAGAATTAGCTTTCTTGAGATTCCACATGAAATGATATGGCGTATGGCTTTTAGTGCCGGGAGTGTTCGAAGACATATTCGGCTCGCCAGGTGCAGGTCTTTTGATTTGACTCCCGTAGGCGACCTGCGCGTCGTGATAAGGATGAAATGATGATGAAGACGACACGTACACCTAGCCCCCCGTGCCAGCGGAATTAACTAATTATGGTTAAAATTCCCGACCCTGCAGGAAATCGAACGCAGGACCCCTGTGACCAAAGGCCAGCAAGCTAAACCATTTAGCCACGGAGCCGCATAGTAAAATGTAACGATCTCCAGGATTTCTTAACATAATTTTCCACTTGCTCTGATCAGTTTAAGTCTGTTTAATAGTAAGGCCTAAGTGATGGGGTTGAGTGGTTGAGATGGTAGATTGCTGGCTTTCTGTTGCCCTCAAAATGTCAGATCAGTCCTAGCTCAGTACAACAGTATATGAAGGTGCTTAAATACTCGACTTTCTGTCAATAGATTCACCAGCACGCAAATAAACCTCTACGAGACAAACTTTCTGGCACTTCTGTATCTCCGAAAACTAGTGGACGTAAACCCAATGACATTATTTTATGGCGTTTCAGCCGAGAACCATCAAGAATGGCTTCTCAGCAAGGCGGTTGCCGTCTGAATCCCAGGCAATGTAATGGAAAGTAGCGTCTCGGTGGTTCGGATTCCATGAAAAGCTTGAGATCCCAATTATATATTCATGTCATAGACAGTACCATTAAAATACAAGCTTGTTATAGCTTCTGTTTACTTACACTAGACTCCTTTCTTTCTCCCTTTTAATCCGACATCTACTGCTTATTCAGAGGCATAAATTCGAAACACACGAACGCATTTTAAACACAAGAGCATGGTAAAATAGAAATTCAAAAGTCCATGTTTAAAATTAAGTTACTTGCACTGATTGTTCACTTACATGATTTGAAATTACCTTTTGACCCATTGCACGTTACTTTGAAATCAAACATTATTTCGAAATTTGTGGTGTATATTTTCCAAACTGACATCAGTTCACAAATGTGCGTGAGCACGAGGATTCTGAATTCTAAATGAAAGCCAAATTATTAGAAACAAACAGAATAAAATGATAGACTACAATGTTGTGAATAGCACATATCAGAATCTGTAAAATGTCGAGATCTATGCATAATAGATTTATTTATTTATTTATTTATTTATTTATTTATTTATTTATTTATTTATTTATTTATTTATTTATTTATTTATTTATTTATTTATTCTCCGCATCCAGCAATGACGTCTGCTGTGCGTACTTCTCAAAGCGTACTGTGGGATCCAACAGAAGACATTTGTTCTCCTTAGACTTAGGACATTAGTAACTTTGTATAGGGTAATTCCGGGAGAGTTGCCCGCACTTTTTATGTCTTTTGTTATATCTCGGTATATTTACTTTAAAAATTCTTGCAAATTCATCGAGCATAATTCGAAAACATGTACATTTGATCAGGGATGAACAAAATATTGGCAATTGAAAGTAAATGGGAGAAAGGAGTGAACAAAGGAATTGTTGCATCTGCGGCGTCTCTCCCTGGATCCCGGTATAGATGCCGACTTTGCTCGGGAGAGATGCCGCGAGTAAAATAATTAATGACAAAATCAAATTTAAGCCAATTTCTTCAACTTTAATATAACCGAACACTAGAACGTACTACAAGACAATTATATCCACATAATATAATCATTCAATGGAAAAAATCTATCTGATAATTTACAACATTAAAATCATATTTTAATTTCGATTTACTATAAATGTGCATGTGCAATGGATTCTTCACTGTGTTATATAAAACCCCACGGCACTTAACACCCTTGAAATGGCTCTGGCCTGCACAGCGACCGCTGCTCAGCCCGAAGGCCAACTATCAGGGAGAGACGCCGCACCCTCCTGTTTTCATACCTCAAGGCTATCATGGCCCAAAATTAGCTTACTCTCAACTACAGTTACGTTTCTGACGTCTACTATACTAAAAACGTCTGATTTAAGCATTTGAAGCCAACTTAATATACAATAAATTAACACACGCAAAAACTTTGTCAGGAGGAAACATGTACTCGCCTCATGATATCGGCTATAATTGGCGTAATATACGAGCAAATTTCGTCACACTCGCAGACAGTAGTTCTTCCTTAGAAACTGAAAAACCACACATATTGCCATCTAGCTGTAACGATGGGAACCTTTAGCTACAGTGTATGCGGTATCTCTACCGGGGCTTCATCTGTCCCGGATTTACCTTATATTAGTAAAAGCAAAGTCATCACCGTACAGGCCGTGAAGGCCAATGTTTCATATATACAGGATGGTCGGAAGAAACTTAGGTAAATGAGTGCTGAGGGATTGGTCATACTGATATTTCGCTATCTCGCGTCGTTGTCATTGTATCAGTTGCTGAAGTTAGCCAAACAGATCGCTTCGCGGGCGAATTCAATGGACTTTGCGAGGCGATATTGCTAAATCTGAACGTGGTTAAACACCTGCTTGAGAGCACGAGAGAGAAACCGAGTGCAAATAGCTGCTCGTCCAGTCATCCAGTTTGGTTGTCTTCCGACAATGAGAGCTTCAGTGGCATACTCCGTACAAGTCTATGAATCAATCACTACTGATCTGCATTTAGGGCAGTCGTCCAGGTGTCAATTCCCTATTTGTTGTTTCCGTAGCCTTTCGTTAAATGATTGCAAAGAAATTGAAAATTTATTGAACATCTCCCTTGGTAAGTCATTCCAGTCCCTAACTCCCCTTCCTACAAATTAATATTTGCCCCAATTTGTCCTCTTGAATTCCAACTTTATCTTCATATTGCGATCCTTCCTACTTTTAAAAATACCACTCAGACTTACTCGTCTACTAATGTCATTCCATGCCACCTTTCTACTGACAGCTTGTAACATACCACTTAGTCCAGCAGCTCGTCTCCTTTCTCCCAAGTCTTCCCAGCCCAAACTTTGCAACATTTTTGTAATGCTATTCTTTTGTCGGAAATCACCCAAAACAAATCGAACTGGTTTTCTTTGGATTTTTATTCCAGTTCTTGAATCAGGTAATCCTGGTGAGGGTCTCACTCACTGGAACCATACTCTAGTTGGGGTCTTACCAGCTACTTATATGCCCTCTCCTTTCCTTACTACAACCTCTAAATACCCTCATAACCAAGTGCAGAGATCTGTGCCCTTTATTTACAATCCCATTTATGTGATTACTCCAATGAAGATCTTTCCATACGTAGGCCGCTCCTAGTGGACTTTGACTGAACTAAAAATCACCGTAGATAAATTTTCTTTGCCGAGAGAGAAAAGCAGCAGAAAAAAGTAAAGATGGAGTGAGCTGTTTTTGTATATTTGTGTAACGATAATTGTGGTGTAAAATAAAAGTGTAGCTAAAGCGGATTCAGTGTGTTGCGTACTTCACTACATAACTGGTGACCCCGACGTGATTCAGTGACGGAAGTGCGCAATAAACATCGCGAAGTGCATAAGTGTAGTGTAAGCGTGAAGAACAATGGATGAAAACAACACAACGGGTACGCCAACGGCAAACGTATCTCATTCAGGGCACATGGTGGGTAAATGAGTCCAACCACACCATTCAAGAAGAAGAAAAAGCAGAAGAAGAAGACACATGGTGGGTGAAGCTAACAAGGTAAGCATCAAGATCCCTCCTTTCTGGATAGAAAAACCTGAAATATGGTTCTTTCAAGTGGAATCTCAGTTTTCTATCTCAAGAATTACCCAAGAGGCCACTAAATTTAACTACCTTGTGTCTCAGCTCGAACCTAAACATTTCGAAAACATTTGGGACATTATCAAAAGTTCGGAACTGAATAAATATTCCGCGGCTAAAGAACGCCTTCTAAATATCTTCAAGGAAAGCGAAGATAAACAAATAAAACGCTTGGTAACAGGCCTAGAATTAGGCGATCTGAAACCTAGTCAGCTTTTAAGGAATATGCAGTCCTTAGCAGGCGTGAATGTTTCCGAAAAAGTGCTTCGTACCTTGTGGCTTGAGAAATTACCGGACTCTTTCAAACATGTTCTAATCGTATCTGACGAAAACTTGGAAAAAATCGCAATTATGGCCGAAAAAATCATTGAAATGAATCCCTGCAGTAAACTCTACAGTGTGGAAAATAGCGGTACTGATGCGTCCGTAAGTAACGACGCTATCACGAAACTCTCTGCACAGATAGCCGCCCTAGAACAACAGATAGCTTCAATTCGCACTTTTAGGCCACACAGTCGAAGTTCGAGCCGAAACCGAAGCAAAAAGAAGTACGATCCAAACGGAAAGTACTGTTACTACCACTTCAGATTTGGTAATAAGTGCTTCCCTGCCAAATGCAAGCCTCCATGCTCGTGGAAAAATTTGGAAAACACCAAACAGTAGTAGAGTTGGCAGCAAGCTCCACTGCTGAAAGTAGTAAGGATTTCTGTAAACACCGTTTATTTGTACGTGACAAAAACACGGGTTTGCACTTCCCAGTGGATAGTGGAGCCGATGTTTCAATAATCCCTGTCACTTCCAGTAACAGAAGCTGTGACACAGATTTTAAATTATTTGCAGCTAATGGCGCAGAAATCCCAACTTATGGACTTAGAACACTGAGTATAGATTTGGGACTCCGTCGACAATTCCAATGGCCTTTCGTAGTAGCTAAAACTGGCAAGGGTATATTAGGTGCTGATTTTCTGAAAAAGTTCAACTTATTGACCTAAATAAAAAGCCGTTAATTGATGGCGAGACTAAACTCTCTGTCATGGGTGAAGTAACAGCTATCACAGCTGATAATGTTGTTAGCACAATGTCAAATGCACAAAAGCTTGCCGATCTCTTATCCAGTTACCCAGATTTAATGAAACCAAACTTACTACTTACTCAAATCAAACACGACATTCAACACTTCATCCCAACTGAAGGCCAACCAGTATATTGCAAGCCCAGGCAGCTGGATCCTCGGAAGCTACACATTGCTAAACAGTAATTCCAGCTTATGCAAAACAGTGGAATTATTCGACCATCAAAGTCGCAATGGGCTAGTCCTCTCCAACTGGTCCTCAAAAAGGATGGAACTTTTCGACTATGTGGTGATTACAGACGACTGAACGTACAAACTATCCCAGACCGATATCCAATTCCTCGGATTGAAGATTTTCAACATATTTTGAGGAGTAAGAAAATATTTAGCAAGCTCGACCTCTTCAAGGCATATTTCCAAATCCCTGTAGCAGAGGAGGACAAACCTAAAACCGCTATTATCACTCCGTTTGGGTTATATGAATTTAATGTGATGCCGTTTGGACTCCGTAATGCACCATGCAGCTTCCAACGTTTCATTAATGAGGTATTTAGAGGCCTAGACTTTAAAACGGAACTTTCACCCCATCAAAGCAGTAATTAAAACTGAGAGGACTTTTCCTATTTGTGAAACTCACAACCTGACTTATCATACCATTGCCTACTGTCCATCTCACAACATTATCGAGGTGATTTTGCAGTTGCTCACAATATTGTAACTTATTTACTACTCTATACAGAATAACATCATCCGCAAAAAGCTTTATCTGTGATTCCATTTCTTTACTCATATCATTTATATATACATATAAAAAACATAAACGTCTAATAATACGGCCTTGAGGGATTCTCATCTTAATTATGACAGGGTCAGATAAAGCTTCGCCTACTCTAATTTTCTGAGATCTATGGAGGTCTACGGAGGTCACTCTGCGGTATATTTTCCCATTCTTCAATGAGGGCCTGCGAAAGTTCTTGGAGAGTGTGTGGTACAACAGGACGAACACAAACACGACTATCAAGGATATCCCACACGTGCTCAATGGGATTCAGGTGTGGACTACCGCTCGCTATTCCTTCACTTGAATGTGAAGCATTCTCAAGACGTCCCTGGTGTCGCTCGCTAAATGCGCCCTGGCATTGTCGTGCATGAGAAGGAATTCAGGGCCAGCATGGTATGCAGAAATCATCACATGGTCTAACAAGATCTGACTGACATACTCCCTGGCGGTAAGGTGACCACGTATGACGACAAGATCTGTATAGCTGTCGACACTAATGCCGCCTCAGACTATCACTGAACCTTGTGCTCACCAGAGCCTCTCCATACATGTACACGAACTTTGAGTCAGGGGAAATCGTAACTCGTCGCTAAATAACACAGCTCTCCAGTGGCGGAGTTGCTAATTGACGTGGTTAGAGGCGAATAGGGCAAGCAGCTTGATGTTGCCGAGTTAAACGAGGCACACGATCAGTTTGAGTGGGTCCTAAGTTCCTTTTTCGTAACCTGTTCCTCACAGTCTGATCGGAGGCCCCGTTGCAGTTCTCTGGCACTGGCAGTACGACAATGCCGTGCAGAAATTACGCGATATCGGTCGTCCTTTTGGGTTGTGTCATGTCGACGACCTTGTCCAGCTCTCATTGTGAAACTGGCTTGCCTCATTGTATCGATCCCATCGAAGTCCTCGGCAATATGACAGAAAGTCCATCCTTTCTGGATCAAAACAACTGCTCTTGCGACTTGTATGTTGTTAAAATGTCTCATTGCATGTGCTCGAAGGTAAACGAGCTCCACAAATGAAAACCTCAGTCAGTTTACCTCCCTACGACACACTACTTTGTTTTGAGGGATTTCGTGGCAGTGCAATGAAGACCTTAGAGACAGATGCTTCTTGCTTTGAATGCACAATGTCCATGAAATAAAGTCACACGTACCAAATGTGTCAAAAGCACTGAAGCCTACCAGACGTTCAAATACGTTCCGCTAATCCTTTTGGACAGTGTATAATCCCTAAACGATTTTTTTAATTGTCCTCTGTTGGAAGCGGCATCAAGTTGTCAGTGAAAGTGGCGTCTACATATTCCGAAGAAAACGATGAAGGCCAAAAAACAAATTAAAAACATGTTTTAGTTATGTTTGCTTACACCATTGTGTTCGACCCAAGGTTCCCGAATTTTCCCATACCTACATTTAACAGCTTAGTACACCCCTTGTAGGACGCATCTGAAGTACCTTTGAATTTCTACCTGAAAATAGTAAAGAACCGACGAAGACCCAACAAGAGACGCAACATACCTGGTCTCCTTTATTTTGGCTCAGTACCAAATTTATTGAGTTATTTTGAAAGAAAATAGGATGATAATTTGTACAAGAATTTTTTTTGCTATTGGCTTTACGTCGCACCGACACAGATAAGTCTTATGGCGACGGTAGGAAAGGAAAGGGCTAGGACTGGGAAGGAAGCGGCCGTTGCCTTAATTAAGGTACAGCCCAAGCCTTTGCCTGGTTTGAAAATGGGAAACCACAGAAAAGCATCTTCAGGGCTGCCGACAGTGCAATTCGAACCCACTATCTCCCGCATACGGGATACTGGCCGCACTTAAGCGACTGCAGCTATCGAGCTCGGTATTTGTATAAGAATGAGTACCCCATTGTTGTAGATACCTTTCGATGAGTTTCACCAAGTATCTCCTTGGTTAGGCAGACGAAGAGAACTTGGTGTGTGCTGTGCGTGTGTATACAGTTCAACTGATTACACAGGATGCAATTAAGGAAATTACCCTCATAATTAGCATAAGGAGTGACGGTTAGTGTTGAGAAGGAGTTAATGGATGAAGGAAGCAGAGAGTAGTCTAAGTGAGCCCTAGATACAGTGGATGCGACTTGAAAGTTACTGGCTGCACTTATGACTTTTAATTACGTAGGATACTAATCTATTAACCGCAGAACACAAAGTATCGTAATTTTGACTACAGCTATTTGGCAGTAATGCGTTATTTGTAATTATTTCGCGCACCAAATTATTGTCCATTGTAGCAGCTTCCTAGCTCATCAGAGAAGTTGCCGTGATGTTCTCTTATCCTCATTTTGTTCGTTTATAAGTAAAGAAGTGAGAGTGAGAATCACGTCGTAAATAGTACGAGCTTTTGTATTAACGTACTACAATTACAGAAAGGTTCGTTTTTATCTCATAGTATGCAGCTTATGTTTGTGATATATAATAATGATCTAGGGAGTTTTAGATTTACAGTTAGACCTAATGAAGTGGAAGCTGGATCCAGTGGCACAAGGAGGACAATTTACCACATATCCATCTAAGACGAGGTGCATCACATTGCAGTCAAGTTGGCGGGCTTATAGCAAACTTAGTGAATATCAGTGTACGAATTGTTTCCGATAAATGAAGTTGTCGTGTTCGATATTTTTGTAGACCTTCCTCAAGCAGAAGAGGGTCGCCATCCTAATGAACATAGTTATTTCCAAATCAATTTTTTTTCGGAAAGACGCAGTGTTACAGTGCACAATTTCATCAACCTCTCAACTTTGACTTTGATATTATTCAATTGACTGGGGTATGAATGATGCACACAGCCATTCCTTGTGATTAATGGTGTGAAAATGTCACTCAAAGGTTTGATTGGTGAAGTGCGACTGCTTGTCGACTAATATTTAATAGCACCTTCTGGCTCCGTGAGAACAGCGCCGGGAAACTACTTTACTCCTCATAATCCCGGTACGCCTCTTCAGTACCGCCTAGGTTATCTGTGACAGCAGGCTGACGGTGGATCTAACAAGCCTTTGGGATGGAAACACAACATACATAATAAACACTTGTATCTAATCATATACAATTAGAAATCTCGCAAACTAAATCTCAAAGGCATGAATTCGGAGTGTGGAGGTGGTCCTGACTGAAGTCTTCCAAAATTCGACCAATATTACCCCGAGCAAATGCTGAAATGATTTCCTTTATAGTACTACAAAGTATTTAGCCTATTGCAGATTGAAGTAATTGTATTTATATACCTTAGAAAAGTAACAACTGCAGTCTCGTCGTGTATGGAATAATGTCTACTTCTTACCCAGAGGACCCGGGGCCGATTCTCAGGTCGCTCAAGGATTTTAATGCCAAACTAAGGGTTGTAATGGCTTTCACTAAAACTTGTTCGTCTACTAATGTCATCCCACCATCTCTCCACTGATATCTTGGAACATACCACTTTGTCAAGCAGCTCATCTCCTCACCCCCGAGTCTTCCCAGGCCAAAATTTGCAACATTTTTATAACACTACTCTTTTGTCGAAAATTACATACACCACAAACGGTGCCGTTTTTTCTTTGGATCCTTCCTGGTTCTTGAAACGAGTAATCCTGGTGAGAGTTCCATACACTGCAACCATTCCCTAACTGAGGTCTTACCAGTGACTTATACGCCCTCTCCTTTACAACCTTACTTCACCTCTGAATACCCTCATAACCATAAAACCTTTACTTACAATCCCGTTTATATGATTACCCCAATGGAGATATTTTTAATATTAAAACATAGGTACTTACAGAGTCCCCGCGACGTATAATCACTCCGTCAACACAGTAATTTAAACTCAGACGGCTGTTCTTCTTGGTGACTTTTCATCCTGTTTATCAACGTGCCTAATTTTTGATTCCAGTTATTTACTCATATCATATATACTGTATATATATGCAAGAAAACATAAGGGTCCAATAATACTGTCTTATTATTATTATTATTATTATTATTATTATTATTATTATTATTATTATTATTATTATTATTATTATTATTATTATTATTCTAGGGACCGCGAGACAATTTCAATGCTTCATCCTTTGTTGTTCTTTTTCCTCCTCCAAAACTTCTTTATCTGCTCACTATGCCTCCTTTTCCTCTGCTCAGACCATTTTTAGCCTGTTTCCTTTCCCTCGCAACCTTAGAATCTTTCCACATTTAACACTTTATTTCAAAAAAATCTCTCTCTCTCTCTCTCTATCTCTATCTCTCTCTCTGTTGCTTCTTCTTCCCTTGTGTTGTTTCTTTACAAATCTTCCTTGATTTCATGAATCCAAGTTGTTGTTGATTTCTTGTTCCAAAGATATTTCAAGATCTGTTTGGTTAACCTATTGCCATCTGTTCTGTATAAATGTCCAAAAAATATCAATCACCTCTTCCGCATTGTATCTGTTATGTTTTCTATGTTCCGGTATATTTCATAATTCTTGATTTCCAAAATTCTGTAGTTCTTAACGGGCCGAGTATTTTAAACCGCAGTGGTACGTATACGTATAAGTTAGGAAATTTGTTTGGAAGGGTTATAGGGAGATACATTCAGGGAAACACGGTGGCCTAGGGAGCGGTGATAAGAGAACAGAGAACTGAAAATCAAGTGGGGATGACATAAAATTGTTAGTGTTGAACTGTAGAAGTATTGTAAAGAAAGGAATAGAATTAAGTAATTTAATAGATATATATTTACCAGATATTGTAATAGGAGTTGAATCATGGCTGAGAAATGAAATAATGGATGCAGAAATTTTCTCGCGGAACTGGAGTGTGTATCGTAGAGATAGGATAGGAATGGAGGGAGGGGGAGTATTCATTCTGGTGAAAGAATAATTTGTAAGCTACGAAAAAGTTAAAGATGAGACACATGAAATTATAGGTGTAGAGCTCATTTCTAAAGATAATACGTAACTTGATATATTTGGAGTGTGCAGACCGGGAAAGGGTAGCACTGACGCGGATTCGGAATTATTTGATAGGATAGTCGGCTATGTAGGAAACGACAAGGAAAGAAATGTGATTGTAGCAGGAGATCTGAATTTGCCAGATGTCAATTGGGAAGGAAATGCGAATGACAGGAAGCATGACCAACAAATGGCAAATAAGTTAATATAGGAAGGACAGCTGATTCAAAAAGTGATGGAACCAACCAGAGGGAAAAATATCCTGGATGTGGTGCTGATAAAACCAGATGAGCTCTATAGGGAAACTGAAGTAATAGATGGTATTAGTGATCATGAAGCTGTTTTTGTCGTAGTTGAAAATAAATGTGATAGAAAGGAAGGTCTTAAAAGTCGGACTATTAGGCAGTACCATATGGGTGATAAAGCAGGCAAGAGGCAGTTTCTAAAAATTAACTATGATCGGTGGAAAACGGTAAATAAAAATGTAAACAGACTCTGGGATGAGTTTAAAGAAATTGTTGAGGAATGCGAAAACAGGTTTGTACCTTTAAGGGAGGTAAGGAATGGTAAAGACCCACCTTGTTATAATAGAAAAATAAAGAGACTAAGAAGGAGGTGCAGACTGGAAAGAAATAGAGTTAGAAATGGCTGTGGAAGTAAGGAGAAATTGAAGGAACTTACTAGAAAATTGAATCTAGCAAAGAAGGCAGCTAAGGATAACATGATGGCAAGCATAATTGGCAGTCATACAAATTTTAGTGAAAAATGGAAGGGTATGTATAGGTATTTTAAGGCAGAAACAGGTTCCAAAAAGGACATTCCAGGAATAATTTATGAACAAGGAGAGTGTGTATGTGAGGATCTTCAAAAGGCAGAAGTATTCAGTCAGCAGTATGTAAAGATTGTAGGTTACAAGGAAAATGTCGAGTTAGAGGAGGAGACTAAGGCCAAAGAAGTATTAAAAGTTACATATGATAACAATGACATTTACAATAAGATACAAAAGTTGAAAACTAGAAAAGCGGGTGGAATTGATAAGATTTCTGGGAATATACTAAAGACAATGGGTTGGGATATAGTACCATATCTGAGGTACTTATTTGATAATTGTTTGGTCGGAGGAGCTATACCAGATGAATGGAGAGTTGCTATTGTAGCCCCTGTGTATAAAGGAAAGTGTGATAGACATAAAGCTGAAAATTACAGGTCAGTAAGTTTGACATACGTTGTATGTAAGCTTTGGGAAGGCATTCTTTCTGATTATACACTGACTGACAGTGACAATGCAACACCAAGGAGGAGTGGTTCGAAAGGGATGAAAGTTGGGGAAAAACAGAGACGGCACGGACGAATAATTGATGTTTATTTCAAACCGATATGCAGGTTACACAATGCGCACGGCATCGACTCAGTAGGATGTAGGACCACCGCGAGCGGCGATGCACGCAGAAACACGTCGAGGTACAGAGTCAATAAGAGTGCGGATGGTGTCCTGAGGGATGGTTCTCCATTCTCTGTCAACCATTTGCCACAGTTGGTCGTCCGTACGAGGCTGGGGCAGAGTTTGCAAACGGCGTCCAATGAGATCCCACACGTGTTCGATTGGTGAGAGATCCGGAGAGTACGCTGGCCACGGAAGCATCTGTACACCTCGTAGAGCCTGTTGGGAGATGCGAGCAGTGTGTGGGCGGGCATTATCCTGCTGAAACAGAGCATTGGGCAGCCCCTGAAGGTACGGGAGTGCCACCGGCCGCAGCACATGCTGCACGTAGCGGTGGGCATTTAACGTGCCTTGAATACGCACTAGAAGTGACGTGGAATCATACGCAATAGCGCCCCAAACCATGATGCCGCGTTGTCTAGCGGTAGGGCGCTCCACAGTTACTGCCGAATTTGACCTTTCTCCACGCCGACGCCACACTCGTCTGCGGTGACTATCACTGACAGAACAGAAGCGTGACTCATCGGAGAACACGACGTTCTGCCATTCCCTCATCCTAGTCGCTCTAGCCCGGCACCATGCCAGGCGTGCACGTCTATGCTGTGGAGTCAATGGTAGTCTTCTGAGCGGACGCCGGGAGTGCAGGCCTCCTTCAACCAATCGACGGGAAATTGTTCTGGTCGATTTTGGAACAGCCAGGGTGTCTTGCACATGCTGAAGAATGGCGGTTGACGTGGCGTGCGGGGCTGCCACCGCTTGGCGGCGGATGCGCCGATCCTCGCGTGCTGACGTCACTCGGGCTGCGCCTGGACCCCTCGCACGTGCCACATGTCCCTGCGCCAACCATCTTCGCCACAGGCGCTGCACCGTGGACACATCCCTATGGGTATCGGCTGCGATTTGACGAAGCGACCAACCTGCCCTTCTCAGCCCGATCACCATACCCCTCGTAAAGTCGTCTGTCTGCTGGAAATGCCTCCGTTGACGGCGGCCTGGCATTCTTAGCTATACACGTGTCCTGTGGCACACGACAACACGTTCTACAATGACTGTCGGCTGAGAAATCACGGTACGAAGTGGGCCATTCGCCAACGCCGTGTCCCATTTATCGTTCGCTACGTGCGCAGCACAGCGGCGCATTTCACATCATGAGCATACCTCAGTGACGTCAGTCTACCCTGCAATTGGCATAAAGTTCTGACCACTCCTTCTTGGTGTTGCATTTGCTCTGTCAGTCAGTGTATTAGACATGTTTGTGAAATTAATAACTGGTTCGATAGAAGGCAGTTCGGTTTTAGGAAAGGTTATTCCACTGAAGCTCAACTTGTAGGATTCCAGCAAGATATAGCAGATATCATGGATTCTGGTGGTCAAATGGACTGTATCGCGATTGACCTGTCTAAAGCATTTGATAGGGTGGATCGTGGGAGACTACTGGCAAAAATGAGTGCAATTGGACTAGGCAAAAGAGTGACTGAATGGGTTGCTATATTTCTAGAAAATAGATCTCAGAGAATTAGAGTAGGTGAAGCTTTATCTGACCCTGTAATAATTAAGAGGGGAATTCCTCAAGGCAGTATTATCGGACCTTTATGTTTTCTTATATATATAAATGATATGAGTAAAGGAGTGGAATCGGAGGTAAGGCTTTTTGCGGATGATGTTATTCTCTATAGAGTAATAAATAATTTACAAGATTCTGAGCAACTGCAACGTGACCTCGATAATGTTGTGAGATGGACAGCAGGCAATGGTATGGTGATAAACGGGGTTAAAAGTCAGGTTGTGAGTTTCACAAATAGAAAAAGTCCTCTCAGCTTTAATTACTGCGTTGATGGGGTGAAAGATAAAGTTGTAATTCAAGAGGACAAACTGGGGCAAATATTCATTTATAGAAAGGGGAGTTAGGAATTGGAATAACTTACCAAGGGAGACGTTCAATAAATTTCCAATTTCTTTGAAATCATTTAGGAAAAGGCTAGGAAAACAACAGATAGGGAATCTGCCACCTGGGCGACTGCCCTAAATGCAGATCAGGATTGATTGATTGATTGATTGATTGATTGATTGATTGATTGATTGATTGATTGATTGATTGATTGATTGATTGATTGATTGATTGATTGATTGATTGATTGATTGATTGATTGATTGATTGATTGATTGATTTTCGGTATATTTTTTCTTTCCAGGACTTCTAATTTATTCAGCTTCTTATTTCATACCAGACATTCACTCGCGTATAGGCATTAGTGCTAGGCTAAACAGTTGCTATTATACAGCGGTTGCCGCCGAAACAGTTGTGCGGAGACAACCGTTTTATAAAACCGTTGCAAAATAACGTACAGTATTCCTACCGATATAGATAGAAATGTGCTAGTGTATCAACCTCGGCAACGTCTCACGACTTTCCCTGTATCAGCCAGTCAGTGATCCGTAACATTCTATAGAATACAATTAGAAGTTGACATAAAATAAGTGGATTTATTTACGTATTTCATGTCATGCAGCACAACATTGGATAACTAAAGATTACAATGTGATGAAGAGCGCAATTTTCCAACCACCCTGAGCAAAAAAAAAAAAAAAAAAAAGTCTTACAAAACGGATAACAGCGTTTTCCTTGGATGTATAAATTCTGAAATTTATAAACAAAATATAAAACATTCCATCGTACATTGTGTTAATATATGTATTCGATCAGATGTGTTTCCGGAGACCCAGAAATGCCGGAATTTTGTCCCGCAGAAATTTTTTAACGTGGCCGTGAATCTACCGATACCTACTAGGCTGACGTATTTGAGCACCTTCAAGTACCACCGGACTGATCCAGGATTGAACCTGCCAAGTTGGGCTCAGAAGGCCAACGTTCTTTCGTCCGAGCCGTTGAGAGTGTGTTTGCCATTACAGAGACGGAATTGAAGTCGTGTGCTTTCGTATTAGTTTTAAATTATAGATGTTGTGGCATCTAAAGATCCATTAGTTCTATATTTCACGACCAAGTGCAGTGCAATTAGAATAATCAACAAGATTAACTCAAAGTATAGTCAGCTAATTGTACGTTGCAAAACTCGAGCCACTGAATCCGGCGCAGCACTGTATTCTCACTCTCGGTGACGTTAGTCGCATCAGCCAATAGTAATGCAGCTCTTCGGAATGGCCTACCTGATCTGTGAGTTATTCTACTTACATTGGAAAACCCTATTTTTGAGAAATGTAATAATTTCGTACGACTGTTTTGTACACATACTCTTTGTGAAACTGTGAAACGGCGCTGGCAAAGAACGCAACAACAGAGCGGCACTACAACTGCAAACTGTTATATCCTTGCAACTGTTTCATTCATCAACGGTTGTGTTCCCGAAACGGTTGCGATAAAACAGTTGCGTAGTATCTGGTCCAGCTCTAATAGGCATTTCGGTTTGACTACAGTACTGTGTTGTAGTGTTGTATTTTGATGTATTTAGATAAACATTTTTGTTGTAGATATTCCTAGTTATACCGTATGCTCTTTCCATTTTGGGTATCCTTACTTCTACAGCGGATTTTTCAAAACCATTTTATTATTATTATTATTATTATTATTATTATTATTATTATTATTATTATTATTATTATTATTATTATTATTATTATTATTTGCTAATTGTTTCAGATTCTCAACATTGGTGACGTGTCTTCGTGGATGAACCAGGAAGTCCGAGAAGATGAGGACGGCTTCGTTGCCAAGAGCATTCTCTGTATGCCGATCGTGAACGGTCAAAAAACAGTAATCGGAGTGGCACAGCTCATCAATAAGGTACAGTGAAACCGCAGTTATACGCTTTTCAAATGACATGGCTAAAATAATGTCTAAATGACAAAATGTGCAAGTACAGCGTACAATATCCGAACATGAAATGGAACAGTTTCACAGGACACTTGTATTACACTGATGAACTGATTACCATTCAGTAGGCACTCACCAACCCCATGATTCAAATCGTATTATGTAAAACGGTAGGTATTTGGTTAAACACATCGAACAGTTAATGATCTGTTGAAGGCGGTAAAAATGCTGCTTAGCTGTGAAAAAACACCATGAAAGTGAGTTTGCAAGAGCTCAAAATATTTTAATGCCCGGCTGTAATTCATCGTTCCGATAAATTGCTGCCGTCTCGGTAGGCTATTACCAGTGGTGATTTAACAAGCAGTTCTGTAACACAAAGACATACCTACATGATAATAATACATCACACTCACATCATATTGATAGAAAACTCCATATTCCTCTTTGATTGCCTGAAATTTGCTGACCAGCTCGTTTCTCCTTTATTCTTGAATCATCTGTCGGTCAGTCATTCAGTCACTAAATCAATCAATCAGTCAGTACTGATATGCATTTCGGGCTGTCGCCGAGGTGGCAGATTCCCTTTCAGCTGTTTATCTAAACATTTCTTAAATTATTTTAAAGAAATTGAAAATTTATAGAACATTACCTTTCGTACATGATTCCAACCCAGGGGCGGCTCCTTTAAGGGGGTTGCGAGTTTGTACAACTAACAGTTTTTTTCTGAATTCCCGCTTCTCTTACTAGAACATTATTTTATAGTCTTCATTTATGATTCTCTGTACCTGGCGTCCTGTTTTGTTATGTTTTAGGTTTTCGGAGATTCCAAGGTGCCGGAATTTTGACCCGCAATAGATCTTTTACATCACATTAAGAAGATTGTTTGTATTGTTATGAGGGCATTTAGGGGTGGGAATGTACATAAGAGGGCGTGTATGTCTATGGTAAGATCCCAATCAGAGTATGGTTCCAGTGTATGGGACCTACACCAGGATTACTTGATTTGAGAACTGAAAAAGATCCAAAGGAAAGCAGCACGATTTGTTCTGGGTGATTTCCGATAAAAGAGTAGTGTTACGAAAATGTTGCAAAATTGGGCTGGGAAGACTTGGGAGAAAGGAGACGAGATGCTCGACTAACTGGAATGTTCCGTGCTGTCAGTGGGGAGATGGCGTGGTATGGCGTTGGTAGACGAATAAGTTTGAGTAGTGTTCTAAAAGTAGAAAAGATCGCAATATAAAGTTGGAAATCAAGAGGACAGATTGGAGCAAATGAGGAATTAGGGAATTAAATAATTTATCAAGAGAAATGTTATTTGAAATCATTTAGGAAAAGACTAGGTTAACATTTGATAGGGAATCTACCATCTGAGTGACAGTCACTGGTGATTGATTGATTGATTGATTGATTGATTGATTGATTGATTGATTGATTGATTGATTGATTGATTGATTGATTGATTGATTGATTGATTGATTGATTGATTGATTGATTGATTGATTGATTGATTGATTGATTGATTGATTGATTCCAAGTTAGGAATGAACTCGACTGATGAAACTATACATATAAACTCTTCGAATGGGGTCATGTGGAGCGAATGGAGGAAGGTAGGTTACCTACGAGAATAATGGACCAGCCACAGAGGATCAGAGAAGAAGAGTAGACTAACACAATGATAGTTAGACTCAGTTTCTAATGGTTTAAAAATAATAGGTTTGGAATTAAATAAGACCACAGAGCTAGTTAGAAATAGAGTATTATGGAGACTTTGCTTTACCTTACTTACTGTACTAGCATCCTGCGAGAATTCTTCTTCTACCGCTTTTCCCACACTGTGTGAGGTGGCGGGTGCGAACTATGTCCCGTTTGGGAATTTCACCCTGTTTTATGGTTGGATGCCTTTCCTGACGCCAATAGTATATCGAGGGATGTAATCACTATTGCAGTTGGTAGTGTGTTGTGTTGTCTGAATACAAAGAGGATTGTGTTGGGACAAACACAAATAACCAGTCCTCAAGACAGAAGAGTTAATCATGCATGATTAAAAATCCCACGACCCGGCCGGGAATTGAACCCGAGAACTTCTGAACCAAAGGCCTCATTGCTGAACATTCAGCCAAGAAGTCGGACACCATCCTGGGAGAATACAGATCCTAAATATGTGAAATAATTTACCTGTTCCAGTTTTGTATTCTCCGCCCTTAGGTTTCTTCACTACCGACACCATTTCAGTCTTGGATAGGCGAATTTTCATACCGTACTCGTTGCACCTGTTTTCATCACAATCTGCCATTAAGATCAAGTCATTGGCATAGGCCAAATTGCCAGTAGAACATTTTCACCTAACTGAATGTCCGCCTCCATAGCGTAACGGTTAGCACTATTAGCTGCCGTCCTGGGTGACCCGGGTTCGATTTCTGGTACTGCCAGAAATTTACGAATGCCAGGAGGGCTGGTATGTGGTTGAAAGAGTACATGCAGCTTACTTCCAATGGGAATGTGCCTGAAAAGAGTTGTATCACCTCAGGATGAGGACATGAGTTTACTTTACCTAACTGAATCGCTATTATTATTATTATTGCCTTAGAGAAACAGGAATCCTGGCATACTCAAGGAGAAATAGGAAAGAAATGCACCATGAAACTGGCTTACGGCAAACGAATGGCACAATGGCAGCAAAGATGTGAGGAAGATGCACGAGGGAAATGGACTAAGCGCGGTGTATTTATTGTAATGATGCTGCCGATGTACTTCACACCGTTTTTGTATGTGAGCACGGGTCTACACAAAGAAGACATTTAGAAGTTGAACAAGGAGAACTAACACCAGAATCTATTGTTCTAGTGTTGTTACGGAACCAGGAATGTTGGGATTTGATAGCTGCATATGCAGAAAGTATCCTACGACAGGAAAAGAGGGATCTGGATGCTCATGAATGTCAGTAAAGGAGAAAGGAAGAAAGAAGAAGCCTAATAGGGTAAAAGCATAATGACGCCCTGAAGTAATGCAAGAGCGGTTCCGGAGTGGAGATGCACATCATGGTAAAAGGGTGTGTGGTGTTTAGTGGGTAAGCATCCCACATGCTTGTGGAGTGCAAACCCTTCTCAAGTGTCTCATGAAAGATTTTCCATACTCCATCGTAAAAATATATATATATTCAAACCTCTACCCTTCCAGCCTTTGAAATATGGCACCAGCAAACATCCCAGGGTCGCTATATGGGTGATCCCCAGAGACATCATCGAGTAGAAATAACTAATCTTAAATTACTAAGCAGGAAGGATAAGAGAGAAGAAAATTAAATAAAAAGATATGAATGCGAACTTTTGTTGCAAAACAAATTTATTAAAGAAGAAATAAACTTCGGCAAAATAAAAGACGAATATAAAATAAAAATGAATAACACTTCTATATACAAATTTGTCACTCACGCACTAGATCAACTGAAACCCTTAATAATTTATCCATTATAAAATTGATCTAATCCACTTAATTATTTATTCCAATCAATCACCAATGGTTTCATTTATTGAATTTTACAAGTCAGCCTAATTTCAAACTACAGTAAAACAATTCCAATCCTAAATTATTAACATAAAACAAAAATCTTTTCTCATAAACTCAAAATCCAGATAAATGCATATCAAGTGATTAATACAGTATTACATCTCTTAACAAATTCATTGTGACAACATCATTACAATAAATACTGCCGACGTCAATTTAATTAATTCATTCTTTTAATTACAACCTATCAGGTCTCGTTATTATTTACTTATTAATATTTTTCCAAAAATATAGTTGACCTGTGTTATCTACACCAAATTCACTTGAGTGACATTTCAATCCAATAATATACTTACATTTCTTCTATACATGAATTGTTTAATCGATATTAAATCATAATCTTCTCTCATGGCTTCATACTTTCTGTCTACAAACACCTAACATGAAACGGATCCAGACCGACAAGTATATCTGACGTGACTACTACGGACTACAATCTCAAGACAGATATTAACTCCACACATACATAATCAGCTGTTTCTCTTTACATTAAATAAACACAGACTTGTAGCGAAGGGCCCTACAACTAACACAAAGTCCCCCAAAAGCTGATCTACACTGAGTCTACAGCAGTAGAACAGAACCTCTGCTTCAAAAATGACACTCACATGAAATCAAATCCACAAATCAAAAACATTACAACCACGAATCAGAATTTACATTGCCATAATGTACAATAAACACAATTCACATATCCCAACAGAATAAATCGTCCATCAATAATAACCATCAGGAAATCCCAGATCCATTTACCTGGTCGGGAGTCGAAGTAACGACCATCAGGAATGTGACATTACAGTGGCCTGAAAATCCCTACCTTTAATTGGAGCATTGCAAATAATATTGAATCTTTAAATCTCTATGTGCTGTTACCTAACTGGTCAATATGAATTAACTAGTAAATTACATCGTAACTATCCTTTGATGACCCTATTTCAACGGGGTTTATTCTTTAACACAAAACACAGAGCGGTAGAGAAATCTTATCTGGAAACTTAACCACATTTATTTCCCTCACACCTTCAAAAGTATATCTGTCAACACAACCAATATCTCCATGTCCTTGATAATTCATATAATTCCTCTCAAATCATACTCCACATAACTTAGCCTTCACTGGCTTATAATCTCAATTTTTCCTTTGCACTCAGCATTTCAAAATACACAATATCTAACATATAATCCACATATCCACTGGTTCAAATCTCACCAGGATTCACGTCATCATTCTCATTCATCGAGAACACCTAATTTCTTTGCCTGCAATATTCTTAATAGTACGGTACCTCATTCCATATTATCATTGGTTCACTGCCTACCACTAGCGTTTTTAATGTTAAAGAGCCTTATCCCAAACTAAGCTCGAAACAAATTACAAGATTACAAGATATAAAAAAATATAAAGTACCTCACAGCACATTATCATTAGCCTGATAAAATCAAATTACTTATCGATGAACACAACTCTAAATATTCACTTTAATGTCCATAGCTGGTCACTGGTTCATATCCGCAACATAATATCAATGAACTTTCTCGAAGATTATGAATATTCATGCAACAAGGCACTTATTATAATTTACATGCCCCAATAACTACTAAAAATGTACTAAATGCCATCTATCCTTATCACTATATTCACACACATGAGTATTATTTCAGAAGATCGCATGCTTATATTATTATAGAAGATCATATAACACAATACGCGCTTATAAAAATTATATTAAAAATCACAATAACATCAACACACGCAAATCATATATACAAAATACTCACTCCCCCAAGGCATTAGTACTATAAATGAACTATCTAACCCTAGCTAACCCTTGCTACATTTAGAATAAAAATGAAATTAACCACCACATGCAAGAAAATATTATTTACAAATTTATATAACAACTGATCATGCATATGTGAGTTATATAAAATCAGAATATACTCACCTTAGTCCGGTTTTGTTCCATGTTCAGCCACACACCATCTCGGCCGTCAGGTCGGCCCACTGATATTGGGCTCATTCGATCATGACGGTGGCATTACCGTCTGTGAAAATTCTCTTCTTGAGGTCCGTGTCCTTGATACAGTTTACGTATGGCATCACACAAATTGTCTGCACACATTTAATACACTGAACATACAAAAAGAAAAATGCAAGTTAATTATATTACAATTATACACAAATTAACAATCTTCTCACTCGCGTAAAATTCCCATAACAGTTTGATTAGAATTATATCTCAGCAAGAATCCACGCTTCCATGATAAACTGCACTGCAAAGCATCCTACAACTTCATTTAATTACGTTTGTTGCTGCTCGGGGAACAGGTTTATCGGCACTCGATACTTAATATCTCATATCTATGGCGATTTGAATATCTAAATTCCCTTATGGGAAGGGAATAAATCCTGCGGATTAAGTTCTGCATTAGCAAGTTAGTATTCATCAAATCAAGTGTCCGGCTCCATGGCTAAATGGTTAGCGTGCTGGCCTTTGGTCACAGTGGCCCTGGGTTCGATTCCCGGCAGGGTCAGGAATATTTGCCATCATTGCTTAATTTCCCTGGCATGGGGGCTGGGTGTATGTGTTGTCTTCATCATCGTTCCATTCTCATCAAGATGTGCAGGGCACCTACGGGAGTCAAATCAAAAGGCCTGCACCTGGCAAGCCAATCCCTTCCAGGGATTTCCCGGCACTAAAAGCCATACACCATTTTATCAAATCAAGAAATGCTCAGGTCCAGGTTTCTCTGACGGTGATCACATAGACATGCCTGAACCATTCCAAAGTAAGTAGAGAAGTGCGTATCTTCTTCACCACTTGGCGTTCTTCCATCCGCGTTCCTCGTGGCACAGTATCTGGGGAATCCCCTTACCAGTTTCATCATATCCTGCTTTCAGTAGCCACATATTTAAATTAAAAAGGTTTGCCAGGATATTTCAACTTAATTTTTCCAACTATGTAAAGGTCTTATTTATCTTTTATAATATCTTCTTGTGGATTTAGGCTAATATCGCAGCACATTGACATTGGTGTCCCTGCTGCTGCTTCACTTAGCTCCTCGCGTGCTATCCTGTGAATTGCTGGTTCAAAAATTCTGCCAACTTAAATATGGATATCTCTATCACCTAACTCTTACACATGTCTCTCTAGAGTGGAAGATTCCATTGCCTTCTCTCTTATGCAATACTGGACTTATAAATTTAGCAAGCTGATTACAACATTCATCCAGCTTCCCATACAGACTTTGCCTCATATAATATTACTTCTATACAATTTTTACAATTACATGCCAATAAAATGAACCAATTGGGTTCAATATATGTACTGCATTATTACAACAGTGATCTTGTAGCAGATTCCAATCTCATTGATATTTGGTGGGGCTTTCAGTTGGAACAGTGTGTACTTCACCATCTTTAAGTCTTTGTAAATATCCTATATCAAACCTAAGTGCTCCACTAACCCTGCAAAAGTAGGGAAAATGACATGAAACAAAAGCTCAGTGCTCATCAATTGTTAGTAGTTACTTCTGAATTTAAGTGTGAGAAAATTCTAAGTAATATATTGATGCAGTACCTACCAGTATTCCATTCTTTTATAACAGCAGAGATCAAATTGAACAAACAAAAACGGTAAAATTTTATTAATATTGTTGAATGTATGCTAGAATATAAATTTCAGACAAGACAAATTATGACTTACTTTCATTTAACTACTAATGAGCTAATGATTTTTTATTTCATATTTTGCTTCCAGGCAAATGGTACCCCTTTTACAGACTGTGATGTTTCCATCTTTGAAGCCTTCGCGATATTTTGTGGATTAGGGATACATAACACGCAGATGTATGAGAATGCCTGTAAGTATTTCTTTATTTATTTATATATTTAAATATCAGTCACTCCATAAATTATGAGTTGTGTATCTCGAAGTAGCCTAATACAATATTCCAGTGTGGCAGATGGCCTCAAAGTAAGGAAAGTAAATTCTTATAAGGTGTTACAAATGTTCTAAGTGACTTACCTTAGCAACCTGATCAATACTGAGTAGAAAGACAAAATTCTTACACACGTTCACGAACATGTCAGTTGTAAAATTCATGACAAGTAACAAAAGAAAAGATGCTTCACAGTTCGCTACATTTATTAGTAACTTATGTAATGTATGGTATGTAACGATCTCAAATACTGTATATCCTGGGAAAAAAGTTCATGGCATAATATCAGGTGATTTTGAGAGCCAATCACAAAACACTAAGTTAAGGGGCTGAAGAAACCATTCCCAGGGTGGGAAAATGACATATAACAACATTCCAATGGTGTAGAGTTCCCTGCAGTCACTATTTGTTCCATGACATAAATAAAAGAGACAAGTCCATTATGTTTGTAAGTGAGTTAGAGTGAGAACAGAAAGGAGACACAAGTGCAAAAATAAAAACATAAAAGGTTGAGGACAAAACTTTACATTTTCACACCCATTCATCTTCATAGGTTGACTCCCTCCTCATTCTATTCCATTTTAAGTCCTGTGAGCTAGACATGCAAGTGTCCCTGCCAGTTTTGTTAAAATCTAAAACAGATTTTCTCATACCGGTAGTTTCATTTTTTTTTTATTTTATTTTTTTTTTTTTCCGTATCTTTGTACATTGCATTGTCTGATTTCTTCTAGGTAAATTGATGGCAAAGCAAAAGGTTGCTTTGGAATGTTTATCATACCATGCAACTGCTTCTGCAGAAGATACAGCCAAGCTTAGTCAAGATCAGATACCTTCAGCAGAGTCCTATAATCTATACAGGTAAGGTTACGTGGTGTAAGTCCAACGTTTTAATCATTCTTTGATATATTAGACATGTACAATTACATGAATGTCTGTCAAAGTATAGAATTCTGTCAAGAATGCTTTCATGAGACAGAAAAATAATATTTTGATCTGAAACCACATATAACAACTTCAGCCAAAAGTACACTTCGTGAGTTTCCCTTTAAATGTGCTATAATGTTGTCTGTGAAGTCTGTTAAATCTTAAATTATTTTACATGCATATTTAAGTATTACCATGCAGGTATGTACTACCATTTCTTCATCGTAGAAACATCATAGTATCAATTACTTGTTTTGTTTATGAGTTCTTTAAAAATTACATTTTTATGAACAATATAAAAATAATTTACAATCATGGGAGTGTTTCTTTCTGATGTACTTAAAGTGAAACCAAACCATAGGTCACTCCCAGGTCAAAATAATGGAAAAAATAATTCTTGTTTGTCTTACCCTCTAGAATAAATAGGGTTATAACACTATGTATCGAACAGTTAAGGTTATATCTATGAATTATTGACCAGTATTTTTTTCCAGTATAGAACAGGCTTCTGAAGTAATTGTAAAACCTTATCGGAACATCCATTGGTTGCAACTAGCTTGTTCAGGCTTTTTAAATGTATAATTTGTAGGCTTGAGGCGCCCTTAAAATCAACAGTTTTATTCCTTCATATATCAAACGGTCTGCATTATATATCGATCAGTAAGATCTTGTTTATCAATCATTATTTTTATACATCAAATGGAAAGGTTTTAAATACTGAACATAAATATTTATTATAAATCACTTTATCTTTAGACATTATATGATTGTAATAACATGAACAAAAGATAATGATCCTTAAATATAAATCACAAAAGTAGAGAATGCAATATTAATGCATATTAAAATGTCCTGAGAAACACAAAATTCTGTTTCTTATCTTTATCCTTCCACAGAGAGTGGAACATGTCTTTAGTCTTCCTTGTTTCTTTTCTTTCTCTTCAATTCTTCTCGGTACTCCTTCGAAGATAACGTGTATGTTTTCCTTAATCTAAACTGATGAGGTTTTTGTGGTACTTGAGGAACTTTGAGAAAATGTTTGAAAGAATCCTCGCTACTACTTCAGGTGGGTGAGCCAGCAAGTTCTGAAGCAATTTCATGCTCATTCAATAATTTTAGCTTGTGAACTTTTACTCCACTCTTCAAAATGACGGCACCAGGAAGATCCTTCTTGGGGAAGGTACATACACCTCTAAACATTCATCATTCCACGTGAAATCATCTCTGCTCTGATCACCATTATCTTCTGATGAACTGTCTGTCATCATTTCATTTCATTCTGATTAGCCAATATTGTTTCACGTGTAGCATTGTACTGAGTTGTAACACTTTTCCAATAAGCATACAAATCTGTTTCACTATCATTCTGTTTTTCTGCATCATGTCTTAGTTTTTCATTGAACTTATTGAGAATACAAGAAGCAAGAACTGGAAGTGGAAAGGGATGAAGAGCTGCCTTCGTCACTCTCCTGCTGTTGTCTTCCCACTGGTATTTTCAAAATATCTGCAACACATTTTGTGTAGTCCATAGTGTTGGGATCTAGTGGATAGAGACCACACTTATGAAAGGTGCTTTTCACAATATCTGGCCTAACAGCATCCCAAACTTTCTTTATCATGGGTGCAAAATTTACCTCAGTTACTGATGCACAGTGAGTTTGTATTTTTTCATCTTGAAGAGCATTTTCCCACATCTGCTGGTTGCATAAGATAGGTGGCGTTAGGGAAAAGGTGGTACAATATCATTCCATGGTCATGACAATATTCACTGACTTGAAGGGATAAGTGACTCCCGTGTCCATCAAGAACTATTTTTTGTTATTTGCTTTACATCACACCGACACAGATAGGTCTTATGGTGACAAAGGGACAGGAAGGGCCTAAGAATGGGAAGGAACCGGCCCCAGCATTTGCCTGTGTGAAAATGGGAAACCACGGAAAAACCATCTTTAGGGCTGCTGACAGTGGGGTTCAAACCCACTATCTCCTGGATGCAAGCTCACAGCTGCGCGCCCCTAACCGCACGGCAAAATCGCCCAGTCCATCAAGAATTAGAATAACAGGAAATGTAATTTTCTCTACCTCTAGCCATGACCTAAAGTGTTGAAGGTAGTTCAGAAATGTTGGGGCCTTCATCCAGCCACTTTCAGTTTCTCATAGATCCAAGGCTCAGCTACACTATCTCAGATAAGTTGCTAAAGTCGTATGTTGCTATAGACGATCATTGTTGGGCCACAATGCCTGTCAGGACAGAAATTTCTGAGCACTGTTATGCCTTCTTTCTCTTTGGAGATTGCCATAATTTGAAACTGTTCCCCTCTGACTCTAAGGTATTTTCATGAAACCTTATGGAACTGAAAATTTGTCTTGTCTGCATTGAAGATCCTGTATGGGTCTTTCATAATTGATCTTACATCCTCAGATTCCAGGTAGCATGACAGTCCAGCAAACCAACCACATATTCTCTCTTGCGAGACAGCAGCCCTCCCCTTGCTAATGGTTTCAGCCTTGTTCTGAGACAGGGAAGGATGCCATCCCATAAAACATTTTAACCAGGTTTTACCAGATCTTTCATACTCGAACAGTGTGCTCCTTCCTGATGACTGCACAATTTGCTGAAAAGTGTCAAGTAAATTCTTTTCCTTCAACGGAAATCCTCTCTTAACCATGTTGATTACCCATTCACTAATGCGCTCTTCTTCTCGTGGACTCCGGCATGGCTTCCGGCCAAGGGCAGTCCGAATCTTCTGACTTCCAGATAGTTTGTTGGTTAATGTTGTTAAAGGGACCTGGTATGTTTTAGATGCCTACCTTTGGGACATCATACCGGACTTAACCTGTTGAACAGCTTCAGTCAAGGCAGATTATGAATACTAACACCGTTTCACTTTTTCAACAGGTTGAACTTTGGCTTTTGGTACATTTCCCCCATTGGGCCTCTTCATTTTGACCATTGTCAAGCTCTGAGCACTAGTTAAGGAAAATAAGCAAAAACTGCAAAAACGATCATTTTCTGCTTTCTAGTTTTAAATAGCTAAAATGTAATAAAAATGTATTTTTTCAAAGAGTGTGGGGTAACTTCCCCCTCACACCCCCTCCTGTCACTGCCACTTCATTTGCTGATAACGAGAACCCTTGGAAAGTGACAGGATTGTTAAATAAAGTGATTAGCACAACGTACGGCATCAAACAGAGACAAGACATTGTAAAAGAAATCTAACTATACAAGATGAGGTTCAAATTCAGGCCCTCTCAAGTTACAGATAAACGCCTCAGCAGTCATGACCATGGAAATCTGGATTTTGGTGCTAAAAAAAACAATACTACAAATTAAAATCATAAAAAGCCCATTAATTTTCAGTGGCATTTGATATTAAGGATTGTTTTTATATTAAATGAACCTCATTTATCGAACGTCGTTTCGATATTATAAATGAAATGAAAACCTACAACCTGTTTTCCAGTCAGTAACCAGGTCAGGGATGGAATGAATGAAGCCCCCATCTTGTGGCGAGGGTAGGAATTGTGCCGGCTGCTGAAGCACTCCTCTGGGGCAATGATTAATGACTGACAGATGAAATGATAGTGGAGAGTGTTGCTGGAATTAAAGATGACAGGGAAAACCAGAGTACCTGGAGAAAAACCTGTACCGCCTCTGCTTTGTCCAAAACAAATCTCACATGGAGGGACCGAGATTTGGACCACGGAACCCACGAGTGAGAGGCCGATGTGCTGCCACCTGAGCCACAGAGGCTTGCTCGATATTATAAAATGGGAGTCAAATATTGAACAGTATTTTATTTTAGAAATAAATATGAAGATAGGTGAAAACTCACAACACAAAAATTAATAAACATGTATGTATGTTAATATAACGTATTATTTAAAAGATATCTTCTGAAGACACTATTTTACTGGCAAAAACAGGTAATCACAGGGACACTGCCCCTTAGTAACAATACAGCGATCTTATTAAAATCCTGCCAACTCCAAAGTTCTGAGACTTCCCCGCGCTCACCAGCACGGTAACGACTTTGACCTATCGATTGACACAAACCTAAGTTTGGAGGGGTGAATTTAGAAATCTCAGATGTTGTATAAGTGTATCAATATCCTTATTTTGTAACAAAATGTGTGAAGCATTTGATATTTAAAGGACGTTTGATACATAGTGCCATTACCCTATGTTAACTGAACTAAGTTTGGCTAATTTGATTTCTTTTATTATTCATAAACTGAAATTTAAAATACATTTTAAAATTTCTTTTTGGCATAAGTATGCTTTTGGGCTGGGGATCTATCCAGAATTAGTATCATCAATTTTGCTTGGATATAAAACCATCACCGTGGTAACCAGTGTTTGTCTGTCTATATTAAGTCTTCATCATTTTCTCCCTCACATTATTACCATGCAACAGAACTCTGCCTTCCATGTACATTACAGTAGGTATAAATGGTGCCATGTTTTAAATGTATTTCCATTGTCTGGCGTTTTGTCTAGGGTCACAGTAAAGCCCTTACACATGGCAACGTCACTGAAGGCAGCAGCATTTTTCTCATAATACGTATCTTGCCAGTATTTATGGTCATAAAATTGTGAAATCAGCAACTATTTTGTTGGCTGTAGATCTTGTGACATCATCAATGTCCCACTCCAGTCACCTGGGTGTGGTTAACAAGCCTCCTCCACACCTTTCTACCCTTCCACTTTTCCTGCTCCATTACTTCCACCACATCCAATCCAGCTTCTCTAATGTCCTTCCAAATCTGATCCATCCACCTTCTTCTCAGTCTTCCAACTGGTCTCGTTCCCTTAACTTTCTAATTCTCTTTTTGCAACCCGTTCCTTTCCCCTTCTTTTTACATGTCCAAACCATCTCAGTCTTGCTTTCTGTATGTTCTGTACTAACAGTGATATATTTAGCTCTTCTGTGATTTTAATAATTATAATTCTATCTCTTCTTGTCTTTTTAACCGATGTTCTTAAAAATTTCATTTCTACTGCTTGGATCTTACTATCTTGTCTCTTATTAGTTACCAGCAATTCTAGTCCATTGGTATGAAATACTGTTTATATAATGTTAATTTCGTTTTCTTGGGTACTTTGTCATCCCATAAAAGCTCTCTGACTTGATGATAAAATGTTGTACATTTACTTAGTCTGTTGTTCATTTCAGGGTTGATTTCATTATTTCCATTAATAATCCTACCCAGATATGTAAACTGTTTTACATTCTCTTACCGTTCTCCATCTATGTTCACTTGGCTTCTCTTTTTTTAATACCAACAAAAATGGTCCGTTATTGAACATTATAAATTTTCCAGCTAACTCAATCTTGGATGCCAGTGTTTCGCCCCAGTGTGCTAAGTTAGGCTCATCAGTTACGTCTGGTCAGTTCCTCTCACTCAAAGGCTGGGTGTTTATGTTTATCTTAATTAGGGAAAATCAGATGTCCCTATTTTCCCAGGACAGTCTCATTATTTTGTCTTAAGATGCCAAAGGTTTTTTCCAGTATCTTCCAGTATTCTAACTAGTTCAGGACAAATATTTCAGATTCCCAATGGGAATCAACAAATATATCTTCTCTCTTTTTTTTTTTTTGACATGGCATGGGAATGTTTTGTGCTTCATCAGCTGACATATTTTTAGACATAGATCATGATTCTACATATTTCTTTTGATTTATCAGAATTCGTTATCTCCCATTGTGGGTGGAATGAAAGGATCTGTATCCCCAGCATGTCATAAGAGGCAACTAAGAGGGGAATGACCCAGGAATCTGTGGTTGTTCTCTTGACTTCTAAGCCCAAAAGGATATTATAAGTCTATGCTTCCCCATGTAGCAGAGACATTTACAAATATCATTCTTGTTTCAGTTTCAAGTTCATTGACTTCGATCTGACTGATGAAGATACATGCCGTGCCACTGTACGGATGTTTTTAGAATGCAACCTGGTGAAACAGTTTCAAATTCCATATGATGTAAGTCTTCTATGCATTCATTATATAATTTCAAATTTCTTAGGTTTTAAATTTTTAGAGAATTGTTTCTGACAACAGAAGCAATGGGAAATCATATCAGTTCCTTGGCAAAAAGTCAGCGTATTACGCTTTGATTGAGAAGGCACCTGGTTTGATTCCCAGCTGTGCTAGGGATTTTAATTGCGTCTGGTTAATTCCTCTCACTCAAAGGCTGGGTGTTTGTGTTTATCTTAATTAGGGATCTCAGATGTCCCTATTTTACCAGGACAGTCTCATTCTTTTGTCTTAAGATCCCAAATGTTTTTCTCCCAGGCTGCTAAATATTCAAATGTATTATAATACTTTTTAAATTTTAAGCCTAATTTCTTTCTGCTTATAAGCAAAGCTGACAAACTGTGACTAATTTAAAATGCTTGCCGCTAGGTCAAGCCATTAAACTGTTGTTGACACATCAGGAAAATATTGTTAGGAAAATGTTTATCTATTTGAATAGTTTATTGGTGCTGGTAGCATAAATGAAGTGCTAGAAACTACTTTCATCTTCCAGAATCTGTTTTGACCAGAGAGCAGTTTGTATACATGCATCCAACACAAATGCATGTAGATTAAATAAAGTTAAGAATTCTGTTCATTGTTTTACATGTTCAAATTCCCAACCATGTCTTACTGACCCGTTGAAGGAACAGTTTCCCTTTTTAAAGTAAAGTGGTTCAAAATTAGAATGTACTTCTGTTGCACCATGTTTAGCATTGCTCATGAAGGGAAAGCTGATATAATGGATCACATAAGGCCCAAAACTAGCAGTGAGGATACGAATTGTACAGGCTGTTGAAGTCTGTCACACACCTCTGGGGTAATCTATATATATAAAGTAACTTGTCCTGACTGACTGACTGACTGACTGACTGACTGACTGACTGACTGACTGACTGACTGACTGACTGACTGACTGACTCATCATCGCCGAGCCAAAACTACTGGACAAAAAGGAATGAAATTTTGAGGATTTTGAGGTGCTCGCTAAGGGAGGATTTTTGGATATTCCGTCGCTAAGGGGGTGAAAAGGGGGTGTGAAATTTCAAAATGAGTGTATCTATATCTCAAAACTTTAAAAGTTTACAGATGTGAAAATTGGTATTTAGAATCTTCTTTAAAAATAAGGAAACCCGTATTTTTTTATTTTCAGAAAATCCCAATAGGATGGGTGAAAGAGGGTGAAAAAGGGGTTGAATGCCTTTTAATCAGGATACCGGTACTTATATCTCAGAAACCGCAGACATTACAGAGCTGAAAATTGGAACTTTTGTTCGTTTTTAAAAATAAAGAAGCACGTATTTTTTTGTTTTTGGAAAATCCAATTAATGGGAGGGTGAAAAGGGGGGTGAATTTTTGAAACGAGTGCATCTATATCTCAAAACTTTTAAAGTTTACAGATGTAAAAATTCTTATCATTAAAAATAAAGAAGCACGTATTTCTTTGTTTTCGGAAAAGCCCAATAGGAGGGGTGAAAAGAGGTTAAAAAGTGGTTGAATGCCTTTGAAGAGAATACTTACCTCAGGAACTGAAGATATTACAGACCTGAAAATTGGTGTTTGGGATCTCCTTTAAAAATAAAGAAACACATATTTTTTGTTTTTGGAAAATACAATTCATGGTGGGGCTGAAAAGGGGGTGAAATTTTAAAATGAGTGTATCTATATCTCAAAACTTTTAAAGCTTATAGATGTAAAAAATGGTATTTAGAATCTCCTTTAAAAATAAAGAAACATATATTTTTTTGTTTTCGGAAAATCCCAATAGGAAGGGTGGAAAAGGGTGAAAAATGGGTTGAATGCCTTTAATGTAGCTACTTATATTTCAGAACCTGAAGATATTACAGACCTGAAAACTGGTGTTTGGGATCTCCTTTAAAAATAAAGAAACACGTATTTTTTTGGTTTCGGAAAATCCAATTAATGGGGGGGGTGAAAAGGGGTCGAATTTTTAAAATGAGTGTATCTATATCTCAAAACTTTTAAAGTTTATAGATGTAAAAGTTGGTATTTAGAATTTCCTTTAAAAATAAAGAAACATGTATTTTTTTGTTTTCGGAAAATCCCAATAGGAAGAGTGGAAAAGGGTGCAAAAAGGTTGAATGCCTTTAATGAGGCTACTTATATTTCAGAACCTGGAGATATTACAGACCTGAAAATTGGTATTTGGGATCTACTTTAAAACTAAAGAAGCAGATATTTTTTCGTTTTTGGAAAATCCAAATAATGGGGGGGGGGGTGAAAAGGGAGGGGTTAATTTTTAAAATAAGTGTGTCTACATCTTAAAACTTTAAAAGTTTACAGATGTAAAAATTCTTCTTTAGAATCTCCCTTAAATATGAAGGAAAACATAATTTTTTGTTTTCTGTAAATCCCAATAGGAGGGGTTTAAAATGGTGAATAATTGGTTGAATGCCTTTAATGAGGATACATATATCTCAGAAACTGAAGTTATTACAGAACTGAAAATTTGTATATGGGATCTCCTTTAAAAACAAAGAAAACATATTTTTCTGCTTTTGGAAAATCCAATTAATGGCGGTTAAACAGGAGTGACAAATTGGGGTGAATTTTTTGAAAGACTATATCTACAGAACATCTGAGAAACGTAAAATGTTGCAAACATAAAAAGTGTGTATTTGGAATCTCCTGTAAATGTAAAGAAACATAGGTGATTTGTTTTTGGAAACTCCACTTAAAGGGAACAAAAAGTGGTGAAATTTTAAAATGAGAATTTCTACAGTATATCTAAAAAAAGTTAACATGTAACAGAAGTGAAAAATTGTATTTTTTATCTTATTAAAAATAAAGAAATGTGTATTTTTAGTTTTCGGAAATACCACTTGGTTGGAAGGGGGGGTTAAATTGACTGAAGATAGTGTTGATTTATTTTAATTAGGCTACTGATATCTTAAAAATGAGGATGTTACAGACGTGAAATTTGATATTTGGAATCTGCTTTAAAAAGTAAAGAAACGCGTATTCTCGGAAAATCCAATGAGGGGGTGTGAAATTATTGAAAAATTAATTGACTTAATTGTATGAGAATACTTGCATCTAATAAAAACTATATTTGTTACAGGCATGAACATTGGTATTTGGATCTCCTTTAAAATCAAAGAAAAACGCGTTTTGGTGGGGGGGATTAATCTTGGGGGGCGGGAGTGAAAAGGAGTTGAATCCTTTCATGAGGACACATAAATCAAAAACTGAAGAGGTTAGAGTCGTGATAATTGGTATTTAGAAGATCCTTTACTATTAAAGAAACGAGTTTGTTGCAGGAAAATTCACTTAGGGGGTGGGGAGTGTGAAAGATGTGAAAAAAGTGAATTATTTTTATGGGGATACTTATATCTCAAAAATGAAGGTTATAGACGTGAACATTGGAGTTTGGAATCTCTTTTAAACATAAAGAAACACGCCTTCTTTTCATTTTTGTGGGGGGGGGGGGGAATGAAACTAACGACGGTGGGGTGTAAAAGGAGGTTAGACCAATTGATTTTACTGTTTATTCATTCCATTCCTGACCCTGTCGAATGACTGGAAACAGGCTGTGGATTTTCGATATACTTATTCTGATCATAAACCGATCATTTTTAATCTTTCCTGGGTTCGTTTTCCAGAGCCATCTTTTGCTTGGTATTCGGGAGATAGTAGGTTCGAACCCCACTGTCGGCCCTGAAAATGGTTTTCCGTGGTTTCCCATTTTCACACGACGCAAATGCTGGGGCTGTACCTTAATTAAGGCCACGGCCGCTTCCTTCCAACTCCTAGCCCTTTCCCGTCCCATCGTCGCCATAAGACATATCTGTGTCGGTGCGACATAAAGCAACTAGCAAAAAAAAAAAAAAAAATCTTTTCCTTGGGAGAACGTTCTTAGATTACAGTAGATTCTCCTGGCATATAAATAAAAATTAAAAACATTTGAAATAAACGATAGGAATGAGACTGATTGTCCAATTATTCACCTCTATAATAAGGTCAATAATGCACGGAAGTATGTCATTCGTATCGCCAGAAATTTCGCGTACTTGCCTACGCGCGACAATGGTGCTGGTCACAATGTCAAAAATGACAATGGCAGAAGATGGAATTTACCACCAATTTGCGGTCTTGCATCTTGCTGTGGGATCCAGAACATCTATAGTAATAATAATAATAATAATAATAATAATAATAATAATAATAATAACAATAATAATAATAATAATAATAATAATATTCTGGACCGTCGTCAAATGTGAGGACCGCGCTGGAAATGGGTCTGGACGGGTAATGACTACAAATGCAGTCCGGCCGCGGGTTCAGTACTGGCAAGGCACCCAAGAAGACACCACGCCGAATCTCCTCAAGAATTTGATCCATATTAAAAATGCTTATAGGAAAAGATGGCAAACATTTATGGATCGAACTGACCGGGTGGAATACGTGGTCCTAGCCCGGGAAGTACGAAATCGATTGCTGGAAAGAAAGATTGAAAAATGGGAGGGAACTTGCCGTAATCTCTCAGAAAACGAGTCAGATCTCGAATTTTGACGGATTATATATAAATCGATATCCATTCAATTATAAATTTCAGTATAATACCATAGCGAAGCACGGGTATCTTGCTAGTGATTAATAAGTGACAAATGAAATTAAATGATAATGGGAGTGTGTCATAGGAATGAAAGATGACAAGGGAAACCAGACTACCCAGAGAAAATCCTGTCCTGCCTCAGTTATGTCCAGCACAAATCAAATGTCACATGGAGTAACCAGAATTTGAACCACAGAACCCAGCGGTGAGAGGCTGGTGTGCTGCCACCTGACCCATGGAGGCTACAAGATAGCATAGGATAGAATATCATTTTTGTCATTAAACAGCTTACATTGTAAGAGACCCTGGCCAACAGCCAGAAACTATATATGATGATGATGATGATGATGATGATGATATTGTAAGAGACAAAGTCAAACAATCCACGAATATTATGTGAGATTTTCAGTAACAAGCAACCTTTCTTCCTCTTGCTGTTTCTAAGATCACAGATACGAGTCTTTCCACAATCTGTGATACCACAGGTTTTGAAGAGAAAAAAAAAAAATTGATCTTCTGCTTGGAAAACTTTCCATTTGCCAGACTGGAAAGTTGCTGAACAGCAAAATAAAGAACTTGTGAATCTTTGTAAATGAAGTTTTGATGACAGAAGCTACTTTAAATAGTACTGCAATGAAGAACATTCAGTAATGGACTAGCCAGTAATTAAAATTGTTTTCATTAATGCAATGGGTTTCCTTGGCATTGCATTTTACCTTGGAAAAAGAAACTGTATGTGACAAAGAAATTAAAATCATTTTTCCAGAAATGATTCTCTATAAAGAAAATCCTTTTGATCAACATATTCATGAAATTGTATGCCAGTGAAGAGAAAATTGGTGAAGGGAATGTCACAGACTAAAAGACTGAGGCTAGATGGAGGGAAATATTTACCCATTTCAAGAAAGAGAATATAGCTTATCGTGAATTAGAGGAAATTGTCAGCTTTTACCTCACATGAACAATATGTTTAACAATACGAATCATAAGAATATTTGCACATAGAATGTAAATTAGTTCAATAATACCTCTGTTGTATCTGAGCTGCTTTTCTTTCAATTTTTTCCAGTTGTTGGATCAAGTAATCCTGGTGAGGGTACCATACACTGAAAGCATACTCTATTTGGGGTCTTACCAGAGACATACATGCCCTCTCCTTTACATCCTTACTACAACCCCTAAATACCCTCAAAATCATGTGCAGAGATCTGTACCCTTTATTTACAATCCCATTTATGTGATTACCCCAATCAAGATCTTTTCTCATATTAACACCTATGCATTTACAATGATCCCCACAAAGAACTTTCACCCCAGACACTCAAGAACTGGAAAAATCCAAAGAAAAGCAGCTCGCTTTGTTCTGGGTGGTTTCCGACAAAAGAGTAGCGTTACAAAAATGTTGCATAGTTTGGGCTGGGAAGACCTGGAAGAAAGGAGACAAGCTGCTCGACTCAGTGGTATGTAATACCAATATAAATGGTCCATTATTGGACATTATAAATTTTCCAGCTAACTCATTCCTGGTTGCTTGCGTTTCACCTCAGTGTGCTAAGTTGGGCTCATCAGTTGGTAAATAGCACACCCACCAAGGCGCATGGCTAGTGCATACCGTGGAGGCCACAGGCTACTTGGAGCCACCAGCAGTGCCCATGCACTATGAGAGACTTTGTCTCATTACCAAAAATTGATGCCTGCCTGGCCATCGGATGATATAGATGTTGATTCCCATAGGGAACATTAAATATTTGCCCTGAATGAGTAAATTTGTAATACCAATATAAATGGTCCGTTATAGGACATTATAAAGTTTCCATTTACTCATTTGGAGCAAATATTTCAGGTTCCCTATGGGAATCAACATCTATATCATACGTGGTATGTTCCGAGCTGTCAGCGGAGAGATGGCATGGAATGACATTCGTAGGCGGATAAGTTTGATTGATGTCTTTAAAAGTAGGAAAATCACAATATGAAGATAAAGTAGGAATTCAAAAGGAAAGTTGGTGCAAATATTTGTTTATAGGAAGAAGAGTTAGGGATTGTAATAAGTTACCAAAGGGGGTGTTCAATTAATTTCCAATTTCTTTACAATCTATATATATAAAATAAGAGTTTTGTCTGTACATTGCTCAGAATTTGAAAATAATGGTATTTCTGTATCGGTCATGTCCATAGTAACAAGAAAATGCACTTTTTACATTTCCGTAATTTCTCTGTCTGTCTATCTGTCTGTATGTATGTATGTACACGCATCACGAGAAAACGGTTAAAGGGAATTTAATGAAAATCGGTATGTGATGTCGGGGGATGAGCCTCTACAATCTAGGCTATAAATCATTCATTTTACTCACGCTGAGTGAAATGGTAGTTTAGGGGAAGGCCTAAAATTGAATTCTCAACTATTTATGTTATTAGTGGTCTAATGAAAATCGGTATGTGAAGTCGGGGGATGAACCTCTACAATCTAGGCTATAAATCATTTTACTCACGCTGAGTGAAATGGTAGTTTAGGGGAAGGCCTAAAATTGAATTCTCAACTATTTATGTTATTAGTGGTCTAATGAAAATCGGTATGTGAAGTTGGGGGATGAGCCTCTACAATTTAGGCTATAAATCATTTTACTCACGCTGAGTGAAATGGTAGTTTAGGGGAAGGCCTAAAATTGAATTCTCAACTATTTATATTATTAGTGGTCGTATTTTAAAGAAAATAGGTGTGCAAAGTTGGGAAATAAGTTGCTACAATTTCAGCTATCAATAATTGTATTTACGCTGCAAAAAATCGTAGTTTAGGGGAAGGCCTAAAATGTAATTCTCAAATATTGTTGTTATTAGTAATCCTATCTTGATGAAAATCGGTATGCAGTCAGGAAATAAGTCACTATAGTCTAGGCTGTAAATTATTTTATTCACGCTGAGTGAAATGGTAGTTTGGGGGAAGGCCTAAAATTTAATTCTCAAATATTTCTTATTAGAGGTGTAATCGATGAATGCTACATAACTAAGGTTGTATAGTATTAAATTTCCTATTATTCATGTCTTATACATTGTTACCTTACTGGCTATGATCACAAAGATATTCATGAATTTGGATTTTTTGTTACTAAGTCTATATCAGCGCCGAGTAACGAGAAAATGGGTAAACAGTATTTAATGAAAATCGGTATGTGAAGTCGGAGAATAAGAAACTACAGTTTACGGTATAAAATATTTTACAAATTACAGAGTCGAAAGAAAACTAAATCTGAAGGCCTACAATATAGAAATCTCATAACATTGATCAACAATAACATTACATTGACCATTGTTTGTCGTGATGTGCTTTGTGTCTTCTGTTGCCCCTCATCTCCGGTAGATAGGATTACTGCTGTGTACAGAGTATTTTTTATTTGATTTACGTCGCACCGACATAGGTTTTATGGCGACGATGGGATAGGAAAGGGCTAGGAGTGCCTTAGGCCTTAATTAAGGTACAGGCCCAGCATTTGACTGGTGTGAAAGTGGGAAACAACGGAATACCATCTTCAGCGCTGCTGACAATGGGGTTTGAATCCACTATCTCTCGGATGCAAGCTCATACCTGCGCACCGCTAACCATACGGTCAACTCGCCCAGTCGTACAGAGTGTAACAGCCTGCCTGAATATTGATGGGAAGTAGCTGGGGAGTTAGATAACTTTCTTCTTTAGCATGCCATTCCCCTGGTTTAAAAATTTTCTGATACTACTGGTACGTAACACACTGGATCATCATAGCATTCGGGCTATTCAACCCCTCTTTTGAGGCACTGATTGGAATGAACAGTGTGCATATTTAGCAGAATAATGGCAGATGAGTGTTCATGGCAATTTGCGGCCTGGTCATCCCAGCCCGGGAATTTTGGACTATTAGATTGGCACCTCAATCTAACCGCAGCACTGTTCGTTAAAAGTAGTGAAACATGTGGCTTTCCATCTGATCGAGTATTTTATATGATAGCATTGCTTTTAATTGCTACATTCATACTCACGTTTTTGTAATGACCTATGTTGATTTCAGTTAGGAAAACCACAAAGTCAGTCTTTCTGAGAATCCCGTAGCGAAGCACGGCTACATCAGCTAGTCATTTAATAAAAGGCTAGGAGAACAACAGATAGGGAATCTGCTACCTGGGTGACTGCCCTAAATGCAGATCAGTAGTGACTGACCAACACAGTAATTAAAACTGAGAGGACTTCTCCTATTTGTGAAACTCACAACCTGACTTTATACCCTGTTTATCATCATACCATTGCCTACTGTCCATCTCACAACATTATCGAGGTCATTTTGCAGTTTCTCACAATCTTGTAAGTTATTTATTACTCTATACAGAATAACATCATCCTTGAAGAGCCTTATCTCTGATTCCACTTCTTCACTCATATCATTTATATATATAAGAAAACATAAAGGTCCAATAATACTGCTTTGAGGATGTTCCCTCTTAATTATTACAGGGTGAGATAAAGCTTCATCAACTCTAATTCTCTGAGTTTAATTTTCTAGAAATATAGCCACCCATTCATTCACTCTTGTCTAGTCCAATTGCACTCATTTTTGCCAGTAGTCTCCCATGATCTACCCTATCAAATGCCTTAGACTGGTCATTGCGATACAGTCCATTTGATCTCCTGAATTCAAGATATCTGCTATATCTTGCTGGAATCCTACAACTTGAGCTTAAGTGGAATAACAACTTAAGAAATGCGATTACTTTAGGAAGTTTGTTTAAAAGGTTAATGGGAGGAACATTCAGGGAAACAAGGTGGGCTAGGGAGCAATAAGAAGTAAGGAGATGAACAGCTTGATTAAGCAGAATGTTCTGAACTGCCAGTAGAGAAATAGCATGGAATGACTTTAATAGATAAATAAACTCGAGTGGGGTTTTTAAAAGTAGGAAAGATCACAATAGGAAGATAAAGTTGGAATTCAAGAGGACAAATTGGGTCATATATTCATTTATAGGAAGAAGAATTAGCCATTGGAATAATTTATCAAGGGAAACGTTTGATGAATTTGCAACTACTTTGATATCATTTAAGAAAAGACTAGGTAAACAACCCCCATGTGGGCTACTGCCCTAAATACAGATCAATGGTGGTTTATTTATTCCCATTTTCACACCAGGCAAATGCTGGGGCTGTACCTTAATTAAGGCCACGGTCGCTTCTTTTCCACTCCGAGCCCTTTCCTATCCCATCATCACCGTAAGACCTATCTGTGTTGGTGCAATGTAAAGCAAAATTGTAAAATAAAAATATTTATTTATGTACCGACCGACCGACTGACTGCAAAGAACTAATGAATTTGTGCTGCTGAAAGTATGGAAAATGTAGTACAATGTTACTGTAAAGGTGCCAACCTGTAGATGAGTTGATAAATAACCTACAGGTACCTTGTTCTTTATATTTCTAGCCAAAATATCACAAAAAATTCTCAGTTTAAACAATTCATTAATAAATCCACTAACTGATACCTTGATTTTTTAAATGGGATTAAGGTGCTGTTTCAAAATTGGTAATGCACTTGAATGAATGAATGAATGAATGAATGAATGAATCAATCAATCAATCAATCAATCAATCAATCAATCAATCAATCAATCAATCAATCATCAGTGATTGCATTTAGGGCTGTTTCTCTAGTGGCAGATTCCCTATCAATTGTTTGCCTATCTTTTTCTGAAATTCTTCTTAAGTTCTTAACTTAGCCATCCTTACTACAACTCCTAAATACTCTCATAATCATGTGAAGAGATCTGTAATCTTTCTTAACAACCTCATTAATACAATTACCCCAATGAAGATCATTCCCTTCATTAACACCTAGGTACTTACAGTGTTCCCCATGAGGTCCTATCACACCACCAGCACAGTAATTAAAACTGACAGGACTTTTCCTCTTGGTGATACTTACAACCAAACTTTTCATCTGGTTTACCATTATACCATCATCTGCTGTCCATCTTACAACATGGTCTCGGTCCCCCTGCAGTCGCTCACAATCCTGCAACTCATTCACTACTCTATACACTATAACATCATCCACAGATAGCCTTATCTGTGATTCCAGTACTTTAGTCATATCATTTATATACATAAGGAAACATAAGGGTCCAATAACACTGTCCTGCAGGACCCTGCTCTTAATCATTGTAGGATCAGATAACACTTCACCTACTCTAATTCTCTGAGTTCTGTTTTTTAGAAATTTATCCACCCATTCAAACACTCTTTTGTCTAGCCCAATAGCCCTCATTTTCATCAGTAATCTGCCATGATCTATCCCATCAAAATCCTTGGATAAGTAAATAGCTATACAGTACACTAATAATTTTGTGTGGCTATTTCTAGCCGGGTGCAGCCCTTGTAAGGCAGACCCTCCGATGAGGGTGGGCGGCATCTGCCATGTGTAGGTAACTGCGTGTTATTGTGGTTGAGTTTAGTGTTATGTGTGGTGTGTTACTTGCAGGGATGTTGGGGACAGCACGAATATCCAGTCCCCGAGGTAAGGGAATTAACAATTTAAGGTTAAAATCTCCGACCCAGCCGGGAATCGAACCTGGGACCCTCTGGACCAAAGGCCGGCACACTACCCAGTAAGCCATGGAGCCGCACTACATTACACTTGACCTCCTGAATCTAAAATATCTGCTATATCTCTCTGGAATCCTACAAGTTGAGGTTCACTGTAATAACCTTTCCTAAACCCGAACTGCCTTCTATAAAACCAGTTAGAAATTTTGCAAACATGTCCAATATAATCACAAATAATTCTTTCTCAGAGCTTACAATAAACACGTCAAGCTGACTGGCCTGTATCCGCATTATGTTTGTAACCCTTTCCCTTGTACACTGGAGTTACTATTGCAACTCTCCATTCATTTGGTATCACTCCTTCATGCAAACAGTAATCAAATAAGAATTTCAGATATGGCACTATATTCCAATGCATTCATAGCCTTTAAAATGTCCCAGATATCTTATCAATTCCAGCTGTCTTTCTAGCTTTCAACTTTTGTATCTCTTTGTAAATGTCTTTATTATCATAGGTAATTTTCAGTAATTCACCAGTATTACTTGCTTCCACTGTCTGGATATTATTATTATTATTATTATTATTATTATTATTATTATTATTATTATTATTATTATTATTATTATTATTATTATTATTAAATGAAAAGCACACAATGTGCAAAAACAAATTTTTGTACAGATGGTCAACTATGCTAATGCCATTCTTATTATTGAGGTTGTCCTCATTTTGCAGTTTTGTGCATGGTATATTTCACAATGATCATTGCACAGGTTACATATACAGTCATCGTTCAGCTGGTGGAAGTTTTTGGTTTGGCAGAATCTGTGGTGAAATCCATGAGTGGTGATATGGCTGTCTTGAACAGTAGCATTGCTGAACCCAATGATATTTTTTGAGGTTGTTGAATGTTGTAGATGGCTTTTATTGCTGCGGCTGCTCTCTTTTTTTTTTTTTTTTTTTTTTTTTTTTTTTAGGATGTTAGAGTAGTTTGGAGGGTGACTCCAAGGTACTTGAATTTCGGCACTACTTCTAGAGGTTTGTTGTGCATGGTTATTGTATTTTTGGTGCATGTTTTCCTCCTTTCCTAAAGGTCACTTGTTTAGTTTTGTTATGGTTTATTTGCAAACCGTTTCTTTCTGCCCATGATGTCAGCCTGTTAAGGACCTCTTGGAGCTCTTCTATGTTTTTTGAGACTATTGAAACATCATCTGCATAAAGTATAAGCAATGCTGAGGTATCTATGATTATTTCTGTGATGTCTGCTGTCAAATGTTGAATAAAATTGGGCTGATTGGGTCACCTTGTAGGACTCCGTTTGTTTGGGTTATGTTTTTGGATAGGGTTGTAGGGTTATGTTGTCTGATATTTGGACATAGTTATATTTGAGGATATTTGAGATTATGATTGCTATTGGATGGGTAGCCCCTATTAGGTAATTGAGTTTCCGGACGAGTGTTGCTCTATCAACAAGGTCAAAAGCCTTACGATAGTCTACAAAGACTACAAAATATTTCTTTCCTGGATGCCTCAATGTATTTTGGACTTGTTCTATTAGGTATTTTACGGCATGTAGTGTGCTTCTTTCGGAATCCGAATTGATTTTCTGGTATCTGGGAGTCTATTTCTTCTGCAAGCCTGATTGTTAAGATTTTCATGAAGATTCTGAATGATGTATTTTCGAGGTCTATACCTCGATATGAATCAGGATTGTCAGTTTCTCCTTTTCTTAAACATCATTCTGATTGTTGACAATCTCCATTGCTCTGGAAATTCCCCAGTGTGCATGCATGTGTTGAATAGTTCTACCCAGTAGTCTAGCATGACAGGTAGAGAGAGAGTCTTTCAGGTGTTCTGTGCAGATGCTGTCTGGGCCAGGGGCCTTTCTATTTTTTGCTGCTGTTATTATATTATATATTTCCTTCCTTATTATGGGGATGTGATTTCCCTTCATTGTTACTGAAGTTAATTCAAAAGCTCTTGATCGGTGTTGGAGGTTGAGAATGCTTTTGAAATGGTTTTCCCATGACTCCATTGAGATATTATTTGTTGCTGAAGTTTTTGGTTTCCTAAGCACTAGGAATGGGTCATTTTGGGCGTTTGCAGCACGTCTCCTGGCGTCTTCCTCATTGTACTCCGTTCTTGTTTTCTTGATTAGTGATTTATATTTCCTTCTTTGTTCGGTGTATTGGGCCAGGTGACTCGGGCTCGATGTGTTCTTCGCTCGATGTAGTGCCAGCAGGGTCTTTTTCCGTTCATTGTAACAATCTTTATTGAACCATGGTTGTGATCTCCTTACTTTCGTGTGAGTTTGGCATGATTAAAGGGTTCTTGTACACATTTCCACTGCTTCAGTTAGTTCATGTCGTTGAACTAATAGCCTTTCTTTATCTATTTCATCACTGATATGTCTTAGTTTCTCTGGATCTAATTTCCTGGATATTTTCTTCCTTGGTTGTATTGGCAATTGATCTTTATGAGTGATTTCAAAGACTGTCGAGATTGGTACATGTTTCCTAATCGGGGCTATGGCTGAAGTCCATAATGCTTTTTGACTGAATTTTTTAATATCTGTACCTCTGTAAAAGACTAAATCTATGGCGCTGGTTCCATTCGAGGCTATGTATGTTTTCATGTAGGGACTATTAACATGGACATAGCCGGCTTCTTCCAGTGCCACTTTAATCAATTCTGTTCTGATGGTTGGTTTGTCTATTCTTGCATTTAGGTTGCCTGCAAAGATTACTCTATCATCTGTTTGCATTTGTGACTAGGCCTCTGTAATTCTTTCGATTGTGTCCTCTGCTGACATATGTGGTTGAACATACATGCCAATGATTGATAGCAGGTTGGTCATTACGATAATTGTGTTTTCTTCTTTTATTATTTGTTTTATTTTCCCTAAGTTCGGTTTGAGAAAGATGGAGACCCCTCCTGCTGGTCTTGCTGTGGTCTGACGGGCGAATTAATGAATTCCGTAATATCCTTGAATGTTGAAATCCTGAGTTAAGAATGTTTCTGTCAGTGTAATGGCATTGTAGTTGCTTAATGTCTCTATTGGAAAGAGACGCAGAGCGTTTTTTATGCCTTCAATGTTCCATAGGAGCATATGTGTATATTTATTGTAGTTCTCCTCCTTCAGCACCATGGTTTGCTCTCTGAAAACGAAATCTTCTTACGATTGTTCTATTTGGCCAGAATTCCGGTCATACAGCATCGTCAAGGAATTTGAAAGGGAAACGTATTTTGAAGGCGTTGTTTTCACTTCGTGTGTGAAGTTCTTCGCAATGGATATTATCTTTAATTCCATTTTTCTCTAGGTACTTATTAACCTTCTCTTCTGTTGCGTTTCCTTTCAGATTGCCTAGGTAAAGCCATGCCATTTTGTCAGCAGCTTGTAGATCATCTTCTTGAACCCTTGTCCCTCTGATGGTTTGTGTGTTTTATTTTATTTATTACAATTGTCCATTCTGTTTCTCCTCTATAGTTATGATCGTTATCCCTTCCGTCTGTTTTGTTATGGAGTTCTTCATTATCCTTGTGAGTAAGCACTGCATTCCTATTCAGGGTCTGCATAATTTTTTCTTCATTATTCATATTTATTTTATTCGTTATGAAGTCCACCATATATTTTACGGTTTCTTTTAAATCTGCTAGATCCTTAGTTTCATTGCTCACGGCTTTGTTTTGCTGAATGAGCAGGGTTGTCCATTCAAATAAATGCGAGCTTTGCATTCTGCCGTCAGATGGTGAAGTTGGTTGTTGTTGCTGTTTGTAGGTTCTTGGTTCTGGCCAGGAAATGAAGCTATGTGTTCCGAGGTCGAGCTACCTTCTCATGCTTGGGTGTGGCCGCTAGATGGGAGTAGCTGCCAGTTGGAGTTACTTGTAGGTTCTTGATTGTGGCCATCAGATGGTGCTAGTTGTCTCGGAATCAAACTGTCTTCTCCCTCTGATACGTCTTCTCTTTGGTATTCCATAACCTCGCTTTCCGAATCAATCATTTCGTTGTTCTTGTCCTTCACTACATCAGTTAATCCATCAAAGCAGTTTCTCAGATCGCTTACCGATTTTAGTATGTCTTCTTTCTTCTCATTCTTAAGGTAACTACCTGTTTCTGTAATATTAACTATCATTTTGAGAGCATTCTCAATCCATGTTCTCATCTGGTCCGCCATGTTATAGTCAACTACTTTTACATACTGCTGACTGAATACTTCTGCCTTCTGTAAGTCCTCACACTCCCCTTGTTCATTACTGATCCCTGGAATGTCCTTCACGGAAGTTAAGAGAAAAAGGAAAATTTCTTGTAGACTTAAAAGGGAGGGTCCAATCTAAAGTCTCTTTAAAATTTCATGTACTTCTAGTTGAAGAAGACAGAGTTGTTTTATAGGTGTAAGTGTGTTACTATGTGTCAGGATTATTTTGACACTAGAATGAAAGAAAACTGTAAAATTTGTTGCTTGGTCTTTTACATGGTTTAGAAGTTGTGTCATCTCAATTATTATTATTATTATTATTATTATTATTATTATTATTATTATTATTATTATTATTATTATTATTATTATTATTATTATTATTATTATTATTATTATTATTATTATTATTATTATTATTATTATTATTATTATTATTATTATTATTATTATTATTATTATTATTATTATTATTATTATTATTATTATTATTATTATTATTATTATTATTATTATTATTATTATTATTATTATTATTATTATTATTATTATTATTATTATTATTATTATTATTATTATTATTATTATTATTATTATTATTATTATTATTATTATTATTATTATTATTATTATTATTATTATTATTATTATTATTATTATTATTATTATTATTATTATTATTATTATTATTATTATTATTATTATTATTATTATTATTATTATTAACTGTTGATGTTCTTTCCTTTTACACCAATACTCCTTCATTCTCTGGCTTGCTTTTGATTGTTTCTCATCCGAGAACACCCTTCTTGTTCTCCTGGGTTTCTCTACGAACAGATCCATTACCTCCACAGTTTACCTTCTGAACACTGTTTTGTAATATCTCCCTCCTCAATGCTACATGTTTTAATATCCTGATGAATTTCTTTCAGCCATGGTACTTAGGTCTTTCTTCTTTCCTGGAAGATGAGGATCTTATTTGCTAGGCATTCCGGTCCGTTTCTTCTCAGGTGTCCATAGAAAGTCAGTTGCATTTCGCTTACCGAGGTTGAAATGCTCTCGCATTTTTCATACAGCTCTTGATTTGATCTCAAATGGAAGGTAAACTCATTTCTTGTTGCTTTCTTCAGTCACAGAATTTTTCCTCAGAAATTCACACTCTTTCTTTTCTATTTCAGTAATCCCCTTTCTGGCAATTATCTCTGTTGCATAGAGGCATTCATGTTTCACCACAGTATTGTAGTGTCTGAGTTTGGCTTCATAGGAGAGGGATTTGGACTTATAAGTTTCCTGGCATAGTCTGAATGCAATTTCCATCTTCGTTGCTTTTTCTTTGATAGCTGGCTTCTCGTTGTTGTTAGGAGTCAGGTTCTCCCCTAAATATTGGAATTTGTGGACTCACCTTCTGTCACCATACTTGATCTTCATTGTCCATGTTGGTTCTTTGGGACCTATGTTCATGTACAGTACTTAGTATTCATGTAGTAGTAGTTGTAATAATAATAATAATTATTATTACCTTTATTTGTCATGGTGAATAATGATTATGGAGATGATGGTAGGAAAAGCAAGTTTTAATTCAATTCCATCAACAGTGCTATTGTTTATGCTACCTCTCTGGCGTAAAGTGATATGCAAATGAAATGGCATATGGCTTTTAGTGCCGGTAGTGTCCGAGGACATGTTCGGCTTGCCAGGTGCAGGTATTTTGATTTGACTCCCGTAGGCAACCTGAGCATCATGATGAGGATGGAATGATGATGAAGATGACACATACACCCAGCCCCCGTGCCAGAGATATTAACCAATGATAGTTAAAATTCCCGACCCTGCCGGGAATGGAACCCGTAACCCCTGTGACCAAAGGCCAGCACACTAACCATTTAGCCATGGAGCCGGACAAATAATTTGTATTCATATTTGTTAATGTTTATATTTTTGCTTGTATTGTCAACTTGGGTGATTATGGTCACAGAGTAACTAAGTTCAAAAACTAGTTAAAAGTAATAATAGGCCTGTTTATTCAATACATTTTTGAAACCAGTTTCTTTTTTCAAAAGAAAATTCTCAGTACCAGACAGATTTCTCTCTTTTTATGTGAATAACTTCTAAAGTACATTAGTTTTTTTAGTGTGGTCACCCCTGTTGACAGTATTAATGTATGATCAAAAATATCCAGGATGTCTCTAATACAGTGAAGATCTAGGTCCATAGTAATCATAATATATTGGCATAAACCATTTTTATTTGCCATTTTGTTCACTTGTTTCTGAATCAGTTTGTTGCCTATGCATTGAGAAAATATAAATATATTAAAATGATATTGAAAGTGAACATTTCCAGTTTGTTCAGTAAGATTAACACCATATAGAGACATAATCTAACTATCCAATAAAAGGTAATTTGGTCTTCATTAGTATTAAACATGGCAAAACAAACAAGAATTAGAGTACGTGTGCGAGCAGGTGTTGTGCCGCTGGGTGCTGAGTGTCAAGAAGAACTACCGTCCTGTCAAGTACCATAACTGGAGGCACGCGCTGAATGTTGCCCAGACCATGTTCGCCATGCTCAAAACTGGGAAGATGGAGCGTTTCATGAAAGATCTTGAGGTAAGTGCTGTCCTGGAATTATTGTATTTCAGTTTCTTCCCTCAGTTGCTACCTAATTTGAATATGACTGATATCATGAGAATCAGTTTTCAACCCCATGATAAGGTATGTTACAAGTTTCTGACAAGTCTGAGATTAGTATCAAACAAAAACCACTTTTTCCTTTGCAAAATTCAAATGATCATAAATATGTCTCCCGGCCATGGTCATCCATCAATGGACCAGCCATAACACATAGTCTGCATGGTTGCTATGATTACACTTCCATCACATATTTTGTCACGTCACTTTACACAAATTTTCGGATGACCCTGAGCCATAAGACACATGTGTGTCAAAATTAAGTTTCCGGTAGGGAAACATAATCCATTTTGCCCGATTGCAGAAACAGGGTGTATGAAAACTTTACGAATGAAAAAAATGAAATGGCATATGATTCGTGCTGGGAGTGTCCGAGGACATGTTCGGCTCGTCAGGTGCAGGTATTTAGATTTGACACCCATAGGTGACCTGCGCATCATGATGAGGATGAAATGATAATGAACATGACACATACACCCAGCCCCCGTACCAGCGAAATTAACCAATGATGGTTAAAATTCCTGATCCTGCCGGGAATCGAACCCGGAACCCCTGTGACCAAAGGCCAACATGCTAACCATTTAGCCATGGAGCCGGACACTTTAGGAATAGTTTCCTCTTACAGGGAGAATATAAAAGCGGGTATGACAAAAATCAGGTACGACAACTTTGTCCCCCTGTGGGTGGGGGCAGTAGAATAACACCCATGGAATCCTCTGCCTGTCGTAAGAGGTGACTAAAAGGGTCCCCAGTTGTTCTGAACTTGGGAGCGTGCGTTGACAACCACGGGACCCTTAGCTGAGTCCTGGCACTGCTTCTACTTATTTCTGCCAAGCTCCTTGCTTTCATCTATCCTATACGACCTCCCTTGGTCAAGTCTTGTTCTTTTCCAACCCTGACAGTATTCGGTATCAAGGCCTAGGGAGTCTTTCATTTTCAAGTCCTTCGTGGCCCTTCACTTTCTTTGGCTGATACCTTAATTTTTCAAAGTGTTGCATCCCTTCTGTTTTTCCTCTGTGATTAGTGTTACTGTATATAGAGGATATTTTTGCCTAGTTGTACTTCCTCTTGAAACAATAATCACCACTATGACAACCTTGGCCCAGGAATGCATACAGTTATCTGATAGTAGAATGTTAATAGAGAGTCTGTACCATCACTGCCTCTGCTCACGCGCTGAGGCCAGGTGCTGGGCCTGCACGGAGGGGGGGAGCAGCAAAGCCACTGACCTGAAGGCCACACGTTGACGGAAGGAATGTGCTACACCTATTATATTTTGTTTTGTATTTTTTACTTAAGGTTAATGTGAGAGTGAGCAGGTAACCGTGCTACACCCAAGCTCAACAAATGGTGTTGAACTCTATTGTCTGTAAATGAGTGATCAATTCTTAAATTCTTATGTACAGAATTTTTTTTCCTACCTATTTACCTAATATCATTTATCAGCGTTTATTTTTGTTGATTTGGGGTCAGGAAGGGCATCCAGCCGTAAATCATCATGTTGGATAATTGCCTCGTCAACAGATTTTTTTTTTACAATTTTTTAAAAATTAAGAACCAGTATTAGGTTTAATGGTCCACCCAATCAATACACTTCACTTTACAAGTGAAAACACCTTCGATATTAAAATATATTATACATTCTTTGGTACATATCTCGTCTAATTTAAGACTTCTTCAGCCATAGCGTCTTGTAACTTTTAAGATACATCATTGTTGCAATCTAATAATTTAAAAATGGATGAACCCATGTCCTTTACAAAATGTCAGAAAATACACTAATAACAGTACACACTATTTTTCCATAAAACTGTCCATCACCTTCTTGTAAAAATTCTTCACATGTTAAAATTTGATTCTAAATGATATGTCTTAAAATTTGACATGTGGTGCCAGTAGCTTCAGTGTACTCTCTGAGGGAGATTTGAACATTGGCCTTGGAATAGGAAAATGGGACCTTATCAACATCTTGTGTTTTGAAAGAAATCTTCTTTAGAATTGAAGCTTTCAGTATTCTTCAGTTGATAAGGTCCCATTTTCCTATTTCAAGGCCAATGTTCAAATCTCCCTCAGTCAGTACACTGAAGCTACCGGCACTGCATGTCAAATTTTAATGTGAAGAATTTTTACGAGTGTTTAAGTTTCCTTTTTCTAATCCACTGTTGAAAAAATCTTATTATAAAATTATTTTCCTCTGTCAGTTTGAAGATGTTTTTGGAAAGTGTTTAGACTTCGAAAAAATACGTTCCAGATTTTCTACTGCTTCTTTTCCTGTTTTTGTTTTAAGTGGAACAGCCCATGCATACTTTGAATAAACATTAATTACAGTCAACATGTATTTATATCCACTATTAAGTTTTGAAAATAGTGACATATCAACAAGATGAGCCTGGTGAAGTTCACCTTTCCCCTAGCTAATTACACTCTATCTTTCAAAATTCTTTTGAAGTTGAGCTCTTTCACCATTTCTTCTCTGATTTTGTTCATAAAGTATGGGTACAAGAATTTGTTCTGTGTCGTCTATTTGTTTCTTAAACTGAAGTCTGTCTACAGCTAGTTGTTACTAATTGCTCTTTCTGTCCTCATATTCAATTTTGTATGCTACTGTTATATCCTTAGAGAAACCGACTACTTTAAATCTGTTTGCAAATGGAACTTCCTCCCACACAGTGTTCATTTACATAATAAAGCCCAATTTTTGAAGTTCTTCTTCGATTAACAAAATTTCATTATGGTGTGACGAATGACCTGCACTTCTAGATGCTATTAACTTTTTCAGTCTCTCTACTAGTTTGTTTGTATCATTCCAATGAACTAAGTCTATCTTATTATTTTGTTCATTTTTCCAGCTCCTAGTAACGTTACTTTTGTTCCTCTTCCTGCATGTTTTTATTTTATTACAGGCTTGTTAACACTTTGAAATTTTTTATTTCATTTTCATTATTTCATTATTTCATTTTTTTATCATTCTTGCATCTTCTATTAATGGGTTGATAATTTTTTGAAATTTGAGCAAGTTCGTTCTTCTCAGTTGCTTGTCGGCGGCACACTGTTTTCTGTGCACGTTAGTGTAATTTAATATATGAGCGTATGCTGCCAAATCATTATCATTATACAAGTTTGTGTTTGGATCTTTCTTAAATATCAATTCAAGTAGACCTTTGGTTATAGGATAGTTGTAATTGTCAGTTATGAGAATGTTATCATTTAACACTACTTTTCTACTCTCTAAATAGTGTTCTCAGTTAACTATTCATATCCCAGTTATTCTATCAACTTTGTGTCTTAATTGTGGGTTAAGATAATTTTGCAGGAGGGGTGATATTTTTCCCTCTTTTTCCAGAGCTTCTTCGGAGTTTTCTTCCTTGTTTTCTTCATCACTTTTATAACTATTTAATTTTCGATCTTTCTTTGCCTTTAAAACTGCAAGCAACTTCAGTTTGTTTAATTGTTCAGTTATTGGTTTAAATTTTTCTTCTAATTTTAACTGGTTTAATGCCATATCCGCTTTGAGAGAGTTATATTTTTTACATCTTTTCTTAATCTAGTTAAATTATTCTTTACAAGACTTTTTGCCTTAATGTTAACCTGCATTTTTCCTAACTTAAGTTCAATATCCAGTGTTTTACTCATATATAATATATTCAAAGTCTATATTGAGTGGAAGATCATTAGTATTCCATTGCTCCGGATTTTTAAGGTGAAATTGAATTTCACCATTTTCCTTTACAGCAATTGGTGCACCTTCTAATTTGATTGGCTTGTTCACATGATTTATCATCGCATATACCAGAGAACTAGGTGAAACTGTTAATGGTGTTAGTGTACCTGTGTATGGAAGCTTATATATAAGAATGCATATTGGAGATTGCTTTGAAGGTAGACTACTATTTTGTAAAATATATTTTCTTGGTTTATTCTGCACATCCTTTTTTATCATTTCAAACTCTTCTTTTGCAGTAGCAAACGCTTCTAAATACTGACTGTTGACAACATCTTGGTCATGGATAGGATAATCAACATTTATAATTAGTTTATTCTTCATATTTAATTCTCCATTAGATTCAACTGGTAGAAAATTTTTACAGAGTTTAGATAAGGCAAGGTTTAACTCATCAACTTCTCTCCGCACAGCCACACACTGTTCTTCAAAGATTTTATTTGCAACATCTTTTTCATTCAATGGATTATGTACCAGTACGTTAGTAATTCACTTATTTTCCATACTTAACGTGCCACCCGCATCAATGTTGAGATTTTGTTGTTTGGTTATTGCATTCTTCACTTATATGAGTTCTTCTCGCGTTGCTGAATGTTCTTCCAAGTATGCTTTATAGATCGTATTGGTCGAATTAATAGGTTTGCCGATGTTTTTTACTCATTTATTTTGCATATTTATTGATCCTGAAGTAGCTTACCTTTTATGTGCTTTTCTAAAAATAAGAGTGATATTGCATCTTGTTCCTCTTATGGATCTCCTACACCCGATATTCTCTTCTTGTTCATGTTCAGTTTATTATCAATTGGAGGAACACGATCTTCTACGATATCATGTACAAGCGAGTCAACATATCCTGTGTGTGCTGAACGTCATTAACTTGTTTCTTTAAAGTTAACTGCACATTATTCTCATTTCCATCAGGATTGGTATATCTTTTCAATTTAAAATTCAATTATAATGTGGATATGAAAAAATGCGAGTTACATGACGTTTAGCTGGAACTAAGCCAGCAGCCACACTCCATGCAAAGCACGTTTCTTGTTTCTAATTGCTGAAGGCAATGTTAGACTACTCTGCAACTTCCCCATGTGAAAACCAACATATTTATTAATGTTTATCCTCAATTCACAAATTTGTAGCTGAGACTGAACTGAATCACGAGCCTTGAAGTCTGTCCACTTTTTCAGGATTGGTTTAGTTATATGCTCATTGTACCACTCTCTTATATTCGTACATTAATTAATTTCTGCGTACCAAGCTTGATAGCTGCAGTCGCTTAAGTGCGGCTAGTATCCGGTATTCAGGAGATAGTGAGTTCGAACCCCACTGTCGGCAGCCCTGAAGATGGTTTTCCATGGTTTCCCATTTTCACACCAGGCAAATGCTGGGGCTGTACCTTAATTACGGCCATGGCCGCTTCCTTCCCACTCCTAGCCCTTTCCTCTCCCATCGTCGCCATAAGACCTACCTGTGTTGGTGCGACGTAAAGCAACTTGCAGAAAAAGAAAGAATTTCTGTGTTCTTAGTATGAAAATAATTGCTTGCGATTTAATCGTAAAGAATATGTTGTGTGCACAGAAAAGTATTTACTTTCAATGCTTGTGTATTAAGTGCTTTCCTCACATATTTATTAAAGCACATGTAAGATTTATCTGGGAACTCTTCGGGAAGTAAGAAATCATTTTTAACATTTACTACTGCTAGTGTGTACACTCTACGACTAAAGGCTTCCTCACTTTGCTTATTCTGTAAAGCAGACAGATCTATCTGAAGAGTTAGCATTAACACTGCGAGCGTGTAAGTAAATTTTTAAAATCCGATTATGCAATTTCCCTAACTTGTTTAGATTTTCAATCAACTCTAGCTGAGCAGCTTCTTCTCGCTCCTCGCTAGGTTCAAACTGATACAAAATTCATAGAGATCCATTTACCTAACTCATAAACTCACGAATGCGATCAAACGCTTTATCAAAATGAGTTTACATCCTTCCCTCACCATCATCCGTCTGTAAATTAATGTTTAATTTTCTACGTTTGCTCGAAGGAAACTCCATGACTAAAATGTGGTCACAAATTACATTCTGGTGCTAAATTTTTCTGTGTTCTCAAGACAACTCCAACAGTTGCTGTAGCAACAACTTATCAAGAATGTACAATCCGTCATCACACAGTATAACCAGCTCACTCCCTACTACATCTAGTGAACAGTGAACAGCTTTGCTTGGAAACTCGTTCTGAAGTTTACCTAGCAATGCATTCCCGTAATAAGAAATTTTAGTTGACTCATGTGAGAAAAAGGAAAAATCAATTTTGTACAGTTCGTCAAATGTGCTGTAACTAACAAATGGTAAAAAAAAAATGTTCATAAATAAAAAATTTGGTGAAGAGAAATCTCATTACAGCAGCTGTTACCTCCTGCTGGCTTTTGTAAGCTTTACTAAGGTTAGTAACATACACTATGAAACTAAAGAGAGCACACGCTCTGTTCCATAATGTTATACAATTGCCATTCAGTTTTTGGTGTTGCTCTGCGCTCAGCTGTCCCGCTTCAAGTTGATCATCCTGTCCACTTGCATCGACTTCCTCCCCTCGATGTATTTGTAACTGATGACTCTCTATGTTAGGATATGCTTGGTTTTCTGATCCAGCCTTAATTTGCACCTCCCTCCAGTTCATTACAGCAGCACAGACCTGAAATGAAGCAGTACATACTACTTTAAAATAACAAAACAATTATGCAAATAAGAATTAAAAAGTTGTATCTGAGAAAGAATAAAAACTTCTGCATAGTTACTTTTAAAATAAATAAAGAAATTATTGCCATTCTAGTGTAGGAAGCACACTTGATGATATCCCTTCTCCATGCATTTATACATCATCTTCAGTTTATTTTTAAGTATATTTATTTCTTCTAATTCTTCCATAGAGTTTTGCAAATTGAGCTGGTAAGAAAACACTTACAGTTTCCTCTTCTTCACCCTCAATATCAGCTACTATTTTCCTTCCAAAATGTGTTTCCACTGTTCTCAGTTCTTTCACCTTAAAAGGATGGTTAATTTGCAACTTGCTTAATTCTCTGTTATGAAACTGAGGTGCCTTTGCTATCTTATTCAATTTCAGTAGCATATCCATTACTTTAATTTTTTTTTTTTTTCAGAAATAGGAAAATAAACTAAATAAATGTCAACTCACTTACTGAAGAAGAAAGAAAAGTAGTATTAGAGAAGTTCTCTTCCTTTAACTAGATGATGGTTAGCAAGCCGTGCTCCACTCCTTAAATACTCCCTGCCCTACCTTAACTTCTCACCAGTCAGGTGGAGTCGTCGCTTGTTAACCTTCACTCAGAATTACAAGTCGCCACGAACATCCTGTTCACCTTTCACGCGTAGATAACCTTCAACAAGCTGTGAAGCAGATCTAGCCTATGGAAACCTGCACTGCACCTCTCCGTGTTTTTTCCTCACCCACAGGCTCTAGCAATCATGAACTTGAACAAAATATGCAGCAGGATATTCGATTACTTGAAACATGGCTTAATTCCAACCGATTAACTATCAATCTAACAAAAACAAACTACATAAATTTTCACAAACCTTTATATGTATTAAATTTGGATAAAAATCTGCTTTTCTTCAATCAAAGAGTAATGAAAGTGCACAGTACTAAATTCTTAGGACTGATTATAGATGAAAATCTGTCGTGGAGTAATCACGTGGAGACTCTGTAATAAAATTATCCCTGTGATTGGTATCCTCAGTAGATTGCGATATAAGTTTTCTCGTGGGTTGTTGAAGGGTATTTACTATACTCTTATTGAAAGCCACATCTCTTATATGATACATGTCTGGGCATGCTGTAATAAAGAATTATTTGGAAAGGTAGAGGTCCTTAGGAAGAGAGCACTAAAAATAATTTTCAAACTGCCCATTCTGACACCGACTAAAGATCTGTATAAATATTGTAATATATTATCACTTCCAAACCTCCGCATAAAGGCTTCAATAATTATGATCTATAAAATTCAAAACAAATTAGTCCGCTCAAACACATCAGTAATTACCAATTCACAGATTCATAATTATGAAACAAGAATTATTTATAATATTCACTACAATCAGATTCATTCCACTAGTTATGGTCAAAACTCTCTTTGGCATTTTTCTATAACTATGTATAACTCGCTTCCAAAAAATATAAAAATGTTACCAACTTTATCTATCTTCAAAAGTAATGTAACTAAATACCTGAAGTAGTATGGTAATTATGGTTAGGAAGCTTTGTCCTATCTTATCTCTTACACCATGTTAAATTATATACTTACTGTATTTTATTTTGTAATCAGATTGTGAATATAGCTGCCATTGTCATTTATTTGTATTGCACCAAGAAGAGCCTTGGCTCAGGTGCCTATATTGAAATGAAATGAAATGAAATTCTTGCATAAAGTAACATCCTGTTCATCTTTCACGGGTGAGTGAGCTTCAACAAATCCAGTCCCATGGTCACCTAGACTGCACTGCGTCTGCAATAATCTTCAAGAAGAAATTGGGTCTTATATAAAGACCCCTGTAGTTAACATTCTGCACACACATAGCGCACAGCACCTGGCGTCAGTGTGTGAGCACAGGCAGTGGTGATCCAGACTCCCTATTAACATTCTACTTCTGATCTTTAGTAACTCTGGTGCATCCGGCACTCCCAACATCGCTGTACTGTTAGAGTGAATACATCTGTAGCACCAGCTGGAACACACAGTTGTATCAGGTCTAATGTTCAAAGCAACCCCGTCCTGCCTCTGCTCATCTTCACACTGACTGCTGAAAATGATCAGAAATGCCTGGTGTAATGCATACTGCTGCCACAATGAGTGCATGAAGAGTTGATTCGTCATCAATAGCAGTCGAATACAAGACAGACTTTACGTGTCCTCAAAGGTAAAAGTCCTGGGGGATTAAGTCAGCAAAGTATGGGGGCCAAGCAAAAATTGAATAAATCTGCAATTGTTCTCGAAGTCTGCTAGTATGTACTCACATCAAAGAACATACCAGATGTATCTGACTCAACCAACCTGATAAATCAGCTGTTGCTGATCATGCCTTAACACTTGGTCATGATGTCTTGTTCCCAGAAGTGGATGTTCTTGCCCGTATAAAGCAATATCCCCAAGAATTATCAGGGAGGCAGTTGAAATACGTAAACACACAGATAATTTCAACTGCAATAGAGGCTACAACCGCAGTGAATCATGGCTTCCTATTATCAGAACCATTAGAGAATGATGATTTACTCTTGTCTATCGTTGTCTGCAGCATGGGAATAAAACGGCGTCCCTTTTACATCTTAGGGCACCATTTTAAGTTCCTTGTTGCTTTCTCCTAGCAACCTTTAATGCGTCGTTTCATTTCTCGGTTGTCTCCTGATGAAGAAAGGCAAGGTTCCTTTCAAAATAAAATGGCATATGGCTTTTAGTGCCAGGAGTGTCCGAGGACAAGTTAGGCTCGCCAGGTGCAGGTCTTTTGATTTGACTCCCGTAGGCGACCTGCGCGTCGAGATGAGGATGAAATGATGTTGAATATGACACATACAACCAGCCCCAATGCCAGCAAAATTAACCAATGATGGTTAAAATTCCCAACCCTGCCGGGAATTGAACCTGGAACCCCTGTGACCAAAGGCCAGCAAGCTAATCATTTAGCCATGGAGCCGGACAAGGTTCCTTTTGAAACATGTAGAGTGTGTTTATAATTAATTACATGGCATAAGCCCAAAGTATACTTCATGAATAGTTACACAGGCCGTGAAAGTCTAAATGATAATACGTATAACAAATGTCTGAACTGTGTTATTATAGATGGCAAAAAATCAGAATGGTTTAGAATAGGCAAAGGAGTTTGACAAGGAAGTGTACTTTCACCAGTGTTTTTTAATATAGTGATGCACAACATTATGAGGAATGTTTGCCAAGGGTCAACAGCAGATGATATGAAAGTCATAGCATATGCAGGATGTAATGATATGCGAAGAAAATGAACAAAAATTTGAAGAACAACTAAATACCTGGCAGAGGGCAATTGAAGAAGCAGGCATAGCAGTGGCGTATACTGAGGGCTACCGAGGCTATCAGTGAAGCCCAAGCCTCAAATGAGAACGATGGAAATCTAAATCTTATTGTAATGTAAGCATCTGACACATTCTTCCATTTACAAAACTTGAAAGTATTGAGAAAGAACGTCGCTCGTATTTCTGAGAGCAAGGCATCGGAGACTAACACCGCAGCCCAGGCCTTCGGCCCACTCCCCTCGACCCGCCGCGCAAGGCTTGCTGGTGAATGTCGCAATGGTGCGGGGAACGAGGGGATCCTAACCTTGAGCTGGGCTAGGCTTCGGTCCGTCAAATCGCCGCCGCTAACAAAAGAGAAAGCGGTGGAAAGAGAAGGCCCAAAGATTCAAAGTTCTCCGGAAGTGTCCGAATTGATGGGATTCACCCATGTGCAACAGTATCACGAGTTTGTTTTTGCATGTGCAGGACATCTTACGGGTTGCTTAAGGTTGGAAATTATTGATATATTTCAGTTGATCTCAGAACAATTTTAGTTTATCTGAAGTTATAGTGTTTAACGTGACTGTGACCTTGTGATGTTACTTTTGTGAAATGGCTGAACCGTATGTAAGTTGTTGGATAATCCATTCTCGCAACTGAAATATGAAGATAAATTGCTGATAATTAAAACTGATAAGCCTACCCCACCTCTTATACAGTTACAGTATGAACAGGAGGAGAAAAACAAGAATCCATACAAAGGGGTATTTCAACTTAAGTAAGTATGAAAAGTATTTGTGGTTATGTGGCTCATGCGAACTTCACAAACTTTATTGTTGGCCATGCTTATTGTTTGCAACTGAGAAAATAATAATAATAATAATAATAATAATAATAATAATAATAATAATAATAATAATAATAATAATAATAATAATAATAATAATAATAATAATAATAATAATAATAATAATAATAATAATAATAATAATAATAATAATAATAATAATAATAATAATAATAAATCAATCAATCAATCAATCAATCAATCAATACTGATCTGCATTTAGGGCAGCTGCCCAGGTGGCAGATTCCCTATCTGTTGCTTTCCTAGCCTTTTCCTAAATGATTTCAAAGAAATTGGAAATTTATTGAACATCTCCCTTGGTAAGTTATTCCAATCCCTAACTCCCCTTCCTATAAATGAATATTTGCCCCAGTTTGTCCTCTTGAATTCCAACTTTATCTTCATATTGTGATCTTTCCTACTTTTATAAACGCCATTCAAACTTATTCATCTACAAATGTCATTCCACTCCATCTCTCCGCTGACAGCTCGGAACATACCACTTAGTCGAGCAGCTCTTCTTCTTTCTCTCAATTCTTCCCAACCCAAACATTGCAACATTTTTGTAACGCTACTCTTTTGTCGGAAATCACCCAGAACAAATTGAGCTGCTTTTCTTTGGATTTTTTCCAGTTCTTGAATCAGGTAATCCTGGTGAGGGTCCCATACACTGGAACCATACTCTAGTTGGGGTCTTACCAGAGACTTATATGCACTCTCCTTTACATCCTTACTACAACCCCTAAACACCCTCATAACCATGTGCAGAGATCTGTACCCTTTATTTACAATCTCATTTATGTGATTACCCCAATGTAGATCTTTCCTTATATTAACACCTACATACTTACAATGATCCCCAAAAGGAACTTTCACCCCATCAACACAGTAATGAAAACTGAGAGGACTTTTCCTATTTGTGAAACTCACAACCTGACTTTTAACCCCGTTTATCAACATACCATTGCCTGCTGTCCATCTCACAACATTTTCGAGGTCACGTTGCAGTTGCTCACAATCTTGTAACTTATTTATCACTCTATAGAGAATAACATCATCCGCAAAAAGCCTTACCTCCGATTCCACTCCTTTACATATATCATTTATATATATAAGAAAACATAAAGGTCCAATAATACTGCCTTGAGGAATTCCCCTCTTAATTATTACAGGGTCAGATAAAGCTTTGCCTACTCTAATTCTCTGAGATCTATTTTCTAGAAATATAGCAACCCATTCAGTCACTCTTTTGTCTAGTCCAATTGCACTCATTTTTGCCAGTAGTCTCCCATGATCCACCCTATCAAATCCTTTAGACAGGTCAATCGTTATACAGTCCATTTGACCTCCAGAATCCAAGATATCTGCTATATCTTGCTGGAATCCTACAAGTTGAGCTTCAGTGGAATAACCCTTCCTAAAACCGAATTGCCTTCTATCGAACCAGTTATTAATTTCACAAACATGTCTAATATAATCAGAAAGAATGCCTTCCCAAAGCTTACATACAATGCATGTCAAACTTACTGGCCTGTAATTTTCAGCTTTATGTCTATCACCCTTTCCTTTATACACCGGGGCTACTATAGCAACTCTCCATTCATCTGGTATAGCTCCTCCAACCAAACAATAATCAAATAAGTCTTCAGATATGGTACCATATCCCAACCCATTGTCTTTAGTATATAATAATAATAATAATAATAATAATAATAATAATAATAATAATAATAATAATAATAATAATAATAATATCCGCCTCTGTGGTGTAGTGGTTAGTGTGTTTAACTGCCACCCCCGAAGACCCAGATTCGAATCCCGACTCTCCAACGAAATTTGAAAAGTGGTACGAGGGCTGGAACGGGGTCCACTCAGCCTCGGGAGGTCAACTAAGTAGAGGAGGGTTCGATTCCTACCTCAGCCATCCTCGAAGTGGTTCTCCGTGGTTTCCCAATTCTCCTCCAGGCAAATGCCAGATTGGTAACTACCTTAAGGCCATGACCGCTTCCTTCCCTCTTCCTTGTCTATCCCTTCCGATCTTCCCATCCCCCACAAGGTCCCTGTTCAGCATAGCAGGTAAGGCCGCCTAGACGAGGTACTGGTCCTCTTCCCAGTTGTATCCCCGACCCAAAGTCTCACGTTCCAGGACACTGGCCTTGAGTGTAGAGGTGGGATCTCTCGCTGAGTCTGAGGGAAAACCAAGCCTAGAGGACAAACGGATTAAGAAATAATAATAATAATAATAATAATAATAATAATAATAATAATAATAATAATAATAATAATAATAATAATAATAATAATAATAATAATAATAATAATAATAATAGTAATGCATAGCCTCTGGAAAGGCTTGATGGTGACCTGATGAAATGAATGGTGAAGACGTCATAAGCACCCAGTCCCCGAGCTAGGGGAATTAAAGAGTACGATGAGGCTGATTCGTTGGCTACCATCTACATTGATCAGGTGTTGAGTATTGGCAGTAGCAGAGGCTAGGTCTTGTGAACCATCCTTAACACAGCAGGCTACTCCGATGGCTATTAGCTGCAACTCAAAACCCTTAAGGCTTGACGTTCACTAAACCAACTATCGAAACTGGGTAACCTAAGTCTAGTGATAGCCCTTGTCTTGATTGCAGCATACGCCACTGAGGCATAGAAATAAGTTTAATAAAAAGTGAGGTAATGAAAATCAGTAGAGAAAACAAAAGATTGAAGGATGTTAGGTGTAATGGAATTTTTTTTAAAGGAGTAGATGCTTTTAATTGCCTAGAAAGTAAGCTAGCTGGGAAAGGAAACATCAAGGAAGAAATTTTGGAGAGGATAGGAAATTGCTCAAAATTTTATTACTGTGTATCAGACATAATTAGAAACTGGAAAGTATGTACCAAAGCAAAAATCATTATATATAAAACGTATTATTTCCCAATATTGACCTATGGAGCAGGATGTTGGACTTGGACAAAAAAAAAAATCTGAGTAGATTACAAGCAACAGAGATGCACTTTCTGGGAGGGATTTTGGGTAAAACAAGGAGGGACAAGATAAGAAATTAAACCATATGAAACATGCCACAGATCAACCCTCTAAAAGAAACTATGGAGAGAAATAGGCTGAAATGGTTTGGCCACGTCAAAAGAATGGGACAAGAAGGATTACCAAGAAGAGCTCTGGAATGGACAAAATCTGGAAAAAGATCAATTGGAAGACCACAAACAAGATGGAGGGATCAGGTGGAGGATGACATAAATCAGAGAGGACTACAGTGGCAGACAGTGATGAACGATAGAATGTGGGAAAAAGAGAAGATTGGAAGAGGCTCTGTGAATGACCTGCACAAGCAGAAAGGTATCAGGAAGAATAATAATAAGAAGAAGAAGCAAGATCTACATCCAGCAAAATGGTTGGTAATTTAGCACGCAATTTTATGGCCATAAATATTGGCAACATACATATGAGAAAAAGTTCAGCTACCTTCAATGATGCTACCGTGTGTAAGGGGCTTTCCTGTGACCTAGACGAAACGCCAGTCAAAGACAGTGGAAACTCACTTAAAACATGGTGCACGTAACCTACAGTATATAGAAGGCAGAGTTCTGGCACATGGTAATAATGTGAGGAAGAATGAAGAAGATGATGAATATTTAGTACAGATAGATGACGAACACTGACTGCGTGGTTACTATGGTGTCAGTTTTCTGTCCAGGCAAAATTGTCTGCACTATAGTTCCGTTTCGACTTGACAGTTAACCGGAAGTCAGAGATTGGTGCCAACTTGTTACGACTACTAACAGCTGATTCACGACACATAACACGAATGGAAATGTATACATTTGAATATAAGTGCAGAATCAATTATTATTTATAGCAACATTCATAACTCACATAAGATCAACAATAACGCATGACATATTTAGGATAAGACTATAAGATAAAAAATAGATCAATGCTCAAACAAATCAAACTTGAAATAATGAAGTGAAATTTCTATTCACCATGTAGGAGAGCTCGGGTTGCTGATAGATTTAGTTTCTCCTAAGGAAGGAAATATCCTATGGAGCAAATACACCACTCATATCCGAGTCACTATTGGCATTGTCGTCATCTGTTGAGGTTTCACACTCCTGGCTATTTCGTCCAACTAGGGCTTTTTGTTTCACAAGATGCACAAGATCCCCCCTTCCTTATGTTATCACGATCCGAAATATTGTGCTCCTTCAACCACTCAATCAACTCATTATTTCTAGCCGCCATTGTTGGTGCTTTGTCAAGAATAACTGAATGAACTGACAAAGAGCGCTGAAAGAACTGAGCACAACACAATAGACAACTCGTGATTACAGAAAACAACAGATTGACAACACTGGCAAGTGGAACTAGAGTCTAACACACTCTATCAGAGAGATCGGCTGCCTATGATTGGCTGTTTGTTAATTCACTTAGCCTCCGCCAAAAGGCAGCGCTCAAATGTCAAATCAAAACTCATAAGAACTGAACTATAAATTGATGACGCTAATTCCAGACAGACCTCCAACCCAAAAACATATCCATGTTAAAAAAAACCTTACAACAAATGTATACTTGCAAGCAAAATGTCTCATCCATATAGAAATGGCAGTTTAGGTCGGCAATGAAATGTTGAACAGCCCCATCTTCTTCAGTGTCAACACTTTTTCTCTTTTGCATGCTTCTAGCAATATGCTTGACAAGTTACTTATCACTCCTCCAAAAGATTGTTCTGGCAGTCACATAATGTTTACTCAACAAAGGCTACTTCCAACAAAATGGTAGTTCTTTAGGCCTTTGAAATCATGAAATTACCAGCGTTTCACCTCAGTGTGGTACTGGACACATCAGTTGGATTCTCATACGTCTCCAAAATGCTGACAGCTTGTGTGAGGAGAAATGCTGGTAATTTTAAGATTGAGAAAACCTGAATAGCTTGAATAAATTTGTGCTTGTTATCTGTTTTGCATGGAAAGTTCAAAAAACGACTTATGTAATTTTCTCCACTACACAGAAAAGCATATAATCCTGGATATGTTTAATTGGACTTAGAAGATGAGAGAGCGAGTATAGATTCTTTGGTTGCTCCCCTTAGTAGCCTTGTACGACATGCATGAGGTACAGATAATGTATCCTTTCTTTCCACCCGCAGGGGAGATAAAGAGTTCCAATAAATCAAAAGAAATATGTAGCATCAAGATCTACATTCCAAAAATACGGCACCGGGCAAGTTGGCTATGCGGTTAGGGGCACGCAGCTGTGAGCTCACACCGGGAGAGAGTGAGTTCGAATCCCACTGTCGGCAGCCCTGAAGATGGTTTTCCTTGTTTTCCCATTTTCACACCAGGCAAATGCTGGGGCTGTACCTTAATTAAGGCCATGGCTACTTCCTTCCTATTCCTAGGCCTTTCCTGTCACACCGTCGCCATAAGACCCATCTGTGTCGGTGTGACGTAAAGCAAATAGCAAAAAAAGAATACGGCAACTGATCCACCACACAACACTCCCATGCTATGTCACAAGATAGCCTCACCTATAAAATCTAGATCCAATAAAATGGTTGCTAATTTAGCACACCATTTTATGGCTATAAATATTGGCAAGATACATATTATAAGAAAAATTCTGCCACCTGTGGTGAAGCTACCATATGTAAGGGGCTTTCCTGTGACCTAGACGAAACGCCAGTCACCTCTACAAGGTGGAGTCCCTAATCATATCACATTGGGTTGTCCCTCTCTCCTTATTTCCTTCACTCATAGCAAATTTCACTAAGAGTGGCTATTTCTGATCCCTACCACTTCATTCTACACTGTTGGTAACATTGTTCTTTGGTTCATATTTGTTTCTCTGGATTTACTTCTAGCCCGTCATAGACAGAAGCAGTAATGACTGGTTGGAGTCGGGTGTTAGTTACGTGAATGCGGAAGCCATATGGAAGGAAAAGTACTATTTTGTTCAATGGGTATAGGGTAGATTTTCAGCATGCAAGCAGACATGCTCCATCATACTGCATGAATAATAAACATACATTCATAAGAAATCTACTTCAAGTGTGCGCTAAATACCCTCGAGATTCTGTGAAAATTAAAGTATGAGCAAACACTCATTCCATGTTAAGCAACTGAAACAGTCAGTTTATGTGTGTTTATATTCCACCAGGAAACAATATATTTTGATTTTTATATGCCCGAATACTTTATATCTTTGGAGTTAACTCAAGTTCTTTCGTATACTCTCCTCCTGGTCATAATATAACAGCTGCAGTAGCTTAGCTGTTTGAGCTACTAATGATGTGCAAGCATGTTGTTTATGCCAATCCTAAGGAGATTGAGAGAAGCAGCTTCTCATTTGCATTTCCACATGAAGCAGAACATCAGCTAGCTTGATCACAGACCAATATGCTGACATTCCTGGTGCAATGAATACCGTAACTGATACATTTTAAGTTTGTTATCTAGTGGACTTGTTTAAATTCAGTTTACTTTCTAACATCTGAGAAGTTCAATCCTGTTAGCAAATATATCTCCCCTGTCACACAACAGTTCAGCAAAAGTTTGTACACAGCAAATGATATATTTAAAAAGTTTTGAAAACCAGAAGCTAGTTTGGTTTAACGCAAGTTTGTTTTTCTTGCTACCTTATTTATTGTTTTGTTTGTGCACAATGAATAGGCCTATGCCTGGTGCAGCTGTTCTACAAACCATTGAATGCATGCCACAAGATAAATTATAATTCAATACAGCAATGATTTCATATCAAATGAAAAATACAGGGATCTCACAATGATATGAGGAAATACAGTATATCAACTGAACAGGAAGTTAGAAAGGAATGTGGCTATGGTCTATGAAATATACATTTTCCCTTAAATAAACTGAAGAGAAAAAACATTTTAAGAATGACTGACAATGGAATTTAAGCCTCTTTCACTCAAATCCATGCCTAAAAGAAATAGGTTATTCTTTTGTCTCCATATACAGTGTATAGAACAGAATATGTTACATTTTTATCATTGTAGTTTACAATACCCAGAATTGCTGGTATGTTTGTGTCACGCTCTGAATCATCGAGGGACCAAAAATACCTTCCAAACAAAGACAGAATCTCCTCTCGCAATTCTCTACTCGACCAGTACAATCATTTGCTGACATCGTAAAATAGTTGTAACAAATTTCTTGAACAGTCAGTACGTAAATATCTTGCATGTGAATAGACTTTGTAGCTAATCACAAACAGACTTGCCCAAAATGAGAACATTTGACTTCAAGAAGTTTACTTGATAAGCAATGAGTTTTTAATTCAAATGAATATTTTTATTTTTTCGACATGTATTCTGATACACTATCATATGTGTTTGATTTGTCAATTTTACAGAAACTTGTATTGTTTGTCTAAGCACCAGGTCAGCGTGTTGAGAAATGAGGTTTTGGATTTTGCAGATCTTGGGGCTTTTGGTCGCATGTTTGTGTCATGATCTGGATCACCGAGGGACCAACAACGCCTTCCAAACGAAGACAGAATCTCCTCTCGCAATTCTCTACTCGACCAGTACAATGGAGCATCACCACTTTGATCAGTGTGTGATGATACTCAACAGTGAAGGAAACAATATATTCCAGGTGAGTTGTTCATTCTGTCATGCATTACAATCTTTACAATACAGGATGAGAGAGAATGTTGTTCCATGTTCACACGGGATAGCAGGGTATAAATGAAAATTATTTTTATTTCTCAGATATACTGTAGTGCTATGATGGTACATTGTAAAAACCAATACTTTTATGCAAAGTAGTACAACAAGTAAAAACATACACTTCAGTACAGTGGCTTGCTTCTGTAAGCTGTAAGTCACACCACTGGTGGTGGTGGTGATTATTGTTTTAAGAGGAAGTACAACTAGGCAACCATTCTCTATATACCACCAAATAATAATATGGCCTCAGCTGCTGTGTGCAAACATTTCAATTTGATGCCATCTGGCTGTCTGCTCATCAGTTTCAATGTTCTGTTTTACTCTGGGCCTACTAAATGGCAGACTGAATAAACCAAAACTCTCTTGGGCATCTATGGCTGAGATTTAATTAATTTTGATGGGTAGACACCAAATGTGTCACCAGAGATCTTTTACATGCTGACATCATACGACATGGAGTGTCGAATGGACTTTTTTCTGCCCTTCAAAACTCTGACTACCTCTGCCAGGTTTGAACCCGCTATCTTGGGATCCGGAGCCAACACTCTACCACTGATCCACAGAGGCAATTAGAGAGGAAAAAAATGGAAGGGATTTGACATTTTGAAAAATGAAGATATCAGCCAAAGAAAGACAAGGGCCATGAAGGTGTGAAGATAAAAGACTCCCTAGGCCTCAAATGCTCTAGTACCGTTAGGTCAGAAAAGAACAAGACTTGACCAAGGGAGTTTGGATAAGATAGATGAAAGTGAGGAGCCTGGCACAAGTAAGTGGAAGCAAGGCCAGGACTCAGCTGAGGGCCCCGTGGTCACCAGCCCATGCTCCCAAGTTAAGAGCCCTTAGAGCCCATTTTAGTTGCCTCTTACGACAGGCAGGGGGTGCCATGTGTTATTCTAATGCCTCCACCCACAGGGGGATGTCACACCAGTCTGAAGGGCAAGCAACCTGTTGTGACAAACACAGCACACCTGAATGAATGGTAGAATGAATAGCAAGCACATGAACTAGTTATGTAACATGATGTTTACGAACACTTGCTGTCTATCATAGACGCAGATACCAGTGCCATGGTTGTTTGTCTAAAGGTAATCCATGTGCACAAACTCTTGCAATGCATGTGACATAAAGCAAAACATTCACTTTACTTCTTCTGGACAATGACAGAATGCTTATAGATGTACCATATTTTAGCAAATATATTTTTCTATACTTACATCCCTCACAGTTTTTGTATCTCTTTTCCTTACAGCCTTTGTATAGTGGCTGTAGGATAGATTTAATCAGAACAGATTTTGAGTAAGTTTTGAACATCTGGACTTTTTGGAATTTAAAAAAAAATTCTCTTATAATAACTCATAACATGTAGTAGGTATGAGACTGAGGAACAGAGATAGACCAGAATGATATTCAAGTCTGTTACAGTAGCAGATAGTGACTTTTAGACTAAGGGAAGCAATAGCAATGATTGCTGAGACAGCTGTGCGTGGGTCCATGCTTCTTTTAAGGAACCATTTATATTCAAAAACATAAAAAATTGTACAATACTGTGTCATATAGCAAACCCACTGAGGTTCAGTTTCCTAAATAAAGGATTACTCACGCATTGATATGGTGTGTATTCTTGATTAAACAATCTGATCACTTTCTCATGCCCTTGAAATTTAGATCTATTCTTCTCTCTTTCCTTCAATCAATCAATCAATCAATCAATCAATCAATCAATCAATCAATCAATCAATCAATCAATCAATCAATCAATCAATCGATCGATACTGATCTGCATTTAGGGCAGTCGCCCAGGTGGCAGATTCCCTATCTGTTGTTATCCTAGCCTTTTCTTAAATGATTTCAATGACATTGGTAATTTATTGAACATCTCCCTTGGTAAGTTATTCCAGTCCCTAACTACCCTTCCTATAAATGAATATTTGCTCCAATTTGTCCTCTTGTATTCCAACTTTATCTTCATATTGTGATCTTTCCTACTTTTCCTACTTTTAAAGATGCCACTCAGACTTATTCATCTACTAATGTCATTCCACACCATTTCTCCGCTGACAGCTCAGAACATACCACTCATTACATGTTACAGATTTCATATTTGGTCCGTATTGAAATGTACGTCAATTTAAGATATTACTAAAATTTATTAGGATCAACCTATTCAATAAAATATAATTTACAAAATTAGGACTTACATCCTATTAAATTAAAATTTGAAGGGACATGTTTCGCCCTTTAAAAAGGGCATCATCAGCCTTTTTACACTCATACTTAAAGATAAAAATCAGGATCCTGATTGTCATGGTAAAAAATATAAAATGAGAATATAAGATTAGAGTGAAATTATACAATGTGAGAAATTGTTATGAGTTCTTAAATAATAATTTACAATTAAAACTTCATTTAAAATGTTTGTGAAGAAAAAATATTTGAAGTTGGTATGATATTACACTAGTGATTTAAAAACTGATTTTATAAATTAGACAAACTAGGCCTTAACCACATAATAACAAGAAGGTCTATGGCTGAAGTTGCCGTATCAAAGTTCGAGTGAAATTCGGCTAGAAGCAACTTGATTTACATGTTGAAGAGAAGGTTAATGGAACTTAGTAGCCGCTTGAGATGACATTGAAATTTTCTTGTTGAAAAGTTGTGATGTTTAACTGTAGTATGGCGCTATGTGGATTATAAAGTTGGATCCAACTAATACATTAGTCTCGTTATTTACGTAGTGGGTTCGCGGTCTCCGTAATCTTGTTGAAGGAGATATAAAGAGTTCATAATTGAATGTTGTCGTATAGATCTTTGTTAACTTGTATACTGAAAGTTAAATGGGAACATTCTTACTTGTTGTTGGCTGTAGTTTTGAATATAGACTAACTATTGAAGAATATATGGTGAAGAATCTGTAATGAAAAGAGAATGAAAGATATGAAGTTTAGAGGAAAAAACGGTTAATTAGGCGAAATGATGTATATTCAATTACTTACATTCTCGATTTTTGCAGTATGAACTGGTTGTCTGTATGGTCTTGGAACGAGTAAGATTTGAATGTCGTGTATTGTATCTGTGTGGAACTGAGGGAGGGGGGTGTAATGGAGGAAAGGAAATGGGCGGGGCGTTGAGCTTGTGCGCTATTGGCTGTTGAAGATGTGGAATTGAGGAAGAGGGGTGTGATGGAGAAGAGGAGGTGGACGGAGGGTTGAGCTTACGGGCTATTGGCTGTGGAAGATTAGCAGGGGCGGGGACGGAGGGAGTTACCTTTAAGGGGAAGTTGGGATCTTTATTGGAAGTTAGTTTAAGATTTTTAAGGATTTTATTTAAATTTGGATTTAAAGATTGTAACAAATTGGGTAAAGTCTCATATAAGGGATTTCTTATTTCGACGGGATCATTAAGATTTAGATCTTTGTTGTAATGTTGATCCAGATATATGTAAATGTTTTCTAATTCGTTCATTAATTTTCCTTTTCCTACTATTTTGATGATTGTTAGGTCCTGTTCGATAGTTGTGAAATGATGACCTGTATCTTTCATATGAGAGCTCATGGCTGAAAATTTATTATGTCTATTGGCATTATAGTGCTCCTGGTATCTAGTAAGGAAGCTCCGGCCTGTTTGCCCAATGTATGATTTTTCACATTGCATGCATTTGAGCCTGTATATGCCTGAGTTTGAGTAAATACTATTGTTTATGTTAAGTGTATTGTGATTAAAAAACAAGCTGCAGTTGGTGTTTGTCGTCTTGAAGGTAATGTTAATGTTTTGTTTTATAACTCTTTATAACTCCTTCAACAAGATTACGGAGACCGCGAACCCACTACGTAAATAACGAGACTAATGTATTAGTTGGATCCAACTTTATAATCTACATAATGCCATACTACAGTTAAACATCACAACTTTTCAACAAGAAAATTTCAATGTCATCTCAAGCGGCTACTAAGTTCCATTAACCTTCTCTTCAACATGTAAATCAAGTTGCTTCCAGCCGAATTTCACTCGAACTTTGATACGGCAACTTTAGCCATAGACCTTCTTGTTATTATGTGGTAAAGGCCTAGTTTGTCTAATTTATAAAATCAGTTTTTAAATCACTAGTGTAATATCATACCAACTTCAAATATTTTTTCTTCACAAACATTTTAAATGAAGTTTTAATTGTAAATTATTATTTAAGAACTCATAACAATTTCTCACATTGTATAATTTCACTCTAATCTTATATTCTCATTTTATATTTTTCACCATGACAATCAGGATCCTGATTTTTATCTTTAAGTATGAGTGTAAAAAGGTTGATGATGCCATTTTAAAGGGCGAAACATGTCCCTTCAAATTTTAATTTGATCGGATGTAAGTCCTAATTTTGTAAATTATATTTTATTGAATAGGTTGATCCTAATAAATTTTAGTAATATCTTAAATTGACATACCACTCAGTCGAGCAGCTCATCTCATTTCTCCCAGTTCTTCCCAGCCCAAACTTTGCAACATTTTTGTAACACTAGTATTTTGTGGGAAATCACCCAGAACAAATCGAGCTGCTTTTCTTTGGATTTTTTCCAGTTCTTGAATCAAGTAATCAAGTAGTCCCATACACTGGAACCATATTCTAGTTGGGGTCTTACCAGGGACTTATAAGCTCTCTCCTTTACATCCTTGCTACAACCCTCTAACATCCTTACTACAACCCCTTCCAAATTAATTGATTACTAGATCGTAGAATTCCTCCTCATTTTTAGCCTGCTTCAGTTTTACCAACTTTTTCAAGAATAATAATTATTCTTCTTGTCTGTTTCACCCTCTTTGGGGTACGATAGATCAATCAATGGTTAGTGAGTCATGTTTTCCTGTCCTCCCAGTACTTTTTCATTCTTTCAGATCTTGCCTTCCTCTCTTCTTCAGAAATTCTGTATAGTCGCTTGGGCTTCACCCTGTCCTGAAACCTCATTTTTCTTTGGTTATTTTCTTTGCAGATCCATCTACAAGCATCTCTTCTGTAATTTGGAATTCTTGTAGGTCCTTCTCAGTTTCCTTAAACCAGTTCGGCTTGATATTCTTATTACGGAAATAGTCGAAGATTCTTTTGGTTATCCTTTTCGGATCCATTCTTAGGATGTGGCCATAGAAGTCAATTCTCCTTTTCCTTATTGTGTCAGAAATCCTTTCTGATTTCCTATACAGAGTTTCATTGCGGATGTGTGAAAGTTCGTTATTATGAAATTTGGGGCCTAGAATTTTTCGTAGAATTTTCCTTTCCTTTATCTTTAACTTTTCCATTGGACCATGCATAGTTATAGATAGAGTTTCTGCAGCATACAGGGCTTCAGGCTTGACTACTGTATTATAATGTCTGATCTTGGAATTCCAGGAGAGGGATTTTTTGTTATAGGTGTCTTTCGTAAGCTGGAAGGCTGTTTCTATTTTGGGTCGCCGAGATTACATTGCTTTCTTCTCAAGACCATTCCAACTGATCCATTCACCAAGGTATTTGAAATCTGCGATGATCTCTATTTTTTGTTCCCCCACTTTCAAATATTTTGGAGGATTCTTAATGTTGGTTATTATTTTGGTCTTTCCAAAGGCGATTTTGAGACCTATCTTCTCTGCTTGCTTCAGCAGTTCGAAGGACTGCTCCTTGACTTCCTCCCACGTCTCAGCTAGTAAGGCCATGTCATCTGCGAAAGCTAAACATTTGATCTTGATACCCTTGTTTACCGATCCCAATCGAATTCCACCACTAGTTGTCTTATCCCATTCTCTGACTACCTTCTCCAAGGCACAATTGAACAGTATGGGGGACAGTCCGTCACCCTGTCGGACACCAGTTTTCATCTCAAAAGGAGCCGACAATTCTCCCATGAATTTGACTTTGGAAAATGTATTGGTGAGAGTTTCCCTGATGAGGTTTGTTGTTTTGTTGTCTAGACCGAATTCTTTGAGTACAGAAAGGAGACTTTCCCGGTCTAGTGAGTCATACGCCTTTTGGAAGTCAATAAAGGTGATGACGTATGTTTTTGCCCTAGATTTCTGGTATGCCATGAGATTTTTAAGGTTCAGGATTTGTTCCGGACAGGATCTCCCCTTTCTGAATCCCGCTTTATATTCACCCAACTGATGATCTAACTGTGGTTCTGTCCTATTAAGTAAGGCCTTTGAGAATATCTTATATGTAATATCCAAAAGTGATATGCCTCTATAGTTGTTGGGGTTCATTTTATCCCCCTTCTTGTGGATCGGGTGGATGAGGGCCATCTTCCATTCTTCTGGAATTCTTTCTTTGACCCAGATTTCTTCAAAAACTTTTTGTAGGGATTCTATTGCTTCCTTGTTGGCATTCTTCCAAAGTTCGGCTGTGATCTGGTTTCCTCCCCATGCTTTGTTGTTTTTAAGGCTCGAAATGATCTTTTCTAGTTCCTCGAAGGTTGGCGGCTTTGAGTCAGGATTGGTATTTGTTGGGACATTAAATGTCATTTTTTCTACTGGCTTTTCACAGTTGAGGAGATTTTCAAAGTAGTCAGTTAGTATCCCGCAGTTATCAGTGTTGTTATGTGCTATATTTCCATTCTTGTCCCGTAACTGTATAGTCGGTGGCTTGTACTTCGTTGTTCTCTGTTTAAAGATTTTGTAGAAACTTCTTGTCTTGTTTTTGGTGAAGTCGTCATCTATTTGAACAAGCATCTGGTTTTCGTAAGCCTTTTTAATTGTTTTGAATTTTTTATTGACCATCTTTTTGGTATTCAAGAAATTTTGTCTATTGCTTTCCGTTTGTTGCGACTGCCATTTGTGCCATGCTTCCTTCCTTTGTTTCAATAGATCGTCACATTCTTCCGACCACCAAGCATGTTTTTTGACTTTCGTTATAGGGGCAAATTTTCGGCTTTTGATAATAAGTTCTATTTTATTTGATCCCAATTTTGTTTGTGTATATCCTTTGTCGCAAGATGGTATTCTTTTGAATTTAAAATTTTCTCTGGGTCATATCGTTTGCTTGTGTGTTTAAGGACCTTTTCTCTCCTTCTGGGGATGATTTTGATCTTTATCTTCGACATGTAATGGTCCGAGTCTAAATTAGCTCCCCTGAGGACTTTGACATTTTGTATTTCCCTATTGAACTTCCGTCTAATAGCCACATAGTCCAGTTGAAATTCACCCAAGTTAGGATTTGGTGAGATCCACGTTTTTTGTTTTCTAGGAAGCTTTTTAAAAGCTGTGGATTTCAGTATCATACCGTGGGCTTGGCACAACTCTATAAGTCTGCCACCATTTTGATTGGTCCTGTTATGCGCTGGGTATTTCCCGACTACATGTCGATACTTTCTCTCCTTCCCTATCTGGGCGTTGAAGTCTCCCATTAGTATGATGTTGTGTTTTTCAGGTACCCTTTGGATGACATCGTCCAACTGATCCCAAAAGAATTCCACTTTCTCCTTGTTCTTTCTGTTGTCCTCATTTATGGGGGCATGGGCATTCACAATAGTGTATATTTTATTGGTAGATTTGAAAACCAAAGTTGATAGTCTTTCAGATTGGGACTCAAACTGGACTATGGAATCCAGGACATTCTTGTTTATTATGAAGCCAGTTCCTAGGTGTGGCATGTTTTTCATGACTCTTTGACCAACTTTTCCCTTGTATATCCTGAACCCATCAGAGTCAAAGTTGTTTTCATCTATATATCTGGTCTCCTGAAGTGCCGTTATGATAATTCGATGATTTCTGAGAGTGTACGTAAGGTGTTTTAACTTTCCAGTTTTAAGAAGAGAATTAGCATTGAAGGTGGCTATGAAATTCGGGTATTTGCATTTGATTTTGTTTGAGATTTCAAGACGCTCCGACTCGTCTTTGTGTAACGCTGCAGACTTCCCAGAATCCGAATGTCTGCTTGTGCACAACGGTGCACCTGAGGTAATTTGTTTCACATTACACTTTCCCATGAATGATAAACATGAGTTTGGGGTAACTACTTGAGTCACCAGTTTACAACCAAGGTTGTGAGCCCTGGAGGTTTCTTCCAGCCGCCCCTAACCTGGGGTACAGACGCTGACCTCAGGCCACCCAATCTGGGAACAAACGCCTGGGGAATTTTATGTTCTTCAACCAATTATTATTATAGTTTTGTGTGGCTTTTTCTAGCCGAGTGCAGCCTTTGTAAGGCAGGATCTCTGATAAGGGTGGGTGGCATCTGCCATGAGTAGGTAACTGCGTGTTATTGTGGTGGAGGATAGTGTTATGTGAGGTGTGTGAGTTGCAGGGATGTTGGATACAGCATAAAAACCCAGCCCCCAAGCCACTGGAAGTAACCAATGAAGGTTAAAATTCCTGACCCAGCCGGAAATCGAACTTGGGACCCTCTGAACCGAAGACCAGTACGCTAACCATTCATCCAACGAGTCGGACAACAGCAGTGATCTTAAAATACATTACTGTTGTTTATTTTGTGAAATTTTCTATAATATGTGCAGCCATTACATTCGCTTCTGTTCAAAAGCGCGCTAAATGTTTGTCTCGCGTGGGATCTAGTCTAATCAGCTGCGTTCTTGCTATGTGCTTACTCGAATGCTTTATAGTGTTTAGAGACCAGAAACTGTATATTATATCAATGTGAAAAATAGTAATTACGGCGAAGAGTATATTTGACTTTACAGATGCGTTGCACTTTTCTTATGTGTTTCATGAGAGTACTTTTCAGTTATAATAATGGCTTCTAAACGACATTGGGTTGAAGAATTACATGTAGATAGCTTGCGCTCCCTTGTACATGACATGTTGGAGTTTGGCGACGAGGACGATGAGTTCAGAGACTTCTATTCAGATAGTGAAGATAATTCGTTCCTTGGAGAAGAAGGAGGCATGAGTGATACAAAGGAGCATTCTGGTGCTATCATAGTGAACAGTCGCGGGTTTGAAAATGGCACTTCAAGTGACGTCAGTGATGATAGGGAGAGACAGACAGACTCAAATGGCAATGATATGTCAGGGCCTGTTATGTGGGTAGAAAATGGACAGAAAATTAATAGATTTCCAACAAAATTAATTCCTGGAGTAAAAGGACAGTTCTTGGAAGTAAAGACTCCAGAGAATATTTACAAACTGTTTGTGGATGAAACTATCTGTCAGTAGGCCTATGTTGCTGAGCAAACTAATATTTACACTCAACAGAAAATTCATGGGAAAACACTGATGAGCAAAATGAAATGAAGGAGTAGGGAAAAATTCCGGATCCCAACAAATAGGGATGAAATGAAACTTTTATTTGGGCTATTGCTTCTTCAAGGGATTGTCCACAAACGTACGATGGGGCATTACTTTTCTTGTAAGAAGTTATCAGTCATGCCCATATTTTCCGAGAGTTTTCCTTCTATTGAAATTTATCCATTTTTCTGACAGTGAGGCATACGATGGGCAGATGCCTCCAAAACTATACAAGGTAAAGCTAGTCTTCAATCACTTTGTGAAAATGTTTCAGAACGTTTACAACCCGGATTACCTGCTATCCATAGATGAAAGCCTTCTCCTTCTTCGCCTTTGTTGGAAGGTCTACAATCCAAAGAAAATGTCCTGGTTTGGAATGGGAGCGAAAATGGGCTATGTGTGGAATATGTTGTGGTGCACTGGAAAATCAACATAACTCAACAATGAAGTCCATGGCATTGATGTATCACACTGTTCCAAGCTGAAGAGAATTGTGTGAACCCTGGCAGGTAATCATGCTGGCCCTGCGGTATAAGGGTAGTGTGCCTGCTTCTTACCCGGAAGCCCCAGGTTTGATTCCCGGCCAGGTCAGGGATTTTTACCTGGATCTGAGGGCTGTTTCGAGGCTCACTCAGCCTATGTGGTTACAATTGAGGAGCTATCCTACGGTGTGATGGCGTGCCCGGTCTAGAAATCCAAGAATAATGGCCGAGAGGATTCAACGTGCTGACCACATGACACCTCATAATCCGCAGGCCTTTGGGCGGAGCAGCGGTTGCTTGGTAGGCCATGGCCCTTCTGGGCTGTTGCGCCATGTTTGTTTTTCCCGGCAGGTAATCTTCTGAAACAAGGATACCTGATAGGAATGGACAATTATTATAGCAGCCTTGCTAAATGACCTCGATACTGACGCAGTAGGTATAGTAAAAACAAACCAGAAAAATCTCCCTAAGGAAATTATGGGTAAAAAACTGAAAAAAGAGAGAGGTATCGGCTGCTTATCGAAAGAAACTCATGGTTCTAAAATGGAAGGACAAGAGAGATGTTTGCATGCTCAGTAGTATCCACGATGCAGTAATGCAAACTGTCCTTATCAGTGGAAAGTACAAAACTAAAGGGAAACCTGTAGTTTACATTGATTACAATGATTCTATGGAAGGCGGGGAAGGAGTCGATCTTACCGATCAGTACGTCATTACCAGGGCCCGGATACATATGCACTAAAAACTCCAAAAATATGCATGCACATATGCGTTAAAAATGTTGAAAATATGCACGTAAATATGCACTAAAAATAAAACAAAATACATTTACCACACGTATTATTTAATTTTAATTCAGTGTTGAACTGACAAAAAAGAGTTTTTGAATATTTTCAGGGGTCAATGACTTTCTGTTGTCGGACAGAATTAATTTGTACCTTGAAAATGATTGTTCTACACTGACAGACGTAAGTGGGCAATACTTTTACACTGGAACTGACTGCTCGGAACATTCTTATAGCAAAGACTGCCTGATTCCACTTATGCAGTTGCTTACGGATTGAAACTTCTTCAGTCCTGTGTTTGAGTCCAACACCGCACTGAGTTTCCTTTTAACTTTTTCTCTAGTTTCAACATGGATACCATTTAAAGAACTTAATAGTATTTTGAATTAACTGAAGGGATTTCTGTAGGGGTGCACCACGACTTTCTAGGCCCTTAATCGCCTTCAAAAGTGACGAATTATGCCGATGGATAAAACTGATATCTTTATATAAAGTTTCAGATTCAAATGCGCACTTTGCTTCACGGACACGCAGAGTATGATTATCATCAATACCTTTAACTACATCTTTCACTTGATTAAAGTTCTCCTGGTAGAACGATACTGCGGAAAACCAAGTTCCCCACCTTGTGAGAACAGGTTCCGGTGGAAGAGAAACCTGAACAGATGAGTTTTGTACAACTGTACACGAGATGGTGCTTTTAGAAACAGTTTTTTCCCACTTGAAATTACTTTGTCGACAGATGGAAAGACGATACGTACCTCTTCTGCAATACGATTCAATCCATGGGTCAAACATGTGACATGGATGAGATTTGGAAAAAATGCTCCGAAGATACTGACCAGCTTTCAACACATACGAAGCTGTATCTGTGACTAAAAGGCGCACTTTGTAACAATCACTCTCCGATTCACTAGGCCACACGAATCGGTTGTTTCATCTACCGATATCCAGACACGGTTCCCTCCTATGTCATATTGTATCGAAAGACGATAGAAAGGTGCCGTGAAAGTACATAAATAGTTCTTCTTAAGGGTAGATTCATCTGGTATCCTTTGATTAGCACAATACTTTTCAAGAAACGAGTGTGGATGTAGATTACTCAAATTATGCAGTGGAATGTTGCTGCATACAAAAGCTTTACAAATACCAGCGGGAAATGTAGTTTGTACAATGTATTGGATATCAGACGGTTTGGCATAACAGCAGGCTTCATAGCCTGAGCCACGCCATGTAAAATAAATAAATAAATAAATAAATAAATAAATAAATAAATAAATAAATAAATAAATAAATAAATAAATAAATAAATAAATAAATAAATAAATAAATAAATAAATAAATTAAATAAATAAATAAATAAATAAATACGTACATAAATAAATAAATAAATAAATAACATCACACCGTGTTTTCACGTCGATTAAATGTAGCTGTTGCGTATTCTTGCTCTTTTGATTTCAGATGTGAAGTTCTTTTCGAATGCTGTTCAATTTGAAATTTTTTAATCACATTTTACACTCTTGTTGCACACTTGACAGTATACTACATCACCGTCATTTGTATAGTCACTATTGTCTGATATCCACTGTTTAATCAAAAAAGACCTAGAGCCCTCATCTTTAGGCATTTTTACAGTTTAATCTGGAAAAATACTGCAATAGACGACCAGCAAGTTAACAGATGAACGTACTTGTTTAATCAAACCTTGGGAGGCTACTGTAAGGAGAAAGGATTGTCAGAAAGGAGGAAATAGCTGTTGTGAAATGGGTTATTATCCGTCTACTTGCTCTTATTGTGACACTGAAAGCCCTTTCCTTGATCAGGGGAAGGCTTCTCGTGTTGTCAAGGGATGTACAACCTATAGAGTTCATTAGATTTTTCATTTCCTTCAGAAATCTTAGATAATCGATAACACATAAGAGAAAAATATACCTGTATATGCACCAAAGTTCAAAAGATGCACTAACGTTCAAAATATGCTTTTGCATATGCGCATATGCATTTTTAAAATATCTGGGCCCTAGTCATTACATACTCCACAAAAAGGAAAAGGATCAAGAAATATTACCAGAAAATGTTCTGGCATCTTCTAGACCTTGTGGAATTCATTCATTCATCATTTTCCAACAATGTGGAGGTTAATTCAATCACCTGCAGTTCAGAATTCACCTTACTGATAAAATCTTTGAGAAGTACACAGGATCATCCCCCTCTGAAGCTATGCCTGTCCTTTCACATAGAACACTTCCTGCTGCTCCCACAGAAAGATTCAGTGGTAGGCATGTTTCTGATGTGAGTCCACCATCGGGAAGAAGACAGCATGGTGTGAAGAGCTGTGTGGTGTGTCTGTTGAAAAGGGAGAGACGTGAAACCATCTACAGTACAGGTGGAGTGATTGCGATGTCGCTCTCTGTACAGCTCCGTGTTTCCATGCTTGCCACATACAAGAAGTGTAAACAAACAGTGAGTGAGGTGCAAACTATGTAAATAATTAGTGAAATCAGTCCTGGTGTGTAAATTTATTGTGGTAAACAAGTAATAATCATGAGAAGATGATTAGAACCAGACTACAAATGCCTGTACTTAACGTTCAAATTATTACTGAGACTGCAAACACTGCATGAAATGTATTTTATCTCAACTGCGGTATTTATTTTAGAAATTTGTAGATTAGTTTATGACAAAGTGTATTTCCAGTGCACACTTTTTATCATTTTCCTGAAATTAATATGAAAATTAAGATATTCCCAGAAGAAATTTATATTTGTAACTAGCTGATATACCCGTGCTTCGCTACGGAATTCTACATTGTATACAGAATTGTATGTTAGGTAGAGTACACATTGTGAGCAAGACTGTATTAAAATGCATAGCTCTTAACGCTGCCCTGGAAACGCGACGGAGGAATCACAGAACGTCTTTTCCCATATGAGGACTGCGTTAGGGAATTTTCATTGTAATGGTAGGCCATAATGGTAGGCCCGCTTGCCTACCATCAGTCACAATCAGGTTGGGGAATTGCATTATAATGACAGACACTCACTCTCCACTTGCCTATTTATATCCTCAGAAAGACTGTCTTCGTGGTTTTCCCAACTTTAATGAACATAGGTCATTACAATGACGTCAGTAGGAATGGCGCGAGTAAAAGCAATGATTTCACATGAAATACTCGATCAAATGAAAAACCATACATTTTCTCACTTTTAACGAACAGTACTACGCTGCCGATCTAACAGTCCAAAGTTCCAGAGCTGGAATGACCAGGCCACAGACAGCTGTGATCCGTGAACACTCTTAGTCTTTTTTCAGAGGGGGGGTGTCAAATAATGGAGAGTCACAGGGCAAAAACTATGCCCTTTTACTAATCTGGAGTACCCGATGAGTCGGAAAGTCTCAATTCAGTACACTGGTGGCGGAAAAATCTATCTGACTTGGAGGCAATTTTTTCCTCCAAGCCAGGGGAGAAATCCTCTCTTCACTGATAATTTTGAATTTAATGAATGTAGAATTTAATAAAAGTGAAGAGGAAGAAGTTCCTTTTGAGAAACGGCTCTTTTCAGGGTTGAATTTTGAGTTATGTAATGAATTGTGGTACTATAATTTGGAATATGCCTAAATTGTAATTCTAGACCAGGTCATGCTACTACTACTTCTACTACTAAGTGAGCCTCTGCCTTAAGAGTGCACACTGCTCATTCAAAATAACGCGTCAGAGTAGGGATCGAAGAGTTGGAATACTATGATGAACCAGTGAGCTGCGTACCAGCAGTACGATATCAGAAAATGTGGGAACCAGGGGAATGACATGCTAAAGAAGAAAGTTTTCTAACTCCCCAGCTATTTCCTGCCAATATTCAGTAAGGCTGTTATATTCAGTACACAGCAGTAATCCCATTTATCGGAGATGAGCGGCAGCGTATGAGACAAAGAACATCACCACAAATAATGGTCAATGTAATGTTATTGTTGATCAATGTTATGCGCTTTCAATATTGTAGGCCGTCACATTTAGTTTTCTTCCGACTCTCAAATACCACTCTTATCATAGTCGGTGCGGTAAAATTGAATAAAACATAAATGGTCGGAAATTGTATTCTCTATAACTTTTGTTATGTAGTACTTTTCGATAGGACCAATAACATAGGTAATTAAAAATTAAATTTTAGGCTCCTTTCTCTAAACTACAATTTCATACAGGGTGAATAAAATTGTTTATAACTTAGACTGTAGTTTCTTATTCTCCGACTCTATATACCGACTTTCATTAAATTCTGTTAACCCATGTTCTCGTGGCTCGGCGTTGATATGGACTTGGTAACAAAAATACAAATTCATGAATATCTATGTTATCAAAACCAGTACGGTAACAATGTATGACATAAATGATCGGAAATTTAATTCTATATAACTTTAATTATGTAGTATTTATCGATAGGACCACTAATAATATAAATATTTGAGAATTACATTTTAGGCCTTCCCCTAAACTACCATTTCACTCAGCGTGAGTAAAATGATTTATAGCCTAGATTGTAGTGGCTTAACCCCCGACTTCACATACCGATTTTCATTAAATTCTCTTCAGCCATTTTCTCGTGATGCATGTACATACATACATACATACATACATACAGACAGACAGACAGACAGACAGACAGACAGAAATTACGGAAAAGTAAAAAGTGCATTTCCTTGTTGCTATGGACATGATTGATACAGAAATACCATTCTTTTCAAATTCTGAGCAACGTACAGACAAAACTCTTATTTTATATATATAGATATTCAGAAGCTAGTTACGAGACTTAGGTCGTTCTAATTCCAGAAATAAATAAAAATCTGCAAAAATTAACAAATAGGTGAAAAACCCATCTCTATATCAGAATTAAGATATATGTAGTATTATTTATCAAGTATTTCAAAATTTGGAGCGTTTCTTGGATATATTTGATTTCTTTCGAGTTACGAAAATTCGTCCCCACTAGAGTGGAGTTTCTCTATCGCGTGCTCCCCAGTTAACGGGTTAACAGTTGAGAACATGCAGATAATAATAATAATAATCGTATGGCCTCAGCTACCGTTTGCAGACATTTCGATTTGACGCCATCTGGCTGTCTGCTCGTCAATTTCGACGTTCCGTTTTACTCTGTCTGCCATCTAGCGGACCTAGAGTAAACCGGATCTCTCTTGGGCGTCTATGGCTGAGATTTAATTAATTTTGTCGGGTAAATACCAAATGTATCACCAGAGATCTTTTACATGCCGACATCGTACAACATGGAGTGTCGATTGGACTTTTTTCCGCCCTTCAAAAATCCGACTACCTCTGCCGGGTTTGAACCCGCTATCTTGGGATCCGGAGGCCGACACTCTACCACGGATCCACAGAGGCAGCTAACATGCAGATATATCACTGGTGTCATTTCCTTATTTCAATGTTTATTACAGTGGCAATTCTATCAATCCATTTTTATTTTTTTATTTTTGTTGCTAGTGACTTTACGTCGCACCAACACAGAAGACAGGTGTTATGGCGATGACGGGATAGGAAAGGGCTAGGAGTGGAAAGGAAGCGGCCATGGCCTTAATCAAGGTACATCCCCAACATTTGCCTGGTGTGAAAATGGGAAACCATGGACAACCATTTTCAGGGCTGCCGACAGTGGGATTCAAACCCATTATCTCCTGGATGCAAGCTCACAGCTGCGTGCCCCTAACTGCATGGCCAACTTGCCCGGTCAAATAATTTTTAACATAGCCTACTGTATTTTGACAAAAGATGAATTTTTGAAAACGGATCTCTAAAATTTTGCTATGTTTTTTCAACAGTGTCAGGAACTGAGTGCAATTTCTTCTGGTAGCGGAGTATTCATCTTCCACAGGTCCTCTGCAAAAATTAACAAATAGGTGAAAAACCAATTTCTATATCACAATTAGGATATATGTAGTATTATTTATCAAGTATTTCAAAATTTGGAGTGTTTCTTGGATATATTTGATTTTTTTTTTTTTTTGAGTTATGAAAATTCATCCCCACTAGAGTGGGATTACAACTTCGGTTAAACATCACATAACTTTCCTATTATTTTCAACTTGTTCAATATGCTTCACAGTCTCTGGTTTAAGCTGTTGGTATAACTGATTGTCAATTCTTGTGGAACCAAATGTTATCCCTTTCAGACCTGAAAGAAAAATGGCGGTGTGAAATTTTGTTTATATGTCATAAACTGACTAAAATGCTCTTACATACATATATTTTTAGTTTATTCCACAAAATGAAAATTAACATCTGAGTAAAAGCACCCGCACAATTGTGCATGTCGGAACTTAATTCACTACTTACAAAAAAGAAAAATTACCTCAGTGCATGTGAATATACATATGTACATGATCAGATGTTCTATTTTACAGTGTGGAATAATTTTAAACAATGAAAATTTTTTTAAAAACATAAATATATATTACTTTTTCTACACTGAGGACGAGTTTTGCTTTTACAGCCCTTTTGGCGGCCGCACCTTGTCGTCAGACCTGAAAGAAAACTGGAGGTGTGAATTGTTGTTTGTACTTCAAAATATTACGTGTTTACAGTTTATTTTACAAAATAAGAACTATCGTCTGAAAAACAGCACCCACACAATTGTGCATGTCAGGACTTAATTCACTACTTATAAAAATTATAAAATAAAAGAATTCAGCTCAGTACATGTGAATATACACATTTACATGATCAAATGTTCTATTTTACAGTGTGGAATGATTTTAAACAATTACTATCTTATACATTACAGTTCTCATATAGAGTATGAGATCTGCTTTCACACTCTTTTGGTGGCACCACCCAGCACTCTCACATGCATTGTCACTAGGGAAACCTAACCCGCACAATTGTGCATATCAACATTCAAAACTGGTATTACGTATGATGTAAGTTCACAATTTATGTTCGCTAAACAATTATCACACTTCAGTAAAGCTTCTAGATTAATATGAATGCAATAAATAAATAAATACTTACTTTTGGCATTACTGCTTTCCGCCATCTTGCCAATGAACTGTATTTTTTTGAACTCTTCTTCCTGCCCCCCGGTGGTCAAGCGCTAAATAAAAACAACCGAAGTACATGCTGCGTGTCCAGCACAATCACTGCAGTCTGGTCTAACACCAAGAAAACCTCAAATAAGCTCAGACATAAATAAAATATGAACCTGCATAAATTAAATAAATTAATACCAATACATTTTATAAATGTTACTCCAGCAACGAGAACAAGTCTATCGACCATAATGACAATTATCAACTGCAGAAAATATTCAATACTGTTATGAAGTTTTAATGACAATTATACAAGTTAAGCAACAGGAATCAACACAACTAGCCAGATCTCAAAAGTTTTTTTATTTTATTCTTATTTTTAAACAATTTTAAAAGATGTTCACCAGATGAGTTTCGCCAAAAAAATGTTAGACTGAAGAAGATTTTAGACAAAAAGTGTTAGCTTAAGACATATTTTTATTGTTGTGTGACTTTTAAAATGTTATAAGATTATCAATTAGTTTTATAGGAGTAATCTTGAACCAAAAGAATTGTTTTATGATCTTATACAATCTTAGATTAATGGTAGTTTGGCTGATGATGCTCACGAAAAGGAGCGAAACATGTACCATATAAACATCATAATAAATATGTAAGTTTGTAATATATTTTTATTGTATTGAAAAGGTGGCAATTGGCAAAACTAAAGGAATTGTATCACATGTGCAGTGGAGTCTGATTGACATATAAACATCGTTGTGCCATAATTTCACCGGCAGGACGACCCAAAGGAGAGCAGGCCAGGGATCTGGATATAAATGTAAGGTCCTACCCAGAGGTTTAATGTCAAGACCCAATTCCAAACAGCTTGACAACAACATTTATTCACAGGCAATGGAAAACAAACAAATTCGGAAGCGCTTGGAAATCAACATAACTAAAGGAGGGTTTTAACCCGTTTCCATTTCTCATCCTCGTACAACATAGAGGAATTCCACTCCTCCAATAAATGGTTTAACATAAAGTAAGCTGCGCGCCTTGGTACAAAATAAATGTCTGACTAATCACTACAGCGCTACAACGTATATACAGCTCACCAGTTACAAGGAAAGGAAAAATCTTCTATCAGTGAAGGCACAATGACACGCGTACTTCCTAAACTACACGTCCAGAACATTCTGGAATCTTTCTCTCATTTTCGTGAGCTTTTATCCTCATGATACAAGAAACATACACCACCTTAAGTTACTCTCACAAAATATCTCGGCACCAAGCCGTCCCTTATCAAATTACAACCAGATGCATGGCGTTACATATCCGTACAAGTTCCTAGTTTCAAGTTCCTCCCATCATCCTACCAACACATAGCAAGCCAGTAGATCTTACCTCCCAGCCCCCCTCACGGTCCTTGGTTCAACGAAAGAGTAGTGCTCTCCACCAAGAGCAGCAGGTAAGTGAGACGGTCCACCGCCTGGCGAGCCACACCGGTTCGCCGGTAGGGGAAGGACCCACAACCAACGTCAGCACGCCCCCTCTCTCAGAGAAGCCGGGAGGGGGTAAGTACACGCGAGGGAGCATGGCAGACGATCGACATACGAAAAGAAATGCAAATACGAGGGACGCCCCAGGACGGAATGAATTCCTTGTCCATGGAGCCATAAGTGAGGAACAGGGAGAGAATACATTTATTACAAAATATCAATGCCTAGGACATTCAGAAATATGCACAATTAATAGTAGTAAATTTCAATGAGCTCACTAGGAGCACTGCACATACCAAGTCCTTTAAGGCGGGAGGAGACCAAACACACGGTTCAGACCTCCCCCCCTAAACACCAACCCAGGGTTGGCCAAACTGTTTTCCCCACACAAAGTTCAGCCGCGTAAAGTTCATTATCTTGGATACTTGCTGGATATACAATAGTGTTCTTGCTTTACAATAAATAACTATATACGAAAGTAACCTCTTGCTGCACATAAAAATGAAGAAACGAGTCTTTGCCCAGATTATATATAAAAATTAACATTCTTGCTGTTCACCAAAATGACGTAGCGAGTCCACGATTATCTCTGAATTTACATTCTTGCTGCACATTAAATGAAATAGCGAGTTCTTGCCAAGATTAGCACTGAAATTACTTTCTTACTGTACACCACAATGAAGTAGCCAGTCTTTGCCAAGCCTATCCGACTTTACATTCTTGCTGTACATAAAAAATTACTTTCTTACTGTACACCACAATGAAGTAGCGAGTCTTTGCCAAGCCTATCCCGGGATATGGCAAGATTAAGTTCAATGAAGATGTCCCCAGCAATCGCCAGGGGAAGGGTGGGCCACCAGGGCCGGCCACACTCATAGCTGGGATACAACCCAACTAAACATTGAGCGGCATGCATGCAGGACAACGGCCACAGTAGCAGACCGTCTCGGAGCCTCCTTAGGCAAATCAGACGCTGGAAATCACAATCCTTCTGAACTCGGTAGCCGTAAGACACGGCGGCTGGAGTTAATGATCGCCAGGAATCGCAGCCACGAGGGGCCCTTCTCATGGAGCAGTGGGCGTAGGTGGATACTCCAGTCCACTGTAAAATAAAGCAGAAGGCCAGCAAAGATGTCGAAAGATATCCATCCACCGGTACAGCGTACAGGGGGCCAAGGCAGTGTAGGTGACTGGACCGGGGGGGCATGGGAGCAGTACGGGTATGATAGGACTCCGGGAGGACTCACATTAAATCATTCATAATAATAAATAGTACATCCAGATTTGTTTTTTCTTAAAAAAGGGAAGGAACAAACTTAAGCTAACTAAGGGAAGAGCATATCTACGACAAGAATGGAAATGCGTCAAAACTCCCCAGATAACCAGGTTAAAGCTTCATTCCACATGAAACCAAGGTACCCGTAGCCGAGACAGACTGCCACGCAGCCGTACCCCAAAAAAAAAAAAAATGCTAAGCAGGCTTTACCTGCGAAAGATGAATTCGGAAGACTCTCTCCGTCTCCGGATCCTTTACCAACAAGGTGACCGGCGTTAAGAAATCAATAATTTCATACGGTCCGCGGAATCTAGGAGCGAGCTTCCCGGAAGGCACAAAATTCTTAACAAAAACATTATCTCCTACAGCGAGATCGGTCGGTCGGCGCCCCTCATTGTAACATTCTCTCTTCTTCTCATAGGACACCTTGAGGTTTTCCTTAGCCTTTTTCCAAACTGCCCTGATGTTAAGGGGGTCAACCCTTTCTGGTAACAGTTCATCAATGTTCCAGAGATTACTGAGTGGAGAGTTGGGAACGAAGGAGAACATAAGAGACACAGGAGAAAACTGATGCGCTTCATGTACAGCAGAATTAAATGCGAAGGCAAGCCATGGCAACGAAGTGTCCCATCTCAAAACATCGTCATGATGGAAGGCGATGAGAGCGGCCCGCAAATTGCGGTTGACTCTCTCTGCATAAGAGGGTTGGGGGTGGTACGGAGACGTTGTCACATGCGTAATGGACAGGCTAAAGCAAAACTTTCTGAACAAATTCGACGTGAACGCCCTCGCATTATCGGACACCAAGTACTGGCTCGGACCAAAAGAAGAAAATATGGTTTTTAAACACCTTATGGTGGACTCTGCCGTGGCTAACCTCGTCGGAAAAAAACAAGAAAAACGAGTGAAGCCGTCGACACAAACAAATATAAATCTATTGCCGTCCGTCCTTGACTTGGGGAGGGGTCCTACATAATCTATAAATAGACGTTGCATGGGTCGCGTAGCCTGGGTAGAAGACAACAGGCCGACCCGAGTATTAAGGGCAGGCTTGCTTATCCTACAAATCTTACACGCTTTCACCAACTCACGGACTTCAGCATCCAGCCCCTTCCAAATAAAGTTTTCTCGAATTTTCTCCCTGGTCTTAAACACTCCCAGATGACCAGCTAAAGGAGTTTCATGGAAATATTTAAATATCATAGGTACTAATACCGACGGAACAACAACTTTCATCTGGTGATCAGAGCGGGAGGGACAGCAAAGGACACCATTCCTTAACACATATGGGTTAACAATCTTGCCTTCTTTCAACTGCTGGACAATAGGGCCCAAGATAGGATCTTCCGCTTGGAATTTAGCAAGATCATGGTATAACAACGGGGCATCAGTCAAGATTGCTCCAGCAAGGGGTAATGAAGTTAGGACCTCAGGGTCAGAAGAGTCATCATCCTGAATAGGCTGACCAGTGAACATGCGGCTAAGCGAATCGGCCACAACATTGTCCGAGCCTCGAATGTGGCGTACATCGAACTGAAACGCCGATATTCTTATGGCCCACCGAGCTAGACGGCCCGTTTTCCTAGGCTTACCCAGGACCCAGCTCAACGCTTGGTTATCGGTTTCAAGCTCGAATTTTACATGTTCTAAATACATTCGAAACCTCTCTAAGGCAAACAACACAGCCAAACCCTCTAACTCATAGACTGAATATTTACTTTCAAGAGGAGTCAAGGTCCTGGAAGCGTAAGCAACAGGTCGTCGGCCCAGGTCGGATTCCTGCATTAAGACAGCTGCAACCGCCGAGGCTGAAGCATCGGTCTGAACAATGAAGGTTTTTGAGAAATCGGGCATCGCAAGTATCGGAGCATTAGCTATAGCCAACTTCAGATCCTCGAAGGCCGCTTGTTGTGAAGTACCCCATTCAAACTTCACCCCTTTATGCCGGAGGGCGTTAAGAGGCCCAGCACGCTTAGCAAAGTTAGGGATAAATTTACGGAAGAAGTTTACCATCCCGATGAAGCGGGCGACGCCTTTAACGTCCTGCGGGGGTCTGAACTCATCAATGGCTCGGGTGCGAGACTGGTCGACTGAAACTCCATTAGATGACACCATATGTCCTAAAAAGGACATCTGCGGCTTGGCAAAGGAAACCTTGGACAATTTAACCGTCAGCCCAGCGTTACGCAGTCTAGACAACACTTTGCGCAAGTGGTCAAGGTGCTCCTCAAAGTTTTCCGAATAGATCACGACATCGTCGAGGTAATGATAAAGATAACTGAATTTAATATCCGAAAACAACTGATCTAGAAGCCTACTAAGCACCGCAGCGCCAGTGGAAATGCCAAAGGGCAAACGACAAAATTCGTAGAGGTTCCAGTCGGTTGCGAAGGCTGTCAAATGACGGGACTCCTCTGCCAAAGGGATTTGATAATATGCCTGGTTTAAGTCCAGGACGGTAAAATACCTAGCCTTTCTGAACCACGAAAAACAGGAATGCAAGTCTGGGAGCGGAACAGATTGCAATATCACCTTCTTATTCAATGCCCTATAATCCAAAACAGGACGGTAACCTCCCTGAGGCTTAGGCACAAGAAATATGGGTGAGGAGTAAGCTGACGTGGAAGGCCGAATTATTCCCTCATGCAACATGTTATCGATGATCTCCTTCAATGCTCGCATTTTTGGGGGAGAAAGACGATAGGGCGGACTCCTAACAGGAATAGAATCGGAGACCTCTATCTTGTACTCCAACAAGTTAGTCATCCCCAATTTTTCCGTAAGAACCTCGGGAAAGGCATCACACAGCTCCCTAATGCGCTTGGCCTGATCCTCGGGCAAATGGCTAAGATCGCAGCCCTTTTCGTCCTCAGAGGGCACCACGGCAAAAGAAGAAACCGACTTAGACCGCAATACAGGAATCCGAACATCACGACAAAATTTGAACCAGCAGGACCCTTCCTGCATATCCAAGACCAAGCCTGAGTAAGCCAAAAAATCTGATCCAAGGATTACAGGACACGGTAAATCCTTGGCCACATACAAAGGGAATTTCCATGAAAAATTAGCAACACGAATCTTACACTTCACAACTCCCAAAACCTCAACCCTAGAAGAATTAGCAGCCACACAGGTAAAGGAATCCGGGTGGACGACGGGAAATTTACACACAGATTTATGCAGACCAAACCACTTCTCGCTTACAAAGGAAACAACACTTCCAGTATCTAAGAGTGCCGTCACTGGCTCATTATTAATCTCGGCCTTGACAAATGGGGCTACCCCCTTATTCTCGGTCGTTATCTGCAAACATTCGGCAGGACAGGATGACACACGTTCACCTGGAGTCGTACAATGCTTTTGACTAGGCGACGGCGAATTAATGAGCCTGTCCCTGGCCTTTTCCCGGTCTAGTCAGTTACCTTTCGGCCCTTTCGTGCAATCCCTCGCTACATGACCCGGGGTCCCACAGCGAAAACATACAACCTTCGAATCCCTAGGCGGCACCTTGGTACTTGAACCACGGCTAGGTCCTGGTGCCTGAAGAGATCGAGAAGGGCACTTATTACGGAGATGATCAGAAGCGCCGCAACCAAAACATCTTTTTAACGGGGCGGGTTTACGAGTAACAGCACGCTCAGAAACACCCCGGCCAGAAGGAAGGTCAGGATCGCGAAGCGAATCGGCATGACGAATGCCCTCCGCCGAGACGACCATAGCTTCCAACTCGGCAAAGTTACGAGGCTGAGACACAAAACACAAGCAAGAACGATACGACGGAGTAATTCCTTCCACGATAGTCGAAACCACCTGCTCCTCCGTATAATCAAGTGCGAATACCCTGGCATAAAATTTAATGTCAGAAATAAATTCTGATAAGGTCTCATTTAAACGTTGCACTCTAAAGTAGAATTGTTGCACCAAAGAATTAAGAGCCCTAGCGGGGATAAAGTGAGTTAGTATATGGGCATGAAATTGATGCAACGATAATTGTTCCGATATTGCATTAACAATCTTATCAGAAAGAACGCCAACGGTATGCGGGTAAACGACCTGTAAAATCTGTACATGCGTCAAACCGAATACTTGAGCGTGATCCAAGAATTCGACAAGAAAACGAAGAAATGCAACCACATCACTCGCCGAATTCACCGAATAGCGAGGGCTGTCTTTCAGCATGTTATTCAATGGGTGAGGAATACTCGAAAATGGTGAAACTTGCGGAGACAAGGGTGGCTGTTGACTCGTAGTCTGTTTTGAAGAGCACTCTAAAGATGAGAAATGCGGCTCGGGGGAAGTTCGCTGGCCGTCAGACCCAAGGTCAGGAGTAGTTTCAGTTTTGACAAAAATGTTGCTTACAATACTTTGCCTTTCCAGGGACAATATGGTTTTGCTATTGTTGATGATGATACAAATTCTCTCGAATATCCTCGCAAGTCTCCATTTTCTTCTCCCGCATACGCCTTTGAAATTCGTTTTGGTTTTCTTTAAGTTTTTCGTGGTTTACTTTTATTGACACATTAGGAGAGAGTCTCTTCTTGTTTAGTGGTAACGGCTTGAATTTTATGCGGGTCAAGAAGTGATCAGAGTCAAGATTGGCTCCTTTCCGTACTATCACATTCATAATTTCTTTAGTGTTTCTCCTTGAAATTGCATCATGGTCCACATGGTCCAGCTGATATTCACCTAAGTCTTTCCATGGGGTGCACCACGTTTCCTTTTTGGCAGTCTTTTGAAGTACGTGGACATTAATTTAAGATCAAAAGTCTCACATAAGTCAATAAGTCTCTTTCCATTCATATTTGTTCTGGTGTGAGCTGGATAACCACCTACTATTTTTTGGAACTGATGTTCTTTCCCGACCTGCACGTTGAAATCACCCATCACAATTTTGACATGATTGCTTGGCGTCTTTAGCAATTCATTCTCCAATTGATCCCAGAATAATTCCATCTTATCAGGATTTTTTTCTGTCATCTTCTCTTATGGGGGCATGTGCATTGAATAATGTGTATCTCTTGTTTGCGCATTTCAGTGTTAGAGTGGAGAGTCTATTAGAAAGAGAAGAGAAGTCTGTTAAGAAGTCAATAACTCATTTGTTTACACAAAATGCTGTGCCAAATTGCTGTAGATTTCTTCCAATTTTCAGTCCAGTTTTACCTTAAAGATTCTGTAATTTTCTGAATCAAACATATTAATATCAGTAAAACATGTCTCTTGCACTGCTATTATTAGGATATTCTGATTTTCCATTTCATCCAAAGTTCGTTTTAATTTCCCCGTCCGAAGTAGAGTCTGTATGTTGATAGCTCCAAAATAGTGATGTTTCTTTGTCCGTAAAATTTGTTTTAGGTTAATCGTGTTTGTCGTTAGTATGTCATCAGTCTGGCTACCAGATGGCTCTGACTCCATCTTGCATGTTGGTATAAGCTCCCCGGAATCCGAAGGCTTGTTTGCGCTGCCTGATGCAACGGTGGATTTCCATTGCTGGGGTAGTTTTCCTTCAAAGTGTTTCCATCATGCATTGTGTTACCTCATGGTAATGCTTGGTGGGACAGATTACTCTGTCCGTGGTTAGAACTATGGTTGTTAGCCGTAGAGCCAGTTCTTCCGCCCTCATAGCCATTGGGAAATATCCTCTTCCACCATCGAGACCGTTAACTGCAGTCCTTTTTGTCTCAGTTGATTGCAGGTGTTTATTTGGCTAAGCGTTATTCACACCTGTCCTGCATATCTACAGGAACATTCCCTACCAGCTATATGGGACATGCCGTGTCGAGGTTGAGGGCCCCCTCCCCAGTGTCTTCCGTGAAGTTATGCCAAACACCTACTCAGTTCAGTGCCTAACCCCCACAGAAGCTGACCAGCATGGCTTGTGACAAGATTGTATTATAATCAGATTTTTTAAAATACAACAGTGAATTAAAAAGTAAGTTACACTTTCATGTTATGGCCATTTATGAAACAACCTACACATATGTAACACGGCTATGACAACATACAATGTAAGTTCACTTTTCCACGTAGTGTCCAAGAGACTGTAAATATTTTTCGGAACAGTCGACCAACTTTTCAATTCTGGATGCGTAGAAATCACCTCCAGAGCTAGGTAACCACCTGGAGACAGCTGCTTTCACCTCCTCATCATTTTGGAATCATCGTTCACCAAGATCCTTTTTCAGGTTACAGAACACATGATAATCGCATGGTGCTAAGTCTGGACTATATGGAGGATGTTGCCATACCTCCCACTTAAATCGCTGCAGCAGCTTGGACGTTTGGCGGGCCATGTGAGGTGTTGCATTATCATGCAACAAAATCACACTAGTGCTCAATTTTCCCTGCTGCTTTTCTTTAATTGCCTTGTGCAACTGATTCAACATTTGACAGTACAAAGCTGAGTTGATTGTCGTGCCTTTTGGCATAAATTCCACATGCACCACACCCTCCATGTCAAAGAACACTGTCGCCATTACCTTTCCTGCTTAAGGCTGGTCCTTGGCCTTCTTTCTAGTGGTGATGTGGTATGCACCCATTCCATCGATGTTCTCTTTGTTTTGGGGGTCAAGTGGTGGACCTATATTTCATCCCCTGTGATGATTCACCGCAGAAATTCATTGCTCTCCGGAGAATACCATTGCAAAAATGCCAGTGACGATTGGAAACGTTGCCCCTTGTGAACATCAATGAGCAGATGTGGGACCCATCTTTGACACGGTTTACGAAATCCAAGGTGCTGGTGAACAATGGAAAACACACTGCCATATGAAATGTTCAGCATGCTGGTAATTTTCTGCAGTGTTGTGTGCCGATTCTCCCTAATGACCCCATCCACACGGTCAACATTTGCAACGGTACTGGAAGTTGCGGGCCTGCCTTTGCGCTATTCTTCCGTAAGATCCGTGCGTCTGGCACCCAATTGCTTACATCACTTTACAATACCTGGGCAAGAAATTGCACGCTCACCATATACAGCAGTGATTTCATGATGAATGTCTCTGCAATTAAGCCGTATAGCCCATAGAAATCTGATCATTGCATGTACCTCCAGTTTGGAGTGAACATCCAGTTGATATGCTATTGAGACTAGCCCACTCTGCACACACACAACAGGATGGGATATCACACCAACCTTCCTATTGGACGTGTTAGTGGTTACTGTAGCTTGCTCCACATTAGCCACGACACACAGCGTGCTCTCACGGCGAGCTAGTGTAACTTACTTTTGGATTTGCCCTCATAATAAATGTATCATACAGTATGTTATTTAAAACATAAGAGTTATGTGACTCACCTTGTAATGGATTTGCTTGATTTGATCCCTTCCACTTGTCTTCATTTCAAATGTTACACTCATTGTTCTCTCATGTTTTTACCTTTTCTGTAGAGCAAATTTCAAAAAGGGCTACTGGCACTGTTGGCCCTTCCAGCATTGACCTTATGAAGATAATGGGGATAATATATTTCACAGAAAGAAATGCCATCAAAACATAAGCATTTATTTGAGACTCTTACAATATTTTATGTTTACAGACTCTTTCTCCAGAAGATTATCGGAATGTGATGACGACAGTGGAGAATGCCATAATCTCCACTGATCTGGCCATGTACTTCAAAAAGAAAAGTAGTTTCATGGAACTGGTAGAAAATGGAGAGTTTGACTGGCAGAGTGAAGGTAAAAAGGAATGTAAGTAAAAGTTATCCTATTATACTAAATTCTTCTACTGAAATCAATATTACTTATTTTGTTATTTCAATATAAAATGCTAGCTAACTGGGAGTCATTGTACAGTCCTATACAAATTAACTGAAACACAACAAAACCATACACATCTTTTTTTTTGCACTTATTCATCTAATACGTAGGGTAAAGGGGGCTAAGAGTTCGCAGCGTCTAAGAATACGCATAGTTATTTTCGTGTAGTTGGGAACACTGCAGTTCTGTTTTGACGGTCGTGCAGTGAAGTTATTAGCGATCGTGACTGTATACCAAAAGTTTTTGGTTTTATCTCGAGTGGTTTGATTTCTACAGATAAATATCATATTAGTACATTCTATTAAACTTTTTTCTTGGTTCCTTACTTAACTAGCATTAATTTTTAACACATACCAGGGGTAATTTCAGTCCATCATGAAGTAGTGCACTCTATAGCCTCGCTGATCGTATGCATGCTGTCTGCTTGTCTGACAAATGGTGCGATCTAGCGATGATTATTTAAAACTGTTGCAAAGTGGCCAAGAGTGCGCACTGGTTGGAAGCCCAAGAGTACGCACGAACTCTTACACGCTCGTCGTGCGTACTCTTTGACGCTCGCCTTGTTTAGGGAAGGAAACGATTGAAGCACTACCTTTTTCACTCACCCTAATGTCAGATACAGGCTATATGGATGCTGATCTCTTTGCTAATAACTGGTTTCCACATTTCCAACATGTTCGGCGTCAAATGATGACCCGATGCTTTTGATCCTCAACAACCACAGTTATTGCTCACTACAAGCAGTAGAATTCTGTAGAAAGAACAATATAACACAGCTTTCGATTCCTCCACACAACACTCATAAGCTTCAACCTTTGGACAGGTGTTTCTTTAGGCCCTTAAAATCTGCTTATGCAGATGAAGTAGACAATGGTAGCCAATCCTGGGACATCTATACGCAAGACTGTCATAACCAGTCTCTTCAGAAGAGCCTACAGTAAAGTTGCAACAGTTCCTCTGGCTGAGAAATATTTTGCTTGCACTGGAATATTCCCCTACAACCCAGATATTTTCACAGACATTGATTACACATCCAGCCACAGTGACAGTGATTCCAGCACAGTGTGTGACCTCGGGAGAAAGTGAGAATTCATCACAAAATGTTACGCCAAAACAGCCCGGAACTGCACCTCATCAGTCGAATTCTCCACCACGTAGCTCACTAGACAGGATTTCTGTTCAAACTCAGACAACACCACCTACAGTTCCTGCTCGTCAAAACTCTGAAGAATTCACAGAGCGGGTCAGTGAGCGGCCTTTATACCCCCTGCCCAAACGAGCGGACGAGTCGACAAAGAAAAGAAGAGATTTGGGTCTAAGGTCTGAAATTCTTTCTGATTCCCCCTACAAGAAACAGCTCGAGACAAAATTAACAGCAGCAACGGAAAAGAGTCGGATAAAAACAAAAAGAACTCTGAAATATTCAAAGCAAAGTAGCACCGATAAACCAGCAAGTTCTCAACAGTCAACATGAGGAACAGCAGAGGGTAATGAAAAGCGAATTACACCGAGAGAGGAAGAAGAAACTTATTGCGCTGGCTGTGGTGAAAATTTCGCCGAGGAATGGATCAAGTGTTGTATTTGTGATCAGTGGTGGCATGAGGAATGCTCTGGTTATGAAGGGATCGATGCTTTCGTGTGTGATCGTTGCACTTAGATGATTTCTTAAGTGCGAACTCTTAGACGGATTCATCGCGTACTCTTACCCGACAGGTCTGCCAAGAGTACGCAAATACATATTTCATTATTTTTGTGATTTTACGATTTTTGTGCCATATTAATAACACTTTGATACTGTATATATGTAGGCTGATAGACAATGTATATTAAGTCAAATGTACATGATGATTATTCCAAACATTAACAATTTATAAGTGATCTTGTGTATAGTGCGTACTCTTAGCCCCCTTTACCCTACCTTTAATGTTTATTAATAGCTAATGTGTTCTCCTTTCTGTTTTATAAGTTGCTGTAAATGTTTTGGCATAGAGTTCACAAGCTTCGAGCACATATTTTAAGTTAATCATCATGAAATCACACTGTAACTAGAGACTCTTATCATGCATATTTTTGTGAAACAGTTAAGTTTTTGAGTCTCCTTTGGCAAATAGCTTAAATGTTTCCTATTGGATTAATGTCAGGGGGGTTCCATGGTCACATGAATATTGTTCACATTGAAGAATTTCTTTACTTTCTTTGAAGTGTAACATGGTGCCAAATCTTGCTGAAAACTTCCATCACCATCTGGAAACCTCTTCTGCAGTTCACCAACAACTCTCCAGTATTTGTATGCCAGATTAAAGAGCACCTACTGTAGTAACAAACAATGATGTTGTAACATGTTCCAGTGTTGTGTGGAATGATGATGACTGCCTGTGATGTAAGTGCCATTGCCAAACCATGGGAGGTGCAACATAAAGTGGCGAAGATGGTGGCAGATGAGTTCTTTGACCAAGGAGACCTGGAGAAGCTGCAGCTGAACCAGCAACCAGTGGTAGAGTGTTCAGTCTTTTTTACCTTCTATTATATAGTTAATATTGACCTCCCATCTGTGTATCATTGTCTAAATTACATTTACAGTATACAGTGCTATCCTAGAACATGACATGCCGAGTTGTTTTCTTACTTAGACTCCTCGAGAACCTTGACGATCTGAATTTCATTCTCTCAACTCCATCTTTTCCATTGATCAGCATATTTCATTGTTTCAAAGTAATGAATGTCATTAACTGATATGCAAGTTGTCATTTACACCACACAGACCACACGCATGTCCTAATGATTATCATATGAAATGCTAGAATTTAGAACCTATAAAAGTTTGTTTTCCCTGGTCCATTAGCATTTTTGTGACAGAATTCAATATTACTTACCCTATCTCCTGTCTTAAGTGGAATTTTTCCATCTTCCTCATTTTTCTGGAAGTTATAAGAAAGATATGTGCTTTTAACAGCACTGACACCGGGCAAGTGGGCTGTGCAGTTAGGGGTGGGCAGCTGTGAACTTGCATCCAGGAGATAGTGGGTTTGGACCCTACTGTCGGCTCCCTGAATGTGGTTTTTCTGTGGTTTTTCCATTTTCACACCAGGCAAATGATAGGGCTGTACCTTAATTAAGGCTACGGTTGCTTCCTTCCCACTCCCAGGCATTTCCTATCCCATTGTCGCCATAAGACTTATCTGTGTTGGTGCAACGTAAAGCCAATGGTAAAAAAAAAGTGCATTCTTTTATGCTTTTACACTTATTTTGTAATATACCTCTCCTGACACTTAATGGCTCTTAGGAAAGCTGACACATGATCTGCCTCTGTTTCTTGTATAGGCTATCTCAAATGATTGTCCAATTCTCTTTAGGAACATTAATTAATCTGGTAATCACTAACGGAGTAGGTAAGACAGCAGAGATTTGTACACTCATCAAGTTTTCCTGGCAATGTTGATGCTTTATGGAGTTAATTCATGTACTTTTATGTCCCATGTTATTGCCACCGATGTGATGGGTCTAGCACCATATTTTTGACTGGTGGCAAGACTCAGAACTAATAATTGTTGTGCCATAATTTGCATGTGCATTGCTTAGTTAGCATTTCTATGAAATTTCAGACTCTTACAATCATTACAGCTCGTGCTGTGTAATGCTGAACACCATCAGTTTAATTGTGGACACCCAGTACATACATACAACAAATTATGAAGTGACTTATGATTTTTTTCCACTGAACACACATGCAGTAGTGGCAGTTAGGAGGGGCGAGGGGGGTGGGGGCAAGTATGTAGTCAGATACTAAAAGACATTTTAATTGTATAATCACGCTGAACTTCTATTTAATTGTAATACACGTGTAATTATTGTTCCTTTGGTGAAAGTTTTAGTGTATAGTAATATATGCGCACTTTTTAGCGATAGATTTACACACTAGTGCTGAATCGGTTGACTTCGGTTATCTTCGAGATTCGTATTGGCAACCTATGAAACACAAACTAAGTATCGCTTATCATCGCTGTGCGACATCTGGCGTACACTTTACGTACTCATACTGTTGTTTTTTACACAGCAAAGCCAAACAATAGAATTCATGCTAGGAACATGTTTCGCATCGGGAAATATGATATAGTATTATATATTGTGTGTGTGACACAGTTGTTGGCGTTAAGATAATAAAGGTTTAGAAAATTCATATCGATCTATCATATTATCGATTCAATTCAGATTTAATTTCCATTCAGTTGGCAGTATTTACCGGAACCGGAAGTGCTCTCTTCTTACTCCGGAGATTTAATTTCCATTCAGTTGGCAGTATTTACCGGAACCGGAAGTGCTCTCTTCTTACTCCTCACCGAGTACAAAAATCTATCACTAAAAAGTGCGCGTACAGTACTACTATTACTGAACTAACGTTGATAGACTCAACCTTTATGTCTCTATCAAAATTTGCTCAGAGAGCATTAAAAAATTACCTTCTTGTAGCTTTTTAAAAAAAATTTGATATCCTCTCCTTCCTCCCCACACCTCCACCCTCCGGCTAATGTCCTCAGACCCAGGTACTTTTTGTTGTCTATACATTTTTGTGCCCCCTCCCCACTTCTAACTCCCAATCGCCACTACTGCACACGTGCGTCTAGCTGGTGACAGATAGGGTCACACTAGCTGCTAGGGAATCCTCTTACTAATCTCAGCATCCAGTAGAGAATTCTCCATTAATTCACTCCCCAGGTATTTGAAAGTCTCCACTACTTCCAGGGGCTTGTCTGCAAGTCTAATCTGACCTTTCCCTTCTTTCTCCCCTCTAGCCATAACAAGAGTTTTATTCTTTATTTTCAATCCACATTCTTTGATCTTCCCATTCACCACATTCTCTTCTTAATGGGGGCTTTTTTCAATCTTTCCCACTTTCAATTTTCCTATCACAACTCTATGATCTCCACCAAAGGCTTCTTCAGGCATGGCGGTAACATCTATAAGGTTCTTCCAGTGTTCTTTCTCTATGATTATATAATCAATCATGGTCTTTGTTCATCTGTCTCCCCAACCATACCTTGTAATCTTCTGACTGTTCTTCTTCCTAAACCAGGTGTTTCCAACAATAATTTGTTTCCTCATGCAAAAACCCACCACCAACTCACCTTCTGGATTTACATTTCTATATCTAAAGGGCCCTTTCAGTTGTATGCCCCACTTGCACAGATGAACATCTAGAGAACTTTTTAGAGGAAGTGGACAGATAGAAGATAAGGAAGTGCTATTGATGGGAGATATAAATGCACAAGTTGGAATGGAAAGACAAGGAAAGGAAGATGTTGTTAGGGGTCTATAACAGTTCATAAGCTTTCTAATAAATTTCAGGCCATGGGTAGTGTTCAGTCTAAGAAATGTAACAGACAGCGCAGGGTTCACAATGAAGAAACTTAGATGACAATGGAGGATTCCCACCAAAAATCATTTAGATATCTTTCACAACAACCAAGCATTTCTTTACCTGTGGATGTGATCAGTGGCAATCAGAATACATTGAAGAAAAGGCTATTCACATGGCTCATTAACAATTATTACAAAGTAGATCAACTTATAAATTTCCATTATAATATTTAAATCAACGAGCACACTATTCCTCTCTACTAAGAAACCAACCTTCTCCTTAACCCATGCCCCTCCTTTCCAGCTTCTTGTTTAGGCCTATTACACCAAATACAGAAAAACAGTTCATAAAGTTACTCTAATTTAATATCACCAAAATGTTAATGGAGTAAATGATATTCACTAAATGCCATGATGTACATAATCTAGCTATTGTATTTTTGAAGCCCACACACAAGTTTACCTTATGTGGGATTCACATTGTATCTTATACTACTATCTTATACTACCTTTGTATGTATATGTAATATACTGATTGTGAATAAAAATGTATGTAAATGTAAATGTATGTCTTATGTCTCTTTGCAAAGAGTTACTAAAGTATTGAAGATAAAACCACATAGAAAAACTGTGGCAAATGCTCTTTAAGCAGTGATCCTGTTTTTAAGGACACAGTTTGTGAATAGAGTCTGAATGATTTATACAATGGAGAAGTAGAAGCATATTTAACATTTTTTCTCTGACAAGGCCTGGTTCCACCTTCATGGTTATGTGTATACACAAAGTATATGTTACTGAGGTGCTGAAAAACCTGATATTTTACCCATGACAAAGAAACTGGTGTGCGCCATGAGCTGTGAAAGAATATAGGACCTTTTTTTCCCCTTTTTTCGAGAAAACAGTTGATTCTGCCAGATACATGAATTCAGCTTTGCTCCATTCTTCCTTATACAATTAACTGACTGAGAGTATATCTTGTCTTTTCTTCAATCCACCTCCTAGCAGTAGGGGTTTTATACATGTTTTAACTCGTAAAAAATATATACTACTTAATATTTACTTTTGATAGAATACAAATAGTTATATTATTACTGTTTGGAAATATATATGATGTAACATTTTATAAAGTGACTGTGAATTATTATTCATAACTTTATTTTCAGGCCATGATGGATCGAGAGAGAAAGGATGAGTTACCAAAAATGCAGGTCGAATTCATTGATATCATCTGTCTTCCTCTTTATAAGGTAAATTTTAATTTTATGATCTAATGACTATAGTACTAACTTCACATATTATTAAGTGTATGTCATAGAAAGATACATTGCTGTGTAAAATACACAGAATTATGCATAAAACATACTCAAAATTAATGTATTACTATTAAAGTTCCTACGCAGGTGCCACATTGACAGGGTCACCATGGTAAGCCCTCAGGGACCACTCGTATACAATATGCTGGGTGGTCTGTCTCTCAGCAGTACAATCACACTCGAGAGATGACAACTTGCTCTATTTATGGAGTGCATCAGCACACATACCATGGCCGGTCCGAATTCTATTAGTTGGTTGGTCTCTGAACTTTGAATAGAGGTGGGTTTCTCGATTTTAGCTTGCTGGACTGTTGGTCAGTGATGTCATTATGAATAGGTAATTGTGGATTTTCTGCTATCTTGTGGAAATCTCTGAGCTGAGCATGAATTTGACGAAGATGCGAAGGAGCAATCTAACACAGAACAGCAGGTCACCGAGTTCTGGTGTAGGTTTATGAATGGGAAGACTTCATGATGCCAAGGTTAAGTACGTTACTCTCTACCTTCAGATTAGTTCAGCATATACCAACACCACCCCTAGATGATCTGCAGCATCATGTCCAAGCCTGGAATGACAGATTTAGCAGGTTTGGTCTACGACTTAACATCAGAGTACTTGGTGATATGCCAAAGTGACAGTTCCAAGTCAATGGCAAGTATCTACTAAAGACAAAGTCTTTCAGATAAGTCGGGTCTCTTCTGCACGGTGATACCAATGTTTGTGAGGAAGCAAGAGAGAGTGTGAATGCTGCATGGATGCACTAGAGGGAAGTCACCTGTGTGCTCTGTAAATGGTGTATGTCAATACACATCATATGAAAAATATACCGCACAGAAGTCCTCTATGGAACTGAGGGTTGGCCAGTAATCAGGAAAGTGGAACACCGTACACATCATAGAGATATGTATGCTGCAGTGGTCTATAGACGTCTCATGCCTTGACCACACTCCACATGCTGTCATCAGATAGGGAATTAGCATCATCCTAATTATGGACAATGTGCAAGGAACATCTTCAGTGGTATGGTCATGTCCTGCATGCCGCACTGAATACCATAGCTAATGGTGCTTACCATCTAGAAGTTGACAGACATATTTAATTTTTTTACAGGTATGTTATAGTGTTCTAGGTGTTATATTTCATGCTTCAATAGACTGACAAACTTTTAAGTTATATTAACTGAGTTGACACCAAAAAAGGACAGCTTCCTTCTTTACAATACAAAAAAGCATGAAGCTTATGAATTTAAAATCAGACAATGCATTTCATTGAGTAAAATGGCATTCCTAACAGTGGACCCTGAAACAGAGTGACAAATGATTAAATGATGAAGAACAAGGCAAATACTGAGGCTGTACCTTTAAGGCCATGGCCACTTCTGTCTCATATCTAGGCCTTCCCTATTCCATTATCGTCATAAGACCTATCTGTGGATGTAAAGCAAGTTGTAAGATGATGAAGGACAAGGTAGTTTCATGAGGGGACTGGAAAACTGAAGTGGCACTGACTGCGAATCAGCACATTCACCCTCACTACTTGTCAGCACACACTTTGCTATGATCTCTAGTGTAGGGACTAGTTCCATTGATCAAGTCTCCCTCCAATGTTTTAGCAAAGAATTACCGTAGCACATTTCCATTCATATCAAAATAACATTTTACAGTATTATGAATAACTTATGGCATTAGCAAATTGCAAAAATATTATGTAGTTGAAAACGTGCATTAAAAATTTAATATCTTACAATGAGATGCCACTAATTAAGAATGCAGAGAACAGACACAAAGAAGCTAGCCCTGTCCTCAAGTAAAATCAATGTAACATGAACTCCTCCAAATGGCAAAGGGAGGTATGATTTGTGCTAATAATAATAGTGTGTGGCCCCTGAAGAGGCCTGGTGCAGGTCTTTTGAGCTGACACTCTATAGGCAACATGCACATCTATGAGAATAAGGCCCTACCTGTGATGAATTTTAATGATGAAGTCAGCATACACACCCAGCCCCCGAGCCATCAGAATTAACCAATGAAGGTTAAAGTTGCTGACTTGGCTGGGAATTGAACACGGGACCCCCTGGACCAAAGGCCAGCACACTAACGAATTAGCCATGGAGTCAGAGTGAGGCAGATATGGACTTCAGCAGTGCTCATACTTAGGAGAAGGAAAATGTTGATTTTATTGTTAGATGCTATGAGAAAATTAACTGCAAAGACTTATTATAAAATATGTTCTGGAACTAGACTAGTCAAGGTAAACCATTTATGGTATACTGCTGCCCATAGTAGTAGAATGTAATTTTCCCATATCAGCCTGCTTTTGCCCTTTCTTTCAACTTTAACTGCCAATGCAAGCATTAGCACTGTGTTTCTTGTTTCATTATACATTTATTATTAAAAACAAGTTGCAGTGTGGGAGTTCCAGTAAAAATGCATAGAGCTGATTTCCAATAAGCACATAACTTTTAAACAGACATGTAGCTGTCAGGGAACCCCAGTTGGCTTCAAGTTTGTCTCATCTTACCTGTGTCAGATTCTTCCTGCCATCTTTCTTAACGGACTTCCCTTACTTAAATCTTGTTCTTTCCTGAACCTAATGAAAATAGGCTTAATTTTTCCCACTTTTCATGACTTAACATTTCTTTAACTCATATCCTCATGTTTGATGGTTCAGTGCTTTTCCTTCTCACTAAAATGAAGCTTGGTAAGTCTTCATTGTACAACGCTCACCAAACTATAACTGATGAGAAGTTCTTAAGAAATTTGTCCATATACCTGGTTAGTTTGGCAGTTAAAGCTCCCTTCAAAGGTGAAAACTTTCTCTTAGTGATCACAATCCTGCAATGTTCATTGTTGGTATATTGTTAAAGGGGCTATCTTGTCTTGATTATAATTATCTCTTTTTCTTTTGACATGTATTCATCTGAAGGGATGTTTGTACTGAAACATTGTGCAACAAAAACAGCCTATTGCTCTGTGACTGTGAACCACAATGTTTGCATCTCATTATGAATAGTTGACAAATTTAATTTTAGAATAACACCTTTATTTTTCTCAGAACACTAATTAAATTTTAGACACACGTAGCTTGGACCTTAGAAATACATTTCACTATATCACATGTTCAATGTGGTCTCCAGTGCGGCAGACAACCTCTTCGAGATGAGTACCCATGTTTCTGATGACTTTGCGGCACAGGTCTTCATGAATTTTACTCCAGAGCTGCACAATCCGAGCACGCATTTCCATGAGGCTTTAAGGTCTTGAAGCGAATAGTTTTCTTTCAAATAGCCCCATAAAAAGAAATCACAAGGATTTAAATCTGGACTTAAAGGAGGCCAGAAGAATTTGCCATTATTGTTGTACTGTGGGTACCGGTAACTATAAGACATTACACGATCACCAAATACTCCCCTCAAAAACTCAAGAACATCATTAGCTGTGTGAGGCGTTGCACCATCTTGCATAAACCATTGCTATGAATAGGGAGTTCTGTAGTGAGAAGTTGAGGCATGAATTCATTCTCCAGCATGTCCTTGTATTGATGTTCATTAATTGTCTGACTAAAGAAAAAAGGTCCGGTTAACCCATGACTTTTTCACCATATGTGGGTTTTTTTTTCATGAATAATGTCTGGTTTTACTGTAGTCCAAAACTGCACATTTTGTTTATTCACTGCCCCGTTGTGATGAAAATAGGCTTCATCAGAGAACCAAGTGTTAAACAGTACTTCGTCTGGCTCTGTCTGTGTAATAACACATTCAACATGCTGCTCAAGGTAAACTTCCCCAGAACCACCTAATATCTAGTGAATAAGTGTCACTCACATAGACAGCATACAATAGCACAAATTCACTTATCCCGGATGTACACAGACTGAACTATATAACGAAAAGTCAGAATTTTAAGAATTTTATATTACAGCAATCAATTGTAACATAATTTTAACTTATCTCATGTATCATTAATGTAATGTATTTTATTATGTGTTAAAATGTGTTTTAGATGTTTTAGGAATATATATAATTGTTTAATTTGTACTTAAGGCTGATGATGGCACATAGATGCCAAAACTAGTACCATTTGACATGTGATTGGACCACAATAAAACGTCATTGTATTGAATAGGTGGACCTTTAAAGAATTTTAATTAATTTACTGTTATTAATTTACTGTAAACAGTACTTCATCGTTATCTTGAGTCTGTGAATCAAAGTTGTTTTATGTACATACATGATTACAAAACTTCTACTGACTATAATCAATTTTAAACTTCTTATTCAGTGTACGGGTAACTGGTCGATTTGGAGTCTCCCTCTTCCAACTTCGATCGTCCGAAGTAGGAGAGCCGAGACTTGGTTCATCCTGAAATACTAGCATGCATTCCTGTATGTGTAGTTTAAGTGTCTCATAATATCCTTTTAACCATGTGTACTCGTGCTGATTACGCTGTTTCATCATTTTTTTTTTTTTTTTTTCAGCAGCATGTGCCCCTTCCCTCATGCACTAATTTCATTTTTTTCTCCCACAAGCTTTTTATAATTGTGAATAATTTTGATAGTTTCCCTAGCCTTCTCCATTCCCTGTTTATTAATTTGACAAGAGTATAGTACTCAGATTCTCTTTCCATTTTATTTATCTCTTCCGCTTCCAAGTATTTAACCCGTAATGCTCTTGTACTTTCACACTGTCTCAAGAAATGTGCATTTCCTAACTCCTTTTCACACAATAAACATGTATTTGCAACTTCTGTAAATGCCTTATTTTTATAAACTCCCATCAACCACCATATCATTCCCCTGTATTCTCTTTTGGTTAATTTATCATGTATTATTTTCATACCTGGGTATATATTCATGAATTCCTCCAGAGTTCTCCTATTATTACCCTCAGCTCTTAGCCTTTGTATTTCTATATCTGCTACCCTCTGTGCTACTCTCCCACAGACTTTTCTTTCTTCTAAATCGTTGTCCCAATAGTTCCCCATCCCAATTCCTTCTAGTATTTTCTTTAAGTTGCCCGCCCAGTACCCATCCTCATACCTCATTTGGTGTCGGTAAGCTATATCTAGAATTTCTCCCCCTCCTCCCCTTTTTAACCTAAACCAATATTTTATTAATCTCTTAATTATATCCACTTTTATATTAATGTCAGTACACATTAATCTTGCTCCACTATTCGCTGTACATATTGGTAAGCCTGTAATTATTTTAATAAATCTACTAGTGACTGAATCGAACATTACTATTTCCTTTTCTGTGCCCCATACTTCTGAACCGTATATCATTTTAGATTTAATCACAGCGTTGTATACATTTCTTTGTACCCTAAAATCAATATTAGGCATCCTGTTATCTAATATTCTTATACTAGCTAGGGCTGCTGTACCAATCAGTTTTGCTCTCTTGACGTGTTCAGACCAATTTCCATTTCCTGATATGATAATTCCTAAATATTCTAACTTATTAACTACTTCCAGATTTACTCCTTCAAGATACCATTTTTCCTTTTTTGCTAATTTGTTCCCGTTTTTGCACACCATTACTCTAGTTTTCTGTGCGTTAATTTTCATATTCCACTCTTTACAGTACTTCTCGATACCATCAATACTTTTTTGCATTGCAACTGGCGTTAGTGTGAACAGGAGTATGTCGTCAGCAAAGACAAGACCAGGAATATCCTGATTTTCTAAACACGGCAGTGCTAATCTTTCCTCAACTTCAAATTCTAGTATATCGTTAATGAACAATAAAAATAAAATCGGTGACAATTTACATCCCTGTTTCAAACCCATTTTAGAAATAATATCTCCTACTACTACTCCTTCTTTGACTCTCACAGTACACTTTACTTCAGCATATATCTTTTCTATAGCCCTTATCATTTTACATGACACTCCTACTTGTCTCAATCTAGTAACGACTGCCCCCCTGTTCACAGTATCGAATGCTTTTTCTAAATCTATTGATGTAATATAGAGCTTTCCACGTTTTTTCTTTACATATTTGTCAATAAGAGTTCTCACAATAAAAACATTATCTGGTGTTGTTCTCCCTCTTCTGAAGCCACTTTGAAATTTCGAGAGGATTGAATGTCTCTCTGCCCAGTTCCTTAGTCTATTTGCTAGTATACCCGTATATACTTTCCCCAATGTATCTAATAAGGTAATTCCCCTATAGTTTCCTGGATTTAATCTATCCCCTTTATTTTTGTATATAGGGCATATAATCCCCTCTTTCCAAGCTGTTGGAAATATCCCTTTCTCGAATATTTTATTGAATATCTTTGTCAAAATTTCCAACATGCCTCTTCGTTCTCCCACCTCTTTCCGAAATTCATATGTGATACCTGAAATAGCTCCTGATTTTCCCTTTTTGGCTCGTTGTAACAGGTTCCTTATTTCATGAGTCGAAATAGCCTCATCTAATTCAGGCAGAGTGACACTCAAACCCCTCGAAACAGTAATCCCCTCATGCTGAGCTCTCCATGTGTCTTCTTTATTCAATAATTTCTCGAAATACTGGACCCATGTACTATAACTTATATTGGTCCCCCCAGAGCCCGACTTCTTCTTGGTTATTTGATTTATTTTATCTCATACTTTCCTACTGTCATTGTCCTTGCACTTTTTATTTATATCTGCAGCCAACTTTTGTTGCCATTCCAACTTCGTCTTTCTTAACAATTCTCTGTATTCTTTCCTTTTTTTACAAAATTCGTTTCTAGCTACTTGACCACCACCCACCCTGTATATCCTAAGTGCCTTCATAACTTGTGACTTTTTCTTTACACATTCTGTATTATACCATCCACCTCTTATCTGCGTTTTACTTAGATTTTGCCTCATACCTTTTCCTGCAATTCCTATTAAATTTTCTATCCTGGTTAGGGCTTCCTCCACTCTATTCTCTTCTATCAATTTTACAATACCTATTTTCCAAATCTCAAAATTTTCTCCATTGAAGTACTCTCTGAATTCATTTCCTAATTCTTCTCTCCAACGATACCTAGCCATTTTCCTCTCCTGTACGCTATCGTAAACGATCTCTTGCGCTCCTATCTCTTGAATAATTAATTTTATAGATACTGGCATATAATTTGCCTCTGCCCAATCCTTAATGCTTATCTCTTTGATAATTTGCAAACTATCCCTACAGCATACAATTAGGTCAATTGTACTGCCCCCATTTTCTACTATATAGGTTAGTTTTCCACTCTCATCTCCAAACCACCACCCATTCAATATATAAAGCTCCTCTACCGCGCATAACTCTAGTAGTTTGTCTCCATTTCTGTTACATTCTTTATCCTGGCTATTTCTATTAACTAGTAATACCCCGTCCTCAAGTTGACTATAAACTGGTTTCTTGTCCCCTATCCTCGCGTTAAGATCGCCCATAATAATAATGCTTGCCTGATCATACGTACTTCTCATTCGTCTAATTTCTGTCGCTAAATAAAATTCTCAAAAAAATCATTCTGCGCAAATGGGGAGCTCAAAGGTGGATTATATATAAAAGCTATACATATTTCATTCCTCCAATTAACCCTATCTAATATTCTTATCCAGATTAATTCCTAAAACTCAGATTCTAACCGCTGTATTCTATCTTTTAAGTTGTTTTTGATAACCACTGAAATTCCGCCCGATATGTTATCTTGAGTCCATAAGGTGTACTGTAATCTCTTCTGTCTGTGAAGATCTGTTAGCTTGTGTAGTACAGTCATTTTGTACAGGTACAATCGAAGGTCACCGTGAAATAGTCTTTGAACTGAATGGCGTCATATTCCACTTTCTCTTGAAGCTCACCGTATTGATTTATGCGGGCTGCGCTGCATGGCAACACTCAGTGCAGCGATGTTTACAAGAGACCAAACTGCTGGTGCATGTGGTTGCTTTTCTTCCTTCACACTGCCTTGTTCTTTAAAGTTTTCTGTATAAGCGAAGGATGGTGTTCCTTGCTGGTGCCCACCTAGTGTGAAATACAGCTCGAAATTTTCTTTGTGTCGCCGTAACACTTTTTGATTCGCAATAAAAGATAACTGTTATGGCGCGCTGCTGAACGAAGAGTCGGCCGTGGTCGGCCAGGGCAGAAATCTCACTGGAATGGAGGCATTTGGAGACAAAGCAGCACCTATACAGTTATTTCCATGAAACAGGGAAGGTGTGTGCAAAATTTGAACAACGTAGTACATAAGTTGCATTTTATATTTGCTTTTCAAATGTGTCAACTATTCATGTGCCACCCTGTAGCTACTGTCCTTGACTCGATGGCTCACTTGTTTGAATAAAATTAAGTTGGAGATTCCACATCTAAGTTGGCAATGGATTGGGGTATAGTGCCATACCTGACCTACTTGGTTACTGTTTGCATGAAGGAGTGATACCAGATGAATGGAGAGTTACAACAATAGCCCCAGAATATAAAGAAAAGGGTGATAAATTTAAAGGGAATAATTACAGGCCAGTCAGCTTGACATGTGTTTGTAAGCTCTGGGAAAACATTCTTTCTGATTAATTTAGACACATTTGCAAAATTACTAATTGGTTTGATAGAAGGCAGTTCAGGTTTAGGACAGGTTATTCCAGTGTGGTTCAACTTGTAGGATTCCAGCAAGATTTTAGATTCAGGGGGTCAGTTAATTTGTTTGTTTGTTTGTTTGTTTGTTTGTTTGTTTGTTTGTTTGTTTGTTTGTTTGTTTGTTTGTTTGTTTGTTTGTTTGTTTGTTTGTTTGTTTGTTTGTTTGTTTGTTTGTTTGTTTGTTTGTTTGTTTGTTTGTTTGTTTGTTTGTTTGTTTGTTTGTTTGTTTGTTTGTTTGTTTGTTTGTTTGTTTGTTTGTTTGTTTGTTTGTTTGTTTGTTTGTTTGTTTGTTTGTTTGTTTGTTTGTGACATGTCCATGCAAGTGAATGATTATAGCAACAATGTTATAATAGTTCAAAATTCTCCCACAAGATGTAAGCATTACGACAGACCTTCGGAGTTCAACACATGCAGTTGGCCATAAGGAAACAGTGTGACTATCATCAGGTGAACAGTAGCGTTCCACACCACAACAATGGACTCACAGCAAACTTAAGCAGTTAAAATGACTTTGAGAGGGGTTGTATAGTTGGCCTCTGAGAAGGAGGTTGATCATGTAAGCAAACTGCTCAAAGACTTGGAAGATATGTTGCAATTGTTCATCAGTATATTTTGTGGTGGCAAAATGAAGGCATACACACTCCCAGACAATGTATGGGACTGCCCTCCCAGACCACTGCACGTGAAGTCCGGCTCATTAGGTGGACTGTAGTGGCAGAGCGTACAACCTCAGGAACACGCTCTGAGCTAGAGCTGCAGCTGAAGTCTCTGCCCAAACCACTAGAAATCGCCTACTGGAGGCAGGTCTCCGACCATATGTTCCTGTGGATAGATTATTTAAGGGGCAGTTAAATGGAAGCTGAACACCCACTACAATGTGACCATGGAATGGTTTTATTCAAAAGTAATTTTCAAAAGCGTTAATACATTTATCCCTTGAGAGATGAGGCAATCCATTCCAGTTTTGTAGAAAGAGGTAGGTCGCTGACGGTTCCACAACCGCACCCACTCTTGCACTTCCTCTTCCAAATGAAACCGACGTCCATGAAAGCTTATGTCAGCACATTACTGGGTCCACTAGTGTGACCGCCTTGGCCCCAGCCAACGTAAGTTTCCCAACAGGCCACAGCGGCACAGCGGACACCAGTGTCCGCCTTAATTTATTCTAGTTTTTTATGTTAATTTTTACTTTTGCGTTAAAAGCATGGTAGAATGTTGCTACTGTAACCCCAGAGAGCAAAAATACAGTTTTGGCCCACAAAACAAAATTTCAAAATTTTGTTTGGCACTCAACGTGTTAACCAATATTAATAATTTATTTATTTGGATATACCCCTTGACCGCTGTATGGAAAATGTGTTGCCATATTACATGCATCTTCAAATCATTCATGTAGTTTCATTACCAATATTCTCCCAACAAAGTTCACCTGCCTATCATAATTTCTTGTCAGCGCTGCTTTTTGCATTTCTCACAGTGTGTTATAAACCTGAGAAAAGAATACTTTTTCCATCAGTGACATTTACTTGTTTCAGGTCTTGTCTGATACTTTTCCTTGGATTCAACCTCTCTACGATGGGTGTTCAGTAAATCGACAGCACTGGCAAGACCTGGCTGAGAAAGTTGAGATGGGTCTTACGTGGATAGATCACGACACCATCGATAAGCCTGTTGAAGAATTCTCAAGTAAGTACTAAATTACAGACAATCTAATTATAGACCAAAGATTTCTACAAAGGAAACTTTTCTCAGTGTGCATCCACCTATTCAATACTATAGTCAACTATTCAGTTATAATTGTATAGAATGATGTATGCTGAGCAAAGTTTTCCTTTGTAGATTTTTTTTTTTTTTTTGTAAGTCAATATGGAACAAAAAGTGGAATACATTGTTGTAATGACAATCTAATTTCAAATACTGGGGAAAGAAATAGAGCTAAAAGGATAAACTGAATTACTGACTGATAGATGGTAACAAATCCAACATACATTGGTTTCAGAAACTAGTGGAATAAGGAAATAAGTATGAATTAATTCCTATTTTTTGCTTATTGTACTAAATTGCAAGCAACCATTCTATACTAATGATTGGAGATTTTCTTTCAAAGGGTGGGAGGACCCTACTAAAATACTGGCCCAGAAATTACCTAAAAACCAAAACTGATATTTTTGTGTTAGTAGACAATCCAAACTTTGTTGTTTATAAGCAGTCATTTTAAAAGGTCACATGTTGAAGTTTAAATCACACCTGTGGTTTAAAAATTTTCAGTGTTAAAATATAATGAATCATATAATCTTACTAAAATTTATTCTGGTTAATGGTAGAAGAAGTAAATAAAATGGATGTGGTATTTTATACTCAAAATAAACGTTCAATGTATGGGGTTGCGTTCATTACATATATCACATATAGAAGAGATGTTACATACAGAACAAAAATGGCCAGCTGAACAGCTGTACTGTACTGTACTTTCAGTTTTGCACTGTATGCTGTATCTAATTGAGTTATGGTTGCCTAAGTCATATTTGTTCTGTTGGATATGATCTAAGCTACAGGTCTGGTACTACTGCAATCATAACTGTAGAGTATTTTGTGGGTCAGGTCAATGAATATCTAATTTTCATGATTATGTTGAACTTTAAATAAAGTTTCAGTGTATTAGATCGTATTCAGTACATACCAAAGAGATGTTAAGTACAGAATAAAAATCATCAACTGTACACCGGTAGGATTCGAACACACAACCTTCCGATTACATTTCAGATGTTCTATCCAATTGAGCTATAGTGGTTTAAGTTATATCTGTTCTGTTCGAAAGGACCTAAGCATCCAACATGAAATTAGAATATTAGGGTTTGGATTCCACTGGTGCCCAGTTGGCCATATTTGTACTGTACTTAACATCTCTTTGATATGTACTGTATGTAACTCAAAAGCAAGTTCAGTATAAATATTACACTATAATATACCTGTAAAAACAGACAAAGAAACAAAGAATGATATGTTTCATTCTTAAAAACATCATCAGATTCTATCAAGTCACAGTCAATATTTGGACATATTTATGTTTATGTTAATTCATTTATAGGAAAGGGAGTTAGGGATTGGAATAACTTACCAAGGGAGATGTTCAATAAATTTACAATTTCATTGAAATCATTTAAGAAAAGAGTAGGAAAACAACAGATAGGGAATCTGCCACCTGGGCAACTGCCCTAAATGCAGATCAGTATTGGTATTGATGTCTGTCTAAATCTGTATTTGGAGCAGAGACAAAGCAGGACTTCATTAAGATAAGTTCCAAATTTCAAATTCCTAGGTTTTTAGGCAGAAATAAACATAAATATTGTCCGGCCCCCATGGCTAAATGGTTAGCGTGTTGGCCTTTGGTCACAGGGGTTCTGGGTTCGATTCCTGGTAGGGTCAGGAATTTCAACCATAATTGGTTAATTTTGCTGGCATGGGGGCTGGGTGTATGTGTTGTCTTCATCATCATTTCATCCTTAGCATGATGTGCAGGTCGCCTACGGGTGTCAAATCTAAAGACCTGCATCTGGTGAGCCAAACTTGTCCTCAGACACTCCTGGCACTAAAAGCCTCCTTCCAGCGGGCCAGGTAGGACTTTTGTGAACAATATGACTCCATCGGTTCCTGTCATTATAAAGTTCCTCTCCTTTCACATCCTGCACTGTTGTTCTTTTCTCGATAAGGTCTGCATTTATTTGGTCCAGCCACCTTCTTCTGGGACGTCCAACAGGTCTCCTTCCAGGTACTTCCTTTTCCAAGTATTGTCTGGAGGTTCTAGTCTCTTCCATCGTTCGCACATGCCCAAACCATTTCAACCGTGCAATGTATAGTCTTTCTTCTAACATGCAGGTCACTTGCATGTCATTTCTAATGCACTAATTTCTAATTCTGTCTCTTCTTGTTTTTTGCATAGCAGATCCCGGTCTCTAACCCATATGTCATGATTGACTGGAGGTAAGATTTGAACATTGTTTGTTTGGCTTTTATGGGAACTGTTTTGTCCCATACTAGATTTCATACCTGATAGAAGAACATGGAACCTTTTGTCACTCTGTTCTGGATTTCCAATTTAGCACTCCCCTGGTTCAATACAATACTTCCAAGATAGCTGAATCTTTCTACATATTCAATTCTCTCTCCATGAAGTTTGCAGTCAAATTTGCTGGGTGTTCTACTCAATTTCATTGCCACTGTTTTCTTCTTACTCACAGTTAACTTATATTCCTTAAATTTGTCAATCCAGCAATCTAATTTCCTTTGGACTTCTTGCTCTGTTTCTCCCCAAATGTCAACATCATCTGCAATCACTAATGCATTCAAATCTCCAAGTTCTGAAGCTTTAATTTCTTTAATGATTACATACATGAATGCAAGGAAAAGTAGTGAAGCTAGTGCACTGCCTTGTTGTACACCTCTCTTTGTTTGGAACCATTCAGATCTACCATTCCCTATTTGTACACTAGGCCTACTTTCACAGTTTTCATATAGCAATTAGATCTTACGAATTAGAGAACTTGGAGCCCTTAGTTTGTGCAGACATTCCCATATTTTGCTCCTTGGAACGCTGTCATAGGCTTTTTCTGTATCCAGGAACTATCAGATCTTTCCCATTTTCCCAGTATTTTTCCATTAGTTGTCTAATGGCAAAAAATAGGTCTATTGTTCCTCTGTTTCCTCTGAAACTATGTTGCTCTTCTTCAAACTGATGTTCTGTCCTTGTTCTTAATCTCTTCACTATGATCTTTTCCAGTATCTTAAGACAGTGTGGTAGCAGTTTGTACACTTTCTTCTGCTTCCTTTCTTGAATACTGGTATGATCAATTCTTTTTTCCATTCATCTGGTATCTTATTTTCTCTCCAGATTACTCTCAGTGTTCGATGTAGCCACTGAAGACCTTGTATGCATGCCACTTTGATTATATCTGCTGATAATCCATCTACTCCTGGTGATTTTCCTCCTTTCATAATTTTCAGGGCATTTTCTGTTTCTGACCACATAATTGTTCTTTCTCCATGTTTGATAGGTTCATTGTTTTTGTGCTTGTCTTCTACATTGCCATTTAACAACTTTTCGAAATAGTTTCCCATTTCTTCTCTAATGTTTTCTATATTCCGGATTAGGATTCCATCCTCTGTTTCAATTGCTTTAATATCCTCTTTGTCTGATCTCCCACTCTTAAATATTCCATACAACATATTTTGATTCCCTTTTGAGTCCTCCTCTAGTTTTTTGTGTGAACATCTCCCAACTCTTATCCTTCTCTTCCTTCACAATTCTCTTCACTAATAATTTCTTATCTCTATATATTTGTTCAGGGTCAGTTATTTTTTGGTTATCTTGTGGTAAGACACCTTGCATTTGTTTTTTCTTCTCAACATCTTTATGTTTCTTTGCCATATTTTGGTCTTTAATAGCTTCTCTCACTCCACCAACTGGTCCCTTTCTTCTTTCTTCCTCCTCTTGTTTTGCCACATACTTCTGCTACACTACACACTAATGTTTTAAAATGGTTCCATTCCTCCTGTGCACTTTTTGTTTCATTCTTCGATATCTTTTCCATTACTAACTCTTAAAAAGCTTTTTAATTTGTCTCATCTTTCAATTTCCAATCTTTTATTCTTGGTATTTTCTGTGTACTTGGTGTTCGCACAACCTTATAGTTCAAGACAGCTATTAGTAGCCTGTGATCACTGTCTAAACATTCACTGGGAATAACTTTTAAATCTCTCATGCCTTCTCCACTTTTTCTATCTTTATTACATAATCAATGACTGTTTTAGTTCTTCCATCCAAGCTGTATCTGGTTATTTTATGGCTGTCTTGTTTCTTGAAGAAGGTGTTTTTTTATTATCATGTTATTTCTGACACAGAAATCTAGGACATTCATGCCTTCAGCATTCCTTCCCCCATATCCAAAGGGTCCCATTACCTCTTCATAGCCTGTTTTATCTACTCCAACTTGGGCATTTAGATCCCCTATTATCATAATATTATCCTCTTGTACATGATCCTCCAATTTCTCAAGGAACTCCTGCTTTTCGTCATCATTACATCCTATCTGCGGAGCATATACTTGGATTATTGTGAGACTGTTACTGCCAAGTTTTACTCTGGCTTTGATCATTCTTTCATTTATATATGTGATATCTGTTATGGCTTTAATATCTGTATGTAGCACAAATCTAACTCCATTCTTTGTTTCCTTGTTACCATGCCAGTATAGCTTCCCTCAGTTTCTTTGATTTCATCCCCTTCCATTTTGTCTCACTCATTCCTAATATATGAATCTTTCTCCTTTCCATCAGGTCGACTATCTATTCACACTTGTTGGTCAGTGTAATAATATTCAGGGTTCCTACTCTCAATTTGATTTCTTGGTAAGGTCTATTCCAGTTGTTATATCTTTGATCGGTATATCTTCTTGCATTTTCAGGATAAGCATCAGCCTTCTTAGGGTCATCATTAGTTCCTGAAGTGCCAGAAGTAGAGTATTTTCCTGGTATGTTCGATCCAAGGCTTGTCCGTACATTGAAAGCAATCAAACAATTACTTCTTTACTGGCTCGCTGGGCCTAACATGAAGGATTTTCTTTTGGGGTTTATTCCCTTAGCCTTTGAGGATCTCTCCTCATCCCGCAAGGCAGTGAGTGCCATCTGTAGTACTCCAGAGGATGGGTTGCCTCTACCGCCAGCTCTGCGGTACCGAATCATCATCTCCGCCTTTGTTGCCATTGACGTTTTCACCCATAACCCTGGGTACGGGTTCCGTGATATACCCCACGGGACTGGGTCCCTGTCTGAACTCAGCCATCCTATCACTCCGGCCTACTGGAGTGTAGGATGCCCGCCCCTGAGACGTGGACATGTCAGGCAAGAATTACTCAAGTGGGGGACAAGGGAAGGTGGCCCTGTCTCTCTTGAGCCAGGTTAATGGTTGTATATGATGCTACAACCAAAGGCACTATCACCTCATCCATCCTTTTTAAATACCTGGTCAAGAGATCCAAGGAAAATATGCTGATGACATCACCACAATAGACTATGCTACCGTGCAAAAATTGCAATGATATGTCATTTTGTTTCAAAGATATTAACTTTCAAAGAGTGTCTGCAACCATCTACTATAGGTCACGCATGAGATTTGTAGGGCACTTTGTTCACTTCCATATTACTGCCTACTAAAGAGAATTAAATAAATGTCTGCTCGCTCCAACAACAGCAATCATCTGCTTTGTACTGTATCAATGAATGCTGAGGGGAACCGGCAATAATGCCAGTTAGGGATACTAACTCTGTTGCAGTCATTTTAATTCTGAATCAGAAATTAATGTAATGGAGGGCCTTCTTCCGTAGTGTAGGGGTAGCATGCCTGCCTCTTACCCGGAGGCCCCGGGTTCAATTCCCGGCCAGGTCAGGGATTTTTACCTGGACCTGAGGGCTGGTTTATTGTTCTATGATGCGATTTTATTTGACGTAGATAAATATCACACGAGAACACGTTCACTTCCTTATGTAAATTACTTTAGTTACACTGTACGTCACAACACACAATTATACACGGTAGCAAATGACACTATATACAACACTCAATAGCGGAGTACCCTGAAGTCGATTCTGACAAGTACAGATATCAACAACACTGACGCGCGCACTATAACATACTCTCTCTTGAATTCACCGCCTCACTCACTTTACTTGAGTCCAATACTCTGACTCCACCTCGGAGCCCAACAGTCACTCCCAGTCCATCACTTGCCTGAGTCCCAAGAACTAAGAACTGAGAACTAGCTTCACTGACTGACAGCTCAATATTTATACTACTCGATCAACCATCTAGAATGATTGACTTCTGGAAGAGTTCTTACAACACTCTAATGGAACACACTCGAAACATCGATCGACCAGCTAGTCAGATGGGTACTCGAACATTTGTCGACTATTTACTAATCCATATAGAAACTTCTACAACATTTGTAATGTCTCTACATGTATTTGGATAATAAAACCTTACAGTAAGTTTCCAGAACCCTTCATATATACCAAATTATAGTACAATAAGTCTAACATACGAACATTATAGAATTTTCTACCGCTTTCGACTAACTAGATTTTGAGGTTACACAATACTTATTTGAGGTTATACAATTTTATACTACATATTTACAGGGAAACAATATACTAGCCTTGTTTAACACTTAATAAAAGATAATTTATCATTAAATAAACTATAATTAAAATATATTAAACATACTAATTGAATTATGATGTCGTACCTACAACAGGTTTGAGGTGCACCTAGCCTACATAATTAGAATTGAGGAGCTATCTGACGGTGAGATAGCGGTCCCAGTCTAGAAAGCCAAGAACAACGGCCGGGAGGATTCGTTGTGCTGACCACACGACACCTTGTAATCTGCATGCCTTCGGGCTGAGCAGCGGTCGCTTGGTAGGCCAAGGCCCTTCAAGGGCTGTAGTGCCATGGGGTTTGGTTTGGTTTTTTGGAGGGCCTTCTTTCAGTGTGAATTACTCAAAAGTAACTTATTCTAGAATTCAAAATGACCCCTGTGCAACAGTTTTAATCTGACTGCCTTAAAAGGTTGCACGCATGTGCATTCATATACCTATATAGCATTCATAATTTGTAGTATCAATTTTAATAATATTTGATAATATTCAGAAATATTTTGTATTCAGGTATGAAATCAAATTTTTATGATAGAAAAGCACACACAGCTACAAATAAAAATGTTAAGAAATATGAGGATCACACTGAAACCAGAAATAATACATTTTATTCCTTCAAATTTTCTAACATACAATTGTTTCAAAATGAAACATTTTGAAAATTAACCAATTTTTAAAATGACATAACGTTGGAAATATTTGCTCTATTTAGCTAAATGTTGTTTTCTTTATTAGAGCTGTATTAATTAAGTCATAAAAGTTTGTATCATTAGTACTAGAATTACAGAAAATATGGTCCTCACTTAACTCTTGCAAATTATCCAACTTCGAAACAGAATTCGACTTGAACCCTTTTCTATAAAATAATTAACTTAAATGGGTGAGGCTGATATATTGTTTGAAATAAAAATCATCCACTGCTAATTGTAGGCCTCTTTCCTCTTCTTTCAGCCAGTTCAGAACCTAAGGATATTGAATTTACTGTCACAACTTTAAATTGTGCACACAGTTTGGAGAAAAAGGTAAGTAACTAAGCATTCATGATGGAATATTGTATTTAGTTAAGTAAAGTCCATGTTTTCATTGTCTCCTCAGTAAAAGTCCTGAAGTCTGAATGTGTGCTATGAATAAGAATACTATTACCTCCCCAATCCTTCTCAAGTACCCGGTCAAGAAAGCCAAGCGAAATGTTGTGGCGAGTTCCACCTTCTTAGGAAGGAACAACTTAGCCTGGACCGGACAGTGAGTGGCATCACTGAGTTAGGGCCTTGCCTTTTCCCTCACAGTGAACCAATCAGCAGAGAACCGGCCACACAAATTAGTCAGCTTCTTCTACAAGTACTGGCGTGGCTACATGATTACAGCGTGGGACTCACTTGACAACTAGAGCTTTCCATCTCCAGAAGTTTCTACTGTCTGAACTGTTTTGAAGGGCCAGTCTGGCTATATAAGGAATATGAGACTTGCCTGAGTGGTTCAGTTGAGCTCAGTCAGTGAGCAAGCTCATTTGGAGTTGAGTGGAGAGTTCAGTGTTCAGTGTGAGTGAGTGTCACTGGGGACAGCGACAGCCTGAGTTAAGGAGCGGATCTCTGGAGTGTTCTGTCCGTGGAACTGAGTGTTATTTCTGCCTGTCTGTCATTGAGGAGTTGAGTCCCTTGGGCCAGCTGCTGTATGGGAAATCCTCGTCTTGCAGGCATCATACACATTACGCATGATGCAGTTCTAGGCACTCTTCAATGTCCCCACCATTTCAACATTCATGTGCGTGCAATGTTATCTGTGCAAAGGTCAATGTTTACAAACACTCACTGTGTGTCAGAGACACAGGCACTAGTGCCACGATTGTTTGTCTAACTGCTGGTCACCAATGTGAAACATGTTTACAAAACATGGCCACTTGTGAAATGTAAAAGAAAATACCGACTTTTCTTCATTCTGGACAATAACAGCATGTTGACAGCTGTACCATATTGTAACAAATATCCCTCACGTTTTTGGTATAACTTTCCCTTATATTCTATATATGGTATATACACAGTGTGACAGTAAGATAGTTAAATTTTCAGGACACATTCCTCACACGTAGAAGAAGAAAATACGTTACATGGACATGGGTCTGAAAATGCTTTATTTCGATGTTAGAACTCATTTTCTACAATTCCACATTATGGGGAAACACACAGGAACAGAACATACAGTTTAAATGTTAAAAATACCCTCTGTTAGCATTGATACATGCATCAACTCACCATCAACTCATCGAGGATTCAATGTGGCAGCGAGTTGATACGTGCATGAACCTGCCATCAGCTCATCAAGGATTCAATGTGGCAGCAAGTTGATACGTGCATGAACCTGCCATCAGCTCATCGAGGATTCAATGTAGCAGCGAGTTGATACGTGCATCAACTTGCCATCAGCTCATAGAGGATTCAATGTGGCAGCGGGTTGATACATACATGAACTCGCCATCATCTCATCCAGGATTCAATGTGGCAGGAAGTTGATACATGCATGAACTCGCCATCAGCTCATCCAGGATTCAATGTGGCAGCGGGCTGATACATGCATGAACTCACCATCAGCTAATCGAGGATTTAATGTGAGGGCGAGTTGATACATGCATCAACTCGCCATCAGCTCATCGAGGATTCAATGTGGCAGCAGGTTGATACATGCATCAACTCATCATCAGCTCATCCAGGATTCAATGTGGCAGCGGGTGATACATGTATCAGTGGTTTTGAACACTCCTTGGAAGAAAATGTTTCATGTGCTACGCCATTAGTTTCTTGTTAGTTTCCCATGATTAATGGACTATGTAGAGTTGTAAGGTAGAAAATGAGTTCTCATCATCGTTGGCATTAACTCATTTCCGAGTGATTAACTTCTTCCAATAATTCACTTCTGTCTGTGGATGTACTTTTGATGGTTGAACAGACCAATTCTAGCATGGAATAAGCATCCACACATATTGCACAGAATTGTTGAAGGAGGGCGTGACTGTGTTGCACGGAGTTTTCGTCCTTCTCTACTGGCATCTTCACATCTGCATCATTCCTTTTCAAACGGATTGGCAGCAGCAGGGATGGTCTGGCACCAAATTATATGGTCTTGAGCAAGCGTATCCCAGGTTTGTGGATTGAGACCTGTTGTCTTCATAGTGTGCTTAACCCCTCAGCGTCGCAGCCATTTAAATAGCTTCCTACCCCGCGGTCGGATGAGATTTCAACTACGCGCGACTGATATACATCGATTCACTTAAAGCGTTACTACAAGTATAAGAGTAGCCCGATTTTCACGAAATTTGGAATTCCTTATGACAGAACTATGTACATGCAGATAATTACGTAATTGTTTCACATTTCATTAGTAATTTAGTTCCGTGTGATAGAGTTCGAAGCACTCTTTGAGACAGGGACTCAAGTCACACTCCTGGCAGCAGTACACTGACATCTTTTTTCCGCCGTGTTTTGAACACAGAATACAATGTCTCTGAGGTTTGGATTTCTCACTCTTCGGTGCTAATTTCCTGATAAAATGCCTTTCCTGCAACCTTGGAACTGTATTATCTGATGCGCGCCGGCCTTGAATATTTCGTTCCCCTCCCTCCCGAGCGTATTTTGTAAACAAACCTTTCACCAGCTGCTCCGATAAGGTACCCCTAATTGCTCAATATTTGTCTCTGTGACCTGTGTGAGTATTATTAGAGAATTTAGCAATCAGAATTCACCGTTGAAAACTTCTCTTTGACCTGTATAATTATCTATAGTCTCTTACACGAAATTTCCAAGTACTGTTTCCTCCTCATCGTCACTCTCATCATTTACCACTGCTACATCATCTATTTCATTATCACTGCTGCTTATACTGTCACTACTACTTCCGACTAAACTTTCATCTGAATTATACAATATTTCAAGCACGTTACTGTCAGTCAAACCACGGCTGAGCACGGCGCGTCACACGGACTGATGAAGCTGCAGCGAGATCGAAAGCAGCAGGACGAAACTGAATGAGGGGAATAACATTTATGACGAAACAAACCAACTCGATACGTATTTCAGATAAAAGGTCGAGACAACGTCTTTCAAACGAGATATATACCATGAACAACTGGTTCTCGTATCGTATGACAAAAAGCAGCACTAACTGATGCCTACACAGAGCACTCGTGGAGAGTTACGAAAATATTACAAGCTGAGAAATAAAGACAAATATAATAAATAAACCGCACTCCCAATGTACAAATAGAGCAAAGAACATCACACAAAAAGACAAACTTCTCAGATCATCATTTATTTATTTTATTCTGTGGGAAAGAATGAAGCAAACAGACTTTAAAAAACGCAAGAGATTAGTGCTCAGACTTATTTGACAAATAATTATCCTTGCGAAAACAACTACATTATAACGATTTTTCAATTCTTATTTACAACACTGATAAACCCGAAACCGTCTTCTTGGAAACAAAACAATTTGCATATCAGTAACTCCAAAACTCTTCGCGCTATAGCCGTAAATGTGAAACCATGTATGGGTCTATACCACGTATAGAGGTCGGCGGCTACGGAAGAAAAGAGGGTCTATACCACGTATAGAGGTCGGCGCTGAGGGGTTAAGCTTGTCCTTGTAGTGCCTCATGGGGACTCCATGAGGTCTGGTGCTGGAACAAAGTTCACCATACAAGATTTGGCGTGGAAATCTGGTATCACTCAACCAACAGACATGGCCAATCCATCTAAGCTGATGATAAATGATGGATGATTCTATGCTCTTGGCGTGCGCTTTCTCAAGAACATCAATGTTGGTGATGTGGTCTTCCGTTTTGATCCTAAGGATGATCGAAGTTTCCGTTGGTGGAAGCGCTCAAGCTTTTCCAAGTCATGTCAGTAAAGGGTCCAAGTTTCAAAAGCGTACAGCAATGTTGTGATGACAACTGTATGGTACACCATGTGTTTCTTCTTCGCAGTCAGGTCTTTATTTATGAACATCCAGTGTGATAGTCATCCAAATGCTGCATGGGCAGCACCAATTTTTTTCTCCACATCTTGCTCGCAGTTACAGAAAGGATACTACCCAAGTATGAAAAGTGGTCTACCTGCTCCAGTGGAATATCTGAGATAGAGATGTTGAAATGTGGAAGGGTTGTGACCAGGTGAAGGTTGGGTGAGGACCTTGGTCTTTTGAACATTAAAATGAGTTCTAACACATAAATAAAGCATTTTTATACCTATGTCCATATAACATACTTTCTTCTTCTATGTATGAGGAATGTGTCCTGAAATTTTGTACTACCTTATTCTTATACCCTGTACATACACTACATGTTGATGACAGATATATCATGTCATTACAATATCCATAAATACACTACAAATGAATAATGTTACAATTGTTTCAGACAGGAGATTCTGGTTCCAGTTCAACATTGTCATCACGTCCACCTCGAAAACTCAATGGGAATAGTAGCACGGGAGTCGTCATGAGTCGATTTTCCAGCTTACGCCGTGGCCGGACAATAGGCAAAGCAGTAAGGGACCGTCTGAGCAGCTCCCTCTACAGCTCCAGTAGTCGAGAAACTCCATCAGAATCAGAGCTCATTACAGCTCCAATACTGCCAGAAACAAATCGCAACAAGCCAGTAGCAGTGACCAAAAAAGCAAAGCAAAACAAAGCCAGGAGTAAGTTATGTGAAATTCTGTGAGAAGTGACAGCTGAATAAACTGAAGGACTAACGAACATCATTCAACTTGCTTCCAATTTGATGTTGGTTGTTATAAATATGGCGTAAGAACAATTCATAGGTTTCCTGTCTAGTGTATTAAAAATAAACTTCTCGAAAATCAAATTGTGTTCTTAAAAAATTGAACTAAAAAAGTGTAGGAGCTGAAAGAATTACATCTCCTACCCCTGTAAAGTGGCTGTGGTTATGAACCTAAGAGTATATCAAGTTAAAAACCAGTTGGTAAGTACTTTAACCAAAGAAAAGTAGGCAATGAAAAGTCAGGCTGAACAGACGGGTGATAATTTAAAAATATGTAAATATTAATTATAATAAAAATAAAAATAATAATTTAATAAGTGAAAGAATATTAACTGTACTGAATAGAAATAACTGCAATGTTATTGTTAAAAAATGTGATAATTTGTAAATGATTTTAATAACCATTGGTATAAATATAAAATATTAGAATGGTACTATTGAAATGTACACTTCCATAAACATCTGAATTCCTTCTACTTCTTTTAATATCACACCTGCTGACAGGTTTTAAGGGCACCTGGGATATATTTCTTGAATATACTTCCATATGAGAGTTCAAGAAATGAATAGTGTGTCACACACAACCTACAAGTATGTATGTTTTGCTTTTTCCTTAATTAAAGAAGGAAAGGTAACATTTGGTGAGGACACATTTTTATAAAACACAAAGCCATTATCATCTTAAATAGTTTATTTGAAAGTATTGTCAAATATATAAGTGCTTAGTAGAATTTAAAAATTCTGATGAAACCTAGTCTCTCAAATCTATCAACTACATTGAAAGCAAACAAAAATAATTCACTGTGTAAAGACAGTATCATTATTAAAGTACTTTAAAATAAACCATTAATTACACAAGTTCACTATACTCACTTAAGTAAATAATTCTAGATATTCATTAAAATTACCTGATTATGCTGTACCTTTATGCAAAATTATTTGGGATAACAATCTTTAATGAAATGTAAGTATAAATGATAATGTATACAGATTATCATCATCGACACCAGTTTCCCTTGTCCAGCTCCTGCTGGTTGGAATGTTCATGGCACCTTTCCATCTTCCACTATCCATACTCCTTAACTGTGTCCAAGTCCAGGTTTCTTCTAAAATGAAATGTAAGAATGAATGGTAATGAGTATAGATTAATTCTTTAGCAATCCATCAAGAGGTCTATTTGAAAGTTCTCTCTTTATTTAATGATTTCAGAATCATAGGCAGAGATATAAACTGATTTGGGGGCACCTAGTCCTTTGAAATCTTCCTCAGAAAGAAAAATGTAAATTCCATATGTTGCATGATATGTCTCATTCCTTTTTAAGCCTTTACGGGCGGTGGTAATTCATGGCTGTAGGCTGTGAAAAAAAATTGAAAAGTTACAAACTGCATGCAAAATTTCAGAAAATTTACTAAGACAATGAAAATATATCCACATTAACCACATACCTTGTTTAAGAGCGGAAACCCAAATATCGTCTCATAAGTTTTCACTGGAAGTATGACACAAGGGACTTTCCATAATATAATCCGACAATGGTTAACTTTAAGTACACATAATGTCTACCCATCAATCCCATTTCCTGAAATGATCGGGGATGAGGTGAGGTGAATTTATATTGCGCGTTTATCCCTTTCAGACCTGAAAGACTTACTTTCGGCACTACTGCTTCCTGCCATCTCGCCGATCAACTGTGCTTTTTAAACTCTTCTTCCTTCGCCCTGGCGGTCAAGCGCATACTAAAATCAATTGAAACACACGCCACGTGTCCTGCACAATCACTGCAGTCCGGTGTAGCGCTGAAAAAACATCAAATACGGTCAGGGATAACTAAAACACGAACCCGCACAATTGTGCGTACTCGGTCTGAAAGGGATATACGACCAAATGCTCTTCCCGATGTCAACCTCAGTTGAGGAGCTAGGAAAAAAGCAAAGTCACCTCCGTACAGGCCATGAAGGCCCTTGGAGTGGTGGAAGGTAAAGGCTTCCACTATCCTTAACCTCGGCTCTTGCTGGGGTAGAGTGGTTAGCTCTAAGCCTGGCCGCCTTTGCCCTCAGGAATTAACCTGGTACTCATTTTTGGTGTAGGCTGAGTGAACCTCAGGGCCATATGCACCTCCGGAACTGGAAATCTCATTTCTTAAATTTGTCGAACCCATGTCCTTCCAGGCGAACCGAGCACACCTTTACTGCCTCGGCCAGGCAGCCCCAGTTGAACTAATGGAGATGAAATGAATGATGGTGAATGATAAGTAGGTGGAAAGAAATAACTCTGACCTAGAAATAGGAGCTGTCCTGGTATTTGCCTGGAAGTGAAAGTGGAAAATCATGGAAAGTCATTCTCAGGAAAGTGTGACGGCGGAGATCAAACTCGCGCATCTCCCAAATGCAGAGCCGTAGCGCGGCTACTCCACACGGTACACACTAGTCCACTGTTATGATATATATATATATACATACAGAAAGCTACTTTCAGTGCTGAATTGGTTTCATTTTGTTTCTTTGTTTGTTAAAAAGTGGAAAAGCCAAAGGACAGTCATAGAAGTTGAACCCATACTCTGCACAAATAACATGAATAAATATTCTATATGGTGTGTTTCAGTATCAAAGTGATGTATCCACAAAGACACACACACATTTTACACTATTTTATTTATAGACTATATAGAAGACTGCAACAGATGCATGTCAACTACCAACCCAACAAAACCAATTCACATACTTGACTTCAAACACTCGGTTAACACGACTTCCACACAAGTCTCATTAAAACAACTCAAATCTATCCTCAAGACTGCCTCTTTATATATGTTGCCTGGCCAGGCTTCTAGAAGAATATGACATAAAATGTTTTCTCGTAAATTCGAGAGTCTCCAATAGCCTACTTACAATGTAAGGAACTTTCTACACAAATCTAGTCACACTGCATTGTTCTCGACTTATTACAATGTGTTGCACAATATTGCAGTGGATTATACACCATATATACAGGTAATAATAAATTATATACTATTAATTACATGTACTTACATTAAATAAAATCATACTAATATATATACAGAAGATGTTTCATGACATAACCTCACAAATAATACAATCATGATTATAACAAATAACGTTTGTACACAACTATGTAAATAATGATGATGATGCTTGTTTTAAGGGACCTAACATTGAAGGTCATTGACCCCACGTAAATAATAATAATAATAATAATAATAATAATAATAATAATAATAATAATAATAATAATAATAATAATAATAATAATAATAATAATAATAATTGATGTAAACACTTCATAGCCATACCTCACAAGTTGTAATAATAATAGTAGTAATGATAATTCAAGCTCAATATTTGCATTATTTACCCGTGGGTTAGAGAATATTGTTTCCAAGTTACATTAGTCTGTTACACTTGCGTAAAAAGTTTGACAACAGCATTGGCCCTTGATCAACATTATGAATGGAAATAATAGTCATAGTTCCGGGAATCTTATTACTAACATTAGACCCATTCTGTCACTGCTAGTGTCACTTGTGTGGTTGTTGCTCTCAGGTGAGCTGGAGAAAGAATTTTCATCTTCCAATCACATACATTAAAATCTTTGTCTGTATCATCCAATATTGGCTTATAAATATCACTAATCTGTTTTTACAAAGCCATTTCACTGGAAAACTGTGAAAATACGTAATAAGTACATGCATGATAAACTGCATCATGCAATGTGTGTATTATGCAACTCTCGCTAACAGGAAAAAAAAATTGCAAGATACTGAAGGGATCTACAAGGATATTTGTGTACTTCCTCAGCTAGGAAAGCCACGAAATTTGAACGGAACATATACTGTATATGTTTCTGCCTGCAAAGAGTTACATGGAAAAGAATTTAAAATTTGTTTTTTTACCTCTTGGTCATAAAGTGATGGTATTTACTGTTGTCAAGAGCAGGAGCAGTGTCTAAATTCATGCTCAATTCCACATACTTTGGAATGTTTGTACTGTAATAGTACTGGTATCAACATTGGTTATTTGAGCAGAAGTACCCATATTCTTATTGCTAAAAATAGTACTGTACTGTTCAATTTCTTCTTCTCATGGCAACCAGGTGTGTAGCTTAATTGCTTAGGCACTCACCTCCTGTGTTTATAACAAAGTATCAAATCCCAGCATAGTCAGTATAAAATTTAGGTTTTCTTAAATGATAGAGATGTTTTACTTAAATTATATAGATACATGCCACTAGTATTCGTGGTGCATTCAAACTACTTTAGACCACAATTAGTTTCAGCATTGTTAAATATCCTGCTTGGTGTTTTTCTGTTACAACACTAATTGTGTATGACATTTCTACATCAAGGACTGAACTAAATCAATCTTTACAGTGAATCTGGAAATTGCTATATTCTTTCTCACAAGTTGCTTTACGTTACACAGACACAGATAGGTCTTATGACAATGGTGGGATAGGAAAAGGCTAGGAGTAGGAAGGAAGCAGCCCTGGCCTTAATTAAGGTATAGCCCCAGCATTTACTTGGTGTGAAAGTGAGAAAGCACGGAAAACCATCTTCAGGGCTGCCGACAGTGGGATTCGAACCCATTATTTCCCGAATGCAAGATCAGAGCTGTGTGCCCCTAACCGAATGGCCAACTAAATATTCAATTAATGATGTTTCACTACACTATAATTCCTTGGGGGGGGGGGGGGGAGGGGGTCCCCATATATATCAGACAGATACATGTTACTAGAAATATGTACCTCTCTTCAGGTTTATATTAGACACATCTGAATCAATAGCCGACGATTTCTGATTCACTCAGAATATTACATGCATTGTAGTGTTAGTTCGATGCACAATCACTATCCATCTAATACTTCAGTCTATACATATTCTGGTCCTGCAGTTAGTTCCGAACCTTGTGTGTACACTTATGACACTGATACACTGTTGTAACATTCATTTAGCAACATATCGTCCGGCTCCATGGCTAAATGGTTAGCGTACTGGCCTTTGGTCACAGGAGTCCTGGGTTCGATTCCCGGCAGTCGGGAATTTTAACCATCATTGGTTAATTCCGTTGGCACGGGGGGCTGGTTGTATGTGTCGTCTTCATCATTATTTCATCCTCATCACGACGTGCAGATCGCCTACGGCGTCAAATTAAAATACCTGCACCTAGCGAGCTGAACATTTCCTCAACACTCCCGGCACTAAAAGCCATATGCCATTTCATTTAGCAACTTGTCCGTATTACCAACTTGCTCTCACAAGCCTTACTATAGGATCATTTAACTGTACAAAGGCACTGTCATTCTTTCTTTGTGGTATGGCACAATGCTCAATATATTTGCAACAATGCCTGAATAATATTGCCACACACCTGAATTGAAATCTGCAACCCTCCTGTGAACAAATTTTAAACTGTTATGACTATGATGACTTAATTTTTATTTGCTTGGAAAAATCTTGTCACACGCTGCAGTTTGGTATTTTCAGTTTCCAGCCTTACGGATATTGCTTTTTCATTCCCATCAGTGTGATATTAATGATCTATTTGAATCCTAATAAACAGAGTGAAGTTAATGCATCCTGTAAATAGCAGTTCTTTAAATCTCCCTATATTAACCCGAGTGGTGGTTCACCAAGCCCGTGTATGGGATAATTGTCTCGCTCCGCTCTCAAGTCCACAGTCGGCTCGTGACAGGCAGATTTTAAAAGCATTTTATTTTATTTGTAATGCATATTCGGTGAAATGCTTATTTTTAGCACATTTCATCCTCCTTGCACAGGAGAGTTACAATACTTGTGTTAAAAACAGCTGAAAGAAACTGAAAGAATTGTCCACGAAACTTTTCAATCCAGAATCAGCTGCATAGAACTTACATTTCTTCGGATGCAGGTTCTACTTTTTACAATTTAGTTTTCTGCTTGGTGGTTCAGGCACCTGATCTTCATCCTCACTATCTTCATCTTCAGTTGAATCACCGAATTAGGCTGACCTTTTAGGCGACGAAGCTGTAACAGAACTAGAAAACGTGCTTGAAGTTGAAGGTGTGATTGAAGCCGTTCCATCAGCAGAATCAGATAACAAATCACTATTATCGTTATCTTCTTCAAAGTCACTACCCAATATGAGGGCAAGAGCTTCCTCCGCAGTATATATTTCCTCCGTCATCAGGCCTTTCACAATTTCAAAGTGATTGAAAGCTAAAAGAAGCACAAGCAAATCAGCACAGGGGAGCAACTAGGCATGAAGTGAGTAGCATACCGGACACATTGCTTTCATCTTCACCCTGGTTACTCCTTCATAGGTTATGATTTTCATTTCCATGTTGACGTATAACTAATATAATAGAGTTTGAGGGATGTTCCACCATTCAACACATTGTAAAATATATTAAATTTATTGGGCGAAAACCGGTTTCGACTTCCTTGGAGTCATCATCAGTTCTTGTTGAAAATCAAATCAAGGGGAATCCGATAACAATCATCATTAGTGTTGTCTACATACATCTCGATTGGTTGACATAAGACATCATGATAAAAATGGCGATTGCCTAAAAACACATCAATGGGTTGCAAAACATACACCTTGAATTGTAACATATACATGGTATACAATAAATTTAATATATTTAACAATGTGTTGAATGGTGGAACATCCCTCAAACTCTATTATAGTCCTGACGCTCAACGTACACCCAAGCGGTATCTTCTGATCTCAAAACTTGGCCCACCCTGGTAATAATGAGGGTTGACAGTCTGCCCGCCCTAGTGATAATGAGGGTTGACAGTCGGCTCCTTTCCTCTGAACACAAGAGGCGCGTGTCGTTTAAAAGGCAAGTGAGCTCTGTCAAAAGCAAGGTTGTCATATTTTGCGTCGATTATTTAAACATGTTAACATTTAATTTATTCTAAAGTCAAAATATAAATATAAAAACTGGATAATGAACCACAGCACGAACCAATATCGCAGAATAATTTGTTTCGTGCTTAATCCATGCGGTGGTCACAGATGTTGAAAGAAAGAAAGAAAGAAAAAACAGGAAGAAGGCATTGGCAAATAAACTCGACAAAGACTAAACGTAAATTGATACCAACGTAGGCCCATTAAAATATTAATTTTATGCTGCTAATATCAGTGTCTCGCTTTCAGTAAAGAAATGAAAAGTGCAACAATTTTTTACAATTTGTTTTATGTCGCACCGACACAGATAGGTGTTATGGCGACTATGGGCTAGGAAAGGTCTAGGAGCGGGAAGGAAGTGCCCGTGGCCTTAATTAAGGTACTTCCCCAGCATTTGCCTGGTGTGAAAATGGGAAACCACGGTGAACCATTTTCAGAGCTCCCGACAGTGGAGCTTGAACCCATTATCTCCCCGATGCAAGCTCACAGCTACGCGCCCCTAACCGCACGGCCAACTCGCCTGGCAAAGGAAAAGTAAAATCACGAACTAGGGACTGGGATAATAATAATAATAATAATAATAATAATAATAATTGTCCGCCTCTGTGGTGTAGTTGTTTAGTGTGATTAGCTGCCACCCCCGGAGGCCCAGGTTCGATTCGCGGCTGTGCCACGAAATTTGAAAAGTGGTACGAGGGCTGAAACGGGGTCCACTCAGCCTTGGGAGGTCAACTGAGTAGAGGTGGGTTCGATTCCCACTTCAGCCATCCTGGAAGTGGTTTTCTGTGTTTTCCCTCTTCTCCTCCAGGCAAATGCCGGGATGGTACCTAACTTAAGGCCACGGCCACTTCCTTCCCTCTTCCTTGCCTATCCCTTCCAATCTTCTCATCCCCCACCAAGGCCCCTGTTCAACATAGCAGGTGAGACCGCCTGGGCGAGGTACTAGTCATTCTCCCCGGTAGTATCCCCCGACCAAATGTCTCACGCTCCAGGACACTGCCCTTCAGGCGGTAGAGGTAGGATCCCTCTGAGTCAGAGGGAAAAACCAACCTTGGAGGGTAAGCAGATTAATAATAATAATAATAATAATAATAATAATAATAATAATAATAATAATAATAATAATAATAATAATAATAAATATCGGAGTATATAGTTCGGACAAAAAATAGCCAGCAAACTTAGCTACTTTTAAAACAAATGCAGTATTTACCTTACCTCTATTTGTCGTCCTCGTCATTGTCTGCTAGGTGAATTACAAATCTATCTTGGTTGCTATCCGTGTCGTGTTTCATGTACTTCTCTTCTGCCTTAATGGTGCTTCGAACACAAGCAGACCACCTCTCAGGACCGATCGTTCCAGCTCCTTCACGAAGAAGTTGACACACACTAGCACTCAAAGTTGGCGTAACATTATTTTTCCTAACATATGTCTTCAACTGAAACCAGATCATTTCTTTAAAGTACAGTGATATGGAGGGAGTCGCAAAACTTCGTGTCCACGTGAGGCTGCGATCTCCTCTACAGCGTACCTTTTACTGATATTGGCTGATTTGATTTCCTGCAACATAACTGCCTTGATGGGTACAGGTTTTGGCACGGGAATGTTATTGTACTCCATAAACTTAATAATGTCCTTAATATTAGTGTTCATGGAAGGAAACCTAATCAGCTGCTGCGAATGATAGCTTGCGTTGTCCATCACGATTACACATTTTCGGTCACTTGGTAGGTTCTCTAGAAGATGAGACCTAAACCAGTTTTCGAAAACTTGAGCTGTCATTTCGTCATGGCTATCAGCTTTGCAGTCTCCAATGTTTTTAGCCGATAAATAAAGGCAATTCTCAACCCAGCCCTCACTGCCTCCAGCATGCAATACCATAATACGCTTGCCCCGCGATGTTGGTGCTTTGAGTATGCAATTACAAGTTCCATCATCCCACCCTTTCTTCACAATGTCATGAGTATCGTACCAAGTTTCATCTAGATAGACAACTCTGCATCCCTCGGAACGCAACTTCCGGAGACGCTCTGTGAATTTATATCGCCAAGCTACTATTCTAGCAGATTCCATTACAATCTGTTTTTTCTTCAGAATACGGAAACAAAACCCAAGTTTTTTCAACAGCTGTTGTAGAGTAGTTTTTTCATAAGGAAAGCCACACACATTTTTCAAATGTTTTAACAGTTCCTGTACGGTTGGTGACTTACCTTTAGTAAAGAATGCATATACCTCGCGTCTCACCAAGTCACAGCAAAAATCATCAATTTTATTAAAGATAACCCTATTATTACCACACTTTTTCGGAGTTGTAGGTCCCCTCTTTACTATTTTACTTACAGTTTTCCTGTTAAGTTCAACATTTTAGCTGTCTCAGAAATATAACCCTTGTGAACGTTGTTCTTCATAACGTATTCGTATGCGTTATATACCAGCCATTGACTTTGCTTACTTAAAGTTTTAGTCGCCTTTCTTTTCTCCACGGAACGACTACTACCCAGCTGAGTATCACTCGCGGGCGCGGAACCACTACTGCTCGGCTGAATATCAATTGTGGGCATGGAACCACTACTACCCGGCTGAGTATCACTCGTGGACACGGAACCACTGCAGCTCGGCTGAATATCACTCGCGGGCGCGGAACCACTGCTACCCGGCTGAGAATCACTCGCGGACACGGAACCAGTACTACTCGATCGAATATCACTGTTACCGGTGCTCGGTTGAGGATCGTTTGCCTGCACTGGCAGATTTAATTCAGGATTTTCTGATGCAATAATTTCCAGGTGTGATTCCCATGGCCTCCACATTACTGCGTGAAGCGAAGTGAAAAACAACACACTTCACAAATATTAATTAACGAAGCAAAGAAATAATCCAAAACTTTCAAACAACGAACAAAGTAAGTGTGAATTGTCTGAGCTAAAAATAGAGACTGACGTCTATTTAACAAGAGGTGCATTGACAACAGAGCTGTGAGGATTTCTGAAGGGGAATGCGAACTTCCGTTTTAAAGCCCACTGCCATCATAAATCACCCCCTGCTAGGCCCGTAAGTGGCCAGGGTGATCAAACGTTTGCCGAACTCTTTGAATGCCGCTGGGTACGGGTTGAGCGTCAGGACTATATATTACTGGTTACTCCTGCCATCTGGTGATCATAGCCATAGATTCCCAAGACAGCCACGAGAGACCTCCAAGGCCTAACTTCCACAGCAGTCTATCGTAGTAAAACAGAAAACAGCTGAAAGACACCCAACTTCTACAGCAGTTGACTGGCTATGAGGCACAGCTCCAGCACAACTGCTACAGCAGTCCATTGGGTGCATGGCACAACTCCCTCATGACTGCTACAGCAGTCAACTGAAGTGAAAGAGTTAAGTTCAGTCATTTTCACTATCTCCAGCTTGGTTGATGTAAAATGTAAGATTAGCCAGAAAGCTTACCTCAGATGAGCCAACCTAATCATAAAAGCTGCATTAAAATTAGCAAATGTGTTTGTAGCTTGATGTACCTGCATATTATAGGCAAGATAACTCATGCCATGTACTTAGAACAGGCGCTAAAGATTATACTTTTCAGATGATGACTTTGATGTTAGACTCGGTCATTCAAACAGTACCTCTCAAGAAAATCATTCTACCTCTGCCTATATTCAGAATGAATTTTTAAAATGGGAGAGGTGTTATTTGGAAAGTCTCGATACTTGTACTGTCCTATAAAATGTAAATGTTTAAATGAATCAATAAGTTTTTGAAAATTGAGATAAACAATTTGCTAAAACAGGATGTATATAAAATAGACTACAAAATTATATACAATCTGGACTATCCTAATGCTTTGTTACTTCACTTGAACAATATTGAAAATAAAAAATTGCTCTCATTTCTACAAAATGAAAATTCCACAGACACACTTAGTGATCCAGAATTATAAGAATTATTAAACAATATGGAAAATAGCAGCAACAAAAATGTGTAAATTATTTTACATTCATGGTAGATGTTGGTAGACACATGTGGAATCACAGCTTCCAGGTCCCAAGGTATTTGCCCTTTGTGTTCCCACTGCATGACAGTTGTCATGCTTAATGGCTACACTGTACCTTATTCTTCAGGTATTCTTTTCTAATGACACCAACAAGAAAAGTACAATTCAAGCAGTGTTCACATAAAAGTTTTGAAGTTCAAATGTAACAATGAAAGCAATCTTAGAAACAAAATCTATGTAATAATAAAAGAGAAATTCTTAGTTTGAAATCAGACTAGGAGACAGAATAAAATAGTAGGTTTTTATCAATTAGAACAATGGGACCGGTACCATGATACTTGTAACCATGAATTAATATCACTGCAATCTTACCCAGTATTGCTTAGTTTTCATTGGAAATCTGTGCAAAATGTACAGAACAATAGATCTGTATACAAAAAAATGTTTAAACACCTTGATTGGTCTTTATTGAAATTTTAAAATTTAACCTTCTGTGCCTAGTATATGTGTAAAATAGGATTAATTTTCAATATTCTAGCTAAATAATTACGTATGTTTACCACAGTACTTGTAAAAACTCATAATATAGATCTCTCAATCCTCAGCCACACTTGGATCCATCAAATCAAATTCGAAGAATGTTTCCTTATAAGAATCCTTCATCATTTGACACCATATTTCTGCCTTCTTGGAAGTCTATGAAATTAGATAATATTATTATCGGCACACTTTATCTTGGTGCCTTTGTGTTCGGGGTGAGGAGTAAGGAGGGAGCTGTCCCCGTTCCGATATTGCTGCCAACTGAATGAAAATGAAATATGAATTGAATCGAGAATATGATCGATCGATATGAAGTTTCTAAACCGTTATTACCTTAAGCCAACAACTATGTCACATACACATTATATAACATTTCTCAATGCAAATCTTGTTCCTAGCATGAATTCTATAGTTTGGCTTTGCTGTGTAAACAACAACAGTACTAGTACGTAAAGTGTACGCCAGATGTCATACAACGATGCTTAAGCGATTCATAGTTTGTGTTTCAAAGGTTGCCAGTACGAATCTCAAAGATTACCGAGGTCGATCAATTCAGCACTAGGGTGTAAATGCACCAAGATAAAGTGTGCCAATAATACTTGGTACTCAGGTCTAGGGAAGTGCCTACCCTTAACATTATACAGTATAACACCTTCTTCCATCCTTCCCATCCTGCAGCAGTAACCTGCTTTCAATGATGGGCTCTGCTATTCTTTCTTTATCTTCCACCAATTAAGACTTCAGCCAAAATCTCTGGATTTGTTTGATGTTTCCTTCCCCATAGTGTGTCCACTCAGTGAATTCTTATCTAATAAGTTTTCACTCTCCATCCATTTTGTATACATATGTTTGTTACAAATACTAGTATTATTGAAGGAATAATTCAGTACAGGACTAACAGAGAAATTTCTTGTTTGTGTGCTGTTGCCTGTCCTTCCCACCATGACAAGGGAAGCTTTATTACCTACCTAATTATAAACATTACATTTTAAGAGTGGTAAAAATGCTGCTCATTTACTCCTTCTTTATTCCTTTCTTCACTCAAGTACTGTTAATAATTATTTTAATTTCTTGTAGCACAGTAATAGATTTAGAAGTTAATTTTGTTCTTTACAATCAGAGAATAGAAAAATTTGATCAATTCTAGATACCTTCAACCAGTAGCGGTGAATGGGGTGGCAAAACAACAAAAGTACCTACATGTGTGGGAAGTAGCACAGGGGGAAGATTTTGATTCAATACCATACAATAAAACTTTAACTAAAGGAACAATATTACACATGTATTACAATTAAATAGAAGTACGGCAAAAATGCATCAATTAAAAATCTTTTAGTACTTGACTACACACTAAGAAACTAAGGCAAAGGGAGACTGCCTGAGAGTCCATGGCCTTGGAAAAAAGTATACCCCTGCTACCCCTCCTCACAGCACGCCACATGCTGTGGCACTATACAAAATTGGATAGCTACGACGAACACCATTTTGTGCACATTTCCACTATTTAATAATTAAAGAAAATAAAGGAAAGAATTATCTGGTAAGACAATAGGGCTTGTACAAATTGTTTTTTAAAGTCTTATTAATTCCTAGTTTCTGGAGGATAAAATGGAAAGTGCGGGTGGGGGAGGCAGGGGGGGGAGTCACCGCTACTGCCTTCAAGCTCAAAAGGTAGAGACAAAAGCCCTCAAAGGAGTAGAAGGTAAAAGCTTCTGCTATTCATAACTCTGGCACTGTATAGGACAGAGTAGTCAGCTGTTTCTACTCCAAGGAATTAGCCTGGGACTCATTTCTGTTGAAGGCTGAGTGATCCCCAGAACCATGTTCCTCTCCAAGAGTGAAAGTCCCATTTCTATATTTTCAACTTCCTGATAGGGAATTGAACCCACGTCCTTCCAGATGAGCCAAGCTGACCTTCAGCACCTTAGCTACGAAGTCCTTATTTTCAGCATCAACCAGTATTTAAAGACCTGATGTGTAGTTATACCTTCTAGGCTCAGTAAGTGATTTTTAGATGAACACAAAAATTATAACATTAGTTCAACACATCTGCAACTTGTAGTTTGCCACCCCAGTTGACAGAGAAATTGTATAACTTCTGTAATTTAACAATATTTAATGTAGGTATTAATCAACAAAATTATAATTGTAAGCCAAAATTATACATTTCATTGCTTCCATTGTGGCATCCTTCAACTGAGGGAAGTTTTTGTGAATAAAAAATTATTTTTATGCCTAATGTTGAAAACTAAATAGAGAAGTAACAAAGCAATGACTTGCTATCACTGTTACATTTGAATAGCTTAATGAAGCTGTAACAGAATAATTTATTCAATAATGATTAATTAAATAAAATGCAAATTAATATGGTTGGGTAATTTTTTAATGAATAAGATTTTATTTCTCTTAATCTCAAATAAATAATTTTAACATAATCTTCAATGTTTGAATAATACATAAATAAATTGTATCATAAGAATATGACATTAAGGAGCCTGATCATACTGCACAATTTGCACCATTTTCTTTTATACAAGAGGTGGCGGTGCTGATTATTGTTTTAAGAGGAAGTGCAACCAGGCAACCATCTTCTATCAACATTAATGAATGAAAACCTACAACCTGTTTTCCAGTCAATGACTGGGTCAGGGATGGAAAGAATGAAGCCTCCTTCTTGCAGCGAGGATAGGAATTGTCCACTGGGGTAATGATTAATGATTGGCAGATGAAATCTAATGCTAGTGGAGAGTGTTGCTGGAATGAAAGATAACAGGGAAAACCGAAGTACCCGGAGAAAAACCTGTCGTGCCTCCGCTTTGTCCAGCACAAACCTCACATGGAATGATGGTGATATGAACCACGGAACCCAGCCATGAGAGGCCGATGTGCTGCCATCTGAGCCACGGAGGCTACATCTTCAATTAACATTAATGAGAGGGAAAATGGAAGGGATTCATTACATCAAAAAATGAAGGTGTCGAGCAATGAAAGACAAGGGCCATGAAAGGCAAGAATATGAAAGACTCCCTAGGCCTCATAAACCTAATACCATTGGGGTTGGTAAAGAACCAGAGTTGACCAAGGGAGGTCGGGTAGGATAGATGAAAGTGAAAAGCCTTGCACAAGTAAGTGGAAGCAATGGCAGGACTCAGCCAAGGGCGCTGTGGTGGCCAACCCATGCTCACAACTTAACATTACCTGGAGCCCCTTTTAGTCACATTTTATGGCAGGAAGGTGATACCGTGAGTGTTATTTTACTGCCACACCCACAGGGTTTTTTTATACATGATAGAAGACGGTAATTAAAGACATAGGATAATAAACAATACATGTAAATCATTTACCAATATTGTGTCCGGCTCCATGGCTAAACGGTTAGCATACTAGCCTTTGGTTCAATGGGTCCCGGGTTCGATCCCCGGTTGGGACAGCGATTTTAACTTTCATTAGTTAATTCCTGTGGCTCGAGGGCTGGGTGTTTGTGATGTTTTCAGCATTAGATTTCATCCTAGGTAAGGCTCCATCTTCACAGACGAGCAGGTCACTTATACAGCATCACACTGAAAGACCTGCACCAGGCCTCTCCGAAGGCCACATGATATTATTATTATTATTATGATATACCAATATTGTATATCAAATGTTATATTCAATCTATGTAAACTGCATGAACCTCTACTGAAACATGAGAGGGAGGCAGGTGTTAGTGGGTGTGAGAGGGAATTTGTTTTTTGCTAGTTGCTTTACGTCACACCAACACAGATAGGTCTTTTGGCGATGATGAGATAGGAAAGGGATAGGAGTGAGAAGGAAGCAGCCGTGGCATTAATTAAGTTACAGCCCCAACATTTGCCTGGTGAAAAAATGGAAAACCACGGAAAACCACTTTCAGGGCTGCCGACAGTGGGGTTCGAAGCTCACAGCTGCACATCCCTAACTGCATGGCCATCTTGCTTGGATTTCTGGAAATTATTAAGTTCTTCACAGATCTAACTCTCAAGACAAATGTTGTCACAATCTTGTGCACAACTAGAAGATCAGCCATGGTACTGTATGTTTCTTGTATTTAATATTTTATCAGACCTAATATTAATGATTATCAAAATATAATTCACTTCCTACAACAAACATAAGTTTTCTTTAGGTTCAATTGTTTCTGAGTAAAGTGCACCTGCGAAGAATTAACACAATACCATGTGCTCATTGTTCCTTTGAGCACCTGTACATTATGACTAACTTGTCACATAGTGTAGACCTACTATTGCTCAAAATTAGGATACAGTTAAAAGATATGGGAAACTGTCAAAACATACCATAATTTTAAGTATAATTTTTCCCACAAATGTAAGATAGATCAGCAGTCCGTGAAGTTTACGAGACCTTAAACTTTGGGAACACTAGTGCATAATAACCTTACATCATCTGACTTTTCAATTGTTGAATTATTATAAGTAGAGATCTGTTAGTTTACAGTAAGTTACGTTCCTTTCAAGTTAAAATATATCATTGCCTATAACTTCCAATCTGACTTAATTGTGGGCACCGTAATGTGGGGAATACCGTCAATTTTCTTGGTGATTTTAGTGTAACTTTCCCAGGAATGGCTACAGTATTTGATAGGAATTAAAAACATAACTTAATAGCTTACATTTTATTCCAAATTTGAACTACCAATAAATTTTAATTTTTAAGTACAAAATGAAGATACTAAAGTTATGAACTGTAAAAATTAAAGTATGTTTAATTATAACTTGAGCATCCATGGCTCAGGCGGCAGTGTGCCAGCCTCTCACTGCTGGGTTCCATGGTTCAAATCCTGGTCACTCCATGTGAGATGTGTGCTGGACAAAGCGGAGGCGGAACAGGTTTTTCTCCGGGTACTCTGGTTCTCCCTGTCATATTTCATTCCAGCAACACTCTCCAGTATCATTTCATCTGTCATTCATTAATCATTGCCCCAGAGGAGTGCGACAGGCTTTGGTAGGCAGCACAATTCCTATCCTCGCCACTAGATGGGGCTTCATACATTCTATTTCTGATCCGGTCGAATGACTTGAAACAGGCTGTGGATTTTCATTTAATTATAACTTACCATTATTTTGGCAATGAATTTAATTTTTTTCAGCTTTCCATAAAATAGATCAAAAATATGTTTCATGATTGGTGTAACCCTATGGTATGGGATAATACTGATCATATACTTGTTTCGCATTCTAAACTGTATAACATCATCATTGCGGTTATACCGATCAATATTTTAAGTTTTTAAAAATATTACTGATGGCTCAATGGGATGCAGCAGTGAAATTTACTTAATTAATTAATTTGTTTATTTAAGAACAAAATGATAGTCTAATACAGAAAACATAATGAATAACCATAATAATAAATAAGTGGATTACTATCTTTATTTCCTTATATCTATAGGAATAACCTTACATAAATTAATCAAAAACAAGTTTTCAAATTCTGGATATAAATAGTTGGCAATCATCATTGAGATGCTCTATATTCAAGCTGAATTCCTTTTGTATTTGTGAAGGAAAACCTTCCATAAGAGCAAGATATCTTAGGCACTTTCCTCACTATTTTCTCCTTTTTCCACTTCTGCAATATCAGGCTGTCTGGAAACACAAAAGTGATCATAACATTCTTTACTACTTTCTTTCTCATAAAACTGACTTCATACACTAATCCTCCTAAATCTTCTTCAATTTTTCCTATAAAATATCAAACTGCCCTTTTAGTTGGAAATCTAACTATTACAAAGTCTCCACCAAATACAAGCATTTCTTACCCAGTGAACTTTTTATAAACTCTTCCCATGATTGGTGTTATCTTATAAAATTACAGAATGTTATAGTTACCAAACCAAACCAAACCAAACCCCATGGCACTACAACCCTTGAAGGGCCTTGGCCTACAAGCGACCGCTGCTCAGCCCGAAGGCCTGCTGATTACGAGGTGTCATGTGGTCAGCATGACGTATCCTCTCGGCCGTTATTCTTGGCTTTCTAGACCGGGGCCGCTATCTCACCATCAGATAGCTCCTCAATTCTAATCACGTAGGCTGAGTGGACCTCGAACCAGCCCTCAGATCCAGGTAAAAAATCCCTGACCTGGCCGGGAATCGAACCCGGGGCTTCCGGGTAAGAAGTAGGCACACTACCCCTACACCACGGGGCCGGCAATGTTATAGTTATATAAATATATAATGTTTATATTAACTGAAAAACACAACTGAATTCATTTTACACCTCATGAGCGATCCTAGATCATTTACCTTCTGAATGCAGCAAGCCTTGCTGTGCAAAAGAAGTAATTCTTGTAACTTTAATAATACAGATTTCCATCTTCACTATTGGAGTTCTTATTTTCATTAAATAATGATGAATGCACACCGTCAATATTCATTGTTGTCGGCGAATATTTTTCTTTTGTAGAATGCCTGCACTTGGACCAGATAAAAACCAGGGGTGTTCAGGAGAGTTACCTTTTTGAAAAATAATGCAAATGATTGGTGTTACCTCACTATATCAGTGTTACCCTAGTCTACAGTACTTCAGACATGATTCATCGAATGACCGTAGCAAATTAAAAATTTTGTTTCCTCTTCACCAACAGAAAATTTTCTGTAGCACGATTTTGTCAATCATACAAGAGAACATTACAACTTGTGTAGATAATTACTCAGGCTTTCAAAAACATTTTATTTCTATAAAATATAATTAATTATAGCTGGCCCCATGGTGTAGGTATAGCATGCCTGCCTCTTACCTGAAGGCCCTGGGTTCGATTCCCGGCGAGGTCAGGGATTTTTACCTGGATCTAAGGGCTGGTTCCCACTCAGCCTACATGATTACAATTGAGGAGCCATATGACTGTGAGATGGTCGCCTGGTGGGCCATGGCCCTTTGGGGCTGTTGCGCCATGGTGTTGGTTTTATAATTAATTACAACATAGCAAGCTGAATTTTTTTCATAAATTCTATGACTGAATTTATTTTATCGACATAATTATTTATTAATCCAAATAGAAGTAAATACAGTTGACGTTTAGCATAAGTTTTGTATTAACAATCACACACAAGCAAAAATTTTTTTCTGACTCCTAGCTTACTTGAGGGCTCACATTCCAAATTACTAAATGCATTCAACATATCTGAAATGATATGTAATTCCAGGTGCAGTCCATTATTATGATTATTTTTGTTGTTGAGTTGTTATTATAATATTCAGTATTGTAACTGAATCATTTTATATGAATTTTGAGCATATTTTAAAAGCTAAAACAAACAAAGAATGTAAATTTCATTTCATTCAGATATTCTTCATTGTGTAGGGCCTATCAGTATGGTATGCACAGTGCCTATATGGTAGCTACTTTGTTATTTACTCTGGACTTCTTGTCTCTTCATTCAAGGCACTCTATCATATAAATTCTAATAACATACTCTAGAACAAATCTTGAGCAAAACTTGTGTAAGTTTGATTTATGATGTTTAAATAGGTGACAATAATAAACTGGAGCCTATCAAACAAAACCCCAACTTTGAAAATTTGTGTATTCAGTGACAATTTACCAGTACCTACAGTATTAATTAGAGTCTGGTTTACAAGTCATTTTCTGAATATGATGTCCAGGATTTTATAAATAAACTTGTATTGTTGTCATTGATGTATGGAAACTCCTTTTTGGCCAAATACCTCCATCCTGACATTGGTCAGATTCTAAACAAAAACTAACTTATCTGTAGCATACTGGTATGGTGTCTCTTTCTAGTTTCCAATAGATAGAAAAGTAGGCTAAATCTTTTTATACCAATTGGTTACATCAGAAAAAACTGTGAATCTTTCTATTCTAAGGCATAGACGGAGCCTCTAGTTAGAACACATTTTCCTAAGTTTTGTTACCATCTGATACAGTATCTGTTTCTGTGTATATCTGAAAATGGTGTATTGATGTTTTGATCTCGCTAAGGCATGAACTATTTCTTGATCAACACTACTGATCTAAACTACATAAGCCTGTAATTCAATATTTTTGGCTACTTATTATTGTCTTGTTTGAATACCGGTACCAGTACTAGAATATACTGAAACTCAATTACTGGTATGTTTTGAGATTTCTACTTATTCAATAAAAACAGAAGAAATTACCCAACCAGCATATTTACACTAAGGCCCTATGATATTCCATTGTATGTATGAAATGTGGTTTGTCATTGACAGGCAATAAATATAATAACTTAATGAAAATTATCCTAAAGTCAGATATCAAACAAAATTTTATTAATGTACAGTACATGATCTGTACAAGAAGTCACAAATACTATTATTACCATATTATTATTAACAGTATGAATTGTTCACAGTAAATAACTCAGCTCTCATCTAAAAAAATTAGCACAGGCACGCATATTTACTCATCCACATATGAGAATCAACAATGCAAGTACCAGTTATATAATAATTTCATTAACAAAAATCACTTTGCAAAATGTTCAATGACTTCTTGCAGATGATGTTTAATTTATTTCACTTTTAAAAAATGCTATGTTGTGAGAAAACCAGTGTTACTCTTATGCAGTAGTAACATTATGGAATAACATTGTACAGTTGAAATTAGTGTAGAAAATTCACATTCCATTGTAAATGCATTAATAAAGTGGGATTGTAATGAGTTTTTTTATGAGCTGCATGACAATTTAGAAATTTGTAATGAGGGAATTTTGAAAAGTTAACATTGTTTACTCAGTGCAGTTTTGTGTAATTTCTTAGGAAGTGGCTGGAATTGTGAGTGAACAAAATAAATCCTAGTGTCATCTTCATTTGTAAATGAAATGAATCTTTTACCTATGCTAATGTCCTTATATGCATCCAGCTGAGACTACGTCTTAACCCTGAAATTTTTTACACTAGAACTCTATCCCAGTCTAGGTTCAGTAGTCTTGTACATAGGCAAAAATGCTGCACACATTTATGTATGAGAATGTACGTAATGTCCACTTTATATAGCCCATTCTTCTCTCTCCTAAACTACAGCAGTTAATAGCAATTATTAAACTACTATGCAGTTAAGTAGACTGATGCTGGCTGACTTATACTTAAGATTTAGCTTTCAAAAGAACAACTCTAACGGGTTAATAATTTTTCAGCAAACACTGTAAAAAGTTAATGGATGAAATTTCTCTTCAAGACGTAATTTGCGACAATTTGTGTGGAGACATCACAGGTGGTGATTATTATTGTTTTGAGAGAAAGTACAACTGGACAACCATCCTCTATCAATGCTGATCAGAGGGAAAAGATGGAAGGGATCTGACACTTCAAAAAGTGAAGAAAGACAAGGACCACGAAGGGCGTGAAAATGAAAGACTTCCTAGGACTCAATACCTAATACTGTTGGGGTCAGAAAAGAACAAGAGTTGACCAAGCAAGGATGGGTACAATAAATGAAAGTAAGTAGAAGAACTGCCAGAACTGAGCTAAGGGCCCTGCAGAGGCCAACCAACCCTCCCAAGTTAAGAGCCCCTGGGGACCCTTTTAGCTGCCTCTTAGGACAGGCAGGGGATACTGTGGGTGTTATTTTACTGCCCCCACCCACAGGGGGTTGGTGTGGTTTCCTTTGCAAATAAAACATGCTGCTTGTTCCTTAGGTACCTTGTATTCAGAGTGATAATCGAGACCATCATACCAGTTGCATTGCAGAGGGTAATATGTGTGCATGTAGCAGCAAAACTATAAAAGGCAATTAAAACATTGGATTATGAGAGATGGGCTATGGTGAATGGGGTACCATAAAATGAGGTGATTCTGATCAGATAGTGTGAATTTGATCATTTATGTATTTTTCTACATTATGAAATGTTACCACGGCACTGTAACAGTCCGATTGCTGATCAGTGCTTGAGTTCTAAATGAACTGGTCTGCAATAATGGTAATGAAATAATGGTAATGCAAGATATAGCAGATATCCTGGATTCAGGAGGCCAAATGGACTGTATTGCGATTAACCTATCTAAGGCATTTGATAGGGTAGATCATGGAAAACTACTGGCAAAAATGAGTGCAATTGGACTAGAAAAAAGAGTGACTGAATGGGTGGCTATGTTTCTAGAAAATAGAACTCAGAGAATTAGAGTAGGCGAAGCTTTATTTGACCCTGTAATAATTAAGAGGGGAATTCCTCAAGGCAGTATTATTGGACCTTTATGTTTTCTTATATATATCAATGATATGTGTAAAGAAGTGGAATCAGAGATAAGGCTGTTTACGGATGATGTTATTCTGTACAGAGTAATAAATAAGTTACAAGATTGTATCGGCTGCAGGGTGACCTCGATAATATTGTGAGATGGACAGTAGGCAATGGTATGATGATAAACAGGGTTAAAAGTCAGGTTGTGAGTTTCACAAATATGAAAAGTCCTCTCAGTTTTAATTACTGCGTTGATGGGGTTAAAGTTCCTTTTGGGGATCATTGTAATACCTAGGTCTTAATATAAGGAAAGATCTTCATTGGGGTAATCACATAAATATGATTGTAAATAAAGGATACAGATCTCTGCACATGGTTATGAGTGTATTTAGGGATTGTAGTAAGGATGTAAAGGAGAGGGTATATAAGTCTCTGGTAAGACCCCAACTAGAGTATGGTTCCATTGTATGGGACCCTCACCAGGATTACTTGATTCAAGAAGTGGAAAAATCCAAAGAAAAGCAGCTCGATTTGTTCTTCTGGGTGATGTCCGACAAAAGAGTAGCGTTACAGAAATGTTGCAAAGTTTGGGCTGGGAAGACTTGGGAGAAAGGAGACGAGCTGCTCGATTAAGTGGTATGTTAGAAGTTAGTATTCTCATTTTGGTTCTGTATTGAAGATGACGTATATCACAAATATTATTATAATATTTATAATATTTATTGAACAGGTGCCAACAGCCGTAGCCCTGTTGAAACACCGGATCCTGTGAGATCTCCGAAGTTAAGCAACATTGGGCGTGGTCAGGAGTTGGATGGGTTGCCACGCGCTGTTGGTGGGGGGTAAGGGAATGGAGGAGCGGAAAGGAACTGGCCACCCTACCGCACGTAAACTCTGGCTCAGGAACACTTCTGCGGAGGTTCAGACCTGCCTTCGGGCAGAATAACTCTTACCTTACCTTATTCAACAGGTGGATCTATAAATATTATAATAATATTTGTGATATAAGTATGCTTCTGTTGTGATTTCTGTTGGATGTTTATGGCTTATTTTGATGTGCTGACCTAGTGTTGGTGTTATTTAGTAGTTTTACGATCTCTATTTGCTGTTATTAGGGTTATATTTGTGAAAGTTTTACGCCCTAAGTGACAGCCATATTGGATTTCCCACAATCATTCCATAGATAACACTAGATAGAACGGCAATTTATTAAATCTATCTATAGTCTCTTGCCCTAAGTGTCAGCCATCTTGTCCGATTCAGCATAATTGCCATAGAAACCACGATTCACATAGGAACTTCACACTACATATCCGGTGTTACCTAGACCACAGAATCTGTTATGATATATGGAGTAGACCGTACAGCTAGTGTCTCAACGCCGAATGTTGGGCGGCGGGAAATAACCCGACCTTTAGGGAGGGATATGGCCCTCAGTGGAGGAAATGCCACTGGAATCTATAATGACGGAGGGCAGCAGCTTCGCCATTAGTGCACGTTGGCGTCAGCCAAGGTACCGGCTGATACGGTGATGTGACACACATTTGGGAGCGTAACCATAGTGGTGTAAGCGGTCTCAAAACTGTGCGAGGAAGGCAACGGGAAACCACCTCGTATTTAATCCCCAGGAAAATCTTTAGCATGACTGGAAAACATGAAACCAAGGCCCCCAGTCCCCGGCAGCCCTTCAGTGGGCAGGGGGTGCTAAGAATCTCCGGGCCAGTCATGAGAAGGATAGCAACGTGGAATGTTCGCAGCTTGTTTCAAAGTGGAAAGACTCATAACGCCATCAGAGAGATGGAGAGACTCAAGATCGACGTTCTTGGCATTAGCGAAATGCGTTGGCCTCATTCAGGAAAGTGTGTGGTCAGTGGTTATCAAGTATACTATTCTGGTAATGACGATCCTCGCCATCTTAATGGCGTGGGTTTCATTGTACATCGAGATATCAGTAAGTCTGTGAAAAATTTTATTCCAGTATCAGATAGGGTATGTTTAATACAGCTTAATGCACGACCAATTTTAGTGAATATCATCCAAGTATATGCTCCAACATGTGATGCGTCAGACGTTGATGTCGAAGATTTTTACACGAAAATCGAAGCAGCCCTGTCATATACCAAACCATCTGAGATAAACATTGTGATGGGCGATTTCAATGCTAAAGTCGGCCATGGTCGACGGGCTGATGTAGTCGGTGACTACGGATTAGGAACAAGCAATACTCGAGGTGATCGACTGGTCCAGATGTGCCAAGAGCAGAGCCTTATTATAGCAAACACGTATTTTCAGCTACCTCCACGTCGCCTCTATACGTGGACCTCTAATGCTGACAACAGTATTAGGAACCAGATTGATTACATCACAATTAACAAGCGGTTCAGAAATTCCATCAAATGTGTGAAAACATATCCAGGTGCTGATATCAACTCAGACCATAGCCTACTGTTTGCTTCCATGAATCTCAGGCTGAAGAAATGTCATTTAAAGGGGAGTTTTAGTCGGATTGAGATTCAGAAGCTTCAAGATCAAGCACTGAAGGATGAAGTTCAGTCAGCTCTACGTGTAAAACTTGCGGAAGTTCAAAACAGCGTTAATATAAATGATGTTGAAGGCACTTGGAATCACATCAAATGTGCAATTAACGACGTAAGTCAAGTAAAATTAATGAATGCTGGAAGAAGGAAAAACAAGCCATGGATGACAGAAGAAATCCTGAAACTGATGGACCAGAGAAGGTCTTTTAAAAACAAAGATCCTGTAAAGTACAAAAGTTTGCAGAATTTAATACGACAAAGAATAAGGAACGCAAAAGAACAACAACTCTCTGAGGAATGCAACGAAATAGAATTAATGAATTCCAAACATGATTTTTTTAACATGTACAAGAAAGTGAAACAAGTAACTGGTGCATATAACAGGAAGGGTAGTGGAGTCCTCCTTAATAAGAATGGTGACATCTTAGCGAGCACAGAAGAGAAACTTAAGGAATGGATGGAATATGTACAAAATCTCTTCTTGGATCGCAGAAATGTGGATCATGGTGTTTGGGCAGACGATGGTGTGGAAATCACACGTGCAGAAGTAGAATATGCCATAAGAACAGCGAAGAATGGGAAGGCTCCAGGCCCTGATGAGATGTATGCCGAGATACTGAAACTCCTTGAGAAAGAAAAATCCCTTTCATTATTAGTTGACCTATTCAACAGTATCCACCGCAGTGGAACCATTCCTCGAGACTGGCTCAAATCGACTTTCGTAATATTGCCTAAGAGAGCCAATGCAAAATTCTGCAATGAATATAGAACAATTAGTTTGATGAGCCACGTTCTGAAAGTATTCCTAAAAGTCTTGCATGCGAGAATTTATCATAAATGTGAGGAGAATATCGGAACCTCGCAGTTTGGCTTCAGGCATGGTTTTGGTACTAGAGAGGCATTATTCAGTCTGCAGATATTAGTCCAACGGTGCCGAGATGTCAATGTCGATGTTTTTGCTTGTTTCATCGATTACGAGAAGGCTTTCGATACAGTCCGCCATGATGAACTTATGAACATTCTTCGGGAATTAGGACTTGATGGACGGGACATTCGTATTATTGGTAATCTCTACTGGAACCAGTGTGCTGGCATAAGAGTTGATGGTCGTGTCTCGGAAGAAGTGTCAATTATGAAAGGAGTTCGCCAAGGCTGTATTCTTTCCCCCATGCTTTTCAACATCTATTCAGAAAAGATTTTCCGAGATGCTCTTTACGGAAAGACTCAAGGAATTGTGGTTAATGGTTTCATCATAAATAACATCAGGTACACCGATGACACTGTGCTACTTGCAACCAATCTCCAGGATCTACAGGAACTACTTAATGCTGTCACTGAAGCCAGCAGCGCAATGGGCTTGAAGCTTAATGTAAAGAAGACCAAGTGGATGGTTATAAGTAGGAATGAAGATGGCATTCGAGGTAATCTCACAACAGCGAAGGAACAGATCGCGAGAGTGGCAACATTTAAATACCTGGGATGTCACATCAATGATGACTGGGACCTTACTCACGAGATCCGATGCAGAATTGAGCAGGCCAGAACTTCTTTTCAGAGACTTAGGAAACTTTTGACAAGCCGTGACCTTTCCATTTCACTACGGACACGACTACTCCGGTGCTACGTTTTCAGCATTCTGTTGTACGGCGTTGAGGCATGGACACTAACTGAGACCATGTGCAAGAGATTGCAAGCATTTGAAATGTGGACGTACCGAAGGATGCTTAAGATACCTTGGACAGCTAAAATGACCAATATAGACGTTTTGCACCGTATGAACAAAGAACCAGAAATTCTCACTACCATCAAGAGAAGGAAACTAGAATACTTTGGTCATATGATGCGGAACTCTAAATACCACCTTCTGCAAGTAATACTCCAAGGGAAAATTAATGGAAAACGTGGTCCGGGGAGAAGTAGGACATCATGGCTCGGCAACTTGAGCCAGTGGTTTGGGGTGACAAAGCTTACTCTGTTCAGAACAGCTATGAACAAACAACAGATCATGCTACTGATCGCCAACGTTCTGCGAGGACATGGCACATGAAGAAGAAGAGAAGAAGATATAAGTGGTATGTTCCGAGCTGTCAGTGGAGAGATAGCGTGGGAGGACATCAGTAGACGAATAAGTTTGAGTGGTGTCTTTAAAAGTAGGTAAGATCACAATATGAAGGTAAAGTTGGAATTCAAGAGGAAAAATTGGGTCAAATATTCGTTTATAATAAGGGGAGTTAGGGATTGGAATAACGTACTAAGGGAAATGTTCAATAATTTTCCAATTTCTTTGTGATCATTTAAGAAAAGGCTAGGAAAACAACAGATAGGGAATCTGCCACCTGGGTGACTGCCCTAAATGCAGATCAGTAGTGACTGATTTGATCTGATTGATTTGCAGTGCACAGTACCAATAACTGTCATTATAAGCAGATATTTCTCATGTGTGCTGCACTCGTGAAATAAATATATCAGTCTGATAACTTCTGCTGTTTGTAAATACCTCAGTTTCAGGTTGAAGGTATTTTACTCTGGGCTGGATCTTAACATAATTGCTAGATTATAGCTATCAATTGTATATTCATGATAGGGGTTATCATCATTAAGAGATTATGATGGCATACTGGCAAAATGGCATCATTATCATTTAGAATATGGCATTAGACAAGGAAGGAAAAAAATATACATGCAAACTACTGTATATACACATAATAAAAGGTAATAATAAATAATATATATAAAAAATCTATGGCACAACAGCCCCGAAGGGCCTTGGCCTAGGAAGCGACCGCTGCTCAGATTACGAGGTGTCGTGGTCAGCATCACAAGTCCTCTTGGCCATTATTTTTTGCTTTCTAGACCAGAATATATAATGTATATAAATATTAACTAATAATAAAGCCTCCGTGGCTCAGGCGGCAGCCTCTCACCGCTGCGTTCCGTGGTTCAAATCCCGGTCACTCCATGTGTGAGATTTGTGCTGGACAAAGCAGAGGTGGGACAAGTTTTTCTCTGGATGATACTATGGTTTTCCCTGTCATCATTCATTCCAGCAGCACTCTCCAATATCATTTCATTTTATTTGTCATTCATTGATCATTGCTCCAGAGGAATGCGACAGGCTTCGGCAGCCAGCACAATTCCTATCCTCGCCGCTAGATGGGGCTTTATTCATTTCGTTCCTGACCCACTCGAGTGACTGGAAACAGGTTGTGGATTTTTTCATTAACTAATAATAATATTAACAAATAAAACATACAAATAATAAAGTATATGTTAATGAAATGACACAAAACAAAGCAATGTAATACCTAATGTCCAGTCTAGCTATCCACTCAAGGCTGGATGGTTTGGTGCGGCGCTCCACAATCACAGGTTGGGCTTGAATGCTTAGCCCATTTGTGTAGGTTGTACACATATACTCCACGTCCTGTTTGGATATGATTGAGACTTTTCCACACATGTCTCAGGAGTTCAAAGCCCTTGGGTTTCTATATGGGGTCGATAAGTTTACACTCCTCTGATGGAGCACTCTCAGTCCAGAAGTTATGCCACTTACCATCAATGCTGAAGTTACTATCAGCAAGCAGTTGGACTGGTTGTAGGGGTGGATTTCTGAAACGAAGCTCATTTATTGTCGAATGTGGAATGTCATCATGAATTGGAAGTTTGGGACTGTTCATTATTTTCAACTATTCTTAATGCAGAGGAGGCAATATGTCTGAGTGTTGGGAACCAATATCATGGAGTAGTTCTTATGCAACCAGAGATGATTCCCATTGCTATATTGAGCTGCGTGTCGAGAGAGCTATGTGAGAGCTATTCATCAATCAATACTGATCTGCGTTTAGGGCAGTCACCAAGGTGGCAGATTCCTTATCTGTTTTTTTTCCTATCTTTTTCTTAAATGATTTCAATGACATTGGAAATTTATTGAACATCTCCCTTGGTAAGTTATTCCAATCCCTAACTCCCCTTCCTATAAATGAATATTTGCCCCAATTTGCCCTCTTAAATTCCAACATTACCTTCATTTTGTGATTTTTCCTACTTTACAAAACGTCACTCAAACTTATTCGTCTACTAATGCCATTCCATGCCATTTTTCCGCTGACAGCTCAGAACATACCACTTACATTAAAAACCATCACTCTCATTTTTGTTCCGTATTGAAAATGGCGATCTCACTTAGTTTACAAAAGGAGTATATTTATTACCCCACCTATTCAATACAATTAATACACGTTATGTGGTTAAATAAACATAGAAATTCTAAATTTTAAGGGGACATGTTCCGCCCTTCTTTTATTGGGCATCATCAGCCTTGTTTAATCTAAAAACAAAACATTATTTAGAAGAAATTAACATTTATAATTTATATAAATTGAACTGTGATTTCTTAAGGTTAAAAACACTAAGGAATAGTAGTTATAAAATGCAATGTTGAGACATGACATATACAACACATGTTAAAATCATTGTAAACAATTTTAAAATCTTTATCCAACAGAAAATTTGTGTCATATAAAATTCTAAAAGCAACTCTTGTCTGGCACTGAAGTGGATCTTCTTCGTAAGAAAATTCGAGCCAATGTTAGCTTGAGGCAATTGTCAATACATGTCTTCAATCGACTAGATTGGTTGAAACGTTGAGGTTGGATTTTGTTTATTTTGCGAACGGGAGCTAAAGAATATTGGCCAGGAGAAAAGGCGAATGTTTTAAATTATCTTATTAAGTTGGTTGATCCATAAATTATCGTAATATATCGTAATATAACCAATGCAAAAAAGATGTTGGTGTGCTGGTTGAAGCTGCATTTGAGATGAGTATATCTGGTATTTGACAGGTATGTTTGACTGTCTCGTGAAAGTGTAGTCCCTTTAGAAGATGTAGAACATCGTGGAAAAGGACGTGGTTATATTATTCTCCACAACTATGTCTTTCTTGAAGATAAAATATGATGTCGCGCGACACTTTCACGAGACAGTCAAACATACCTGTCAAATACCAGATATACTCATCTCAAAAGCAGCTTCAAACAGCACACCAACATCTTTTTTGCATTGATTATATTACGATATATTACGATAATTTATGGATCAACCAACTTAATAAGATAATTTAAAACATTCGCCTTTTCTCCTGGCCAATATTCTTTAGCTCCCGTTCGCAAAATAAACAAAATCCAACCTCAATGTTTCAACCAATCTAGTCGATTGAAGACATGTATTGACAATTGTCTCAAGCTAACATAGGCTCGAATTTTGTTACGAAGAAGATCCACTTCAGTGCCAGACAAGAGTTGCTTTTAGAATTTTATATGACATAAATTTTCTTTTGGACAAATATTTTAAAATTGTTTACAATGATTTTAACATGTGTTGTATATGTCATGTCTCAACATAATATTTTATAACTACTATTCCTTAGTGTTTTTAACCTTAAGAAATCACAGTTCAATTTTTATAAATTATAAATGTCAATTTCTTCTAAATAATGTTTGTTTTAAGATTAAACAAGGCTGATGATGCCCAATAAAAGAAGGGCAGAACATGTCCCCTTAAAATTTAGAATTTCTATGCTTATTTAACCACATAACGTGTATTAATTATATTGAATAGGTGGGATAATAAATATACTCCTTTTGTAAACTAAGTGAGACATACCACTTAGTCGAGCAGCTCGTCTACTTTCTCCCAGTTCTTCCCAGCCCGAACTTTGCAATATTTCTGTAATGCTACTCTTTTGTCGGACATCACCCAGAAGAACAAATCGAACTGCTTTACTTTGGATTTTCCACTTCTTGAATCAAGTAATCCTGGTGAGGGTCCCATACAATGGAACCATACTCTAGTTGGGGTCTTACCAGAGATTTATATACCCTCTCCTTTACATCCTTACTACAACCCCTAAATACACTCATAACCATGTGCAGAGATCTGTACCCTTTATTAACAATCATATTTATGTGATTACCCTAATGAAGATCTTTCCTTATATTAAGACCTAGGTACTTACAATGATCCCCAAAAGGAACTTTCACCCCATCAACACAGTAATTAGAACTGAGAGGACTTTTCCTATTTGTGAAACTCACAACCTGACTTTTAACCCCGTTTATCATCATACCATTGCCTACTGTCCATCTCACAACATTATCGAGGTCACCCTACAGCTGACACAATCTTGTAACTTATTTATTACTCTATACGGAATAACATCATCCACAAAAAGCCTTACCTCTGATTCTACTTCTTTACTCATATCATCTATATATATAAAATAAGAGTTCTGTCTGTACATTGCTCAGAATTTGAAAAGAATGGTATTTCTGTATCAGTCATGTCCACAGTAACAAGGAAATGAACTTTTTACTTTTCCGTAATTTCTGTCTGTCTGTCCGTCTATCTGTCTGTGTGTATGCACATGCATCACGAGAAAACGGCTGAAGAGAATTTAATGAAAATCAGTATGTAAAGTTGGGAGATGAGCCACTGCAATCTAGGCTATAAATCATTTTATTCACGCTGAGTGAAATGGTAGTTTAGGGGAAGGTCTAAAATTTAATTCTCAAATATTTATATCATTAGTGGTCCTATCGATAAATACTACACAACTAAAGTTATATTGAATTAAATTTTCGATCATTTATGTCTTATACATTTTTACTGTACTGGCTATGATAACACAGATATTCATGAATTTGTATGTTGCTAAGTCCATATCAATGCCGAGCCGCGAGAAAATGGATAAACAGAATTGAATTAAAATCGATATATAGAGTTGGGGAATTAGAAGCTATAGTCTAAACTATAAACAATTTTTTTCACCCTGGACAAAATGGTAGTTTAGGGGAAGGCGAATATAATTTAATTTTTAAATACCTATGTTATTGGTCATATTGAAAAGTACTACATAATAAAAGTTATAGAGAATACAATTTTTGATAATTTATGTTTTATTCAATTTTAACGTGCTGTCTATGATAAGAGTGGTATTTCAGAGTCTGAAGAAAATTAAATGTGAAGGCCTACAATATCAAAAACGCATAACATTGATCAACAATAACATTACATTGATCATTGTTTATTGTGATGTTCTTTGTCTCTTATGCTGACACTCAACTCCGATAAATGGGATTACTGCTGTGTACCGAGTATAATAGCCTGACTGAATATTGCATGTTGGGTATTCAGCCCGAAGGCTGGTTTGATCCTCCACAGTTTCGCCAACAGCTGTCATAGATAACCTAGGTGTCACTGAAGAGGCATATTGGCAGGAAATAACTGGGGAGTTAGATAACTTTCTTCTTTAGCATGCCATTCCTCAGGTTCATACATTTTCTGATACTGCTGGTACGTAACACGCTGGTTCATCTTAGTATTCCAGCTATTTGATCCCTACTCTGACATGCTGTTTTGAATGAGCAGTGTGTACACTTAAGGTAGATGCTCTCTTAGTAGTATGGTAGTATGATCTGGTCTAGAATTACAATTTAGGCCTACTGTAAATTATAGCACCACAATTCACTAAATAACTCAAATTTCAACCCTGAAAAGAGCTGTTCTTATGAAAAGTTTCTTCCTCTTCACTTTTATTAAATCTACATTCATTTTATTCCAAATTAGCAGCGAAAATGGGGTTTCTCCTCTGGCTTGGAGGAAAAATTTGCCTCCAAGTCAGATAGTTCCCCCCCCCCAAGTGTAGTGAATCGAGATTGTTCGACTCATCGGATACTCCTAGGAATCAGATAAATAAACGGGCATAGTTTTTGCCCTGGGACTCTCCACTATTCAAGACGAAGTGTGTTCACGGATCACGGATGTCTGCGGCCTGGTCATTCCAGCTCTGGAACTTTGGACTGTTAGATCAGCAGCGTGGTATTGTTCTTTAAAAGTGAGGAAATGTGTGGTTTTTCATTTGATTATTTCATATGAAAGCAATGCTTTTAATTGCGCCATTCCTACTGACGCCATTGTAATGACTTATGTTCATTTCAGTTGGGAAAACCACTAAGAGAGTCTTTCCGAATATCTAAAAAGGCACGTGGGGAGTGAGTGTCTGCCATTATAATGTAAACTCCCCAACCTGATTGTGACTGACGTAGGCAAGCAAGCCTACCATTACAACGACAATTCCCTAACCCAGTCTCCATATGAGAAAAGACGTTTGGTGACTTCCCTGCCGCGTTTCTAGGTAACATTAAGAGCTATGCAATTTAATACAATCTTCCTCACAACGTGTACACTACCCAACCTAGAATGCTGTATACAAAGTAGAATTCCGTAGCGAAGCACGGGTACATCAGCTAGTTTATACTGTATATAAGAAAACATAAAGGTCCAATAATACTGCCTTCAGGAATTCCCCTCTTAATTATTGCAGGGTCAGATAAAGCTTCGCCTACTCTAATTCTCTGAGATCTATTTTCTAGCAAAATAGCAACCCATTCAGTCACTCTTTTGTCTAGTCCAATTGCACCCATTTTTGCCAGTAGTCTCCCATGATCCACCCAATCAAATGCTTTAGACAGGTCAATCGTGATACAGTCCATTTGACCTCCTGAATCCAAAATATCTGCTATATCTTGCTGGAATCCTACAAGCTGAGCTTCAGTGGATCCACGCCAGAGCACGATATTCTGCCACAGAGAACAGAAAGCTGATCACAGAAATTCAAATTTGGTGCTGCAGAGTTTATGAATGAGGTTATTTTGAGTGCATAATTTCTGAGACATAATTTCAAGATGTGTCTTAAAAGATACTATCCAGAGTCACTCCAAGATATTTTTGGTGACTCTGGTAGGGAAGCATTACATTGTTCATATAAACTTCAAGTTCAATCTGCTTCTCGGGCATTTAAGTAGAAGCAGCTGACCTCTGTTTTGGGAAGATTTGGCCTCCATTGGGTGAAATATTTATGGTTTGCTGTCATCAGTTAGAGTGTTAACAGCAATTTTGAAGTCCTAAATTGAAAATCCAAGGCCAAGTCATCAGCATAACCAAACTTCTTTGCACTGATTTCATGTAAGACCAAAATATAAAGGTTGAAATGTGCAGGGGATAATACTGAACCCTGAGGTAAACAACAACATTTGGAAATCCATGAAGAAGTAGGATGTGTTTCCACAAATGGTTCCACAAGACAAGCTGATATTGTTGTCATCGACCGGGCAAAAGGTATATGTATGGCGATCGATCCCACCGTAAGATTCAAGGAAAATGAACAACAGCCTCGCTTAGTGTGTGAGGAGAAAAAGGCCATATATGAACCATGCCTTGAGGACCTCAGAAATAAGTACGAAATTACAAAATGGGAAGTCATTGGCCTTATGATTGGTGCTAAATGGACAATTCCTTAGGATAAACTGAACTTCATAAGAATTAACAAAATCCCGGACACTATTATTCAGACAATAGTGGACTCAGCATTGAAAAATTCATTGGCCTTTATAATACACCACTTGTACTACTTCCTAACTTAAAGAACCATGTAATGGATTTCCTTTCTCAAATAAAATCTGAAAGAGATAATCTACCTGATGGTGGCAATAGTAATCTTGGGTTATGACTCAAGCCCTGCTTAATACAAACATCATATAAAATAAATATTATTCATATGAACTGATTAAGAGGCTGATCTTTTGATTCCCTAATTGGGGTGGCTATTAGGTGGACTATCTCTCTTGTTTGCTTTTGAGATTACGTGGATTACTCTAAAGTACCTGTCTGAGAGCACGATATTGATCAGTCTCAAAGTGATTTGGAAGGGGATCACTCTGAACAATTTACACCGAAGTCCTTTTTGCCATACCATGTCGTCGGCAGCAGTGAGGTGGACAAAAACTACAGATGTCCTTAATACCCTGCTTTGATATATGTTAGGCCTGAAACCAGTTTGCTCCCCTGGGATGTTTTCCAGGATACTTGGGCCTATCCTACTCAGTAGAAGTCTTTCCAGAAGTTTATAGCAACAACTGAGTAGTGTTATTGAGAGATAACTCTCTTCTTTATCCAGAGGTTTGTTCAGTCTTAGAGCAGCAATTACTTTGGTAATTTTAAGAACTTTTGGCAGGCATCCCACTGGATGGATGTATAAAACTTGATCAGCCATATCCTTCTTCTTTCCAGATTGTATTAGATATTCAGGGTGTATCTCATCAAAACCAGGTGGCTTCTCTGTTTTCAAGTCACTGAGAGCTGTTTCTAGTTCCTCCATTATGAACTCTTGAGAGAATTCTATGCCGTAAGATATAATTTGCCGTAAATTAGCAAATTCTTTCTTTACCCTTTTTTAATTATTTTTGTCTTATGGGACAGTAGACAGTAAGACAATTTTGCTGGCTATTTGATCTGATGAGTTGGATTGATATTTCCATATTGGTGGGCTGCATCCTCCAAAATTCTTCAGTAAGCTACAAGACTGTCAACTTGATTTCTTAAAATCCAGGCTCATTGTCATCTTTATCCATTTCTCTATTCTTGCATCATTCAATTTTAGTAACAGGTCATGAGCTAAATCTGGATCACCTTTTTTTCTTGTAAGATTCATAAAGTTCTTCACATTCATTGTTCCAACCCGGAATATATTCTTTGCAGTATCCCCTTGGTATATACTTTTTTGCAGTTGAGATTACACCACCAACCATTCTGTCATAATTTTCAGGTGTTGCTGGGATCCATTGTATTACTTTATCTAGATCCTGAGAGAACATTACCCAGTTTGCCTTCTAAAAGTTCCATTTTGGCCTATTCATTCATTCATTCATTTTTTTTTTTTTTTTTGCTAGGGGCTTTACGTCGCACCGACACATATAGGTCTTATGGCGACGATGGGATAGGAAAGGCCTAGGAGTTGGAAGGAAGCGGCCGTGGCCTTAATTAAGGTACAGCCCCAGCATTTGCCTGGTATGAAAATGGGAGACCACGGAAAACCATCTTCAGGGCTGCCGATAGTGGGATTCGAACCTACTATCTCCCGGATGCAAGCTCACAGCCGCGCACCTCTACGCGCACGGCCAACTCGCCCGGTCATTCATTTATTTATTTAGCTTCCATAAACTGCACAATTACATATTTTGAAATATGCCAACAGTATAGGAGTTGTCGAGTGATTTCTTAATACTAACAATAATATATGCACAATAATAAACATTTTGAAAAAGAAAAAAAAAAACAGAAACACTAAATACCTCAATGTTAGGACAGCACATCTTAATTTTTTTAAATAATAGTATTAATAACCAATATGACAGTATTCATCGTGAGTCATTACTTAAAATCCTTAAAGAATTTGGGTTACACCAGAAACTCACTAATCTCGTTGGTGTTACCTTCAAGAACACTAGAGCAAAAGTTAAATTCTGAGGAGAGTTGTCTGAATCATCTGAAATCTGGACTGGACTTCGACAGGAGGATGGTCTCTCACCAATACTGTTTAACTGTGCATTGGAGAAAGTTGTGCGAGAATGGTCTAAGAAATGTCAGCCAAACATCAAGATTGGCAAAAATATCAAACTCAATTGTCTAGCATTTGCAGATGACCTTACGATACTTGCAAGTAGTGTGGAAGAGGCTAAACTACAAATTGAAGAATTAGAACGAATAGCAGCAAAAATTGGGTTACAAATCTCCTTTGAAAAGACGGAAATGATGCCATCCTTCAAAGTGGAAACATCACCTATCACACTGACTAATAACACACAAATTAAGGTTGTTAATAAATTTAAATATCTTGGAGAAATTATAACTTGGAACTTAAAAGAGAAAATATCAATTGAAAATAGAATTACCAAATTAAAACAAGCTCAACACATTACTTGGCCAACATACAAGAAGATATCTCTCTCGATAAATTCAAAATTTAAACACTACAACTCCGTTATTAAGCCTCAAGCAACCTATGCTAGTGAAGCCTACAGACAAATTACAGAAAATAAATAGACGAATCATTAGAACAATTCTAAACAAAAAAACACCAAGTAGATGGACAATGGCGATTACTACCTAATGAAGTTGTATACCAGGAGACTGAGTCTGTAATAGATACAATACGGAAAAAAAGAGTTGCTTTTTTCTGTCACATATCATGACTACCAGAGACTAGGATACTCAAACATTTATGCAACTACTTTTGGAATAGTAAAACTAAAAATCACTGGTTCAAAGAGGTCCAAGAAGATTTAAATGAATTAGGCTTGACAATTCAACAAATTGAAAACAGAGAAGAGAAGAGGATCCTGAGAAATAACGACGTGAGACTTAAACTGAAGACCTATATACGCAAACAGTACAACATAACTGATGAAGAATGGGCAGCAGGTCAGAGAGAATGAAACATTTCTGGGAACAAAAGAAGAAATATCAACCAAATTTGTAACCAATATTCATAAGACTTGACTGTATATAGATTGATTTCAGTGCTCCAATGTGGGCATAAAATAAATAATAATAATTTTAAAAAAAACAATATTTACAAGACAAAATAAAAATCTATGAGTGTGGTGTTAATAATACATACATAATCAATGTGACATTAACATATTTTTAAGGCTATATACTAGATATTAAGAACATTTACAAGTTAATAAGTAATAGCATCATTACCAGCACTTCATCGTGTATTCTTCTGTACTATAGAAGCAGGTACTCAGCAGGAGATTTTTTAAAGCTCTGGTAAATGAACTGACGGGACTAATATCTTTAATCTTATTTGGAAGCTTATTTGGAATCTGATTCCAACAGAGTCTACATGTCTCAAGGCAATGGTTTTACTCTTGTGCTCGATAAAAATATTATTTCTTGTTCGCGTCTGGTGATTGTGATTGTCAAACTTTTTTCTGAAGTGATCAATATTTTTTTTCACATGTGGAATGCCTAGGGATGAATCAAATTATCGGGATCTGTATCCCTATTTTGTACATGATTGGATGGTATTGACTGCATGAGAAATTTCCTAGGACTATTCTGGATATGTGTAGAGGTTTATGTTTGAGGATTTCGCATTAAAGAACATAGGTCTGGGCAGGGGCATAATGAATGTGGTACAGGCCTGCCTGCCAAAATAAAAATTCAGGCTCCCTCAAATTAAATGTAAACCTATGAATGATTTAATACAAACTGAATTACAGTAGGTAGAAATAATGCAATATTTTGTCAAGTTATATACACAAAGAGATTATTTGTTATCATAAGATTATTTTTAAAAAATGTTTAATAAGTTTTATTTGACTTCCTCCATGGTTTAACGGCTAAGCTGCAAAACTGCCAACCATGCACCACTTAGATGTTCGTACTTAACTTTAATTGGTTTCACTTTCAGTAACTTCAGGACTACACTCTGCAACTGATACCAAAATTTTTGTTATAATAATTTATTTGATCCGCCTATTACCATTTCTTGATGGATGCAGTACTTTTGTATCCGTCTCTTGGCACAGGCCAGAGCAAAGTGTAGCTTCCACTGAAGTCCCAGTCTCATCCATGGCTGTGACCATATGGAAGCTGCTGGGGTAGGGGTGGTGCTGAGTAATGACATTTTGAAGTTTACAAAATCATAATCACCTCAATAGCAAGTTGAAGGGGAATGAAAGTGCTTCCCACCCTTTATTTCCTAAGTCAGACTAAGATGTTTTAAGTTTTACATGGCCAGTTTGGGACAGTCTGGTGCAAAAAGGAATTGGACAGGGATTAATAAAAATGATCATGGCATTGTATAAGGAATGTTGTAGTTGCGTGCAAACACAAGTTGGCAGGACAAGTTGGTTCAAAATAACTAGTGGACTGAGACAGGGAAGTGTTCTGTCACCAATCCTGTTTACAATAGTAATGGATGACATCATGAGAACAGCAAAAGCAGCATATGGAGGAAGAGAAATGAACATGATGTTATTTGCAGATGATATTGTGATTTGGGGAGAAGATGACAGGAAGGTTCAAGAACAGTTGAATGTGGTGAATGGGAAGATTGAAGAATGTGGATTGAAAATAAGTGTAGAAAAGAGTAAAACTCTTGTTATGACTAGAGGGGAGAAAGAAGGGAAAGGTCAGATTAGACTTGCAGACAAGCCCCTGGAAGTAGTGGAAACGTTTAAATACCTGGGGAGTGAATTAATGGAGAATGCTCGACTGGATGCTGAGATTAGTAAAAGGATTCAAGCAGGAAGTTGTTTCTATCATAGTGAAGGAAACATGTTATGGAAGCAAAGGATACTATGTACAAGATGTATCAACAACTTACGGAGCAGAAACTTGGACAATGACAAAGAAGGATGAGAGTCGAATACAGGCAGCCGAAATGAAATTCTTGAGGAGTATGATACAGAATAGTAGAAGAGACAAAATAAGGAATGAGAAAATCCGGGAAGAAATTGGAGTGGAAAAAATGAATGATAGAATAGAGAAGAGCCGACTAAGATGGTTTGGGCACATAAAGCGAATGAGCAACGAAAGAATGCCAAAAAAGGTGATGGAAATGCAAATCCAAGGAAGGAGAGGCCGTGGACGACCACGATTGAGATGGAAGGATACCATCCAATGCAGCATTATAGAAAGAAACCTGGACTGGGACACAGTGTTGGAGGAGGAGTGGTGGAAAGACCGAAGAAAGTGGAGAGGAACCATATTTGCCCCTACCCGACTACAGCTGGATAAAGGGAAATGATGATGATGATGATGGCCAGAGTTACGTGAAGAACGGATATTGAAACCTTCCCTTCAAACTAGCATTCTGAGACTATTACATGATTAAAAGATGTCTGCCATTACCTTGAGTTGCTGGACCTTCCAGAGATGGACAGGGCAAGCCCTCCCTTGCCTCCTCCACAAACACAATCTACTGCTGGAGAGATCAAAAGATAATATGGCCCGAAAGGTCCCAGCTTTTATAGCAGAGAGGAAAGTTTCAGAATTCTCTGGGCCGAAGCTCTGGACACACCCTCAAATATCAAATGAAATTAAAATCTCTTTATTTGCAAATGAGGTGTCTACCTCGGTGGCAAATGGTACACTAAAATACATTATTGTCAAGCACTAAATTTTAAATTAACAAGAGAAGAAAAACAATTTTTCAAGAATACAATAATATACAATTTATGCTAACAATTTTTTCTATTAAACAAACAGATCATCCTTAATAAATTTATATTGTTTACAAAATTCTACTTATAATATCTCCCATACTTACAAACATAGTCAACTCATATACAGTATGTGGAATTACTTCAAATAATACTATGCAACTGGTATAAGATTAAAATTTACATTGCATTTATTTACTTTTTTTTTTTTTTACCCATTTTGGAACCTAAGTAGCATAACGACCTGCTGCGTCTTAACAAGAGCCCCCTTTTGCCACCACTTTTCAGAGTTCCTGAAGGGCCTTCACAGCTACCATAGTGGTCCCAGGGCCCTCGAAGTCCCCTCTGTACTTCACCCCTACAGGCAGTCCCCTACTTTGGCTGTCCAAACTCCTTAGACCAGGGGATGGAATTAATTTAATCACCCACATTTTTTATTTACAATATCCTGCACTGGTCGAATGCCCTCTAACATTTCATTTATTTTCCCTGTTGCTGTTTATTCTCTTCTTGAATACCTGTACAGATTTTGGAAAAGGATCAAAAACTACCCCTGGTAAACTGTTCCACTCCTTCACACCCTTCCCTATGAATGAAAATTTACCCCAGTCGCTTCTGCTAAAATTCCTTCTGATTTTATACTTGTGGTCAGTTCTGCCAATATAATTATTTTCCAACTGAAGCCTCTCACAGATTTCTCCCCATGCTTCTTCTCCTGTATAGGCTCTATATAATCCTATAAGTCTAGTTTTCTCCCTTCTCTTACTTAAAGTTTCCCACCCAAGTTCCTCTAACATTTCTGATACACTGCTGTTTCTCCTGAAATCTCCCATTACAAATCTTGCTGCTTTCCTCTGCACACTATCTATTTCTTTTATTAGGTATTCTTGGTGAGGATCCCAAACACTGTTTGCATATTCCAATAATGGATGAATCATACTTAAGGGTAACTTTTTTCTTTTAATTCTTTGTTGCATCCTTTAAGTAGCCTCATTATGACATGTAATGATCTGTATGCTTTCCCAACAATGTCATCAACATGACCCTTCCAGTGCAAATTACTTTCAAATCTCACCCCTAAGTATTTGCACTTGTCATCTTTTGGGATAACTACCTCATCCAAAGTATATTCAAACTCAGTTTTAAAGCTCCTGTTTGTAAATGTTGTAACAGTTGATTTGCCTCCATTAACCTTCATATTATTTTCTTCAACCCACTCTTGGATACTTTCAAGATCCCTTTGTAATTCTGAACAGTCCTCAATGTTATTTATTTCCCTATAAACAATTATATCATCTGCATACAATCTTATTTTTGATGTTATATTGTTCCCTAAATCATTTGTGTATATTAAGAAAAGTAACGGACCGATTATACTACCCTGTGCGATTCCCTTCCAAACTTTCTCTTCCTGTGATATATTATTTCCTACTTTGACTTTCTGAACCCTTGAATTTAGAAATGTTCTTATCCAACGTATAACCCTTACGTCCAATCCTATTCCCTCCAATTTCTTTAATAATATTCCATGTTCCACTCTATCTGTTGGAATTAGTGATGGGCGATATTTCACGAACTGTGATTTTTTCACTGATATCAATAAATCACGAGTAACGACTGTTACTTTCTACGCTATCACTGTGATCAGCCGTGATTTAAAGATTTTACTTCAAGTGATCACCGTACGCCCTCTTAACTCATATACCGAACTAGAATGTTGCTACCTAAACTGTGACTGTGATCAATGTTGTGATCAGTCGTGATATCACGACATGTGCTGCCGCAACGGTATCCACGCGAAGCGATGCGTTCAAGCAAATACAGTAGAGACTACTGTATTTGGTTCAGTAGAAGCAGTAGAAACAGCATCGCCATGATAACCAACAGTACGGACATTTGTTGATTTCATTTTTTAAGGACGTCAACATATCGTTCAGTATATAATGTATTTGTAGGAATTGAGCACATTCCTCCCGAATATATTAATAACTGAAACACTTATAATCCTCGGCATCGCTTGCAATATCAGTTTTAGGAAATTATCAGTTGACTCGCAGTGTATTTATAAGCGCGCGTTTAAAAAAAATCGTGGTACACGGGACTCTCCTAGAATAGTAACAAACATGTATTTCTGCTGTATTTTGGAATGCCCGGGGGCGTATTGTCACTGGAGCTCAGTACTAGGAGGCAAGTTGACTGAAATGACGTTTTCTAGAAAAAGGAAAAACAGTGACCTGTAGCAGTCCTTTAAAGAAGTGGATGAAAACTTCACATTATGTAATATGTGCCAACAGAAATTGTCTTAAAAAGAAGTACTTCAAATCTGAATAAACATTTGGAATGCAAGCACCTCTCACTTGCTTTGCCAGAAAGCAGTAGTCAACAATCGGCATGTATCTGATGACACAGACCTGGGATTTTAGACTCTAAAAAAATGTTTTAGGCACCTAAAATGGCCTTTTAAACAAGTAAATAGTTTTTTAAAAGAGAATAGGCCTATAGGTACTTCAAATATGCTTTAAAAATAGGCAGGAAATAGACTTTAAAATATGACAATATAGACCTACACTGCAATGTGATTATTCTTTTTTTACGTTAAGTACAGTAATGTGGTATAGGCTACCCTTTCTAAATAGGAATAGTTGCAAAATGAAGGCATAATTAAACAGGCGTTTATTACAAACAGCTATGGATTAGGAAACAAAAAATTTTCATCAGTACTGTACTAAAATTAAATTAAATACGGAGTACTGGTATGCGTATTTATTTGTGAGGAACATTCCTACTGCACTTTTCAGTCGTAGTTTGCTTTACAGTACATAACAATAATCGTCTCCAAATTTTCCACAGTCAGGCTGCGTCTTTGGTCTGTTAAAACAATTTTAAAAGCAGAAAAAATGTGGTCTACACTCACAGATGTTGGAGGGGCATAGCAAAATTTACCTACATTTTTCAGTTCAATTTCACTAGGTAGGTCTACTTTTCCCCATCCATTATCTGATGTACCCTTTCCTGCACTGAATTACCTAGATTCTTCTGCAATACACTAGCCCACCTGTCTTTTATTTTATCCCTTACTTTACCCCTAGTACTTTGTATAATATTCTCAGCTTCCTCAATTATAAAATATATCTGTTTGAGACTCTACTTTTTTTCTATTTTTGTAATGATTGACTGGAAGAAATGAAAAATTTGCCTGAATATATGCAATGTCTCTCTGAACACTGGAATAATCCTTTAGCAAATCTTTGCCCATACGACACACATGCAGAGTTGTCTGTTAAAGGCATATTGTCTATCACAGATGTTCCATATAATACAGGGCAGCTTCCATTGAGGAACCCCAACGGCTGATGATTGGCTGTGGTGGAAAAGAATAGAGGGGAATTTCTCTCAGAAGATGGTTACCTATTCTTGATGGAAGCTTACAGAACACTCTCTTCGTTGTTTAAATCAGATTATTTACTGCAGGCAACTTGGCCCTAACTATTTCTGTGAGTCTGTGCAAGGCATGGGCCATGCAAGTAACATGAACATTAAAGAAGAGTAGAAAGTTTTAACGAGAGGTAGAGTAGCAATCATGTAGGAAGCAGCATTGGAGACAAGGAGAAGGTCTTCATAATCATCAACACTCCCAGGATACAACAACTGGAACCCCTTGTTGATGATGTACACAATGCTTTGCTCTATTTTCTGAAGCTGCTTAGAACAAAGGAGAGCAGTAAATGCCAATTGGGTTCAACTTTTCCTACTATAAGATTAGCAATGTACCTGCCCACAGAGTTGCTGGTTATGTCCACATACAACCCTATGTAAGGACTCCCAAATAACCTCTGTGACTGGCAAAATTACCTCCTATATCTAAGTACCGTAGTTTTTCTTTAATGTAGATGTTGAAAGTATGTGTTGGTGTATTTCTGTAAACAAATCTCTGAAAACATGACTATGCACAGAATTCCAGGAGATATTTTCAGCAACTAGGGTTCTAAACATATGAGCATAGAAACTACTGTGGATTGTGGGAGGTATACTTTGTGTGAGCAGAGTCTGTCCAATGTTACTTTTCATGGTTGATTTTGCTTTGTGACTCGCACTATCAGCATGCTCTTGTGAAATCTAAAACACAATAATGTGATGAAAATTACAGACTAAGATAAGGAATGGCTAATGAATAAAATTTGTAAGTTTGAATTATTTCATTTAAACCGCTACCGTATTACTCTAAAGTTAATTAAGAACAAGAACACTCCAGGCCTCGAAAGGTCTTGGCTTTCATTTACAGCTGCTGCGCAGCTCTAGGCTTGCAGATATTAGATAGATAGCCGTGTGGTCAGCACGTCACATCCCTCAAGTGTATTGCCGTGCCTCTGAGACCGCTGCTCATTGTAGCTTCCCAATTGCCCTCACGCAGCTGGGTCAACGCCTGTCCATGCCTTACATTTTTCTAAATTACTGCCGGTACTGGTATCTAGGGAAAGGTGCACTGGTATCGTTAACCTTACATTAGGTGGCTGAGAATAGTCATTCATCATTATATTTTTCACTTGTGCCAGATAAATGTGTAGAATTTCATTTCCTAGCACATACCATTGCCTTTGCTGGCAGGACCTAGTGTTTACAGTCCACTATGTCTTCTGGTATGGGCTAGAGTAATTTTGTTACTTTCATTGATCTGTCTCTGTCTTATACTTGGCTTTGACAATATGAAAGTGACTGAGGTATGAGCGATGTTAGTAATGCCATTCCTTCTGCAGCCAGTCCCTGCTATGAATGGTGTGAAAATGTTGCTCATAGGGTCGGTTGGTGCATGCATTTCAGTGGGCTTGGCAGACTGATATGTAATAGCAACTTCTGGCTCGGTGAGGAAAGCAACGGGAAACTACCTCACTCCTCATTTCCCTAGTACGCCTCTTCAGTGATGCCTAGGCCATCTATGACAGCTGCTGGCAGAGCTGTTGAGGATCCAAACAGCCTTAGGGCTGAAGACTGAACAGCACATACCAAATAATCGGTTACAGTATAAAACACGACTGTTGCCAATACTGATCCTATTTTTTCCTTGATATTGGTTGAACTTCGGCATGTCTACAAAAAACGAATGTAAATAATAAAATGATTATGTTTGTACGCCTAGAAGTAAATTGGCAACGATCGTGTCTGTAATGCAACCAAAATGTAGGCTGTTTATTAAATGCAAAACCTTAGGTCGGTGGCTGATTTTCTTATAAATGTTTACACAGAGATAGCCTAGCCACAATAACAAGGCAGTCTCTTGATCACAAGCTACAAATACAAGCAGCATGGACGATGCGGTGATTGTGATCACGTCACGACTAAAAATCACTGATATCAGAAAATCACGGTATCGCTCATCACTAGTCTCGAGTACCTCGAACCGAACGAGAGTTTTGTCCGTCATCACCTTTTATGTAACTTATTGTATAAGTTCCTTTCAATAGATTGGAACTTCCAAAAATTGCGTAGGGGTCTCGCCAAGAACAGGCGGACACCCGTTTCTTTACCCTAGCCAATAAAATTATCTTAAAGGTTGGGAACGTCAAAATTTATGCCGTGGTAAAAGCCATAATCTTACTGGTAATAATGTCGGAATTGCTAATAAATATAATTTATTTCTTCAATTCAAGCTCACACTTCTTGTTTTTATATAGTAAGATTTTTTTTTCACCATCATATGCAGTTAGTTTACTCAGTTAATATTATCTAGTATCGCAGATTTCTGTAATCAAGTAAACACGGCACCGACTTAACGCCAGAAATCAGGCCACCGTCGCCACAAGCGTCTCGGTATAACACTGCGATAATACGACCTGGCCAATCAGAATGCATTCTTGAAAAGTATGGCCGGTGGTGGCCTCACCCTTTTACGAAAGTGCTGCCATCTGGTATGATTTGTAGTAAATATGACAATTGATTAGCAATTGGTTTTTGCGTAAGTGGAGGGAAAAGTTGTTGTTTGAATTGTGTTTAACATGTGGTCAATACGTTCGGGTGAATAATTTTTAATATTTGTTTGAATTGCGTCAACACATGGTCAGTGAGTTCATTTGGATCATTTCTAGTGTGGTCAATACCTTCATTTGGATAATTTCTGCTATCTACACGATGCAAAATTAAAGAGACATAAATAACAAGTAGCCTACACAAGTTGTCATGTGAATCACTAAAGCGTGGGCGGCTTAATGGAACTGGATTTACTTGTAAATTTTGTAGCTGGGACACATCCAGCGAACGAGAGTTACGGGGACATATGAGCATCATACATTCAGTGAGAAGATTCAAATTTCATATAGACTGTCCTGGTAAGTGCTGACGATTTCCATATTAGTAGTTGAATAGGTTAGAGGTAATGGATATGTACAGTATGTTCTTACTCAAAAGCCTGTGTGTGGTTTTTTTTTTTTTTTTTTTTCTCAGTGGTGTATTGTCCGTATATCACTGCGAATCACCAAGAGTTGAGTCAGCATGTGTTGCTTGACCACAGTGAATTAATTCTTGAAGGATGTTCTATCACAGAAATGTCTTCAGTAACATGAAAGGTGGGAAGAATGTTCAACTATTGTACCATAATAGTTATGCAACAGATCTTCATATTCATATTTTTGTTCACTGTATCTAGTGTGGAGATAGTTGAATGCATAAATGTTCATTAAAGTTTATTAAGGGTAGGCCTATTCCATGAAATATCACAATCTGCTACAAGCTACATTTTCCTCACATGTTCATTAAATACCAGTACCAATATTCTTTAAATCAGTATAATTTTCTGTTCCTATTAATAGCTCCATTAGGCCTAATGATGCTCAAAATGTACTCACAACCAAAATTCATGCTTTCAGAAAGATTTTCCTTAATATTTTCAGTATTTATTTGAAATAAATTATTTGCATGAGGAGAAGATTCCCTTAGGGTGAAATCTCATATTTCATTAAAATTGTTATACTGGCACTAACTACATTTTATCATTATTTGAAATCTCAAGAAGGGTACCTATGGTTCTTGCTGAATTCATTAAAGTATTATTTTAAGAAATTTTGTTCAGACTTATCTAGTTCTAGCAGTTACAGCATTATATCCATGGAAAGAATGTGCGCAAAATTCCGAACATATTAATCCATGATGCAACCCTACATTTTAAATTATATGTCTGTTTTGAGTACAGAATGATTACTTCCCCCTGTGAAATATATTTGTTGCAAGGCTGAAGTGGCCGGAGTGAATTCTGATTTCCATTTTAGAATTAGCATAGGAAGTCAGTGTGTTGATATCACACCGATTGATCTAACGGAAACCTGCATTTTATGTAATATTTCATCATTATTTTCATTCTTAGATAAAGTAATTATTTTAATTTTCAGGAATAACTTAGAGATGGGAATGTTTGCATAGTAAGATTGAATACCTACTTTCCTTAATCTTGTCTATAATCTGTCCTCATTTGCTCCATTCCACAGTTCTTGACAAACTGGATGTTTAGGCTACATCTTCTATAATCTATTTTGTTCACAAATATGGTTCCTGTGGGAGTTAAAGATCTGTTTTATCAACTTTTAGATTCAAAGAAAACATTGACAGCACCACCAATACCATTAAATTATCTTTGTCTTTCCGAAGTGGCAAGAAAAGTGCTCATTTCTTTGCCAGAATCTGCGAGGTATTTACATAAATTTATGAAATAATATTTGTTACATCCTCATGTAATTCATGAACTTTCTCTGAAAAAATTTATACTTTAATATCTTTTGAGGTAACTGCTAAGGAAATTGTCATTGTTTAAGAAGCCTTTCTCGTGGTCAGTCGAGATTTCTTCTGAGGATGCAGAGCACAGTTTTCTGCGAAACATTAAGAATTTTACCTTATTTTCTTGACACGGCATAAGCCCAAAAGCCTATACAGCATCATGTCTACAATTTTGTCATACAGTAAGCTTACTTGAAACTCTGGAAAAGGAAATTAAATAGCGACTGGTTTGTTCCAGATGTAAAGAATTGCATTTTGAAGAATAGAAGTATAGTTTTCCGGAAAATAATATATAACCACTACTTTTTTTCCAAAGAAATAAACCTTTTGTTGGATCAAGTTGCACAAGTCTTGGTGAGTGGAGTCAATAGTAGCACTTGAAGAGTGATTTCTAGCTTCCATGGCTCAGGCGGCAGTGCGCCAGCCTCTCACCGCTGGATTCCGTGTTTTAAATCCCAGTCACTCCATGGGAGGTTTGTGTTGGACAAAAAGGAGGCAGGAGAGGTTTTCTCCAGGTACTCCGGTTTTCCCTGTCATCTTTTATTCCAGCAACACTCTCCAGTATCATTTCATCTGTCAGTTATTAATCATTGCCCCAGAGAAGTGCGACAGGCTTCGGCAGCCAGCACAGGTCCTATCCTCACCACTAGATGGGGCTTCATGTGTTCCATTCCTGACCCGGTTGAATGACTGGAAACAGGCTGTGGATATTCATACTCGGGAGTCATTTCCAGTAAATTTTTTCTGAGTAATTCAGTGCTTGGATATACTGATCAGCTGTTCAGGCTGGGCTGGGTAGCTAGGGCAGTAGAGCACTGGCTTTCTGAGCTCAAGTTGGTATGTTCAATCCTAGCCCAGTCCAGTGGTACTTGAATTTAATGGTGCCTTTTGAGGATCCAACTTAACAGACAGACCATAGTCAGAGGTATTTATCAAAATTATCTGAAGCTCACTTAAAATTCTCAAGTTCAAAGTTTGTTTATAGAAGTATGCACGGAAATCACATTTTTATGTTGAGATAGTCATTTTTAAAATACAACAGTGAACATTAGATCAGCCTGCCTGGTGGCCATGATCGTTAAGGCATTGAAGTCTAAACTGTCTGACACCGAGGTTAGCAAGTTCGAGTCCCGTTGTCAAAAAAAATTTTACCATCAGAATGTTGGCTGGCAGGGTAGGGGAGGGTGTGGTATACAATTTATAACCACTGGATTGCTTGTCAAAAGCCTGGATTAAATTCCAAACCTCTCTGCAATGCTCATATGGAGTGAGGGCATATGACGCTGTTGATAGTGATCCATCCGTCGGATGGGGACGTTAAGCATTGAGCAGACCTTTTGGTGCTATTCGACAGGAGTAGGCTACGTGCCAGCATGGGTTTCACCCTCTCCCTTCCTAGTATCATATATCACATCATTCATTTCATCTCATTAACTCCTCTGATGAGGTTGACGTCAGGAAGGGCATCCAGTCATAAACACCCGCCACGACAGATTCATCTCACCTCACCTCATACCCAACCCCGTACAGAAACGGGACACGGGTTGGCCAAACAACAATAAACATTAGATCACCAAAACAGTACTCTACAAACAATGTCCAAACCTTGTCCCGTTTTATCCACGGGGTCAGGAATACGGTGAGATGAATCAGTCGTGGTGGGTTTTTATGACCGGATGCCCTTCCTGGCGTCAGCCTCATCAGAGGAGTTAATGAGATGAAATGAATGACGTGATATATGATAGTAGGAAGGGAGAGGGTGAAACCCTGTGCCAACATATAGCCTACTCCTGTCAAATAGCACCAAGGGGTCTGCTCAAGGCTTAATATCTCCAACCAATGGACGAATCACCATCAACAGCGTCATATGCCCTCACTCTATATGAACACTGTGGAGAGGTTTGGAATTTATTCCAGGCTTTTGGCACGCAATCTAGTGATTAGAAATTGTATATCACCACCTCCTCTACCCTGGTGGCCAAAATGTTTTCGATCAAGGGGACTTGAACCGGCTAACCACGGTGTTAGACCATGCAGACTTCAACGCCTTAACAATTATGGCCACCAGGCGGGAACGAGTACTCTACAAACAAGTGTAGTAAAAAAAAAAAAAGTAAATGTTTAATTTGTTGTAGTTTGTGAGTTTTTATGGAATGACCCTTACCATAACACAAGTTGAGCTGTGCAATAAGTTTATTATTATCTTAATGTTAATAACTAGTAATTCAATTTTTCTATTCTTTTCAAGAATTTAAGGTATGGAAATCAAAGGAAAAAGGGACACTCAATCCAGATATTTTCTAACTAGTCCACCAAGACATAAGAGGACATCGACAACTACCAAACCAAACCCCACGGCACTACAGCTCTTGAAGGATCTACTTATTTCTGTCATCACAGTGGATTGGTCAAAAGAAGAGGAAAGGGAATACGGCATATGAAATTTCAGGGTTCGTGTAAAATAAATAAATCGAGTGTGCATGTTATTTACAATAATGTACATTTTGGACATCGCAGAGGAGTTGGACATATCCTGCTGTCAAAAGAAGAGAGAGAGAGAGCAGATTGCTGGCCAGTTGGCTCAGAATATTCCCTTTGACACTGTTCTGAAAAATATCACAGACAATTTAGATACTAAGCAGATTACTAGGCTACACCTTCTGCAAAGACATGACCTGAGTAATACTGTTCGTGATTTTAGATTAGATAGTGATTAACAGAGTCAGAAAGATGTAGAAAGTGAGTGCACTGGGATGGATAGGTTAAAAGAACAAGGTAATGAGTATGTCCGGTTTGGTAAATTACAAGGGATTTCCAACCCAGAATACGGATTGACAGAATGATTTTGTATTAACAATTATGACTGATGTGCAGAAAGTAATGCTTGTGGAGTTTGGGAAAAAAAATCATTTGTATGGACAGTACTCATGGGACAAATGCTTGTGACTTCTCACTTACAACATTATTGATGTTAGATGAATACAATGAGAGATTCTCTGTTGCATTCTGTTGCTCTAATCGAACAGACTGCAATGTGCTGAAATGGCTTTTTTTTTTTTTTTTTTTTTTTTTTTTTTTTTTTTGTCAAATAATCAATATCTGCAATTGATTTTCCTGTGCAGATACTGATAACTGATAATTAGGCTTCATTCTCTAATGCATGGGTTGAAGTCACGGGTGGCCTTTTGAAGAAACTTCTATGCATGTGGCATATGGATAGGGCTTGGAGAAAGAACATTTCCTCTAAAATTCATGGTACACAGGCATTCAAAGCAATTGTGTAACAAACACCTAAGGATGTTGTTGCAGTGTGAAAACGTAGTTGAATTCCACAGTGAGCTCAACAACTTCCTAGATGCTTGTGAAAATAATGACACATGTAGAGAGTTTGGTGTGTACTTCAAAAAGGAATATGCTAGTAGGTGTGATCAGTGGGCCTATTGTTACCGATTAGAAATGCACATACCAGTATGCATTTAGAAGTCTTCCACCAAGTCCTAAAACAAGTGGTAATGAAAGGTCTTCGAGTCAGTAGGATGGATAAGAGCATAAATGCTGTGATGTCAGTGGTAAAACACAAAGTGTTTGATAGGTTGCTAAAAGTAAATAAAGGAAAACTTAGCAAAGCTGTGCAACATATAAGGCAGAGACACAAAAACAGTCCACAAATGTGTATTGATGATGTGACAGTGGAAAGTTCCACTTCATGTAAGGTTGAAAGCAGGAGGACAGATGAGTTTTATAGTGTCAGGAAAGAATGTGTAACAGGTCATTCATTCTGCTGTCCATTGATTTGCTCTGAATATAAAATATGTATTCATCAGTATCCATGTACATGCTGTGACTATTCTTTGCATCTACAATATGCAAACATTTTCATTTGGTTTTGAGGAGAGCCTATTGTACTCGTCTGTCCTGGAATTCCTGAGTTCTTCAATTATTTTGAAAATTTTCCCTAGGTGCAACTTCATGCCATGTATATTTTATTTCACTTATTCATGGTAGTTTATAGTTTACTCAACATATCTGTAAATGTATCTTCATTCTCCTTGAGTGAGTCAAGATTATTTTCCAGTTTAGACATGTTTTTTACAGTATTTTAAAATGAATCATTCAGTATATTTGGCACAATGGCTACAGGCTCCTTTGTTACCTTCCTAGCAGTTTCATTATTTCAGCACAAGCTGCCATGCATTTATTTTTGGAACTAATGAATTTGTCATTGGCAATTATTTTTCATTTTTCAATGCGTCTTCTACATAATTATTTAATAGCATTGTACCTTTCTTTGCCTTCCGAAATACCCTGCTTAGCTTTAATGTAAAACAGTACCAATGAGTTCTTAATGGCTGCAAGATGAGGAGTGTATCATTTTGACATGTTTTCTCATGTACCACTGTATTAATATTTTAATAAATGAATGTACATAAAAATAATGAGTTGACATTTATTGAAAAAATAATTCCTACATATTACTGTAAAATGCAGTTGGTGTTTCAATGCTGATAATGATCCTGCAACCATTAAGAGGGAAATTCCTCAAGGCAATATTATTGGACCTTAAATAATATGAGTAAACAACTGGAATCTGAGATAAGGCTTTTTGCAGATGATGTCATACTGTATAGAGTAATAAATAAGTTACAAGATTGTAAGCTACTGCAAAAAGACTTTGAAAATGTTGTGAGATGGACAGTAGGCAATGATATGATGATAAATGGTGTTGAGTCAGGTTGTGAGATTCACTAATAGGAAAAGTCCATTCCGTTTTCATTACTGCATTGATGGGGTGGAAGTTCCTCATGGGAATCATTGTAAGTATGTACGTGTTGATATAAGTAAAGATCTTCATTGGGGCAATCACATAAATGTGATTGTAAGTAAAGGGTACGGATTTCTGCACATGGTTGTGAGGGTATTTAGGGGTTGCAATAAGGATGTAAAGGAGAGGGCATATAAGTCTCTGGTATTACCCCAATTAAGAGTAAGTTTCCAGTGTAGGCCTATGGGACCTTCAACAAGATTATTTGACTCGAGAAATGGAAGAAATCCAAAGAAAAGCAGCTCGATTTCTTCTGGGTGATTTCTGACAGAAGAGATGCGTTACAAAAATGTTGCAGAATTTGGGATGGGAAGACTTGGGTGTAAGGAGACTAAGTGGTACTTTCTGAGCTGTCAGCGGAGAGATAGTGTGGAATGACATTGGTAATCGAATAAGTTTGAGATCAAAATATGAAGATAAAGTTGAAATTCAAGAGGACAAACTGGGACAAATATTCTTTTATAAGAAGAGGAGTTAGTGATTTGAATAATTTACCATGGGAGATGTTTAATAAATTTAAAAATTCTTTATAATTCTTGAAGAGAAGATGAGTAAACAACAGACAAAGTATCTGCCACCTGGGCAACTGCCCTAAATGCAGATCAGTGGTGACTGATGCGAATGACAGAAAACATGACTGACAAATGGTGAATAAGTTAATCTGGGAAGGACAACTGAATCAGAAAGTGATGTAACAAACAATATAGAGGGAAAAATATTCTAGACATAGTGCTAATAAAACCAGATGAGCACTATAGAAAAATTGAAGTGATCATGAAGATCATTTCTGTTGTAGTTGAAAATAAATGTGAGAGAATAGAATGCTGCAAGACTATTAGGCAATATAAGGTTGATAGGAGAGACAGAGGGGAGTTTAAAAAAATTAATTATGATTAGTTAAAAATGGTGAATGAAAATATAAACTGACTATGGGATGGGTTTAACTAATTGTTGGGGAGTTTGAAAACAGGTATGGTATTTTTCTAAAGTGGTAAGTAATGGAGACCCACTGTATTATAACAGAGGTGCAGGTTAGAAAGAAATAGGAATATATGAGGAAGTAAGGAGAGACTGAAAGAACTTACTAGGAAATTTAATTTAGCAAGAAAAGTCAGCTAAGGTTAACATGATGGCAAGCATAATTGACAGCCATATGAATTTTAGTGAGTACTGTACTGTAATGGATGGGTATGTATAGGTACTTTAAGGCAGACGCAAGTTCCAGGATGGACATTCCAGGGAAAATTAATGAACTAGGAGAGTGTATATGTGAGGACTTCCAGAAAGCATAAGAACTCAGTTAGCAATATGCAAAGATAGTTGGATGTAAGATGAATTTCCAGGTTGAGGAGGTGACTAATAAAGGCAAAGTAGTGGAATTTACCTATTATAATAAAGACATTTTCAAAAAAGGTACAAAAGCTGAAAGTTAAAAAATAAAAAAAGCAGCTGGCTTTATTAAGAATTCAGGGTAATTACTAGAAATATGCTGCCATATCGGAAATATTTGTTTACTGTTTGTAAGAAGGAGCTCTAGCTCCACTGTATAAAGAAAGGGGTGATGAACATAAGGCAGATAATTACAGGCCACTCTGCTTAACATGTGTTGCATATAAGCTCTGGTTTGATAGAAGGCTGTACACGTTTAGGAAAAGTAATTCCAGTGAGGCTCAACTTGTAGGATTCCAACATGATATACCAGATAATTTAGATTCAGGTAGAATGGACTATATGTATCCATCCATGGTCGTCGTGGTGGTGTTTATTGTTTTAAGAGGAACTGGGCAACCATCCTCTATTAACACGAATCAGAGGGAAGAGATTCGACACTTCGAAAAAAGAAGGCGAGGGCATGAAGACTGGTAAAGTGAAAGTCTCTCTAGACCTCAAAAACCTAATACCACTGGGGTCTGAAAAGAACAAGAAATGACCAAGGGAGATTGGATAGGATAAATGAAAGTGAAGAACTTGGTGTGTAAGTAAAGGGAAGGAATGCCAGGACTCAGCCAAAGTCCCCACGGTCGTCAACCCGTGCTTGCAAGTTTAGAGTTCCTGGGCTCCTTTTAGTTGCCACTTATGGCAGGCAGGGGATGCCATGGGTGTATTCTATTGCCCCCACCCACAGGAGGTATTGATTCAAGGATTTTGACAGGGTAGATCATTAGAGATTACTGACGAAAATGATGGCTAATGGACAAAAGAGTGGTTGAATGGGTGGCTAAATTTCTAGAAAGAACTCACAGAATTAGAGTAGTTGAAGCATTACCTGATCCTGAAATGGTTATCTGGAATCAAAGATAAGGCTTTTTTTGCTAATGATGTTACACTGTATGTATTAAATAAGCTGCAGGTTTGTAAGCGACTACAAAAAGAGATCAACAATGTTGTGAGATGAACAGGAGACAAGGGTATGATGGTAAATGGGATGAAAAGTCTGGTTGTAATTTTCACAAAGAGGAAAAGTCCTCTCAGATTTAATTACTCTATTGATCAGGTGACAGTACCTCATGGGGATCACGGTCTAGGTCTTAATATAAGGAAAGATCTTCATTCATGAATGAGATAGTACATAAAGGTTACACATGAGGGTATTTAAGGGTTGTAGTAAGGAGGTAAACCAAAGGGCATATACAATACGTCTCTCGTAAGACCCCCAATCAGAGGATGATTTCACTGTGTGAGACTCCCACCAGGATTACTTGATACAAAAACTGAGAAGATCCAAAGGAAAGCAACATAATTTCTTCTGGTGGTTTCCGACAAAGGAGTAGTTTTTGAATATGTTGGAAAGAAAAGACCTGGGAGTAAGGAGACGAGATGCTCGACTAAGCGGCATGCTCTGAGCTGTCAGCGGAGAGATGGAGTGTGACGGGAGTAGCCATAAGGGGCGGGTTTACTGGTGGTAGAAACCCCATGGAAATTTTATAAAAGAAAATAAACGGAAACTGACTATAAGCACGTGAAAGTCGATTCAATGGGGTGGATATTTTTAACAATCATAGACATAATTGTAAAACCAACAGATATCTTGAATATGTCTTCTAAGAAGCCTCGAAAGTACCATTCGCTGTAAAACTGCTGAGCTTGATCGTATTGTTTTTTCTGTATTTTAATGTAAGATTCTGTAGTGTACTGCAATCTGAATATCAACGTAATTCATTTGTATTAATGTATGATGACACTCAAGCATGCACAAGCACCTTAATTATGTTCTATCATAATTTTGCACCTTTAAGCCCCCTCCCATAAGTTGATCTGCTACTGGTGTGTAATGGCATTAGTAGACAAATAAGCTTGGAGAGGAGCTTTTAAAGGTAGGATAGATCACAATATGAGGATAACGTTGGAATTCAAGAGGACAAATTAGGGAAAATATTTATTTATAAGAAGACAAGTTAGGGATTGGATCAATTTATCATGGGAAATGTTTGATAGATTTCCGAGTTCCTTGAAATCATTGAAGAAAATACTAGGTAAAATGATAGGGAATCTTCCAATTGGGCTACAGCTCTAAATGCAGATCATTGACCCTGGGCTTAATAGAACCCTTGATAATTCATCAATGAAATTATAACACGTAAAATTTCTGCTAACCAAGCTTGAAAGGTCTAATAAATTGTACAAAAATACAGGTTATGCAGTTGTAAATATGAATAATGAAAGCACCGACACGAATTCCTCGAAGTATAGACAGTCCCAAAAGCAGATCAATGATGATTGATTTCATAGAACCCTTCATAATTCATCAGTTATATTATCATGTATAAGAAACACCCCTAACCTCGTTTTTTTCTGCTAACATAGCTTGAAATGTCGAATACCTTATGCAAAACTATCGGTTACGTAAATCTAAACTTGGATTTCTGTGTAACAACCTGAAATAATTCCATAATTATTAATTAGGACTATAAAAACACGGCATCGGTTTTCTGAGCAACTCAACCTGAAATCATTCATAGTAAATCGAAAAAAGAATCGTATCCTTTCGTATTCGAGTTTTAATTATTACTATGGTAAATTTAATTCTTCTGTTTTAGGTTATCAGACAAACGTATAAGTGGCATAAATAGGCTGGATTCGATCACTGATGCCCTTCTCATCAGCTGATCATCGTAAACAAACTAATCGCGAAGTCGCCATCACCAAAGCAAGGAATTATGGGAACAAAAAGCCAACAAAAAGCGGCCATGGCCACAGTCTCTGCGAGAATACGTTGTGATTGGCCAGGTCGTATTATCGCAGTGTTAAACCGAGACCACTGCCTGCTCGATCTGCATCCGATGGCTGCTTATACTGCCTGCTCATTACAACATTTTAACATGGCACTAAATGAAACACTCCGTTTACAAATACCCACAGCAGGTGGCAGCACCAACCGGCTCCAGACCTGTCGGAATGAAATAGCGGGAAATAGGATAGACTGTACTTGTTTTCAGTGAAAATGGTGTACTGCTGCGTGCCTTTCTGCAAATCAAAAGGGAAACCAGAATGCCGTGATATTTCATTCCATGATATACCTTCAAGTACGGTACACAATTGCGTCGAAAGTGGTTAAGTATTATATCCAGGGAAGGAAACAGCAAGGGAAGTAAATGGATTCCTTCTGATTATTCCGTGGTTTCCAGTCTACATTTCGTAAATGACGATTTCAAAGTGACCAGCAAAACGCGAAAATTAAAAACAGGATCTGTACCCAGCCCTTTCCCTGATTATCCAGCTTATAAACAACCGCTAATTTCAGCGATGATTAAGAGAAGGGATTCAAGCACAGAGACGTCTAACAAGAGCTCTTCAAACACCATTGCAGAAAATGGTAAGCGTAAGGTTTGAAGTATTACATACTAAGTAATATAATATCTGGGGACACTGTACTGTTAATGTGAAGGTACAAAACAGAATAATATGCTGTCATAGATTCCATTGTCCGCCTTTGTGGTGTAGTGGTTAGTGTGATTAGCTGCTAACGCCGGAGGCCCGGGTTCGATTCCCGACTCTGCTACGAAATTTGAAAAGCGGTACGAGGGCTGGAACGGGGTCCACTCAGCCTCGGGAGGTCAACTGAGTAGAGAAGGATTCCCACCTCAGCCATCCTGGAAGTGGTTTTCCGTGGTTTCCCACTTCTCCTCCAGGCAAATGCAGGGAGCTTCCTTCACCCTTCCTTGTCTATCCCTTCCAAGGCCCCTGTTCAGCATAGCAGGTGAGGCCGCCTGGGCGAGGTACTGGTCATCCTCCCCAGTTTCATCCCCCCGACCCAGAGTCTGAAGCTCCAGGACACTGCCCTTGAGGCGGTAGAGGTGTGATCCTTCGCTGAGTCCGAGGGAAAAGCCAACCCTGGAGGGTAAGCAGATTAAGATTGCATTACGAGTCTTTTGCTAGCAGTATAAAATCGTGTCAATATACTGCTCTTTTTATTACTATTATTATTTACGCAAGTAGGGCCTATTTAGTTAATTGGTTAATTCCAGTGGCTCGGGGGCTGGGGTGTGTGTGGCATCTTCAGCATTAGAAATCATCCTAGGTAGGGCTTTCATCTTCACAGATATGCAAGTCGCCTAATAGGCCGTCTATTATTATTATTCCCTGAGTATGTACTTGATTTACTGGAAGATTTTCGTGAGCCCCCTGAGTCAGCGTGTGTCACTTCGGAAACTGCTTACCAGGGATTAGTGTGTGGGTATTTAGTGCGTGTAATCGAAGAAAAAACAGAATGCAGCACGTGCTTGAATAACGTTTCTACCTCATTTAATTCATCCCCATTGATAGCTGCGTTAGCCCTAGCAACGATTTATTGGCCTAATTATGAGGCTTCAGAAATTTGTTGAGGCGGCTCTACCGTACTGCAAGAAATCTGCAAGTCTGCTCCAGACTATAAAAAACTATGTTCTACCTTCTTTGTGCCAATGTAAGTTTTTAAAGTGTTTTAGTAACAATAAGCACCAGGAACTTGTGTCAGAAACTGTGGTGGCCAAAGTCGTGAAACCTCTACTTAGTAATGTAGAGAAGTACCATACAGACAAAGTTTCCAGGTTTTCTTGTTCGTCAAAACCTCTTTCTCGAAAAGTGCTGAAGCTATAACTCTCTAGAGCACCACTTTATACGTAAAATTCTGTAATATTTCTCGTACTTTCAGATTTTAAATTTTGCTGGTATGCTTATCTAGTTGTATTCACGCGGTAAATGGGTACGTTTGGTGCTGCCATCTAGCGGCAGATTGTTTGTAAGCCGTGTTACACGTTTGAGTATGGAATGAGCAGGCAGTTTAAGCAGCCATCGGATGCAGATCGAGCAGGCAGTGACCGAGACGCTTGTATCGTAGCCTACTCATAAATGAGTGGATGAAAAACTGCCTGCTCGATCTGCATCCGATGGCTGCTTGAACAAATGAAGAGGTATTGTATGGACCGCTGCGATCACCGCGACATCTTGCGGTGAACTTTTTAATCTTCAGCTGTGTAGTGGCGGAAGGAGGGTGTCTTTGAACAACTGTTTTGTCTTGTCTTGTCTTGTCTTGCGGATATTTATTTGGGAACCAATATATTCTTTCCCAGTCACGAGCCCAATGAAATTTTTCACTTGTATCACAACAGCACACGTTTACATTATTAATAACCAGTTTTAGCACGATTACACTTAGATAGATAAACTGAAAGAAGCACTATGATATCGTGTATATGTAAGTTCATAAAAGTAGTAAACTATCTGCACTGGTCGAATACACAGATAACCTATTAATCTTGAGTAATAGAAACGTGTTGCACTGTACAAGATTGGAGAGTAATAAAACTCTTGGCGCGAGATCCACTCACCCGGAACATAGAGAAATGCCACTTCACCAACATGTCGGAAAAAACAACTGAAAATCTAGATCGTAATTACAATTTGATGTGAGTGTTATCAAGGTATTCGTTTAAGATAGCAATGATCTTAGGCGAAGGTTGATACAACAAAGCTGAAAGTCGTGTAGGGAAAGGTACGTGGACATTAATTAATGTCTGTATTAAAATGGCCTGTTGGCGTGCATATTGGGGGCAATGAAAAAACAAATGGTCACTATCGCCCTGAGGTTCGCCACAGGAACAAGTTGGATCGTTCGTAATTTGAAATCGAGATAAATATACCGGGGTTAAGGCATGATTAAAACGTAGTCTGATGATATTAGTAGTGTGACGTCGTGTATACGTACCATTTGCAAACCACGGAAGTGTGGGAATATTCGGTTGAATTTGATAGTAATAATGGCCTTTCGTACTAGCTGATAAACGCCATTTTGTGCACCATGTGTGTTTAGCTTCATTTTTGATATATGGAAAGAAGTCAGAAATCGGGATTTTGATTTGTAATAAGTTCGCGGTATCTGCACTGGCTTCTTTTGCTGCTATATCGGTCATATTGTTGCCTGCGTGTCGGTTATGCCCTTTAATCCATATTAACGTTATAACAAAACCGGATGTTTCGAGTTGTAAAATAAGGTGTTTAACTTCGTAGACATATGTATTTTGATTATGGGCGAAGGATTGGAGAGCTTGTAATACACTTTGAGAATCGCTGAATATATTTATTTTTGTGGATGGTAACTGTTGGACATATAAAAGAGCTTGGTATATGGCATATAATTCTGCGGTAAAGATAGTTAAATTATTAGGCAACGGATATTTAAAGATAGTTTGTGTTTGTGGATCATAAAATGCTGCTCCGACTCCATTAGTCGATTTTGACCCATCAGTAAAAAGGTGATAATCTGGTAAGGTTATTGAACTTTTAAATTCCTTAAGCGCGTATAATTTGGGATGAGGTGAATACATTGATTGTTTTAATGAATCCGAAGGTGCAATGATAATAGAAGGACGGAATGTTTGAATATCATAGTCATATGAATACAAATTTACGCGTGGTGTGCGAAGTATAGTTTCAGTAAGATGGTGGAGTTCAGCATACGCCATATATATGGCGGGGTACTGATGATAAGGTGGAGGACGCTGTTGATAATATTCATATAATAATTTTAATTTAGGTACGATAAGGGAGTTCGATCTGCTAATATGTTTAAGTAGGAATTTTTTTGAAATTTTTACCCCTGTAGTTTCTACTAGTAAAGCGTTAGTTGGTGTTGTTCGGAGGGCACCCACACTGATACGTAATGCTGAAAATTGAAGACGATCCAAAGCTAGTAAACTGTGTTTAGCGGTCAAATCAATAATATGGGCGCTATAATCAAGTATGGACCGAATGGTGGCACGATATAGTTGTATTGCTGACAAGGGGTCAGCACCCCATGCACGTTTCGTTACCGTTCGTAAGATAGTAATATAACGATCAGATTTCCGAATTAAATACTGTATTTGGGGTTGCCATGTAAGTCTTTGTCGATATATATGCCTAAATATAAGTGTTGTGGGACAAAGGGGATGCTATAGCTATCAAAGTTAATAGGGCTTTTATCAAAGGTTCGTTTATTTGTAAAGATCATCGCTGCACATTTAGCGATTGAAAGTGAAAGTCCATGGGTTGTTAGCCACCGAAGGACTAAACTTAAAACGCGAGATATTGTGGTTCTACAATGATCAATGTTGGAGTGAGAACAATAAATAACATAATCATCCGCGTAAGCTAGAATTCGAGCGTGTGGAGTCACAATAGATTCGAGATCTTTCATATAAAGGGCAAACAAAATTCCACTTAGTATCGAACCCTGTGGTAATCCAATTTATGTATAGCGGCTTTCAATTGTGTGTTGAGTTGATTTAATGGTTAACCGGCGATTGGTAAATAGTTGATTTAAAATAGAAAGGAATTTGATGGGAAATCCATAAAGAAATAATTTCTCCCAGAGAATATGCAATAACACAGCATCATAGGCACCTTTAATATCCAAAAAGACTGCCACGGTAGATTGTTTCCGCCATTTTGCCAATAAGATGTCGAGTAGGAAAATAATGATAGGTTCCTGTGTACTATTACCACGTCTAAAAGCGAACTGATACTTAGGTAATAGCGAGTGGTATTCCAATAACCACGCCATTCGTTTCATGAGGATTTCACAGAAGACTTTCCGTATACATGATCCCAAAACTATGCCACGAAAATTTGCAGGTTCTGTAGGTCGTTTTGTCGGTTTCAATATAGGAGTTATGAAAAAATCGTTCCATGTTGTTGGTTTGTGTAATGTCTCAAGAATACTATTATAATGTTGTAGTAAATAAACTTGGGCGTGAGGGGGTAGGGCCCTGAGCATGAGATAAGTAATTGCATCAGGTCCTGGGGACGAGCTATTAACGGTACATAATACGGATTGTAGTTCGTTATATGTAATTGGCTTTAATAATGAAGTAAAAGCACGAGAATTGTCCTGTGAGGTGGGTAGAAATGGCGGGTTTACTGATACTGGGGTGAGGGTATATAAAAAATCTTCTAAAACTTGTCGCGGATAGGAATAATAAGCTTGGTATTGGAATGTTCGCGTTATCATGCGGATCACGTTCCAAAATTTCGCTGCTGGTAATTGAGGAGTTAATGTAGAAATAAAAGACTGCCAAGCTTTTCGTTTTTTTGCATTAAAGACAAGCTTTCTGCAATATGCTTTCGCAATTGGAAATAATGCTGCTGAGTCATTGATTGGCGGTATTGTTTAAATAATTTTTTTCGCTGTTGAATGAGATAATGACATTCTTTATCCCACCATTTTATTTCGTATTTATGTGGGTGGGTCGTCACGTTAAGCGGTCGACACGGATTTAAATATTGGGTTAAATAAGGGAGTAAGGTTAGAAAGGTAATAGGTGACTCGTGTTCCTGCTGCAAGATATGATTGAGATATGATTGATAGTTTGAAATATTGAACTTTTTATAAGATCGGACATTACGTATACATGAAGGTGTCTTAAACTGGGAAATTATTGGGCGATTACCATATGTTATAATGATGGGGAAGTGGTCACTGGTGTAGGTATCAGATAATGTGTGCCAGGTGGTGACAGGGACCATGGTTGGACGACATAATGTAAGGTCAACGGCACTGGGTGGAGATCCAGGCGGAGTTAAACGGGTCGGAGAACAATCGTTTAAAATAAACAGATTCTGATGATTTGAGGTAGCAAGTAAATTGGAGCCTTTTATTGTATCTATGATACACCCCCATTAAGTGTGATGGCAATTGAAATCACCGAGAATGAAAAGGTGTTGGAATGTTGCAAATTGTTGGAAAAATTGCGTCCATTGATTCTGAGTAATGTAAATGTGCCGGGGGGGGGGCAATAGATATTTATAAAACAAGTATTATGGTGTACTATCCCTACTGCATAAGTGTGTGGAATGAAATATTGCAAAGGGAATTGTGTAAAGGGTAATGAAGTTTGTACACATGTGGCGACTCCATCAAAACCGTTACCATCGTATCGGAATACTTGATAACCTCGTAATCTGAAAATGAAATGTGGTTGGAACCACGTTTCTTGTAAGCAAATAATATTAGCTTGCGTTTCGTTTATTAATATTTGTAATTCATATCGTTTAGAGGTGGCACTTCGACAATTCCATTGGAGTATTGTAATCATGCAAGAATGTTCATGATAGAATCTCGTAGTTTATATAATACATGGTGAATCTGAGGCTCGTGGCTCATACTTTGAATTAACATTACCAGCAATTGGTGGATTTCTTGTTGAAGTCGTTCCTTGGTAGGAGGATAGCTTATGTCTTGGGGGGCTGCGGAAGGTTGCTGCCCATTAGATGGTGACGAACTTGATGGATATGATAAGTGCAGAGGTTGTTGCATGGCACTCGTTGACGGGAATGAATTTACTGGAACCAAAGGTTCATTTCGCAGGATGGCCATGTATCCTTGCCGATCAAAGCCTGGCTCGGGTGTAGGAGGGGGAGATTGCATGATGACTTGAGTAAACTTACGTTTACGAGGGTTTGGTGTCGGAGGAGATGAGGGATTCGATGGTAGTGGAGGGAACTGATGTTCTTGTTGTTCGGAATGGTAAATTGGAAGGGCAATGCGAGCTTTAGCCTCGGGAAAAGACAGGTATTCAGTACTCATTAACCTTTTAATGTTAACTTGATACTTGTGTTCAGGACAAGTTGAGGAACTTGTAACATGATTTTTCTTACAGTAGGCGCACTGCGCGAATTGCTCAGTACAAGCCTGGGTTTCATGTTGCTGCGAACATTTCCCACAACGGGCGTTTTAGGCTTGACATTGCCGAATTGTATGTCCATAGCGCTGGCATTTACGACAGCGAATAGGTGAAAAGATGTAAGGTTCAACTGCCATATACACCTTATATAAGGCTACATGGGATGGGAGCGTTTGAGCCCTGAAAACTATTTTTATAGAACCTGTAGGAAGGTATTGGGTTTCTCCATCTTGAATTGCACGACGATTAAGACGTTGCACGCTTTTAACCGGTGCCTCAGATTCCAGATACTGTAAAATTTCATCATTCGATAGGCCTTTCTCAACTCCACGAATAATTCCTACTCGTAACACTTGTGAAGATGGAATATAGGCTTTAATTTTGAGGGTTTCAAGCATGGGGTTACTCAAAAAGGCATTGGCTTGAGAAGCCGTATGGAAAGTGACTTGTAGTCTATTGCGTCCCTTACGTTGGATAGATTTGACGTTGAGCTTAGTTTCATAGAATCGGCGACCAAGTGCCATAGGGTGTAAGCTGCCTATGTTTTGATCGTTAATAGATTCAACGAATACAAAGAAGGGTCCATGATGAAAGCGATTATAATATTCCGGGGGAGAAGTTACTGGGGACACCTCGGATTGATTGTTAAGTTGTTCTGGATTAGAACGGTCTGCCACTTCCGTACTACGCCTCTGTTCAGTAGTCTCAGATGCCTGAGAACCTTGCTGTTGTGTCGTATGACTACGTGAATCAGTTATGGATTCTTCATCCATGGGGACGACAATCTCACGCTCCACTCGTAGATTATGCCCGGCTACTTTCAACGTTCCGCCACTGTCGGTCTCCATGACTTCTCACTCCTGCACCACACTTAAGCAAAACACAAGTGATTACCACTACCGCGCACCACTGACTCGCACAACTAAGGTAGTGTACCGTACAACGGTCACTGCGTGACTGGAACAACTGTTTTCTAACAAGCCTTTCGGTATAATAGTGGTGGGCTAGCGACGGAATCGAGTAGAATCGAGTAATGTGCTCTTAGAATCGGTATACTCGACTCCAGACTCGAGTCCAAGCATACTAGTGTCGCTAGCAGTTCCCTCTTAGCAGTGATAGTGTGCAGTTGAGTGGACAGTCGCTGTGACGAGGTAGCGTGGACAGTATTGAGTAGTGATTCTACGAGTGTAATTCGTACGTTATGGGGGAGCAAAGTGGTGGCGAGGAGTCTCCTGATCCTTCAACCCTCACAGTTGCTCGGGAAGAGACAGTTCGAATGGAACAGGATGAGGATGATAGTTCAAGTGAGAATCGTGGTACAGTGAGTAATTCGAATACAGCAAATGCGGCTGTGAATAATGAGACTGGTGCTTCGATTTCGAAGACTGAGTCGCAGGAACTTTACCCTAGTACTCATTATGGACCCTTCATTATTTTTGTGGAGTCCACAGCAACAGGCAATGTCGGTAACATGCATCCTATGACCTTGGGTAGAATTTTCTATGAGAAAAATATTCCAGGAATAAAATCAGTGGCCCGCAAGGGACGAAATAAGGTACAAATAGAATTTGTATATGCCGTACAGGCAAATTCATTTTTGAAACACCCTTTATTAGTTGAGCTTAAGCTACGGGCATACATAGCGAGCTCTAATGTATTGCGGGTAGGAGTCATCAGGGGAGTAGAGAAGACCTTGAAAGAGGATGCTATATTAAAGCACTTAAAATCTACTGCTGCTATAAAATCTGTAAAGCGTTTGAACCGTAGAATTGTTAACGAGGAAGGAACTCAGTATGTCCCTACTGGATCTATAAAAGTAGTTTTTCGTGCGCAGAAACTTCCACAGTATGTGTCATTATATCAGGTGCATTTAGAGGTGGAGCCATATGTTTTTGCTCCCATCCTCTGTAAAAAATGCCAACGGTACGGTCACGTTGATAAGCATTGCAGAGCGACAAGTCCAAGGTGTGGGAAATGTGCATTGCACCATACTACGGCGAACTGTACGGAAACTTTCCTGCAATGCGTGCATTGTCGCGGCACCCATTCAACTGGAGATGTTGACTGTCCAGCTCACCAACAGCAAGTCAACATTAAAAAGATCATGAGCAATCAGAACTTATCGTTCAAGGACGCTGTACAGAAAGTTCAACCTAGTGAATATAATGTAGTAGACAATTCCCAAAATTTTCCCCCTTTAACTGGGGAGGAGCAGACTCCTACACAGTCGAATCCCCGTAAGAGAAAATTTACACAAGTAATTTTAAAATCACCGAGATCAGTACCAGCCTCAGGATATGATAAGGATGGTTATCATAATTTGGTTCGAGAGATTCCCCGTATGGAGATGGTAGCTTCAAGAGTTACACCTGTTTCCAATGGCGCAAGCCAGCGGATGGGGGCATCTTTGGACGAACCTGTTGCCACAAGTAGCGCCTCAATGGCGCAACCGCTTTCGTCATTTCATAGACAAAGAGAACATCTTCAAAGTGGTCTTTATCAATCTATTCAGCAATTGGTACAATTATTGGGTGATCACCCCGCGTTAGCCCATAATGTATTCCGGTTAAGGGACAAGGTTTGCAGTTTCATTCAATTCTATGATCAGAATCACTCAATGGAACGCTAGAAGTCTCATGAACAAACGTCATGAGCTATTTAAATTAATTCAAGAAACAGTACCTCACTTTTTAGCCATACAAGAAACTTGGTTTAACCTTCAGATTCGCATTGCGTATCCTAATTACAAAGTTTTACGTAATGATGGACCCGGTTACGGTGGGGTTGCCTTTTTGGTCCACTCGTCCGTGACATATAGCATTCATTCGAATATTCAGGCCATACCCCATACATATGTTATAGGATTATATTATATGCATATTTTACTTGTAAATATCTACTGTCCTCCTGAAGTTTCCATTAATGAGAGACAATGGAACCAATTCTTTCTACAATTTACTACCGAACCATATGTTTTTATTTTTGGGGATTTTAATCTTCACCACACACTGTAGGGAGGAAATTTGGATACACTTCAAGGTACGCAGTTCCTAAATGCAGTAAATAACCATGCTCTTGCTATTTTGAATGATGGCTCTCCTACGCGTTTGACTGCGCCTTCTGCCCCTCCTAGCGCAGTAGATTTAACATTGTGTAAGCGAAATATGGTGTCTATCACTACATGGCATACGTTGAGCGATACTTATTCTAGTGATCATTTCCCTATTGTTATTTCTTATGGTGTAGGCAGACCTATTTCTCCACCGCAGCACACATTTCAAAATAACATTATTCGATCTTTGAGGAAATTTAAACCGCAAATATATACCGCTTACATTGAGGATGCGTTACAAAAAATACCGGAAAATAATTTTTCATATCAAACTTTACTGCAGATTTTAACAGATTATATTAATCTTCATCACCCCATCATCGTTTCACCCCCTTTATCTTCTAGGAAACCTGCTCATGTTAAGTGGTGGGATGAGGAATGTCATTTACTGATTCAAACCCGCAAAGTACTTTTTCGACAATATAGGCAGCACGCAACACCTGAAAATTACTTCCGGCTCAAACGACACATAGCACAAACTCGCAGAATTTTCCATCAAAAACGTCGTGTCGCTTGGAGGGAGTTCATATCGGCCTTCACGCATCAGGTTCCAATTGCAGACTTGTGGAATGCCATCAGGGCAATCACACGAGTTACGCAGCACTCCCCTGCCAAGACCATCCCAGGTCAGGTATTATCTGATTTTCTTGTTAGAGAGACGCCAGATTTTGTTGTACCACAGTATGTTCATTCACAAGACCCACAAGACGCACGTTTTTCCGTATTGCTGCAACCCTGCGATTATCAGGCATTAGAGGCAGTACTACAATCGTGCTCAAATTCATCCGCAGGTCCAGATAATGTATCATATCAAATGCTCAAATTATTACCTATTAGAGCAAAGAAGGCATTATTAAACAGGTATAATGATATTTTTCGCAATTATAGTACACCGGTTAGTTGGAATGATTTTTTCTGATTTCCATTCTTAAAAATAAGCAGTTACCCACTGAGGTTAGTAATTATCGCGGTATAGTACTCGGTTCGTGCCTCCGTAAAGTCTTTCTAAAGATCTTACTTCGAAGAATCATATGAGTATTAGAATACTATAACTTGACGCCTCGATATCAATATGCCTTTTTTAAGGGACGCAGTACATCTGATGCATTTAATAGTTTTGTTATCGATTTGCTATTAGCTCGTCATAGAAAGTATAGTACCATAGCATTTTTCCTTGATATTCAACGGGCTTATGATTCCGTACCTTTGAACATATTATGGGAAAAACTTGCAACTCTAAAGATTCCTTAGGGATTTATTATCATTCTCAGACAACTTCTGCCTTATCGAACACTCAGATTTAAATCGACACATTATACAATCCAGCCCCGGTAGGTAAGTAATGGGTTACCACAGGGCGATATTCTGAGTGGTATTCTTTTCGCTCTTTTTATGAAAGATTTCGAAACGGTCATTCTCCGTCATGCTCGACTACAGGCGTATGCTGACGATTTTTTGCTTTATTATACACATGAGAATTTACAGCTCTGTAGACAACATATTAGTTACACGCTTCATGAAGCTAGAACATGGTTAGAAGCCCATGGGTTAAATCTTTCCATAGCGAAATGTCGAGCAATGATATTTACACATCACCGAACCTATGACCGATCACCACTTTCCTTTGATCAGTATGAAATCCCCGTGGTTAGTCACCATAAATATCTTGGGTTATTTATCGATCAGAAACTTACATGGAAACATCATTTTTTATATTTGCGTTCGAAAAGCGAACGGTATATTCAGGTAATACAAGCTGTAACCCGTAGGCAATGGGAGGCAGATCCAGTTGTGGTGCTATCCTTGTACCAAACCACTATTCGATCGATATTGGACTACGGATAACATATTTTTGACTTGGCATCGTATACTAACTTGAATACTCTTAACATTTGTCAATATAAAGCAATACGCTCCTGTATTGGAGCTTTAAAGTCCACACCTACCAATGCACTTTTAGTCGAATCCTGCGAAGCTCCCTTACATGTGCGTAGAAAAATACTTGCTACGCAATATTTACTTTAAAATTTTTCTTTAACAAGTCATCCTTTAATTCCGAAGTTACAGTTACTCTCGGAGTATTATTCTTTTCGGCGTCAGGGTTTACGAAGATTGCCAGTTGTGTTTCATGCTTTTACTACATTGAAGTCGAAACAGTATACATTAATACACAGCGTTAACTTAATGCCCTATACCTTACCCTATCCGGTTTCTTATTATAAGCCTCAAATAATATGGCCTACACGTAATGGCTCTACTAACGTTACTTGTTTGCAGGTGACTGAGATTTGTCCTGCTAAAGGAGTGAAACTTTCCAATATTCCACGAAGCATAAACATTTTTACAGATGGAGCAAAGAACATTAATGGAGTTGGGTCCGCTTATTATATACCTTCTCTAAATGTTAAAGAACAATATGGTTTGCCTAGTGATTGTTCGATTTTTACGGCGGAGCTATTCGCTATACAGCAAGCTTTACTTTTTGTTCAGCGTCAGGGATATACGCGCGTTACGTTCTATACGGATTCGCTGAGTGCATTACAATCTTTGGTCTCGTATGATTCATCCTATAATTGGTATGTATACAATGTCAAGAGTCTCCTTTATATGCTTGACAACTTCGGTAATTACATAACTTTAGTATGGGTACCAGGACATGTGGGTATCGAGGGCAATGAAAAAGTAGATTGTCTTGCAAAACAAGCTTCTCGTCTTCCTGTTCCGAATACTAACAATATTGTTCCTGCTTCTGATTATGTAGTTGTTATCCGACAGGATGGACGTCAAGAATGGCAGAATTACTGGCGACAGACTGCACAAGTCAAAGGTAACTTCTACTATCATTTACAACCAACACTATTGGTTAAACCATGGTTTATACGAGGATCATATTCTAGACGCCATATTATTAACATCATTCGGTTAAGGTTTAATCATGCCCTTACTCCACAATATAGATATCGTTTTCATTTAACGCAGGATACAAACTGTTCGTGTGGTACAAATATTATTAATGGCGACTCCAACCACATTTTATTTGAATGTTCTTTATATGCCAACCCCCGTAAAAAACTTATGACTAATCTCAAGCGACTCAAGCAGGTTTTTCCAACCAGTGTTTCTTGTTTGCTCTGTAATCCTACAGTCGAGATTATTAGAGTGCTAAATTTGTTTCTAGATGAAGCCAATATCGTGTTATAATTCTGTCCGCAATATATGGTGAGATTTTCTCATGCTTTTGATGGTTTCATTTGAGTGATTCCTCATATCATTAGTGTATTACTTGAGGGTGCTATTTCGGATTATCAGAGTGTGTGAAACTTTAGAAGAAGTGTGATTGCAAGATTGGAAGCTTCCCGTATGAGAACAGTGTGCTCTAGCAAACTAGGGTTATTATGTGATATAGTGAAGAATAGTGTTTTGTGTTTTCTACTTGCAAGATCAAGCATCAATTATTGAACTGCAGTTTTCATTTATACTAGTGTTTTTATATGAGTAAGAGAGTATTGACTGGGTGAAATGTCGTAGACACAGCCCATAAGCATCAGCAAGCAAGCAAGCAAGCAAGCAGTGTCGCTATCTGTGGACATGTCTTAGAACTATAATCTATTGTACTGGATTGCATGGCATTCAGGGTCACTGTACTGTATAATTAGCGATTTATACGAAATAAACAACCTCTTTATTGACAGTCGCCATTACATCCAAAGCATAAACAACAATCATCTTCTCTCTGATCTTACAACACACACATCGATCTCCTGTATATCGATAGTACACTACATCACTCCCTTTTTTCTTTTTCTTTTTTTTTAACTTTAAATCGTAGTCTGACAAAAATCCTGGGGGTTTCCTCTCCCGTTGACTTCGTCTCGGTCCCGATTCTTGACTTCCTTCTTCTTCTTTCTTCTCTGGTTGATATTCTTCTTCTTCTTCTTCTTCTTCTTCTGGTTCCTCTGGTTGCTCTTTCACACTCTCTGACTCGTCCTCAGACAACAGCTCATGAAAAGGCCGGAAGAAGGTAGAGTTGCGAGTTATTTGTCTACCATCCGAAGTCTCTACTGTCACAGCGTTGCCATTCTTCTTGACGACTTTCAAGGGTGTGGGTCCAAATGTAGTTGAAAATTTGTTTACTTTGGGGTTACGCATCAAAACCTTGTCGCCCTCTGATAATTTATTTTCTCTGGCCCCACGTCTAATGTCCGCGTATTCTCCCTTTTTAAACTTTTGAATAAGGTCTCGTTCCACCACCTCCTCTAATATTTTTTCTGTCTTGTATGGGGCCAGACCGGGAATTTTGTCCCTCAATTTTCTGTTAAAAAATAACTCCGCCGGACTAACTCCTGTAGTCTGGTGCTCATGGTTCCGGTACATCAGTAGGTACTTGTTTAGCTCTAACTCCCAATCTAATTTCATGGCATTGGCAATCTGTAGTCGTTGAGTTATCCCTAGGTTCAGTCTTTCCACTGTGCCATTTGCTTGTGGGTGTAACGGGGTAACTCTGTGGTGATGAATTCCACACTGTTGCAGGTAATTTTCCGTCTCTGCGCTAACGAAGTTCGTGCCGTTATCTGTTGAGAGAACCTCAGGATACCCGTATCTTGCAAAAATACCATCTAGGGCCTTTATTATGCTTTTAGAGTCAGTACTACTTAGTCTTGTTACTTCCATGAAACGGCTAAAATAATCTATCACGATCAATAGTTGTACCCCATTAGGGAAAGGACCCAAAATATCAGCAGCTATTCGTTCCCAAGGCTTTTTAGGAATTACTGTCGGAGATATTTTTTTGGGTTTCTCGGGTTTACTGGTAATCTGACAACCCAGACATGTTCTCACTGTCCGTTCCGCTGCTTTGTCCATTCCAGGCCACCATACTTTAGATCTGAGTCTGTTTTTCATTTCCAAAATTCCCGGATGACCCTCGTGTGCCAAACTAAGGACCCTAGTTTGTAAACTTTTCGGAATTACCAACTTAGTTTCTTTCAGTAATATATTGTCCATGACGCATAATTGTGACATCATCGCCCGAAATGGAAGGAGGTCAATGTCATTACGATCCCAACACCCTGTTAGTAAATGTGACCGGACCTTTTTTAGAGTGGGATCAATTTTTGAAGCTTCCTCTATTTCTTCCAAAGATAATGCAACTGGTGCCAAATACGTAGCCAAATTCATCAGATAATTGTCCTTCTCGGCTTCACCGATTGAATTCTCACTTAACCGTGATAAAGGATCTGCTATTTTATTTTTTCCCTTTACATACTTAACCTGGAAGTCAAAAGATTGGAGTCTCAGAAGCCAACGTTCAATTCTCGCGCAGGGTTTTGATCTAGGCCCAAAAATTACCTCTAGTGGTTTATGGTCCGTATACAGGCAAAACTGCTTACCCGTCAGGAAAATCCTTAGACGCTCACACGCCCAGACAATCCCAAGTGCTTCTTTCTCCGTCTGAGAGTACCGTTGTTCGACATCCGACAGGCTGCGACTAACGTAGCAAATTATGCGTGGGATCCCTTCATTGTTCCGTTGTATCAGCACCGCACCAAGTCCTTTTGGGTCAGCGTCTGCCATCACTATCGTTTCGTCCTTGGGGTTGAAATATCCTAAAACTGAACTAGATGTAAGTACTTTTTTTATTTTATTAAAAGCTTCTTGGTGTACTTGTTTCCATACAAACTGTGCAGATTTATGTGTAAGCTGTCGCAGTGGTTCTGTCATGGTTGACATGTTCGGAATAAATCTACTTACATAGTTCAGTAGGCCTAGAAAACCTCTCAGCTCAGACACATTTTGTGGTCTTCTGCAATTCTTCAGAGCCGCCACTCTGTCTTCGGTAGGCCTAATGCCATTAGCTGATATTATGTGACCCAAGAACTTAATTGAAGTTTTACCATATTCACACTTTTCCTCATTCAGTTCAATACCGTGCTCGCGAAAAACTTCAAGAACCTTTTTTAATCTTGAATCATGTATTTCTTTAGTTTCCCCATACACCAGAATGTCATCAATAAATACGTAAACTCCTTTAGGAATCTTGTTCCTTATCAGATGCTCCATTATCTTTTGGAACTCAGGAGCTGCCCGATTCAAACCAAACATTAGCCGTTTGAACCTATATAAGCCTAAATATGTGCTAAATGTGGTAATCTCCCGTGAGTCTGGATGCAGCTCCACATGGTGAAAAGCTGACCTAACATCCAACTTTGAAAAGTACTTGCTTTCACTAATTTCAGGGTGTAGGTCTTCCATGGTTGGTAGTGGATGACTAGCCTTTAGTACAGCTTTATTTGCCATTCGCATATCGACACACAATCTAACGCTGTCACCTTTTGGAATTGGTACAAGAGGGGAAACCCATCTTGACGGTCCTTCAACCTTTTCAATGATGTCATTTTGCTCCAGCTCAAGGATACGTTCTGCTATTTTTTGTTTTAATGCCAATGGCACCCTCCGCAGAGGTTGAATAACTGGTGGGACTTTCGGATCGATTGGTAATTTAAGCTGAAAATTCTTTATTTTGCCCACCCTCGATGTGTCACAAACCACCGTCTGGTTAACGTGCTCAGAAATTTGTAATATTCCTAGTTTTGTAGCCGAGGAACGTCCCAAAATAGGTGGTCCCCTACCTTTAATAACTACAACAGTGGTACTAATTTTTCTATTGGAATGCGTTATGTCCGCCTCGAACTCTCCTAAAATATCCAACGGATCGGTTCTACCATAAGTGAAAAGTCTTTTCGAACTATTTAGTAATTTTACTTTATCGGTTACCTGCTTCCTTTCAAATTCCTTCCAAGTTCCTTGGTCAATAACATCGCAAGTAGATCCTGAGTCAATAATAAAAACGAAGGGTACCCCTGACAATAGGCAAGTGGTCTTCCCCGTTGTCTCCCTTTTTTTTTCGTCATTTGTAAGAAAGGTGTAGTCTAAATCACTACTACATCCAGGGCCGACTTCATATTTGACGTTGCCCACGTAAGAAATTTCGTCATCAACATTTGACTCCCCCGATTCTAACGTATATGTCCTTTTTGTTCTACAACACTTCCGATGGTGCCCCGTTAAATTACAAGCCTGGCAAACTTTGTTTCTTGCAGGGCACTGGGGGTCACTTGCTAAGTGATTTGTTTCCCCGCAGCGATAACATTTCCTTTCTCCTCTATTTTGATAACTATTATAACTAGTTTTCGGCGGAGCACCAGTGTTTTTGCCACTATTGGAAATAGTTCTTTGTGAAATCCCATATTTCTTCCTATTCGACATACTATACACCTCTTGCTCAGAACCGTCGTCCTTACTAAAATGTGATGTCTGTATATTTATCATTTCGTGAGCCCGTCCAATGTCAACCAAATCGTCTACTGTGACAGAGGATTTTTCCAATATTCTCTTTCTGACTTCAGCTGATTTACAACCCTCTAAGAACTGGTCACATATAAACATGTCCTCTAATTCTTTTTTTGTTGTGGTATCTTTAAAATCACATTTGACAACTTGTTGACGCAACCTAGATATAAAGGCGTCAGATGTTTCACTAACATCCTGTTTCATAGACTTCATAATATGCCGCTCAAATAGCGGATTGCTTTTCGGTAAAAAATGTTTATCTAACAATTCTAAAGTATATTCATGCACAGCCTTACCTGTAGGAATAGTGTTGTGTTCAGGGATGGAATAAAATATGTCTTGCAAGCCTTCTCCACCCGAATGTAGGTAAATTGCCTGTTTTCTAGCAGAATCTGTTATTCCTTTTGCGGCAATATATAGTTCGACCGAACGTTTCCATTTTTTCCATCTAGAAGCAAGGCTGGTGACATCTCCATTTACATCGAAAATTGGTATAGGGCTAGTGCTGCTTCTTTCCATTTTAATATCTTCTGAAGGTTTAGTTTACGGATTTAACCAATGGATTTTACCGACTGCGCCAATGTACTGTATAATTAGCGATTTATACGAAATAAACAACCTCTTTATTGACAGTCGCCATTACATCCAAAGCATAAACAACAATCATCTTCTCTCTGATCTTACAACACACACATCGATCTCCTGTATATCGATAGTACACTACAGTCACCCACAGAACATTTTTGTGATGTGGATTGCAATATGTTTGCTGCTGATCATTAGTTTTATTGAGTCATCGGTCGACAATAATTTGATTACTACGATAATTATTATCATCATGACTTACTAACAAACTGTCAACTTGAAAGATAGACACGTGGACCGAAGATGAGCGTGGGATGGGGACAATTTCCACACTGTGTACCCCACCTTTTCTAATGTCGATAACGGCAGCGTTCTATTATTATTGCTATTATTATTATTATTATTATTATTATTATTATTATTATTATTATTATTATTATTATTTGTTTACCCTCCAGGGTTGGCTTTTCCCTTGGACTCAGCGAGGGATCCCACCTCTACCGCCCCAAGGGCAGTGTTCTGGAGCTTCAGAATTTGGGTCGGGGATACAACTGGGGAGAATGACCAGTACCTCGCCCAGGCGTCCTCACCTGCTATGCTGAACAGGGGCCTTGTGGAGGGATGGGAAGATTGGATGGGACAGGCAAGGAAGAGGGAAGGAAGCGGCCGTGGCCTTAGGTGAGGTACCATCCCGGCATTTGCCTGGAGGAGAAGTGGGAAACCACGGAAAACCACTTCCAGGATGGCTGAGGTGGGAATCGAACCCACCTCTACTCAGTTGACCTCCCGAGGCTGAGTGGACCCCGTTCCAGCCCTCGTACCACTTTTCAAATTTCGTGGCAGAGCCGGGAATCGAACCCGGACCTCCGGGGGTGGCAGCTAATCACGCTAACCACTACACCACAGAGGCGGACTATTATTATTATTATTATTAGTGTGCAGCCTGGAAGTAGCCCCCAGGGATTTGTTGATGGCTATGAAATATTATTCCCGCTACGTCCTTGTACAAACACGTGTAATAATATTGTGCGAAATAATGACAATATTACTGCCAGATAATTTATTGCAAAGATACATGTGTAGGGCGTTCAGAAACATATATGTGCTGTAGTATCACTTATTGTTATTGTCCGACTCGTTGGCTGAATGGTCAGAGTACTGGCCTTCTGATCAGAGGGTCTCGGGTTCGATTCCCGGCCGATTCGGGAATTTTAATCGCTCCTAATTAATTCTCCTGGCTCGGGGACTGGATGTTTGTGTCCGTCCCAATACTCTCCTCTTCATATTCACACAACACAATACACTACAAATCACCACAGAAACACGCAGTTCGGTTAGGGGCGCGCAGCTGTGAGCTTGCATCCGGGAGATAGTGGATTCGAATCCCACTGTCGGCAGCCCTGAAGATGGCTTTCCGTAGTTTCTCATTTTCATACCAGCAAATACCGGGGGTGTACCTTAATTAAGGCCACAGCCGCTTCCTTTTACTTCCTAGGCCTTTCCTATCCCATCTGTCTCGGTGCAACGTAAAGCAAATAGAAAATGAAAAAAAAAGTACTGCTTACATCCCGCCGCTATTCTTCGACCTTCGCTCAACTTCTAAAGACTACACTCGGTTTTGTTCCTTTGCACAGTCATGTGTTGCAATGATAAACGTCAAAACGGAGAGTGTATTTTGTTCATTGCGTTCAATCAGCTGTTTAGCTAGAACTGAATAACGTTCTGTCTGATGATTTGCTTCTTGTACATACATCACATTCTGGATGCCTAATCTTAATACCCTACGTTATATCTGCCGAAAGTATGATGTAAATATAAACTATTCACCTGTCCCCTCGGACGACTGTAGGCATATCGGGACAGTGAAAAAAAAAAATGAAATGGCGTATGGCTTTTAGTGCCGGCAGATCCCAAGACGGGTTCGGCTCGACAGTGTAGGTCTTTTGATTTGACCCCGTAGGCGACCTGCCCGTCGTGATGAGGATGAAATGATGATCAAGACAACACATACACCCAGCCCCCGTGCCAGAGAAATTAACCAATGATGGTTAAAATTCCCGACCCTGCCGGGAATCGAACCCAGGACCCCTGTAACCAAAGGCCAACACTCTAACCATTTATCCATGGAGCCGGACACCGTGACAGTGATTTTCAATAATGATGGTAATAATAATAATAATAATAATAATAATAATAATAATAATAATAATAATAATATTATATATATATATATATTATATAATTATATATATATTATATAATTATAATATAATAATAATAATAATAATAATAATAATAATTATTATTATTATTATTATTATTATTATTATTATTATTATTATTATTATTATTATGTTATGAGGTTTACGTCCAACTACATACATTTTTATGGTTTTCGGAGATGCCAAGGTGCCGGAATTTAGTCACCCAGGAGTTCTTTTATGTGCCAGCAATTCTACCGACACGAGGTTGACGTATCTAAGCACCTTCAAATTCCACCAGACTAAACCAGTATCGAACCTGCCAAGTTGGGCTGAAGGCCAGATAAGCTCTACTATCAATATTAGAATATAAGGCATATTCAGTGGAGTGGGTGAGAGACGCCGTGAACGGATATTTTCATACTTTATTATGCGTATATAGTTGTTGTATTATCGTTCGCAAGTCATCATCAAATTCAGATTATTTATTTTGCTCACTCATTAAGAATATTTATATCGTACAGGTCTATCGCAATCCCATAAAACCTCAGCTTCATCCATCCAAGAGCGGGCGAGAGAGCGAACGTGTGACGTCATGCTGTCATCGAGTCTTCGCAAGCGAAACGAGTCCGAGCCTGGACTCGAAAGAGTCGAGTACCGCGATTCCAGGCATCACTCGCGCACATCACTACGGTATAACCAAGACATTCTCAACCAAGACCGACTACAAGCTAGAATACGAAATAATACGATTCTTTTTGCGTTTTACCACGAATGATTTCAGGTTTAGTTATTCAGAAAACCGAAGCTGTGTTTCTATATTCACGTTAATAATACTTATGGAATGATTTCAGGTTTTTACACGGATATTAGAGTCACTACTCTTATTTGTCGACATTTACAATTATGTACCGTTACCGTAACCTTTAGTTTTGCCTAAGGTGCCATGGGCGCCCATAGGATAGTTTGTAGGGGACGGCCTAGACCTGGGAGTATGAAGTATTTTTAATGTTTTGGAAGATGAATGGTGACTTGTATTCCCCGCTAGAATACCACCCACGGTATCCCATACTACTTCTACGTAATACCGACTTTTAAATCATTTTCTAGAAAGAAAAACACCTGACTACATTAGATTTCTTTTTTTTTTCCTTTCCCTGACAGCTAATGGGGGCCGCGTCCCCCATTTGCCCCCGGGTATGGGCGCACTTGGAAAGGTGCTAGACATTTCAAACTATATTAGCAGAAAAAATTAGGATTAGGGGTGTTGTTTACTCATTATAATATAATACTGATGAATTATGAAGGAGCGGTTGCCTGGCCGAGGTGGTTAAAGGCGAGTTCGGTTCGCTCGAAAGGACGTGGGTTCGAATCCTCGTCAGGAAGTCGTAAAATTTAAGAAGCGAGATTTCCACTTCCGGAGGTGCATAGGGCTTCCGTGAAACACTTCCATCTGTTCCTGTTGTTGGCTAACCTCTTCATTTCATTCCAAGTTTTTCCCACTGTTAGACAATCCTCTTCGATGGTCTTTTTTCCAGGTCTTATTCGGACGTCCGCGCTTTCTAGCGCCTTGGGGGTTCCAGTCGAGCGCTGCCTTTTCAATAGCTCCAGCGGGCTTCCTTAAAGTATGCCCTATCCAACGCCATTTTCTCTCCCTTATCTGCATTTCAATTGGCTGCTGCTTAGTTTCTTCCCATAGATCTTCATTTGAAATAACATCTGGCCATCTTTTGTTGATGATACGTCTTAGACAGCGATACACGAAGACTTGCAGTTGTTTGGTCGTCTTCTGGGTAATTTTCCACGTTTCACAGCTGTAAAGCAGAACAGACTTAACATTTGTGTTAAAAAGTCGTAACTTAGTTTTTCTAGAAATGTTTTTGTTTCTCCATATAGGATACAATTCAACAAAACCACCATTCGCTTTCCTGATACGACTCTTAATGTCTTCTTCTGCTCCTCCAGTCGTAGTAACCATACTCCCAAGATATATGAATGAGTCTACTTCTTCTACCTCTTTATCATCTATAGACAGTTTATCATCAATCTTGGAATTGACCCTCATCTCCTTGGTCTTATTAATATTTATTTTAAGTCCAGCACCTTCTGCCTCCTCCTTCAACCGCTTAATCTTCTCTTCCATATCTCTGAACCGTTGATCCAGTAGGCAGATGTCATCTGCAAAAACAAGGTCTTCTAACCTATCTTGTAAGCCCCACTGGATCCCCCTTTTCCGACCTCGATACACTCTCCTGAGCACACTATCCAACAGAAGTAGGAAAAGCGTCAGAGAAAGAATACAGCACTGTCGAACTCCCGAGGCCACATCTATTAGCTCAGTAAGATCTCCCATATGCAGAACCTGACATTTATAACCCTCGACATATCCTTTATAATATTCAGAATCTTTTGTGGTATACCATATTCTTCAAGTGTTTGCCACATAACTCTTCTATTTACACAGTCGAAGGCCTTCTCAAAATCAATGAAAGTCAAGTAGAGGGTGTTCTGCCATTCTGCATTTTGTTCCAAGGTGATTCTCACAGTGTTTATGAGATCGACACAGCTACAGTGTTTATGAAAACCAGCCTGTTCCCTTCTAAGGCGCAATTCCACAACATCCTTCACCCGCTCTAAAATGATCCTTGAAAGCACCTTACTTGGTACCGACAACAATGTAATTCCCCTCCAATTATCACACTTAGTAATATCCCCTTTCTTTGGTATCTTAACAATCAGGCCTTTCTTCCATTCAGCTGGTAGCTTTTCTTCATTCCAGATCCTTTCCAACAGGGGATGCAATAATTTTGCCGAGGTCTCAATATCTGCTTTAAGTATTTCTGGCGCGATAATATCCATACCGGGTGCTTTTCCAGTTCTTATCTGTTTCAAGGCCTTCTCTATGTCTGAACAGGTTGGAGGATGAAAATTTCTTCTTGGGTCACTATCTACTAGTTCCATTTGTTGGTTACCATTCTGTTCATAATTTGTTCCAGCAAACGAAATAATAGAAAGCTTGAAGAATATTAATCCATTTTCACGGGAAAGTAGAAGTTACGCGAATTTGAGGAATTACTATCATCTCAACTGCAGTAAATAGAATAACAGCAGCTTGAAAATTCCTTTTGTGTGTGTTTATGTGAGTGCATCATGAACGATCCTCCTGACACGGGTCAGGTAATTAACGCTGCCTTACAAGCATGCTACAGCAACTCTCCATCGATGATTCCAGACTTTACTTTAAATGCTAAAATTCCTCCGAATCCACATCAACTTCTGTCGACTCAACAACCTTTTAAAACCTACTCAACAGAGATGCAAGGAGCATCTGCCGCATTACTTCAAAGAGGTCAGGTACCAGTATCTATTGCATCGGCACAACCAGCCAACAAATCAGGTAATTCTGACTCTGAATTTTTAAGTGAATTCAATCCCCAGTGCAAAAAAATGCGTCCTAGTGGAAGTGAACCCCGTCCTACAGAGGAGTCTGACATGATCCTTGATGTCACAAACAGTTCCGGTTCAACTCATACCACGAATAGTTCTAATGGTGCAGATGTGGGAGAAATAAATACTTTATCCTCATCTGTAAATCAGCCCAACACTAATCAAAGAGTTATATATCGCAATAGTAGCGAAAATAGATACAATCCCAATGATCATGGCCCTTTCGTTTTTATCGTTGAAAGTGTAAACAAAGACGTAGGTAGTCTCCATCCAATGGCGCTTGGTAGGCTTTTATTTAACGAGCAGGTCGTTAGCGTCAAAACATCCTGGACATAAAACCCATAGGGCGAAACAGACTTCGAGTTGAAACCACTTCAGGAGCAGTGGCAAATCAACTAGTGGAAACAGAATTTTTTAGTAAACAAAAACTAGAAGCTTACATTCCGTCTAGTGTTATTCAAAGACAAGGTTTAATTAAAAATGTCGACCCCTCACTTAGTGAAGATGAAATATTACGGGAGATACAAACCCCGTTACCAGTTGTTCGTGTAAAGCGCTTCAGTAAGGTTATTCGCGGGGAGAGAAGGCCTATCCCAGTTTGTCTGTTAACTTTTCGGGCACAACAACTGCCAGCATATATCCACTTACTCGGAACTAGGTGCCCAGTGCAACCATTTGTGATGTCTGTACGATTATGTGAACGATGCCTCAGATTCAATCACTCTAGCCTGCAATGCCGAAGTGCTCAACGCTGTAGCCGTTGCTCAGGGCCTCACGATATTAGTCAGTGTTCAGATTTAATTACTACCTGTTGTGTTCACTGCAACGGAGCTCATCTCTCCACTGATAAAAACTGCACAGAATATAAAAAGTGGATTTCTGTTCGGGAACTTATGGCATTTAACAATATCTCTCAAGTGGCTGCACTTGATATTTATAACAACAGAGCGTACGCGGACTCAGCGGCACGCCCACCAGTTAATTATCAAAATCAGGTGGAATTTCCCCCGCTACCTAATATTTCTGCAACCTCTAACATATCAACAGCAAGAAACTTTCCAAAACAATATGAGCCCTTGACACCAAGTGTTACAGCAGAGCCACCAATGAAGGAAGTTACCCCATGGAATATCACACAACAGATCTCTCCCCATTCAACATTTAACCAACAACTCGACCATCCACTCGCCTCTCAGCGTAAAATTTCAGTTCCTGTAAACTCGTCAAGACGTCCGGTACAACCTTTCAAACCCCATTTCCCACCAATTTCTCAACTGGCCTATATTCCTCCACATTTACCTGTTACTCCGATTACTCACAATCCCTACCCTCCCCAACCCCATCGCGTAACATCAAATCCTGCTCAAAACAACGAACAACTCATTGAGCATATATTCAATATTATTATGCTCATCGTAGGTCAGCTCCAATCTTCAGCATCCAGCAACATTCATCCAACAACAATCCGCGACATGATTACCAATATTTTCGCCTCTGAAAATGGCCTTTAAAATCTTACAGTGGAACGGCCGGTCGGTGATCTCGAACAGAGGTGTTCTACAGCGTGAGATTCAAAGCCAAAATGCATCCATAATCGCACTATCTGGGACATGGCTACTTACTTTACTGATCCAACTATTTTCGTCTCAACCATCTGACTCTCTACAACCCATGGCGATCAAGTATATTCTGCGACAGATTTTCCAAGCTCATAATGGCATTTAAAATTCTTCAATGGAATGCACGATCGGCTATTTCAAACAAAGAGAGTCTAGATAATACACTTCACAATATAAACCCTCACGTTGTTGTCCTGTCAGAAACATGGTTCAAACCTCAAAGATATATACATTTTCGCAACTATACCATTTTAAGGGAAGACCGTGATGCTGGATATGGTGGCGTTGCTATTCTGGTACACACGACATTATATTACAGACAGCTAACTATCCAACGTAGTGTACCATCGCCATTTCAACTGATTGCAGCTAGTATACAACTACCTTCTAGAACTCTTACGATAGCATCTGGATATTGCCCACCGAGAACAGCAGTCACCTTGGATATTTGGCAAGAAATCATGTCGCAACTTCCTCCCCCACAGATCATCTGTGGAGACTTCAACGCTCACTCCACAGCATGGGGTTGTCCAACCACCGATCGCTACGGCAATGAAATAGTCAATATGGTCGAACATTATAATTTAGTCATCCTGAATGATCATTCCCCTACATTGGTTCCTTCACCGAATCGGCAAAAATCGGCAGTTGACCTCACTATTGCCAACCCCTCTTTATCCTTGTCCACCAACTGGTCCGTCCTTACTGATTCTGGGGGTTCCAACCACTTTCCCATTTTGATCACAATAGAGACTTCTCCTCCACCTCATCAGCAGAAAGTGTCAACAGGAAAATGGAACTGCTCTAAAGCAAATTGGCCAGTATTTACAGCCAATATGGATGAAGAGATATTACGCCTTCCACTGCAAAATCCTAGTGGTGTCAGCCACAACCTCTATATCTCCGCTATGGAGAAAGCTGCATCCGAGTCGATTCCCCTGAAGAAAGTTGGATCTATACACACGGGAAAACCAGCTGTCTGGTAGACCCCAGACTGCTCTCGAGCTGTTGCACGACGACGGACAGCGCTTCGGCAATACCGGGAACAACCCACTTTTGAGAGGTACCAGCAATGTCTGCACACTACAGCTCAAGTAAGGAGATTTTTGAAAGAAAGGAAAAGACACAGCTGGAAGGAATTCTGTGCATCATTAGATAGGAATCCCAACATCTCCGACGTCTGGAACAAAATCAAAGCCTTCCGCCACAAAGATCATAGTCCACGATCCCATACGATCTCACCAGCCTGTATAGAGGGATTCTTTGACAACATAGCTCCACCGTTTGTTGATTCTCAACCCCTTCAGTTCAACATGAACCCGAGTACTCATTTTTTATGCTCTCCCTTCACATTGGCTGAGCTGCAAAATGCAATAAAACAGTCCTCCAGTACTGCACCAGGTTTTGATAATATTTGTTACCCGATGCTGGCCCATTTATCAATCCATGCTCTACAGTGGCTGCTTCGGATCATAAACGAAATATGGTCTCAAGGAGAATTTTCATTATCCTGGCTAACACAGATTGTGATACCCATCTTCAAATTCGGAAAGGAACCAGAGGATCCGAACGCTTACCGTCCTATCGCCTTGTCTTCATGAATACTGAAAACCCTCGAGCGTATGATTAAACTTCGACTCGAATGGTGGCTTGAATTTCACAATCTTCTACCACGAACTCAGAATGGTTTTCGAAAAGGAAGAAGTACCTATGATTGTCATAGCTCACTACGGACATATATAAGACATTTGCTTCGAACAGTTATATGCTTGCCCTTTTTCTGGATATTTCTGCTGCATACGACAATGTTGATATCTCAAGATTATTATCTAAATTGATGGACCTCGGCCTTCCTCATCCGCTCATCAAGGGCATTTACAATCTTCTACACACCAGATGGATATATGTGCGTTATCATGACAAACTACTTGGCCCACGGAAAGTCTCACAAGGTCTGCCTCAAGGTGCTGTGCTTAGTCCCCTGCTCTACACCATTTACACCATTGATCTAGAGACCATATTTTCACCCAGGATTAAAATATTACAATATGCTGACGATGTGTGTGTATATACTAGTGCAAGCTCGCTCCAGACTGTAGAAGCCCACATGGCTTTAGCTGTATATAAATTAGACCATTGGCTCCTTGAAAATAATTTATCCCTATCGCCTTCCAAGTCTCAAGTAGTGATATTTACGCGAAAATACCTGAGAGTCCTACCCTTAACCTTGAACTTGGGTCCATACAACATCAGAGTCAAACCTCAGGCAAGGTTTTTAGGTCTCACATATGACACTCGACTGACATGGTCGCCACATATATCTGAGCTTACACCAAAACTGGAAAGATCTATGAATATTCTTCGTACTCTCACCCGAACATGGTGGGGGGCTGATCCCTGTGTTCTCCTTCTCCTATATCGCAGTTTGATCCGATCCAAAATGGATTATGGGAGTATGTTTTATCATAACGGAAGCAAAATCGCTTTGCGCAAGCTGGACAGAATACAATATAGCTGTGTCAGAACCTGCATTGGAGCAATGGCTTCGACCCTAACAAATGCGGTGTTACTAGAGTGCGTCGAACCTCCTCTTGCTGTACGTCGACAATATTTAGCAGACAAATTTGTATTATCCAGGATGTACAACAATGAACCACCAATCTGCAGCAGTCTGGATGATTTAGAAACAGTTATGAGAGAACACGGACACCGAAAATGGATGAAAAATATATGCTTTCTGAACAGTCTTCAGTTTCTACGCCCCATACTTCCATCGTCAACACCCCACAAGTCTTGCCTTGCTTTTGAGATTCCGTACTCCTACTTATTGTTTTCTGTTCCAATACATCTTTTTACAACAGACTTTCTTCCTCTAACCACAGTTCAGTCTTACTTTGTGGAATAAACTCAAAGACAGTGGCCCAATGCTCTTCAAATCTTCACTGATGGCTCAAAAATACCCTCACCACCTGCAGTGGGATGCGCTTTTTACTGTCCCGCAACTGAAGAATATCGTTTATTCACTTTACCAAATGACTGGTCTATTTTTACAGTAGAAGCTGTCGCTATTTCCGAAGCTCTAGCATACAGTTTAAGAGTTAAACCTTCTGCAGTTCTTATAATTACTGACTCTCTCAGTGTCTTGAAGACTTTACAGTCACCTGCTACATACAAACTAACGGTTCATCAAATTCAGATCATTCAGAGAATTCGACAACTTACTCGTCTCAATATTGCTGTACACTTTCTTTGGATACCTAGTCATAAAGGTATCAAACACAACGAGTATGTTGACCGGCTCGCTAGAGCAGCAACGCATTTGGGCGAACGGCTAGATTCACCAGTGTCTATTCGAGACTACGTGCCACTTATCAAGCAGCGTTCCTGGACGAAAATTGAAGAAGCATGGTATATTACAAAAGGGCAACGGGGAAAACAATACGCTGCAGTCCAACCATACCCTCCTCACTCACCTTGGTTCTCCAAATGGAATGCTTGTCGCCGATACATCACTTCTCTTATTCGCATGAGGTTCAACCACGGCAGTTTTGCAAATCATCTCTATCGGATCGGAGTCCTAAACTCGCCCTACTGTTCCTGTGACCGCCAAGCAAGCGCTGACCTCAACCACATCTTCTTCTCGTGCCATCTTTATAATGTACAGCAGGAAAAATTTATAAGAACTTTACTTTCATTGAACTTCCAACTACCACTCAACATCCAGTGCATTTTATCATCCCAACAACCAGAAGCGTATAATGCAATCGCCATATTCTTAAAAGACACCGATTTAAGATTATAAAGTTTGATGAGATACTACTTCAGAAAAACTACGTAAACATACTACAGTTACAGTGTCCCAATTTGTTCTTTTGTTTTTTTTCTCTTCGTATGTGTGTGCGCGCATTCTGTACGGGCTCGGAACGTAATACCATTATAATACTATGGAAGATTCATAGGTGTATATGTATTCTAAGTGTATATTTAATGTATATGCTTTGTTATCTAATGTATATCTAGCTGGCTGTTTGGTCTGGCACCTAAAGCCAATAAATTAATTTTTAAAAAATTGTTCCAGTCCCTCATTGTTAGAACCAACCTTTGCAACTCTGAGAAATGTTTCTTCCATCTCGGTAGCTGTTCTTCCCGGGTGGTCATTAGTTCACCTCTCTTGTTTTTAACGGTTTTATTCCTGATAAATCCTCTCCTTGACAGTTTCTTTGTGATATTATACAATTCCTTAGCATCTCCCCTTACTGATGCCTCTTCTGCCGTTCGTACTTGTTCATCTACCCATTGTATATGATCTTTTCTTACGCTTTTCTTCACACTCTTATCAGCTTCCACATATTTCTTTTGTGCTGCGGCTTTCTGTTGTCTTGTTTTACACATATTAATCTTTGCCTTAACTAGCTTACTAGCCTCTATTTTTTTCCAAGTATCATCAGACATCCATTCCTTCTCGAGATAATTGTGAAATCCAAGCACCTTTTCACTAAATGTCCTTGACTTTCTTCCATGATAATTCAACATCCATCATAAGTTCTGGTTCAACAGCAAGAGCTTCAAAGCGGTTTCTTAATTCTATCTGAAATTCTTTCCTTTTACTTTCAGCTTGCAATTTACCTGAATCAAATTTCTTGTTTCGCCTTTCAAATTTCCTTCCACTTCTCACAATTTTCATTCTAAACTCTGCAACTACCAGGTGATGATCACTTCCAATATCTGCCCCCCTTTTATTTCTAACATCAGTCAATGATCTTCTAAACTTTCTACTTACGGCAATTTGGTCTATCTGGTTTTCTGTAACCTGATCTGGCAACACCCATGTAATCTTATGGCATCGTTTATGAGGAAATAAAGTACCACCCACTACCAAATCATGGCTAGCACAGAAATCAATAAAAAGCTCCCCATATTCATTAGAGTCACCAACACCATGCACTCCCATAATTTGTTCCAGTCCCTCATTGTTAGAACCAACCTTTGCATTTAAATCCCCCATCACAATAATAATATCCTTCTTCCCCACTTTCTTAATAGTCTCATTTAGCTGGCAGTAGAATTCTTCCTTTTTTTCAATCTCTGACATTTCTGCGGGAGCATAACACTGGATCACAGTCACATTGCAAACCCCGGTCTTGAATCGAGCTGTCATCAGTATTTCTGAGATGGGTTTCCAATCAAGGAGGCTCTTCTTTGCAGTTTCATTCAATGGCAATCCTACACCTTGTCGATGTTCTGCATCCTCCTCCATTTGCCCAGAATACAGGAATGTGCACCTGTTAAGAGTCTGTATTTCTCCAAAGTCTGGCCACCGTACTTCACTTAATCCAAGGATATCCAGCCTGTATTCCTCCATCACTTTACCACCTGCCTCAATTTACTGCTCTCTCTCAGGGTTCTGACATTCCAAAAACCTATTCTCGTTTTCCGTTTCATGCCAAAAGTCGTCAACTTATTATCCATCCAGTTGTGTTTCACTTCAGTTTCTTTAATAGGTTATATTTAAGGCTGTGCGAGTTATTAGCCCACAGCAACCCGAGCTTGGTGGTGGGACTGCCAGGTAAGCCTCCAAGCCTGCTGTTTCTGTAGGGGTTGTCTCCCTTAGCCTTTGATGATCCCTCTTCACCACAAGGCAGTGGTTCCCCTTGTTTCTTTAAACCCGACAGGAAGAGGGTTGCCTCGTCTGCCAGATTTGCCGTTCTAAAAGTCTCTTTTTCCGCCGCATCTGCCATTGAGGACTTCACCAGAGCCCCGTTAGCCGTTACTTTTCAGTGTTCCTGTAGGGCCTTCACAGCTACCGTAGTGGTCATGGGGCACACACAGTCCCCGCTGTACAACACCCCTGCAGGCAATCCTTTACTTCATTCCGTTGCCCACCTCCCACAACGTGGACGAGGGGTTGGACTTATGGGAGGCTTGAATTATGAAGGATTATTTATTTATTTATTTATTTATTTATTTATTTATTTATTTATTTATTTATTTATTTATTTATTTATCTATTTATTTATTTATCATATGATGAAAGGAGGAATATCAGCTATTTACAAAATATGTACAAAAATATACACATACACACACACACTCTCAAGTTCATAAGAATATTCACAATACTATGTCCAGTTGGTTAATCCACTCAACGGATTCTTGTGTTAAGTTGTGGAGATCTTTCATTGAGCCTTTAAATGCTCTGAGGGGACATTCGAGCACTATATGATCCATGGTTTGCTGTTCTTCACCGCAGTCGCAATGAGGAGAGGACTTCCATCCCCACTTGTTCAGTATTGCTCCGCATCTTCCCTGGCCAGTCCTTATCCTATTCAGTGCACACCACTGTCGTCGAGTTAGACGCAAACCTGTGGGCTGCTCCCGAGGAGTTTTAATTAAGTAATGATATGTCAGGGAGTTTTGGCTCTGCCACTGATTGTTCCATGCATCTAGTAATTTGAAGTGATTGTCTTGCAGATTTATTGTTGTTCGCCGCGATGGTTGTCTGGACTTTAATCGCTGCGGTAATAATACTGGACAATCTGAATGTATTGGTAACAGAGGGTTGTTTTTAATTTTCTTCCATGTGTTCAGCAATGACTAGATCTTCTTAGGGGTGGGGGTGGAATGTTACTTAGAACCGATAGCCAGTGCGTATTAGTAGATCGGATACACCCTGTGATGAGGCGCATTGCTTGATTGAGCTGGGTGTCAATTATTTTAGTGTGAGCACTGTTGAACCATGTAGAACAGCAGTATTCTGCAATTGAGTACGAAAGAGCCAGAGCTGTGATTCTAAGGACTGATGCATTTGCACCCCAGGTGGTCCCTGTTAACTTCTGTAATATGTTGTTCCGGGTTTTAATTTTAGCTGCTAACTTACATTCTTGAGATGCATTTTGTATGTCAATGATCTGTCCAGGGTCACTCCTAGGTATTTAGGGTTACTACAGTATTGGAGAATCTCATTTCTGAAACTGACTGTAGGATTGTAATTTGCGTGTTTATTCCGCAGATGGAAAGTTGATACAACATTCTTTTGAGGATTCGGTCGAAGAGAATTATGTTCGAAGTATTCATCCAATATCTTCAGATCTGATATTAATGTAGCTTGAGCTTCAGGGAAGCTTTGATCCTGGACTATCAAGGATTATATCATTGATCTGCATTTAGGAATGTCTATACTTCAAAGAATTCATGTTGTTGCTTTCATTATTCACATCTACAATTACATTACCTGTCGTTTTGTACAAGTTATTAGACTTTTCAAGGTTGGTATGCGGAAAGAAAGAGATTATGGGTGTTCTTTTACGTATTAGAATATCATTGATGAATTATGAAGGATTCTATCAAGTCAATGTTCATTGATAGGCCTATGCATTTAGTGCTGTAGCCCAGTTGGCTTTTCTTCAATGATTTGAAAAGAACTTGGAAATCTATCAAACATTTCCTTTGATAGATTGATCCAATCCGTAATTCCTACTTTATCCTCATATTGAGATCTATTCTACCTTTTAGAGCTCCACTCAAGCTTATTCGCCTACTAATGCCATTACACACCAGGATCAACCAATGGGAGGGGACTTGTAATTACAAAATGATGATTGATCATAATGCAGGTGGTTGTGCAGGTACAGTGCACGCATGCATGAATGTCGTTTTTGCGGTCTAGAGAGACTTTCAGTTTAACAGTCTTCATGGCCCTCATCTTCCTTCTCTCTTTGAAGTGTCGGATATCTTCCATTTCTTCCCTCTGATTAGTTTTAATAGAGGATGGTTGCCCGGTTCCTCTTAAAACAATAATCACGACCACCACCACCTTGGATGGATACAGTCCATTCGACCTGAATCTAAATTATCTGCTACTGGTATATCATGTTGGAATCCCACAAGTTGGGCCTCACTGGAATAACCTTTCCTTTAACGTGAACAGCCTTCTATCAAACCAAAGGTTACATGCAACACATGTTAAACTGCCTGGCCTGTAATTTTATGCTTTATGTTTATCACCGTCCGCCTCTGTGGTGTAGTGGCTAGTGTAATTAGCTGCCACCCCCGGAGGCCAAGTTCGATTCCCGGCTCTGCCACGAAAATTTGAAAAGTTGTACGAGGGCTGGAACAGGGTCCACTCAGCCTCGGGAGGTCAACTGAGTAGAGGTGGGTTAAATTCCTGCCTCAGTCATTCTGGAAGTGCTTTTCCAAGGTTTCCCACTTCCCCTCCAGGCAAATGCCAGGATAGTACCTAACTTAAGACCACAGCCGCTTCCTTCCCTGTTCCTTGCCTATCCTTTCCAATCTTCCCACCCCCCACCAAGGCCCCTGTTCAGCCTAGCAGATGAGGCTGCCTGGGCAAGGTACTGGTCATTCTCCCCAGTTGTATCCCCAGACCCAATATCTCATGCTCCAGGACACTGCCCTTGAGGTGGTAGAGGTTGGATCCCTCGCTGAGTCCGAGGAAAAAAACAATCCTGGGGGGTAAGCAGATTAAGAAAGAAAGAAAGAAAGATGTTTATCACCCTATCCTTTATACAATAGCGCTAGAGCTCCTTCTTACAAACAGTAATCAAATAATTATTTCAGATATGGCAGCATATTGCAACTGATTGCCCTGAGTTCTTAACAAACCCAACTGCTTTTCTAGCTTTAAGCTTTTGTATCTTTTTTTTTTTTTTTGTAAATGTCTTTATTGTCATAGCCAACGGCCGTAGCCATGTTGAAACACCGGATTCCGTGAAATCTCCGAAGTTAAGCAACATTGGGTGTGGTTAAGATTTGGATGAGTAAGGGAATGGAGGAGCAGAAAGGAACTGGCACCCTACCGTACGTAAACTCCAGCTCAAGCACACCTCTGCGGAGGTTCGGACCTGCCTTCGGGCAGAATACACACTTACCTTACCTTATTGTCATAGGTAAATTTCATGTGGCATGTGGCTTTTAGTGCCAGGAGTGTCCAAGGACATGTTTGGCTCGCCAGGTACAGGTCTTTTGATTTACTCCCGTAGGCGACCTGCGCTTCCTAATGAGGATGAAATGATGATGAAGACGACACATACACCCAGCCCCAGTGCCAGGGAATTTAACCATTGATGGTTAAAATTCCTGACCCTGGCGGGAATCAAACCCGGGTCCCCTGTGACCAAAGGCCAGCACGCTAACCATTTAGCCATGGAGCAGGTCAGTGCCTACATTAGTCACATACTCAACCTGGAAATTAATCTTACATCCAACTACCTTTTCATATTGCTGACTGAATTCTTATTCTTTCTTGAAGTCCTCACCCATACACTCTCCTATTTCGTTAATGTTCTCTGGAGTGTACTTCCTGGAACTTGTATCTGCCTTAAAGTACTACTACTGAAAGTTTTCATTCCTCCCCTGAAGTTGGAGGCGGCCCTCTTAGATGGTGACGCCTTCTCTCATGCCGGGAGATTTGTTACGGTGAAGGTGAGGGGTTGGGCGGCCGTGGCCTGTACTACGAACTGTACCGGCATTCGCCTTAGTGCAGGAGAATGGAAAACCATGGAAAACCATTCTCAGGCCAGCCGACGGGTGGAGCCAGGCGTGAAGTCCGGCACTGTGCCCCAGGTCCGTCTCCCGAATGCAGAGGCTTAGAGCCACGGTAGATCCGTGGCCAACATTCCTCTGCTCAGTTGGTCGGTCAGAGTGCAGAGCTGTTAGACCACAGGCAAGCTGTGGCCTCTTAAGGGACGAAACCCACTCTGCATCCGCCGACGTGCTTTAAAGTACCAATACATATCTGTCCAGTAGTGCCTAAATGTCATATGGCTGTCAAATATGCTTGCCATCATGTTCTCCTTGGCTGACTTTTGCTGAATTAAATTTCCTAAGTTTGGCCAGTATCCAGTATTCGGGAGATAGTTGGTTCGAACCCCACTGTCGGCAGCCCTGAAAATGGTTTCTCGTGGTTTCCCATTTTCACACCAGGCAAATTCTGGGGCTGTACCTTAATTAAGGCCACGGCCGCTTCCTTCCAACTCCTAGCCCTTTCCCTTCCCATCGTCGCCATAAGACATATCTGTGTCGGTGCGACGTAAAGCAAAAAAAAATTCTTTCTAACCTGCACCTCTGTTATAATACAGTGGGTCTTTACCATTCCTTACTACTTTTAAAAAGTACCTACAACATCTGTTTTCACACTCCCCAACAATTTCATTAAATGCTATCCCTTACTCTGTTAATATTTTTATTCACCATTTTTAACTCATGGTTAATCAATTTTAAAAACTCCCATTCGTCTCTTTTATCGGCCATATGATATTGCCTAATAGTCTTACTTTCACAGCTTTATATTGCACCCGCCAGTCGAGCGGTCAGTGCAAAGTTCTCCCGGTAACTCGATTTCTTCTCAGGGTATTCTATCTATCGCTCATAAAATCTGAGATTTTATATGTGTTTGTTTTTTACGTGGTTTCGGAAGAGACTCGGTCTGCTGAGACACACATCATGGGGAAACCTATTCGCTCAAGTAAGGACCTGGGGCCGAAAACCTCAAAAAGAATCTCTCTCTTTTGTCAAACTCATCAGTTACTTATATCTACAAAACGTATTAGCTAACTTACAAACTGGCCGTTACCCAAAAGGAATTCATAACACAGGCACTTTCTAAAAGAAAAGTATAAGAAAATTTATTGAATAAATCATGTTCAATGTAAAGTTAATGTGAATTCTGGGTAGTATTATCTTAATAACATTTATGTATAAAGGATTAGAGTCAGCGCTGGCTCAAATAAAAGTAAAATAATTAAGATTTTAAATTATTTACACTCATTCTCATTCAATGTTCAAGTTCATATTGGTTATTTATTTCTATATTCGTAGCCATGTTCCGAAGTGTATTTGATTTACTTTAATTATATTTAAAAGATCACTGAGCAATCACGGTCTCCATATAAATACTCGATGTGAATACTGTCACGATAATTATATTAATTATTCTCACCACATTTAAGTCATTTCACTGTGATAAAAATGGATGGTTTGCTAAATTGAAACGTAATAAAAATTAAATGGGATAAAATCAGATTGCAAATGTAAATCTGATCATATCTTTGCGTATGTATCTCCCAAACAAACTCTTGCGTGAGTATGAAATCGTAAAACTGTTCTCCAAATTTTCCATTCATAAATCTGAACTCTGATTATTTGGTCCTTCATCTTGAATACGCATAAATAACAACTTACGGGCTAAGACAATACCTCCCTAGAGCCTACGACATATGGCTCCTAACTAACCATTTTCCTATTCTTTATATTTTAAACACTTCAACTCAAATCATATCTGCGTGAAAAGAAATGAACATCGATCTAACTGTTTAAGTAGTTTCCGATCCACACACTCCTCCACCAACGGCTCAATGTGCTTTAGCTATCTCATATTACTCAATATCTCTCATGTGTACGAGATACTCAACTCGTATGGTCAGTACAGAATGAAATTAATACGTATATATTGAAATGTCACCGCACCAAAGAAATATCACATGTGTACTTAGTCATGAGCCTAGTTAAACCGTATGTTAAAGAACTCTCTTGTATTCGGTACATACCATTTACCAATGTCAGATAAAAACTGCCACGATTCACAATTCTACCATAATACATGTCAATCTTACCTTAAAATGGTCATCTGCGCGATGTTCACTCATTTGACATATTCTTTCCATATGACACAGAAACTCACCTCATGTTAATCTAACGCAACGTTTCCTCGGCGAATAGCAATTCTTTCTCATACCGCAGAACATAAACAAACATCTGCATTTCAAATATTCCTTAATATACTCCAAGAAATAACCATATTTTAACACCATTCCAATATACATTATCATACCACCGGCATACTAATTGCCGTACGCATATAGCCGATTACACTTAAAGCTATATGCCAAACATTTTAGAATTGCCTTATTATAAACGCATTTTAATAACCTCTTATCTTTAAACAGCAGTTGGAGTTCAATGCCCTCTTTCTATAAAGAAAGGAATACGTAACTAAACTATATTCATCTGTGTCGCGCAGGTAAATTCGTGACGTAATCATTGTACAAGTAAATCGAGATTAATCGAAGTTTCACTAGTTGTATAGACTCATTGCTATTAGATCTTCACAAGTTACACTTCTTTCATTTACTCATGCTAGTTTCTACTGTATGTATGCAAGTGCGGTAGCCTGTATATGATATAATAGAATTCTAATTCTACACTGCCATCTTATTTTATAGCCTTAAATATCTCACACTTCACTTTATGATTCACACACGTTCTTAATTAATTCATAAATATCACCAATTAATCAGCACATGCCGAAGTTAGAGTGAGGGTGTAGATTGCAAGAAACTACTCTACTAAAAATGTATGGACTTAGCTCGTCAGATGTTATGTTTGGTCTGGTTGTCGCTCCATTCCTTGGTTGTGGTTAGACCCTCGGTTAGGATCTGGATCTCCGGTTGGACAACGTCTCCCCGGTCATCGGCTGGTCATATGGCTGGCTGGTCCAATCCTCATCGGCTGGTCCTCTGGCTGGCTGGTCCAATTCTCATCGGCTGGTCCTCTGGCTGGCCGGTGCCTGTCCGCAGTTCAGTCCATCATGTAGATTTAGCAAGCAGCCATCATTCCAAATCTGCAGACAGCGTAGAAAATTCCTTTTGCGGAGCAATCAGTCATGATATATTCCATTGTTCTACTGCTTATTCTTAACGACGAAATTTTCTTCGGTTGGGATAAGTTCTCCGTATATATGTATTAAGTTTATAACAACAGGGGTAACTTTCTTCCCATACGAAATTATCGGTCCTCCGATATAGTGAGTCCTTCTTCTTCAATCGCAGAGTGGTTGCTCACCGGATCCAAGTCAGATGTATCTCACCGCGATTTACTTATTTTTATAATATCTCGTCTCTTTTATAATGTACGCCGGTGATTTATTTTGTCAGATTTGTTCGTCGATCGTAAAATAGTCAATATCTTCTTCAGAATTTTAAGATAATCTTCAGATGTAAAGCTTAGCTTGTACTTGCGTCTTTCTTCTGCCGTTGAAATTTTTAGAGTATTTTTTTAACAATTAGTCCGCTGCTATATTTTTATAAAACAATCCAACTGAGCCTCTACTGTCCTGCAGTGTCTTCCAAATCAGTCCGTTCCGTGACGTGCATGGTCTCCTATATGCCGTATTAATGAGAAGTTCATTGCCTTAATAGATCGCATGGGCCATACCTTCCTACGCCGCCATTTTGTAAATGGTCTACGAGATGCGAACGGGCACAACATTCTCTCACATTTATTTTCAACTACAACAAGAAAGATATTCATGATCACTTGAGGTTTTTGATAGTGCTCATCTGGATTTATTAGCACCACGTCTGAAATATTTCCCCCTCTATATTGTTTGTGGGGGCAATGACCTTCGATGTTAGGCCCCTTTAAACAACAAGCATCATCATCATCATCATCGTCATATTGTTTGTTTCATCACATTCTGATTCACTTGTCCTTCCCAGATTAACGTATTCACCACTTGTTGGTCATGTTTTCTGTCATTGGCATCAATCAGTCAGTGCTCTTGCTGTCAAAGGAAATCGCTCCCCAGACCAAAACTCCTGGTGTAGGTCCAGTGTGTTGATACCACAGACTGCTTGGTTCCAAGCACTCGCCTGGCCTGATTCTTACCAAACTATGGCCATCACTGGCACCAAGACAGAAATGGCTCTCATCTGAGAACACAACAGATCTCCACTCTGCCCTTCAGTGAGCTCTAACTTGACATCAGTGAAGTCGCAGATGGTAGTGATTCAGAGTTAGTGGCATGAATGCTACAGGACGTCTGGTTCGGAGCTGTCCCTCTGTTAATCAATTTGTTACAGTTTGCTGTGTCACTGGTACTCTAAATGGCTGCTGCAGGTGCAATATGATCCACCACAGCCACGTGGCGAATACGGTAGTCTTCCCTCTCCATAGCGACCTGTGTGTGCCCAGACCCCGGTCTTCGTTTGACCGGGCCTTCCCATGACTGTTGTTGTAAACACCGATGCAGAACTGAGGATACCTGCATGACAAATCTTTGTGCAATATTGCAGAAAGAACGTCCACCATCTCATAGCCCTATTACACCGCCTTGTTCAAACTTGGTAAGCTGCAGTTACAGCCTTCTTCAGTTCCTTAAAAGCATGTTCGACTCACACCTACCTCACAACGTCAACACCGGACGATGACATATGTTCACGAAATGTACAAACTTGCTTTGCAAGGTCATGGTGACACTACCCTTCATCGACTAGCGCACAGATATGAATAGGCATCATCTTTTAGATGTGCACATGTTTCCCGGATTTGTTTATCTACCACAACACCTTGTTGGTGTTGGGTGTTCCTTTTCTGCCAGTGTATTTAAATCTATAATTGTTATGATACTGAAATTTGATGCTGTAGAAAATTTAGCCAATTAGATTAGCATATGGTTAAATAAAAAAAAAGTGATAATGAAGAATTCAAGGTTTAATGTTCATAATGGAAGTACTGAAACGTTACAACAGTTAAAAATTTAAGATTTGTAATGGTATTCTATACCAGGGGTGTCAGACTCAAACTTATGTGCAGGCCATATAACGTAATCAAGAGAGCACAGCGGGCTGCCAATTGAGACAAGAATATTTCAGTGTGGGTTATGGCCTATACATTTTATTGAAATTTAAAGTACATGTTATTGTAGTAAAATATTGTATAACTATGGTATAAAAATAATAGCATATTAAATGAACAAATCGCAAGAACAAACGTATAGTTTTAAAAGTTAACATTGGCTTGTAGGTACCACGTAGGGCAAGAGGGAGACCCAGTCTAAGGTGGTTGAAAACGACTCTGGAGTAAGGATACAAACTGCTCAAATAAACTGTATGTTTCAAGCTCTCAGTGCAGAGATGGCGTGGAATGACAGTAGACAAATAAGGTTGAGCGGTGTCTTTAAAAGTAGGAAAGATAATAATATGAAGGTAAAGCTGGAATTCAGGAGGACAAATTATGCCAAATATTTGTTTATAGGAAGAGGAGTTAGGGATCAGAATAATTTACCAAGGGAGATATTCAATAAATTTCCAATTTTTTAAATAGATTTTAAGATTGTTTATTTAGCATATGGTATTATACATGAAATAAAATGTTTTAATTACAGAATGCAACAGGGTAATAAAAACAAACTATTAGACTTTAAAGGTGCATTGTTCAGACAAAGCAGCCACTCATTAATACCTCCATGGTACAGACGTTGAGGGTATTATCACTATGTGCTGGATAGTGTGTTGAGCCGCATCACAATCGAATGCCAGTGATTGCACTTTGCCGTACTTGTGTAGGAGGTAGCCACATCTTCCATGGTTTGTCCTAAATCTGTTTAAGAGTCACCCAAGTTCTTGGAGGAAGCGCAAATCCAATGCGCCTTCCTCTTCATGTCCAGGAAATCGGGAAGAGCAGGAGTTGTTTCCTCTCTCCATTTTTTAATCCACTTTGTTGTAATATGGATGTTCTCTTGCTCCAACTGTTCGGCTGTTGCTACAGGGATTTTTCGTGATTTTTGCATACATGTGTATTGGAAGACTGGGGTTATTGTTTATGTACTTGTGCTCACAAATGAAAGCATGCTTTATAAATAAAAAGTCCTATATAATCCTCCTTTTCAATACAAAACAACCATCTATGTTAGATGGGACAAAATCTATGCATGTATCAGCCTATCTAAAAGCCATCCTCAGTAGAAGCTCAAATATTACATTTATGCAAACAAATAAAAACACTGATGAAGTAAGTGGATTAAAATACAATGATCATGATTAACATATTAAAAACATGTTGAGGTAGAAAAATCCTCTCATCTAAAAATTCCTGTTTGGTTGACATAAAACTTGCTAATATTTTTAAAAAAGTGGAACACTGTGTTGCGCAGCATAGTGAGACCTTCTCATTGCAATGTGACATGAGACCGACAAGGTCATACCATTTGAGACGACAGCCTCTTAACAAATGATGCACACTTATTATTCCCTTTATTGACAGTTTCACTATGCTGCGCAACACAGTGTTCCACTCCTTAAAAAGTATTACTAAGTTTTATCTCACCCAAACAGGATTTTTTAGATGGGAGTATTTTTCTACCTCATCATGTTTTTAATATATCAATCATGATCATTGTATGTTGATTCCACATACTTCATCAGTGTTTTTAATTGTTTACATAAATGTAATATTTGAGTTTCTATTGAGGATGGCATTTAGATAGGCTGAAACATGTACAGAAATCATCCCATCTAATATAGATGATTGTTTTTTTATTTTATTTTTTTGCTATTTGTTTTACGTCGCACCGAGACAGATATGTCTTATGGCGACGATGAGATAGGAAAGGCCTAGGAACTGGAAGGAAGCAGCCGTGGCCTTAATTAAGGTACAGCCCCGGCATTTGCCTGGTGTGAAAATGGGAAACCACGGAAAACCATCTTCAGGGCTGCCGGCATGCGGCAGAACCATTGTTTTATATTGAAAAGGAGGATTATATAAGACTTTTTACTTGTAAAGTGATAACCCTCAATACGGAATAAGATTTATAACATCCAAAGCAGTGCTGTCAACGAAGATTTGGAGGGGCTGTGTGGCTGAACGCAGGGAGCCAGTGTGTGGATGTTACCTAGCAACTGTGCAGGCTGTGATGTAAAGTATGACAGATGACCATGACTGAGAGACGTATAGAAGTCTCCTTTTATCAAAGAGGCCTATCTCATCATACGTACTCTAGAGAACTGATTATTTCATTCATGGCAGTTTCATAGGCCTTGAATCAATTTTCCCCTTTCAATGCACTGAATCCTACACTTGTCGACTCCAAATTCCATACAGATGTCTCTCAAAAACTATTTGTTAGATTCAGATAATAGTTTACAGTTTGAGTTTCATTTATTGTAAGACATACTTTTGATCATTTGATTTTCCCAAAGGGAAATTTAACACAATTTTTGTTAGAGACCTGGTTCTCCTATATCCTAAACTTGGTTTGAAAGGCTCGAACATGGGTGTAAGGCTGTGAGACAGCTTGGTTTTGTATTGGATTAATTAATTACATATCAGGTGGTTACTAGCGCTGTTAACGGAGCGCTTGTTTACGGAGCGGAGGCTCCGGGCGCTTTCAATCGGTGCCTCCGGAGAACCTCCGATTGAATTACAAGCGCGTAGTTTAAACTTGGTACGGGAGAAATGAACGAGCATTTGTACAGGAATTTAGAACTTGTCGCTATTAATGTGAGAAACTACGCCCCTCCGTTAATACTTTTGTTATTTGGCGGTATTACAGATAGCATTCTTACGTACAAACATAATAATTATGTAACAGAACCTCCGATTGAATTACAAGCGTGTAGTGTGAACTTGGTACGGGAGGAATGAACGAGCATTTTCACATGAATTTATAACTTGTCGCTATTATTGCGCGAAACTACGCCCCTCCTTTAACTTTTTTCTAAATGCTATTTGTTCAGGGCGTCGACCTATGAAGATCTTTTGCCCCTACTTGCACCATGTGTGTGGAAACCTGCGTGTATTATGTAAATGGCGGAAGTGCAAAGTGTTGAATGTGAGGAAACGAACGTTAAGGATGACACAAATACCCAGTCCCCAGGCCAGGAATATTAATAATTTACAATAAAAAACTCTAACCCGGCCGGGAATCGAACCCGGGGCGGCCGAGTAACTGGCGGACGCGTTGCCACCTACACCGCGGGGCCGTAGCTCACACATTATTTGTGCCATGTTTTACAGCACAGCACTTACAGACTTGAACCGCTTTAACTCCTCCATCCGCTCGTAAATAATAATCCCATACTTCTGCACGTCTTTCGTGTTTTTTACATATGTCCAGGAATTAAAAGCGAATTTAAATTTAACTTGAAACTACTGTATTCTAGCGCCAATATAATGGGAATATTTCTATAATAATGAACGAAGTGTACTGTGTAAGTTCTGCACAGGTAGGGCCTGCACTTTTCTGAGAAACAACTGAACCAATTTGGATATATTGTTTGTTTTATCTACAGAGTTTATACCTACAGGTATATGGGATATGTATTACATGTCGATATAATTACATTTTGTTGATAACAAATGAGACGATGCATTAATTACTCTGAATGACTATACGTTCTTTGTTAAGGGGTATTTTATGGAATATCGGTGATATAGATCGATTTTTATAGGCCGCCTACATTCTTGAAATTACAGCCCACTACGTTCTTACACTCGAAGCTACTGTTGCGAATAGGAGGCGGCCCTCCGGTTAACCTCCGGAGCTCCGTAACTGCTTTGCCTCCGTCGGTAGTACCGGAGATCACCGGAGGAGCGCTGTAATCATATTATCCGATTCAATCAAGAGGAGGACCACCTCCTCTTCACAGCGCTACATATTAAAAGTGGTTAATTAGAATTGCTTATTCAACTGTTTTTCTTCCCCATGTCCTTGGCTATGTTCACATTAAATTTTGTGTTTGTGTAATCGTTCATTTTCCACATAGAAACAGTTAAGTAGGGAAAGTTTAATTTTAACTACCTGGTATATCTTCTTCTTCTTCTTCTTTTATGACCACATAGGATCACATTAGTCAGTCCGTCGTTCAGGTCTCTTTGAAGGGATTGTTCGGGCTTTGCGGTCCTCCCAGTACTTCTTCAGACGCTCCAATCTTCGTGCCCTTTCCTCAGTTGAAAATGTGCGTGTTGTTGGTTTGTTTTGTGTAAGGGTAAAGCGGAGGTTTGTATTCTTGAGTTTTGTATTCAATTTTATCTTATTTTTGGTGTCTTCTGTTGTAAGGCCTATTTCCTTCAGATCCTCTCTTACTTCTCTGATCCATTTACATCCTGTTGTGGTATTTTTTGAGACGAGATTGTGTTGTACTAGTTGTTTCAGAAGTCTCGAGTCCTGCATCCTCATGATATGTCCAAAGAATCCCAGTCTCCTCTTACGCGTAGTATCTGTAATGGGTTCTAGCTCTTTGTACACGACTTTGTTAGGTATTAACCGCCACTGTCCATCTTTCTGATATTTTTTGTTGATACAGGTTCTTCTAATCCTCCTTTCAATTTTCTGAAGTCTGTCAGTCTTTGATTGTTTATTCAGGTAAAAGAGTGTTTCTGCTGCATATGTAGCTTCCGGTTTTATAACTGTGTTGTAGTGTTTTATTTTTGTATTTATTGATAGACATTTCTTTTTGTAGATATCCCATGTTAATTATTGTGCTTTAGCTAATCTATTTGTTCTTACTTGGATTGAGATTTTTTCATTTAAGTTATGTGTTATTACTTCTCCAAGATATTTAAACTGAGTTACTATTTTGATTTTATTACCATTTATGGTGACTTCTTTTAGCTGTGTTGGTTTTTGGGGCATAATTTCTGTTTTTTCAAATGATATTTTGAGGCCAATTTTATTTGCAATGTTTTGAAGTTCTGATATCTGGGTTTTTGCTTCTTTTATGTCCACTGCTAGTAATGCTAAATCGTCAGCAAAACCCAGGCAATTTATTTTGATTTTTCGGCCAATCTTTATTTTGGGGGGACATTTTCTAAACCATTCCCTCATTACCATTTCTAGAGCACAGTTAAATAATAGTGGTGAGAGCCCATCTCCCTGCCGTAGTCCAGTTTTAATTTCAAGTGTCTCTGATGTTTCACCCCTAAACTTCACTTTTGACTTGGTATTGGTGAGAGTCAATTTTATCATGTTTATTAATTTGGGGTGTAGTCCAAGGTGTCTTAAAATTTTAAACAGAGATTCTCTATGGATGCAATCATAAGCTTTCTTGAAATCTACAAATGTTATCACCATATCTCTGTTTCTTCTCCTGTTATAGTCCATTATCAACTTAAGACTCATGATCTGATCAGGACAGTTCCTCCAGGGTCTGAAACCTCCTTGATATTCTCCTAGTTCTTTCTCAAGTTGTAAACTTATCCTATTAAGGATGATTATTGAAAATATTTTGTATGTTATGTCTAGGAGCGAGATTCCCCTGTAGTTATTAGGGTCGGTTTTGTCCCCTTTTTTGTGCAGAGGATGAATGAGGGCTGTTGTCCAGTGTTCTGGTAGTTCTTCGTTAATCCAGATAGAGACAAGTTGTTGATGGAGGGCAACTTTTGCTGAGGTTCCTGCATATTTCCAGATTTCCGCAAAGGTCTGATCTTCTCCTGGCGCTTTGTAGTTTTTTAATTTATTCAGAGCTTGGTAGACTTCCTTTATTGTGGGGGGATTGATGTTTTCTGGTGATGTTTTTATCGGGGTATTGGTGTCCAAATGAAGGAGTTCTGTAGGTTCCTCACAATTTAAAAGCTTGTTGAAATGTTTAGCCAGAATTTCTGCATTGTCTTTATTGTTATGGGCCAGCTTACCATCTTCATCCTTCATCAGTAGGGTCGGGGGTTCATATTTTTGGAGCTGCTTTCTGAAGGTTTTGTAGTAGTCCCTTGATTTAGTTTTACTGAACTGTTCTTCAATTAACTGCAGGGTGTCCTTATGATGTTGTCTTTTTATTCTTTTTAAGACTTGGGTAGTTTCTTTTCTCTGTTTTACTAGCTTTTGATAGGATATTTCTGTCTTTTGGGACTGATGTAATAGCCATGCCTGATGTCTTTTCTCCACTGTTTCATCACATTCACTGTTCCACCATTGGTGTTTTTTACGTGGTTTAATTGGAGCTAGGTCTTCTGCAATTTGTTTAAGGTTGTGTACTAAGTCTTCAAGTTTGTCTGTGATTTTTATTTTTTCAGTTGCTTTCTGGTAATTTTTGTTGTTGATTAGCTGGGTAGGATCTATTTTTCTTTTAGTTTTAAGGGCTTGCTTTTGTTGTCTCCTCTGGGGAGTGAGTTTAATTTTAATTTTAACTACGTAGTGATCTGAACCTGTGTCTATTCCTCGGAGGACTTTGACGTTATAGATCTCTTTGTGGTGGTATTTGTCCATGCAGACGTGGTCCAGTTGCCATTCTCCTTTAGTGTAGTCAGGGTGTTTCCATGTTTTGAGTTTTTGAGGTTTCCTCTTAAAACATGTAGATTTTGAGATTAAATTATGGTTTCTACACAGGTCAACTAGTCTCTCTCCATTTTTGTTTGTTTCTTGTGTGCTGGCCATTTTCCGATGATGTCACGGTATTTTCTTTCTCTGCCTAGTTGAGCGTTGAAGTCGCCTATTAATAATTTTATATGGTGTTTGGGGATGTTATCTATGGTCTGGTCCAATAGCTCCCAAAATTCTCCTGTTTCCTCCTGGTCTTTTGAGGAATTGTTTTTATCATTAGTGGGAGCATGGGCATTTATTATAGTATAGATTTTATTAGATGCCTTTAAGGTGAGCGTTGAGAGTCGTGGAGACTGTGATCTGAATTCTTGAACTGAGTTTATTATTTTAAGGCTGACCAAAAATCCTGTTCCAAATTGTGGGACATTCTTCATCACTCTCTTCCCGGGTATACCTTTATAAAGTCTGTACCCTTGAGATTCCAAGGCATCCTGGTCAGTGTTTCTAATTTCCTGTAATCCCATGATAAGAATTTTGTGTTGGTCCATTATGTCGGTGATCACTTTTAGTTTACCGGTTTGCATGAGTGAGTTTATGTTGTGTGTAGAGAAGTATGTTATCTGCTTTGGTATATCTACCGAGAGGAAAAAAATAAATAGATATTCTGTTGTGTAATATATTTATTCATATATATTAGGTTCCTATAAACCATTAAGCAAAAATGTAATGTATGGGCTCTATGTTTGGCATCCCTGTTCTGTATGATTGATGGATGTTCAATATCTGATTTCCCATCACAATAGTGTTTGTGAGATAGAAGTGGTTGAATAGTTGTAATATTTTGGCTGTTGTGCAAAGTAGATTAGAAAGTTGTAACAGAGATTCATTTCAAGTATTTTAAAGTTTTATTACTGTAAGATTAAACCACTGAATACTGGAAATAAGTTGAATTGATTAAGGCATGCCTAAGACATACCTAGGTTAGGGTGTTACATTTTAGTATTAGGTATTGTTATTGCTATTTGTACGAACACACCACTGCAGTGTGTTGGAACGGCTTCTATCCTGAGAGAGAGAGAATAACATAGCTTTTGTATTGTCAGACAGGGTTTGGAAATTTTGTAACTGTGGAGACACTTCTCTTGGGATGGATATACATCCACAACAGCTTTCTCTTAGACTATTATTGCTTACACTACTCTACTATAAAATGAAATGGATATCAGTGTAATGAATCTAATCTCAGATGTGGTCATTTTGGCCCAATACAGTGATATTTTGTCAAATCTTGAAAGCTTAGTGGTATTATATCTTCATTACTTTCTGGAATGAAAACAATGGTGAATAGTTGCAGCGAGGAAAAATGATGAGAACTTAAGCAGATTTCTGTAGGAACTTTTATTTATTTGTATTTCTTTTTTGTTGCTCAGGTAAAATGCTGTACTTTAATCAGTCAGATGAATCTATCTTCTTCATAAGTTTTCCAATATGGTACCAGTTGTTCCTTGAAACTCCACAAGATAATCTATATTTAAGAAAGAAAGAATGTTCCATGTAACAGTGTAGTAACCTTCCCTGTGAATCAAGAATCTTCCTAAGATAGAAATATTGGCAATTGATTTATCTCTCATATAAAATAAAAAAAAAAACAAAAAACAAAAAAAACCAACCAGTTTTACTGCATTTAACTGGTATTTACTTATGTAAATTCACATTTTATGATCAAGAATACATGTGCAACTTCAGGTTCCATTAGGTAGAGATGTGCTTACGCTCTAAACCCTAGCACCCACCTCTTCAGGTCACTGTTGATTTTAATTTGTGTGTGGTAGCAGATTCATGGGGTTGCATTGAGCCCGGTTGAAAAAGAGTAGGTGCTCATGAACTAATATTGACTTAAATATTTCCATTAACAATGTATGATGTGATGCTTCATTATAAATTGGCAGAGTTACTAAAAAATAAATATACTTTTTTATAATACCATTATGTGCCAAAAATCCCTTTGCTAAAAGAGGTAGATACACATAATATTTAGAGTTGCATACAAAGTTTTTATTATAAATAGTGTTAACACTGTTACAATCATCTCCACAATTTACATAATTTTGCAGGTTAATCATTCACAGCATATTAGTAGACTGATATTATAAGAATGTTGTACCGTTAGACTGTGCTCATGGAAGTTTTGTATCTCGTGTATCATACTGGTATGGAAAAGTGTGACCTTAACTTGTGATAATGTCTTTGTGAAAATAATAATAAAAATGCAAAGAATTCTATTTACTTGTCAGGAAATGGCATCTGTTTTCATTCTCACCTCACAATAATTCCTCTTAAGGTAACAATGGGTGATTCAAAGAAGCAAAAATACAGGGCCTCTCATATAAACCCAGACCAAACGTACAGTGTTTGTACTGTGCGCGATGGCAGCTGCAGTATGGGAGGCGCGGGCATAGTTCTTGACCTTGCAAGTAGCCTGCATGTGTTCGACCTGGCAAGCACGAGTCACCAGTCTGAATCTCAGCAGTTAACATGGTGAGACAGTTGTCATTGCAACACCGTATTTTTGTATGTAAAACTTCTGGTTTCATCTTAGTGATCATATGAACAGTCATAACTCTCGCTATTTGTGTGCAGAAAATCCTAATGGTGTTTACGAAAGCCCTCATTATGATAGGAAGATTGGTGTTTGGTGTGCTGTTAGTGTAAGATGAATAATTGGGCCTATTTTTTCAACATTTTGACATCATTCTTCCATCAAGTGTATCGAACAAATCCTCACACATTAGAGGAACCGAAGGAAAACATTACGAATGAAATCGGAAACATGACAGTGGCAAAACTCACTCGCGTCAGCCAGGATGTGGTTACCAGACACAGCGCCTGTATAACCCAGGAAGGAGGACATTTCCAGCATCTTTTATAAGATAAGATTTCATGTAAGATTGTATTCATAAAGCAGAGTGGCCACACGCGACATAAGTTTGGCTGTGGCAGCTGCCGTAGTGAAGAGTACAATATGAGAGACCCTGTATAATCCACATGCTTTGACTGATTGGTAATGTACAGAAGAATGGTGAGATTTTGCAAGTGTATAAAAAAGTAATTTTCTGCCCTACAGTATATAGGGGTAACCCTTGCCATTAGGAAGCGCAACTGACCAAATCTGCAATGGTAAATACACCGCCATTGGTTTTGAAATGGTGAGTCAAGTTTTAAAAAAAAAATTATGCACAAAACACACACTACATTATCTGACTTCCACATTTTGACAGTAATTTTATTTTTAACCATCATTGAGTAGTCTTATAATTATACTAACATGTACCTGTGGCTTCACCTAAATTTATAAATTCAACTGTTTTTAAACTATTTATTTGAAAGCAAAATTTAAGAAATGTATTTATTAACACACATCATTTTTATATATATTACATGAAATACATTATTTTATTTTTAATAATGTTACTTTCAACGCTTAACCTGGGAATTTAATATTCCCTGCATTCACATATTAGAGAACATTTAAAAGTATTTTTTTTTTTTTTAATTGGATGGTTGGTTTCTAAATGACGGTCTGGTACCGAACTGTACTGCACGGCGCTTGACATAGCTTTTGGGTAAAACATAAAGATTGTTTCCTCTTTAGAATACCATGTAATTTAATACTTAATATTGTTACAGAATATCACTTACAAATATCTTTGCAATTTAAGGACAAATGGTGTTTATAGGTTCATTTGCGACATCTCTTTAGGATTTCTGAAAAATAACATTAGCTCAGACATGATACATAGTCACCTATTTTCACTTTTCACTGCTGTGAAATGACAAAAAGCAGTTTACACAGATGTCCACACTGTACTTGACACATTGAGTGTGGACGCGGGATTCGCATCCAGCGGCTGCACATCGCCACTGTTGGTTTGTTGGAGCGATATAGTGATGTAGGCCATCGAACCTCAAGGTGTCAGATACTCTAAAATGACCAACTACTTAATTTCATTGCCCGATTTTCTCAACAGCATCCGTGAATTATTCTCCATGAAGTTATCGCGTACTTTCAAGGAGGTATAGCACGATAGTATTTGCACGACCCAGGGCAGTAAGAACAGGAAAATTCCCAATAGAAGGTCGTAGCAACACGTGGAAGATTACTAGGGCCCACCGAGGTCAGGTGGATAAAGAATAAATAAATTACCAGAAAATAAAATAAATTACTACTGACTAAAATAAAACAACGATTTGAAGGAAATTAGGAATTTAATTGGAAAAGAAATGTTTAAAAGTCTTTCATTATGATAATACCCTTTTTAAAATTAAAGATAAAATGTGGCGAGATCTCCCTTTTAAAAAAAGGTAAAAAGTAAGAAAACCCTTAAACAGACCTTGGGATCCCAGAACTACAGCTAGTAAATAACTGTAAATTAATGGAGCAAAAGGTAAAACTTGACTGCAGCAAGAGAGGAGAAAACGGTTCCTTATGAGACAATCACTGGTTACTGAAGAGTAAACTCCATGCAAAATCTCCTCGAAATAAGTTCCATAAAGGGCAAAACAGAGAAATTGAATTAATTCACAAATTAAGAATGAGCAAGAACGAAACATGAAAGGAAATAAACATAAACTCTTAACACGGATCCCGCGGTTGACTCAGCAGTCTACACGATCATCCAAATCAATCAACATCATATCCTTGACAACCCCAAATAATACTCACGACAGACAACGAGAGTCAGCTGTTAGCTCGTAACAGAGAGCACCCATCACAGTAATGTTTACAAGTGTCGTCATAGAAACAGGGTCACATGACCCCAGGCAATGGCTGCCCATTAACAACAAAGGAAGTCAAATGAACCGTTTTCTTCTCACTAACTAACCTTTTTCCAGAATGAACTGATAACTTACACAAAAATCGAAAACAATAAGAATTAACCCACCCATAATATAATGCTTGATAAATACTATTTAGATGCCACAGTCAATGAGTAACATCAGTTTTTAGCAGTTACATCTCATTTGAATTTTAAGATGAAAAGTACAACATAACTTGTTTTGAATTGATTAATAGGCGTAAACATAGCCAACATTTTACATTAAAGAAAACCCCAAATAACTTAAATCATATCATTAATATGAGTGATAATTAGTAATATCATGTCGAAACATATTCAAATGTAAATGCATTGATAATATAAAGATCATGCACAAAATGATTTTGAATGTTGCTGTTTCGAAGGTTCAATACAGTTCCACGGTCAGTTAGCATGCATTCTTCCAGTTTAATCCGGTTCCCAGATCAAAATTTAAGGTTAAGAGTACTCACAGACTCGCCGAAAAAATTATAAGTAAATTAAAGGAAACCCAGACATTTTGGGTCTCGCCGGTTGGCGAGGGATTTATCCAGTGTCGAACACCATCACTCCAGCTTCTTCTTTACTAGTTTTTAAAATCCTTTTTCACCAGCAGCGATGAGATTGAATCCTTTTTAGTCAGCAACCTTCAACAAGGACTACAATAGTCGAAACAAAAACCGGTCGGTGTGCATAGATATCCACGGAGGTTGTAGATCACGAGAATGAGTTGAGTACGGAGAATGCCGCTAGATGGCAGACCGATGCAGATAGCGGGTCTCACTCCAGGATACGGCTTCCGTGAATCACGCAGTTCCCAAGAGATAGCAGGCACATGCAAAATCTAAGGTGATGTTCCATAACAATCAACGGGGCATGACGTTGTTGGGAAACTGATTTTGATAGATGAGTCAATTCCCAGGTACTCAGATACCCTTAAACTCTTCAAATACCGTCAGAAAGTCTAAAAACCATGTTAATATTGGCCACCACCACTGTTCACCACTGATACTAATCCTATAGAGGACTACATTTCCGTCCATACGGTTGGTGCCACCCATACAGCTGTTGTAAATTCCAAATAATTTTGGACGTGGGACTGAGACTTTTTCTTTTCAGCTTGACTGTACCGACTAACTTTTGACATAGGTTGCACACTACTGCAGGATGATATCACAGTTACTACAGCATTGTCAACCCAGCGCGCGTCAATTATCCCTTCTTCTTTACTAGTAGCATATTCGAATGAGCTTCATTTCTCTTTCTTCATTTCAGTAGAAAAAGTCAGTGGACAGTCTTTCGGGACTCTATTTTCTCGAATAGTCCCAGTAAATCCATGTCCTCGAGAGCGAAGGTGATTCACTAATGTGAAACCTGTGAACAAATTATCACAATAAATTCTATAGGTCAAATGTTGAACGGCATCAGGTAGCTGGTCTATCATAGATACTAAGGGAGCTGCAGCTTTACTGAATTTGGTGTCATACTGTGTATTGGCAAAGGAATTTTTCCCTTGATAAACTTGAAAAGACACTAAATAACACTTACAAATACCTTTGCAATAAAAGAACAAATGGTGTTTATAGGTTCATTTGCGACATCTCTTTAGGATTTCTGAAAAATAACATTAGCTCAGCACACTTTGAAGCCAAATCTGATTGGCTTTCCCCTTATGAATTGCTTACACCTGTGTTTTCTGCATTATGGTATGCACTCGTCGTAGGCCTGTTCCGCCGCAAAATACTGATAACAGTTTTTCTCTACGACATTTATGAAAGGTCTTAATTTCCACAATTTGTCATCTGTAACCATAGTGTTATTATTGGCACAATGAATGAATCTCATGATTTGAAGAAAGCGATCTCGGCGCATGGCACTGCTGATCATCTCATGGTTAACGTCGGCTTCATTCTCCCAGTATCGTCTTTTCCCAGGCACTCGCACATAGCCGCTTAGAAGTGAAATGGCAACGAATATTTCCATTTCTTTGGGGGTTACTTTGGGATCTTCATTTCTAAAAAGGGCATACTTGCTCCTCAGAGCAGAAGAAATTCATAATTTCATCAAAAAACGGCTCAAATATTTTGGTCGCCATCATATTTCGAAAAATGGAAAAATTCGCACTAGGGAAGTGAACTGTTGTGGGAACTAGGTCATCGGGCATCCAGGTGGCTGGTGGACGAGATGCTGATTTTGCTCTCTTTGTGGGCCGTGGATCGTGATCAGACATGGATTCTTTACTGCTGTAGAGAATTTGCTGCTTCAGCACTACTTCAGCTTGTGCTCGGAGTTGGTGTCCCGTAAGGTTATCTGCGAGCCCCCTTCATCTTTCCCATCTGAATCTTCATCGGATAATACATTGGATTCCGGTGGTTCAATATACAGACATGCCAATTTTCAAAAGTGAAAATCAGAGGAAATTTCACAGCAAATCGCGACGTATTATGACACGATAAAATAGCAAGCATCACCTTAGAGAGTCTGTCATATTTAAGTACACCATCAGCTGATTTCATCTGACCTACCAATGCCCATTGAACATCAATTCTTCCTTTTGCCAGGTCTGTTTCTTCGAGCTGAAAGTTACAGAACTGGGAGTGCAGAATATCAGTTTCTTTATCCAAATGTTCCGTTTCACTAGTCAAATGTTCGGACACTTGTTTATAAAAAATCTAAGGCTAGAAAATGATGCCTTATATATTATACCAGAAATATTTGTAACTTCTGCATTAATTAAAACTTCATCTTTGAATGGAAATTAGTGTACCATGTAGTCACACGATGAAGAGAAACACTTTCTAACAGACTTAAAGAATATGCACTTTTCCTCAGACTTCAAGGTGTTCTCTAAAACAAACGCAGAGTTCCCTATCATCAGATCACAATCATCGTTTAAATTTGCTGGAGTATGATAATCTACATCAAGGAGAGAGGAAGATCGTTTAATAACGTCTGGTTTCACAAAACTTGCTATCACATTCTTCAATAGTTCCTCCAAAACTGACCCAATAAGTGGATGTGCGGCATACTTGACTGGAGAGCTACGTTTGGATTCTCAAAGATATCCATAAAACTTGAGAGAATAAGGCAAAAAGATTTAATAAATTTGATGAAAGGAACATGAAAAGTCGTTCTTCAGGTAACAATACATGGCTCTTAGTGTCATAAGTAGTTTCATTTTTTTAGTGAAACTGATGACTGTCTTTTCCTTTTAACTGAGGAGTGAGGTGAAATGTTATGACAATCCTTAACATTTTCAGACAAACAAGACACATCTGCACTTAAACTGTGCTTAGGAATTTTGTAAGTCTTCAAAGTTCCCATCTGAGAATCCTTACTCACAATTTCGCTTCTGAATAATGTAACCAAAGGGTCCCACTGAAGCAAAATCCTATCTAAACACCTTCTTAGTGATAACCATCGAGTAGGCAAATACTTCAGAATTTTCCTGATCTGTGTGTTGTGTAAAGTCCGAAATTCTCTGAACTTTTCTTTCCTCTTTGCACACCTTTCCAGATAATAAAATATATAAATTATACTTTCATCTACATTTATGGGCTCGATCCCGCTCGAACATGGGCATTGTTTGCCCATCACTAGCTCAAATACGTCAGCCTCGTGTCGGTAGATTTAATGGCACGCAAAATAACTCCTGCGAGACTAACTTCGACACCTTGGCGTCTCCGAAAACCGTAGTTGTTAGTGGGTCGTAAAGCCAATAAAATAATTATTCTTTCTTGGCCCTAATGTTTTTTCAGCCCGATATGCCAGTGCTTTAAAGCGAGGATGTAAGGGGTGTTTATTTCCTGTTTAGGGCCATGAGAATAGAAGTAAAGAACTCCATTGTTCGTTATTGGCTTTACGACCCACTAATTACTTTTTCAGTTTTCGGCATCGTTTTCTTTAATTGGCCATCTTCTTCTTCCTCTTCTTCTTCTTCGTCTTAATCTGTTTACCCTCCAGGGTCGGTTTTTCCGCGGACTCAGCGAGGGATAACACATCAAGGGCAGTGTCCTGGAGCTTCAGACTCTGGGTCAGGGGATACAACTGTGGAGGATGACAAGTACCTTGCCCAGGCAGCCTCTCCTGCTATGCTGAACAGGGGCCCTGCGGGAGGAGGGGAAGATTGGAAGGGATAGACAAGGAAGAGGGAAGGAAGCGGCCATGCCCGTAAGTTAGGTCCATCCTGGCAGTAGACTGGAGGAGAGGAGGGAAACCACGGAAAACCACTTCGAGGATGACTGAGGTGGGAATCGAACCCACCTCTACTCACTTGACCTCCAGAGGTTCCGTGGACCCCGTTACAGCCCTCGTACCACTTTTTAAAAGTCATGGCAAAGCCGGGAATCAAACCCGGGCCTCCGGGAGTGGCAGCTAATCACACTAACCACTACACCACAGAGGCGGACTAACTGCCAATCAATGAATAAATTGATGGTTTCATAACGTAATTCTTACGCATGTAGAATCGGTATAAACTGTATACCTCAACAGTAGAGTAACTTTGTAGACTCTGTCCAGGCGGTCATTCTGAGCCTTTCACCAGTCTAATGCGAGCGGCCGTCTGCTGTGCTAATCATGAAAAACAAAACGGAGCCTATTAAGAATATTTTCCCTGCATATGTCGACGCCGTTTTATGTGGTGTCTCCCCCTCATTTGGAATGGTGTCATTCGACGAAGGATGAAGATTTTTGAATTATTACGTGTCTTATCATCGTCGGTGTACTTTTACTATCGTTTTTTAATATTTTATCACATCGTGTGCCTTTTACTCATTTGTTTGGAATCTCTTCCAAGTAGTTCCAAGTCCATGACATTTTTCTACCAGCCATTGTCTGCTCTGTCTCGAAAATAACAAATTTGTCTATTATAATAATGTATTACTAATTATTAATGAGAAAATAATAACTTGTAGCATACGAAATACATGTTAACTATCGGTACTTGAAAGTAATGATTAACAACATTAAGCTTGCAAAACACGCCAAAGTTATACAGAAACGCATTTCTGAAGAGCGGACAAAATGTAAAATGCAAAGCAATCAATCAGTCGCTACTGATTTGCATTTAGGGCAGTCGCCCAGGTGGCAGATTCCCTATCTGTTGTTTTCTGAGCCTTTCCTCAAATGATCACAAAGAAATCGGAAAATTATTGAACATTTCCCTTGGTAAGTTATTCCAGTCCCTAACTCCCCTTCCTATAAATGAATATTTGCCCCAATTTGTCTTCTTGAATTCCAACTTTATCTTCATATTGTGATCTTTCCTTCTTTTAAAGACACCACTCAAACTTATTCATCTACTGATGTCCTCCCACGCCACCTCTCTTCTGACAGCTCGAACATACCATTTAATTGAAAAGCTCGTCTCCTTTCTCCCAAATTTTACCAGCCCAAATTTTGCAACATTTTTGTAACGCTACTCTATTTTCGGAAATCAACCAGTACAAATCGAGCTGCTTTTCTTTGGATTTTTTCCAGTTATTGAATCAAGTAATCCTGGTGAGGGTCCCATACACTGGAACCATACTCTAGTTGGGGTCTTACCAGAGACTTATATGCCCTCTCCTTTACATCCTTACTACAACCCCTAAATACCCTCGTAACCATGTGCAGAGATCTGTACCCTTTATTAACAAACATTTATGTGATTACCCCAATGAAGGTCTTTTCTTATATTAACACCTAGGTACTTACAATGATCCCCAAAAGGAACTTTCACCCCATCAACGCAGTAATTAAAACTCAGAGGACTTTTCCTATTTGTGAAACGCACAACCTGACTTTTAACCCCGTTTATCACCATACCATTGTCCACCGTCCATATCACAACACTATCAAGGTCACCCTGCAGCCGCTCACAATCTTGTAACTTATTTATTACTCTGTACAGAATAACATCATCTGCAAACAGCCTTATCTCTGATTCCACTTCTTTACACATATCATTGATATATATATATAAGAAAACAAAGGTCCAATAATACTGCCTTGAGGAATTCCCCTCTTAATTATTACAGGGTCAGATAAAGCTTTGCCTACTCTAATTCTCTGAGTTCTATTTTCTAGAAATATAGCCACCCATTCAGTCACTCTTTTTTCTAGTCCAATTGCACTCATTTTAGCCAGTAGTCTTCCATTATCTACCCTATCAAATGCCTTAGATAGGTCAATCGCAATACAGTCCATTTGGTCTCCTGAATCCAGGATATCTGCTATATCTTGCTGAAATCCTACAAGCTGAGCTTCAGTCGAATAACTTTTCCTAAACCCAAACTGCCTTTTATGAAACCAGTTATTAATTTCGCAAACATGTCTAATATAATCAGAAAGAATGCTTTCCCATAGCTTACATACTATGCATGTCAAACTGACTGGCCTATAATTTTCAGCTTTATGTCTATGACCCTTTCCTTTATACACAGACTATAGCAACTCTCCATTCATTTGGTATAGCTCTTTCAACCAAACAATAATCAAATAAGTATTTCAGATATGGTACTATATCACAACCCATTGCCTTTAGTATATCCCCAGAAATCTTATCAATTCCAGCTGCTTTTCTAGTTTTCAACTTTTGTATCTTACTGTAAATGTCATTGTTATCATAGGTAAATTTTAATACTTCTTTAGTGTTACTCACATCTCATATCTGGACATTATCCGTGTAACCAACAATCTTTACATACTGCTGACTGAATACTTCTGCCTTTTGAAGATCCTCGCATACACACTCCCCTTGTTCATTAATGATTCCTGGGACGTCCTTCTTTGAACGTGTTTCTGCCTTCAAGTACCTATACATACCCTTCCATTTTTCACTAAAATTTGTATGACCACCAATTATGCTTGCCATCATGTTATCCTTAGCTGACTTTTTTGCTAGATTCAATTTCCTAGTAAGTTCCTTCAATTTCTCCTTACTTCCATAACCATTTCTAACTCTATTTCTGCTGGGGCTGTACCTTAATTAAGGCCACGGCCGCTTCCTTCCCACTCCTAGCCCTTTCCTGTCCCATCTTCGCCATAAGACCTATCTGTGTCGGATCGACGTAAAGCAAGTAGCAAAAAAAAAAAAAAACTCTATTTCTTTCCAGTCTGCACCTCCTTCTTAGTCTCTTTACTTCTGTGTTATAATATAGTGGATCCTTACCATTCTTTACCACCTTTAAAGGAACAAACCTATTTTCACATTCCTCAACAAATGTTTTAAACCCATCCCAGAGTCTGTTTACATTTTTATTTACCATTTTCCAGCGATCATAGTTATTTTTTAAAAACTCCCTCATGCCTCTTTTATCAGACATATGGTACTGCCTAATAGTCCTAATTTTAATACCTTCCTCTCTTTCACATTTATTTTCAACTACGACAAAAACAGCTTCGTGATCACTAATAACATCTATTAGTTCTGTTTCTCTATAGAGCTCATCTGGTTTTATCAGCACCACATCCAAAATATTCTTCCCTCTAGTTGGTTCCATCACTTTCTGAATCAGGTGCCCTTCCCATATTAACTTATTTGCCATTTGTTGATCATGCTTCCTGTCGTTCGCATTACCTTCCCAATTGACATTTGGTAAATTGAGATCACCTGCTACTATCACATTCCTTTCCATATCATTTCCAACATAGCTGATTATCTTATCAAATAATTCTGAATGAGCGTCAGCGCTACCCTTTAACGGTCTGTACACTCCAAAGACATCAAGTTGCCTGTTATCTTTAGAGAAAAGCCTTACACCCAGAATTTCATGTTTTTCATCCTTAACTTTTGCGTAGCTTACAAATTCTTCTTTCACCAGAACGAATACTGCCCCTCCTACCATTCCTATCCTATCTCTACGATACACACTCCAGAATATCTCTGCAGTTTAAGTGAACGCCATCTGGGTGCAGATCCCTGTCTCCTACACACCCATTAGGATCTAGAAATCTAGGAAGGTACATATTAACGAAATAAATAGCTTTCCATAAAATTGCTTTTACCAATCTTTTGTTCGTACCGCCAGAAAGACTTAAACAAATGTTTTTTTCCGTTCACTGAGAACGTTGTGCTCACCACCACACACACATAAATATACTGAGTGTACCTTATAGTAATCTATACGACGAATGGTCCGTCCGCGCTCCGCTTAGTCGATGTGTGGTGTCGCCTGACAGTTCGAACAGGTTCGATACGGCATCGGGTCGACTCGAGCCTGCTCGAACTTCCGTATCATTCGCCCATCACTAACTTTCACTATAAGTGTAGAGCCATGGCCAACTTTCCTCTGCTCGGTTAGCCGGTCCGGTCAGAGTAGAGAGCTGTTGGACCACGGACAAGCCGTGGCCTCTTTAAGGGACGAAACACACTCTGCATCCACCGACACACTCCCGTACACAATTTCATTTTTAGCCACGAAATAGTCCTTTTACTAGTGATGGGTCGCGTGATGCAAAGCTCCCGATGTAGCGCTGTGAAGAGGAGGCGGACCTCCTGTTGATTGAATCGGATAATACGATTACAGCGCTCCTCCGGTGATCTCCAGTTCTACCGACGGAGGCAAAGCAGTTACGGAGCTCCGGTGTTTAACCGGAGGGCCGCCTCCTATTTGCAACAGTAGCTCCGAGTATAAGGACGTAGTGGGCTGTAATTTCAAACTTACGTCCATGAATGTAGGCGCCCTATAAAAATCGTTACCTACATACACAAAAATTGATCTATATTACCGATATTCCATACAATACCCCTTAACAAGGAACGTATAGTCATTCAGAATAATTAATGCATCCTCTCATTTGTTATCAAGAAAATGCAATTATATTGACATATAATACATACCCCATATACCTGTAGGTATAAACCGTGTAGATACAACAAGCAATATATCTGAACAGGTTCAGTTGTTTCTCAGAAATGTGCAGGCCCTACCTGTGCAGAACTTACACAGTAAGCGGTTCAAGTCTGTAAGTGCTGCGCTGTAAAACATGGCACAAATAACTCGTAAACACCGGTTTCGTTGTGTAGGTGGCAACGCGTCCGCCTATCACCCGGCGGCCCCGGGATCGATAACCGGCCGGGTCAGGATTTTTTATTTCAATTATTAATATCCCTGGTCTGGGGACTGGGTGTTTGTGTCATCCTTAACGTTCCTTTCCTCACATTCAACACTTTACACTACTGCCATTTACATAATACACGCAGGTTTCCTCACATATCGTGCAAGTAGAGGCAAAAGAACTTCAAAGGCCGACGCCCCGAACATATAGCATTAAAAAATAATAGCGACAAGTTATAAATTCCTGTGAAAATGCTCGTTCATTCCTCCCGTATGAAGTTCACACTACGCGCTTGTCATTCAATGTTTTTTTTGTTTTTGCTAGTTGTTTTACGTCGCACCGACACGGATAGGTCTTATGGCGACGATGGGACAGGGAAGGGCTAGGAGTGGGAAGGAAGCGGCCGTGGCCTTAATTAAGGTACAGCCCCAGCATGTGCCTGGTGTGAAAATGGGAAACCACGGAACCCCATTTTCAGGGCTGCCGACAGTGGGGTTCGAACCTACTATCTCCCGAATACTGGACACTGGCCGCACTTAAGCGACTGCAGCTATCGATGGTACCTACGGCCGCTTCCTTGTCTATTCCTTCCCAACTTCCCATACCCCCGCAAGGCCCCTGTTCAGCATAACATGTGAGGCTGCCTGGGCGAGGTACTGGTCACCCTCCCCAGCTATATCCCCAAACCCAGAGTCTGAAGCTCCAGGACACTGCCCTTGAGGCGGTAGAGGTGGGATCCCTCGCTGAGTCCGAGGAAGGGTAAACAGATTACGAACGAACATAAAACAAATAATATTATTATGAGTACTATTTTCAGTGCAATACAGATACAAAGCTGACTGATCACCGAGCTCGATAGTTGCAGACGCTTAAGTGCGGGCAGTATATAGTATTCGGCAGATAGTAGGTTCGAACCCCACTGTCGGCAGCCCTGAAAATGGTTTTCCGTGGTTTCTCATTTTCACACCAGGCAAATGCTGGGGCTGTACCTTAATTAGGACCACAACCGCTTCCTTCCCACTCCTAGACCTTTCCTGTCCTATCGTCGCCGTAAGACCTATCTGTGTCGGTGCGACGTAAAACAACTTGCAAAAAAAAAAAAAAAAAAAAAAAAAAAAAAAAAAAAAAAAAAAAAAAAAAAGAAAAGAAATAGCTGACTGATCTGATGACATGGCCACGAGGTAATCAAGTTTGTTTACATTATGATTGGTGTATATTGCATGTGTTCAAGTGGAAGAGGTTTTATTATATATTGATTATTTTGTATGTTCAGTAACGTTACAATTACTTCTATTAGCGATTTGGTTGTTTCTGCACGAACAGGCGTGTGTTTGGTAGCCGAAACTCCGATTGCAAAACAAAAACAAACAAAAATATTTGAAGAGAAGATTCGAACCACCACAAAACGTAGCGGAGGATAATACCCAACGATGCTATGTACCGGTACCCAACTGAGCCATACGAACAGCTCGAGTTCAATGTTTGCTAATCATTACCTGTATCTACCATATTCGTCCTGGCTAAGGACCAATTGGAGCGTGCCTCGAGATAATGAGGTCAGGCTCGAGTATCTCAGACGAGAGTTATGCCCATCCCTACGTAGACTTCGAAGATGTATCGAGAGTGGTGACGTCAGTCTCAAGTACCTCGAACGAGAGTTTGAGCCTTTATTACCTTTTACTTATTGTACAAGTCCCTTTTAGTGATGGGCGATATTTCACGAACTGTGATTTTTTCACTGATATCAAGAAATCACGAGTAACGACTGTTACCTGTTACTGTCTACGCTATCACTGTGATCAGTCGTGATTTCACTTCAAGTGATCATCGTGCGCCCTCTTAACTCCATATACAGAACTAGAATGTTGCTACCTAAACTGTGACTGTGATCGATGATGTGATCAGTCGTGATATCACGACATGTGCTGCCGCAACGGTATCCATGCGAAGCGATGCGTTCAAGGAAGCAGCATCGCCATGATTACCAACAGTATGGACATTTGTTGATTTAATTTTTTAAGGACGTCAACATATCGTTCAGTATGTAATGTATTTGTACGAATTGAGCACATTCCTCCCGAATATATTAACAACTGAAACACTTATAATCCTCGGCATCGCTTGCAATATCAGTTTCAGGAAATTGTTAGTTGACTCGCAGTGTGGTATTATTTTTAAGCGCGCGTTCAAAAAAATCGTGGTACACGGGACTCTCCTAGAATAGTAACAAACATGTATTTCTCCTGTATTTTGGAATGCCCGGGGGCATATTGTCACTGAAGCTCAGTATTAGGAGGCAAGTTGACTGAAATGGCGTTTTCTAGAAATTTTTTTTTTTGCTATGGGCTTTACGTCGCACCGACACAGATAGGTCTTATGGCGACGATGGGATAGGAAAGGCCTAGGAGTTGAAAGGAAGCGGCCGTGGCCTTAATTAAGGTACAGCCCCAGCATTTGCCTGGTGTGAAAATGGGAAACCACGGAAAACCATTTTCAGGGCTACCGATAGTGGGATTCGAACCTACTATCTCCCGGATGCAAGCTCACAGCCGCGTGCCTCTACGCGCACGGCCAACTCGCCCGGTTTTTCTAAAAAAAGGAAGAACAGTGACCTGTAGCAGTCCTTTAAAGAAGTGGATGAAAATTTCACAATATGTAATATGAGCAAACAGAAATTGTCTTAAAAAGAAGAACTTCAAATCTGAATAATCATTTGGAATACAAGCACCTCTCACTTGCTTTGCCAGAAAGCAGTAGTCAACAATCGGCATGTATCTGATGATACAGACCTGGGATTTTAGACTCTAAAAAAATGTTTTAGGTGCCTAAAATGGCCTTTTAAACAAGTAAATAGGTTTTTAAAAGAGAATATAGGCACTTCAAATATGCTTTAAAAATAGGCAGAAAATCGACTTTAAAATATGACAATATAGACCTACACTGTAATGTGATATTTTTTTTTACGTTAAGTACAGTAATGTGGTATAGGCTACCCTTTCTAAATAGGAATAGTTGCAAAATGAAGGCATAATTAAACAGGCGTTTATTACAAACAGCTATGGATTAGTTTCATCAGTACTGTACTAAAATTAAATTAAATGCGTAGTACTGGTATGCGTATTTAATTGTGAGGAACATTCTTACTGCACTTTTCAGTCGTAGTTTGCTTTACAGCACATAACAATAATCTTCTCCAAATTTTCCACAGTCAGGCTGCGTCTTTTGTCTGTTAAAACAATTTTTAAAGCAGAAAAAATGTGCTCTACACTCACAGATGTTGGAGGGGCATAGCAAAATTTACCTACATTTTTCAGTTCAATTTCACTAGGTAGGTCTACTTTTCCCCATCCATTACCTGATATATCCTTTCCTGCACTGAATTACCTAGATTCTTCTGCAATACACTAGCCCACCTGTCTTTTATTTTATCCCTTACTTTACCCCTAGTACTTTGTATAATATTCTCAGCTTCCTCAATTACAAAATATATCTGTTTGAGGCTCTACTTTTTTTCCTATTTTTGTAATGATTGATTGGAAGAAATGAAAAATTTGCCTGAATATATGCAATGTCTCTCTGAACACTGGAATAATCCTTTAGCAGATCTTTGCCCATACGACACACATGCAGAGTTGTCTGTTAAAGGCATATTGTCTATCACAGATGTTCGATATAATACAGGGCAGCTTCCATTGAGGAACCCCAACGGCTGATGATTGGTTGTAGTGGAAAAGAATAGAGGGGAATTTCTCTCAGAAGATGGCTATTCTTGATGGAAGCTTACAGAACACTCTCTTCGTTGTTGAAATCAGATTATTTACTGCAGGCAACTTGGCCCTAACTATTTCTGTGAGTCTGTGCAAGGCATGGGCCATGCAAGTAACATGGACATTAAAGAAGGGTAGAAAGTTTTAACGAGAGGTAGAGTAGCAATCATGTAGGAAGCAGCATTGGAGACAAGGAGGAGGTCTTTATAATCATCAACACTCTCAGGATACAACAACTGGAACCCCTTGTTGATGATGTACACAATGCTTTGCTCTATTTTCTGAAGCTGCTTAGAACAAAGGAGAGCAGTAAATGCCAATTGGGTTCCCGTTTTCCTTCTACAAGATTAGCAATGTACCTGCCCACAGAGTTGCTGGTTTTGTCCACATACAACCCTATGTCAGGACTCCCAAATATCCTCTGTGACTGGCAAAATTACCTCCTATATCTAAGTAGTTTTTCTTTAATGTAGATGTTGAAAGTATGTGTTGTTGGTGTATTTCTGTAAACAAATCTCTGAAAACATGACTATGCACAGAATTCCAGGGGATATTTTCAGCAACTAGGGCTCTAAACATATGAGCATAGAAACTACTGTGGATTGTGGGAGGTATACTTTGTGTGAGCAGACTCTGTCCAGTGTTACTTTTCATGGTTGATTTTGCTTTGTGACTAGCACTATCAGCATGCTCTTGTGAAATCTAAAACACAATAATGTGATGAAAATTAGACTAAGATAAGGAATAGCTAATGAATAAAATTTGTAATTTTGAATTATTTCATTTAAACCACTACTACTCTAAAGTTAATTAAGAACAAGAACACTCCAGGCCTCGAAAGGTCTTGGCTTTCATTTACAGCTACTGCGCAGCTCTAGGCTTGCAGATATTAGATAGCCGTGTGGTCAGCACGTCACATCCCTCAAGTGTATTGCCGTGCCTCTTAGACCGCTCCTCATTGTAGCTTCCCAACTGCCCTCACGCAGCTGGGTCAACGCCTTTCCATACCATATATTTTTCTAAATTACTGCCGGTACTGGTATCTAGGGAAAGGTGCACTGGTATCGTTAACCTTATTAGGTGGCTGGGAATAGTCATTCATCATTATATTTTTCACTTGTGCCAGATAAATGTGTAGAATTTCATTTCCTAGCACATACCAAATAATCGGTTACAGTATAAAACACGACTGTTACCAATGTTGATCCTATTTTTTCCTTGACATATTGGTTGAACTTCGGCATGTCTACAAAAACGAATGTAAATAATAAAATGATTATGTTTGTACGCCTAGAAGTAAATTGGCAACGACCGTGTCTGTAATGCAACCAAAATGTAGGCTGTTTATTAAATGCAAACCCTTAGGTTGCTGATTTTCTTATAAATGTTTACACAGAGATAGCCTAGTCACAATAACAAGGCATTCTCTTGATCACAAGCTACAAATAACAAGCACCAAGCAGCACGGACGATGCGGTGATTGTGATCACGTCACGACTAAAAATCACTGATATCAGAAAATCACGATATCAAATCACGCTGTGACTCACAAATCACGGTATCGCTCATCACTAGTTGGAATGTTGAAGTTTTCTCATAAAAAATAAAATGTCATGTATCATATCTTGTACATATTTTAGGAATACAACATTGAGGTTATGTGTTGGTAATTCATATTAATTTAGTCAAGTGGTTTATCTTCATTTGTTTTATTCTTTGGACATTTTTGAATTGCTGTGTGTGTGTGTGTGTGTGTGTGTGTGTGTGTGTGTGTGTGTGTGTGTGTGTGTGTAAGTCAGTTGTAGTCAACAGCTCGTAATAAATGGATGTGTCATGAAGCTGGTGTTTCAATGGTATAAGTTTTGTCCTAAACGCGGTGAAAGCGAGCAGAAATGAAGATATTTTCAACAGGTTATGGGCCCAGAGCTCCAGAGTGCCAAAACGCCGCAGTAAATTTCGGTCAATATAAGTGGAAATGGAGCAACGTGAATTAACGTCGGACGAAGCAAGTTGTGACACTATTGACGGTAAAAATGGCGACCTCGTGGACCGGTGAAGAAACACTGAATATGAATGTGGCCAAGCTTACAGTGGAGAACTATTTTTCGTGGGCATTAAAGGTGAAACAAGAGCTGTTGTTGAAAGATGTATGGGAATCAGTAATAGGGTATGAGGATACGCCAGGTTGTCAACTGCCTCAGACAGAAACGAGACGACGAGCGCGAAACAATGTGATCGCGTTAGCGGTTATTTTCAAATATGTCGGAGAAGATTTTGAAAGTGACATTGCAGATATTGAATCAGCGAAAAGGGCATGGGAAAAACTGGACGAGTTGTGCAATGACGGAGGGCTAGTGAATGGTGCTATGACCTTGAAACAGTTAACTCATTTTGTGAAGCCGAAGGACATGAGTGTTCAAGAATACTTCGCAAAAATAAATCAACTTTGGAGGAGAACTAGTAAAGCCGGATACGAATTCACAGATCAACAAGTTGCAGGAATGATCATCGGAAATCTTACAGAGGAATATGCAGCTTGTATACCTTCCTTGGAAGCTGATTTGGCGAAACTGACCATCTCGAAGGTGAAGGCGAGATTAATCACGGAGGAAAGCAGAAGGAAACTTCAGCAAAATGGAGGAAAGGCTTATGACACTGGAAAACATGAGGAGGATGAAGCTCAAGCCATGGTTGTTCAACGGAAGCGAGATATCAAGAAAGAAGACGTGGGACGAGGAGAATATAGTTGCTACAATTGCGGTAAACAGGGACATGTATCTAAATATTGTCGCAGTACCCAAAAGTGCTTCAATTGTGGTAAGTCAGGACATTATTCAAAAGTATGTCCAACAATGAAGAGTGACGAACATCGCAGGAGAGTAAATCAGTGAATGCGAGTGGAAAACTGGTAAGCTCAGAAATTATACATGTAGTAGATAAGGCGATGAGCATGGTCGTTTCTGTGCGAGCTGAGAAAATTAAAGATTGATTGTTCGATTCAGGTACGTCCCATCATATGTGTCCAACAAAGGAGATGTTTACAGACATGTTAACAAATGTAACCGGGAATGTAGAAATAGGAGATAACAGTAAGCTAGATATTAAAGGTATAGGTAAGGTAAAAGTAAAAATGTCCGCAGGATGGACAATTACATTTACAGACGTGTTGTATGTACCAAACTTAGGTGCAAATTTAATATCAGTTGGTAAGTTAACCAGCAAAGGTTTCAAAGTAGGATTTGCAGGTGAGAAAGCAGTGGTTGTAGATAAGAATGGAGATGAAACATTGTTTGTTGCAAACAGGAGGAATGATGTGTATGTAGTACAAATAGAGGGGAGAAATGATATTGCAGCTGTGAGTGACTGTGATCAAATGATAGATCAAGAATGTAATAACAATGTAGTATTTAAAAGTGTTGGGCAGGTTAGGTTGTGGCATGAGAGATATGGACATGCACATTCTGAAGCCTTGTTTAAATTGCCTATGTTAGAATTGAAAAGGAGTAATGACATTAATAATTGTTCTGTATGCATTCAGGGGAAACTAACTAACAAGGGAGTACCTAAGTCTTGTGAGCGTAAGGTAGAAAAACCACTTGATGTTGTGCACACTGATGTAATTGGAAAAATTAGTCCACCATCACTTGGGAAAGCTCAATATGTTGTAACCATGATTGATGAATACTCCAGATTTAATGTGGCTGTATGTATGAAAAATAAGGATGAAGTATTAGAGGTGTTTAATAGGTATCAGGCAAATGCAGAAAAGTTACATGGTGTAGGAATTAAGGTGGTGCAATCTGACAATGGTACAGAGTATACATGTAGCGGGTTTGAAGCACAATTGCAAAAATGTGGTATTACTCATAGGAGGTCAGTACCGTACACTCCACAACAAATTGGATTAGCAGAGAGGCAGAATAGAACGATGTTTGATACTGTTAGATGTATTGATCCAGTCAGGGTTACCAAAGGAATTCTGGGGAGAAGCGGTAATGACAGCAGTGTACTTGAGAAATAGGTGCCCATCCTCAGCAATAAATTTTCAGATACCGTATGAACTGTGGTTCAATAGGAAGTTGGATCAGGAAGAAATAGGTAGATTGAAAGTATTTGGATGTCAGGCATGGGCTGTGAGGGCAGACAGCAGGAAGTTAGATCCCAGAGCAGAGCCATGCGTTATGATAGGGTATGAGGCAGGTACTAAAGATGGATATAGGTTATGGAGTCTTGAAAGGGAAAGAGTAATAGTGAGGAGAAGTGTCGTATTTGAGGAGCAGATATTTCCCTTTAAGGTGAAAAGTCCTGGAATTGATATCAAGGAAAAGATAAATGTACCATGGGCAGAGGGTAGTGAAACATACTTTGACATACTGTGCACTGAAGATCCAGAGATAAAATTAGTAACTGAGTTAGACACAGAGGACGGAGAGGAAACACTAGCTGTTGAGCCAACGACCGGAGAGGAACAACTAGAGGTTGAGTCTATAGCAATACAAGAGCCAGGTAATAGTCTGAGAAGGTCAATAAGACAGAGGAAAGGTAAGACTTGTGCAGATTGTAAGGCAGTGATGGAAGTTAGGCATGCAAATATAGTAGAACCTAGAACAGTTGAGGAGGCTATGTCAAGCCAAGAGTCTGGTAACTGGATGGAGGCCATGAAAGTGGAGATCAATGAGATGAGAGAGAAGGATGTTTGGGAAATTGTAAAAAGACCAGAAAATGTCAAGATAATTAGTTCTAAGTGGGAGTTTTCATTGAAATATGACAGTGAGGGTAACATTCAGAAATATAAAGCCAGGTTGGTTGCCCAAGGTTTTAAGAGACAGATGAACCTTCGTTTTGATGAAACATTTAGTCCTGTTATAAAGAGGAAAACAATGAGACTGTTAATAGGTATTGCAGTACGTAGAGGCTGGACTGTAGAACATCTAGATGTAACTGAAATCAGTTGTACTGTATACATGGAGCAACCAGAATTGTTTGTAGAAAAGGATGTCCAAAACTATGTATGTAAATTGAAGAAAAGCATCTATGGACTACCTAAGTCGAGTAAAGACTGGAATGCTTGTGTTGATGCTATAATTAGAAGACTAGATTTTAAGAGATGTATCAAAGAACCATGTGTGTATGTAAAGGAGTGTTGTATTATTGGCTTGTATGTTGATGACATTATTGCAATAGGTGACAAAGAGGTTGTTAAGTTGGTTAAAATAAGGTTGGCAGATGAGTTAGAGATTAAAGATCTAGGGAAAGCAACAAACTTATTGTCAATAAAAATAGAACAGACAAAAGAAGGGGTTATGTTGAGTCAAAGTTTATACATTGACAAATTACTTGCTGATTTTTCCATGAGGGACTGTAAACCAAGTAAGACTGTTTTACCAAGTGGGTATTCAGCAGCTGAAAATGATCAGCAGGAATTTGATTGTACCATTTATCGCAGTGCAGTAGGAAGTTTGCTATATTTGTCAAATAATACTAGACCTGACATTGCATTTGCGGTAAGTAAAGTTAGTCAGAATTGTCAAAAACCTACGATTAAAGATTGGAAAGAAGTGAAGCATATCATGAGATATTTATGTGGTACTAGAGATTTAAAGTTGTGTTTCAAAAATTGTGAGGAGTCAGTACAAGTGTTCTGTGATGCAGATTGGGCAGGAGATACTAAGTCTAGAAGATCAGTGAGTGGTTATGTAACCACTGTGGCAGGGGGAGCAGTATCATGGTATAGTAAGAAACAGAGTTGTATTGCTAGATCTACCATGGATGCTGAATACAAGGCAATGGCAGAGGTATCTCGAGAAGTAACTTGGATGAAAGATTTGCTATCAGAGCTAGGGCTGGAAAGCTTTATGGATATACCTTGTAAAGTTTTTGCTGACAATGCAGCAGCAATTAAATTGAGTAAAAATGATTTTGTGAGTGAAAGGTCAAAACATATTGACATCATGTACCATGTATGTAGAGAACTGGTAGAAAAGGGGTTAATTGAGTTTGTATATGTAGCATCAGAGAGAAATGCTGCAGACTTGCTCACAAAGAATTTATCAAGCAACAAGCTTAACAGTTTGTATAAGCTTATAGGTTTACGATGAGAGGACAATTGATTGAGGTGTTGTATTTTTATTTTTTTGAGAAAAGGGGGGAGTGTTGGAATGTTGAAGTTTTCTCATAAAAAATAAAATGTCATGTATCATATCTTGTACATATTTTAGGAATACAACATTGAGGTTATGTGTATGTAATTCATATTAATTTAGTCAAGTGGTTTATCTTCATTTGTTTTATTCTTTGGACATTTTTGAATTGCTGTGTGTGTGTGTGTGTGTGTGTGTGTGTGTGTGTGTGTGTGTGTGTGTGTGTGTGTGTGTGTGTGTGTGTGAGTCAGTTGTAGTCAACAGCTCGTAATAAATGGATGTGTCATGAAGCTGGTGTTTCAATGGTATAAGTTTTGTCCTAAACGCGGTGAAAGCGAGCAGAAATGAAGATATTTTCAACACTATCAAAGGCTTTGGAAAAATCTATGGCTATGCAATCTAACTGGCCTCCTGAATCCAACTGATCTGATATGTCCTACTGAAATCCCACCAGTTGTGCCTCACAAGAAAATTTCTTTCTAAATCCATACTGGCTCCTCATGAACCAATTTTTATCATCGCATATCCCTCTGATTTACTTTGCTATTAAACTCTCCAGTATTTTACAAACTATACTGGTCACGCTGATTGGTCTGTAGTTCTCTGGTTTCCTTTTATCACCCTTTCCTTTATAAATTGGTATTATTATAGATTCCTTCCATTCTTTTGGTATTACACTATTATTTATGACATAGTCAAAGAGAAATTTTAAATAAGGCACTATGTACCACCCCATTGTCTTTAATACCTCCCCAGTAATTTGATCACTTCCTGCTGCTTTTCCTTGCTGAAGCAGTTGGATTTCTCTGAAAATATCTTCATTTGTGAATGAGAAGCTTCTTGTTTCCTTATGTGTCTCTCCCTCTCTATCTTCTGTTACTGTTTCCAACTCCTGACAATTTTCTACTGAATCTCTGAATTCCCTACGAAATAGATTTGCTTTCTCAGTATCTGTTGAATAGTGTTCACCCCCTTCCCCCACCATTGTAGGAATTTGGATTCCTTTTCCTTTTTGATTCCTAATATATGAATACATCTTTTTCCATTTCCCTTTGTGGTCATTACCCTCTTGAAGTATGCCATTCATATATTTCTCTTTTGCTTCCTTTTTCACTCTATTCAATTCCCTCATTAGCTGTTTTCTAGTTTCTCTATTCTCCCTACCCTCTTTGATTTTCCTGTTTACTATTCTACATTTTCTTTTTAATTTCCTTATATCCCTTGTATAATAAACAGGGTCTGAGGTCATTTTATCCTTCTTAACAGGTACAAATCTCTTCTCTCCTTCCAAAATGATTCCTTTAAATTTAGCCCAAAGTGTATCCACATTACTCCCTTCACTTATCCAACAATTGAATTGTGATTTAAGGTAAGTCCCAAATTCATCAACTTTACTTTTTCTGTATAATTTCTTGTCTTGTGTGACCCTCTTATTAGGCATTTTTGGTTTAAGTCCTACATCCATTATTACAGCCTTATGGTCACCTATTCCTTCAATTACCTCAGTTTTATCAACAATTTCCCATGGTTTAACCAAGAATACATCTAGCAAGTTGTCGGTTCTTGTACTACTTGTGTAAATCCTCCCTCCCAAATTAACTTATTTGCCAGTTTCTGTTCATGGGCTTCACTTGCAGCTCCATTCCATTCAACTTCAGGCAAGTTTAGATCTCCCACAATTATTACCATATCATTATTATTGTTTATATGAGTATAATCTATTTTCTCAAATATTTCCATGTCTCTTTCCTCTCTTCCAGGCCTATATGTTCCTATAATTCCCACCTCCTTCATATTATCACAAACTAATTTTATCCCTAATATTTCATCCCTTTCATCGGTAAACCATTCATATGAACAATAAGTTTCCTTCACTAGAATAAACACCCCCCCCACCCCCACCCCTTTTATCTCCTCGGTCTCTACGATAGACTGCATACCCTTCTGGAAATACTTCTCTATGGATAATCAAATAAATATAAAAAATTCTTGATTGGTCGAACACTGGAAGCCAGCGGGAAGAGATAAGAGTGCTGATAACTTAAGAATACCAAAAACAATCTACAAACACTTCAGTTTTACCAACTAATGACTAAAAAATCGCTCTTGAAAATTAGTTGTCCCTCCTCTCACCAGAGGGAGCACATAAGTTGACAGTAGAGACATCTGATGATAAATGTTCAAACTTTTTTCCACTGGAAGTTTTGCAGTTCATATCACAGATGGCCCTTAAAAAGGTGCTCATTTTAAATGCACGGAGTGGGTATACCTCCGGTTGTTATTATTATTATTATTATTATTATTATTATTATTATTATTATTATTATTATTATTATTATTATTATTATTCAAATTAAATACCCAAGCAATGACAGACAAACTGCAGACAGAGGATAGAAGAATTCTCCAAACAATTATTTAAAAAAACATCAGGTTGATGGCCAGTGTAGACTTTTACCCAGTTCAGTAATTTACAAGGAAAGTGAATTAATTATTAACACGATAAGAAAATGGAGGATTGCATTTTTGGACACATATACCATTTGCCAAATTTTAGACTCCTAAAACAGGTTTTTGACTTCTTTCGGAATAGTAAAACAAAAAACACTTGGTTTAGAGAAATTTGGATGAATTGAAAATTACTAGAGAGCAAATTGAAAATAAAGAGGAAGATTCTAAACAACAAATATACAAGACTATCACTTAAAACATCAAAATGTAAGCATTATGTTATATCAGCAGAAGAACGGGCTGCAAGATCATCTAAAATGAAGAAGTTTTGGGAAGAGAAGAAATTATCAAGTGTTAAAAAATTAAATTTATTTTTTGATGTACTTATTTTTTGAAGATTTTTTAATATAAGGTTGATTTTGGTGCTCCAATATGGGCATAAACAGTGTAAATAAGTAAATTATTATTATTATCATCATCAAATTAAAAATTAAAATTTTACAGCATTACCAGTGGTCGTACCCATGTTCACTGGTTTCACCGGACTGTTAGCAGTGGCGAACTGACGGAGCGAAGCTTTGCTCACCTATCCCCACGGTCCCCTCACCGATCGGATATTCAACAGCAAGCTGCGCAAGGTGAGGCGAAGCGAGGGGAGAGGGCTGCAGCACCCAGGTTGCAATGTCAGTCTCCAATGCCTTGCACTCAGAAATATGAGTGACGTTTTTTCTCATCGCTTTGTAAATGGAACAATGTGTCAGTTGCTTACATTATAATGTAATAATAGATTTTATTGCAGCCAATGGCCATATAGATGTAAGATCATGTTACAAGATGTAATATTGAATAAATTGCTTTTTTTAAATATTTAGTCTTTTTTATGTCTTACATGAGTCTGTTAGTGAGGTTCCTCTGTTTTTGCACCACATTATATGGTATCGGTCACAATTTGACCCACATAGCTTGCACTTGCACTTATCTTCTGGGTTATGGGTATTACTCTGTTGTGCATAGTCGGTGGTGAAACCCATGGACCACTACTTTCATCATGATGTGTCTTAGGTTGTATCTGGCTTCAGCCCAGTCCCTGTAGATCATCACATCCATGGCGAAGAACTCCAGCCATATTTCTTGCTTCTTCTTGGTGAGTTCTCTTAGTCGATCATTGTAGGCTTCGGTGGCTGGCAGGAGCAGGTCTAAACGAAGTTCTTCTATGAAGTACTGTTCCTTTGCTAGCACGGAGGCGTGAGGGTGTGTACTTTGATAGACTTAGAATTCTTTTCAGGAAGCAAGCTTTGACTTCTACAATGTCTTCTAGATTTTTCTTGTTTAGGTTCTTCCATATCACCTCTAATCTGTAGGTCATAATTGGTGTAATCTTCGGGCGGAATATGGTCATCGCCGTTTCCAAAGATAGTTTTCTCAGATTCTTTGTACTATTTGCTGCCATCCTGGCTGTTGAGACACGTTCTCTGATGTGTACGTCATATGTGTCCCCTCGGCTTTGCAGCGTGATTCCTAGGTATTTGAAGTTTGGTATGTTTCATAGTGGATTTCCTTTATAGAGGACTAGCAAGATACCCGTGCTTCGCTACGGTATTATACTGAAATTTATAATTGAATGCTTGTTGTATTAGATATATAATCCGCCGAAATTCGCGATCTGACTCGTTTTCTGCGAGAATCCACCAAAATTCCCGATCTGACTGGTTTTCTATGATTTTACGGCACGTTTCCTCCCACTTTTAAATCTTCCTTTCCAGCAATCGATTTCGTACTTCCCGGGCTAGGCTCAGGTATTCCACCCGGTCAGTTGGGTCCGTAAATCTTTGCCATCTTTTCCTATAATATTTTTAATACGGATAAAATCCTTCAGGAGATCCGGCGTGGTGTCATATTGGGTGCCTTGGCGGCACTGAACCCGCGGCCGGACTGCATTCTTAGTCATTACCCGTCCAGGAGCCGTTTCCAGCGCGGTCCGCACATTTGACGACGGTCCGGAATATTATTATTATTATTATTATTATTATTATTATTATTATTATTATTATTATTACTATTATGTGTTGCTGGAATGGCTGATGACAGGGAAAACCGGAGTATCCGGAGAAAAACCTGTCGCACCCCCGTTTTGTCCAGCACGAATGCCACATGGAGTGACCGGGATTTGAACCACGGAACCCAGCTGTGAGAGGCCGGCGCGCTGCCGCCTGAGCAACGGAGGATCCTTATAAGTACATTAATAACAGTAAAATCAATTGGTCTCACCTCCTTCTACACCCCACCGCCGTTAAGTTTATTTACCGCCACCCCCCCCCCCCCACCAAAAAATTAAAAGAATGCTTGTTTCTTTATGTTTAAGGGAGATTAAAAACACCAATGTTCACGTCTATTACCTTCAGTTTTGAGATAAAAAATAATTCGCTTGTTTCACTTCATTTCGCAATAATCCCCCCCGCTTTTGAATGAATTTTCCCGCAAATAATACTTGTTTCTTTAATAGTAAAGGATCTTCTAAATACCAATTATCACGACTCTAACTTCTTCAGTTTTCGATTTATGTGTCCTCATGAAAGGAATTCAACTCCTTTACACTCCCGCCCTCCAAGATGGTTTCCCCACCAAAACGCGTTCTTCTTTGTTTTTAAAGGAGGTCCAAATAAGAATTTTCACGTCTGTAACAACTTTAGTTTTTATTAGATGTATGTATTCTCATACAATTCAGTCAATTAATTTTTCAATTCCTTCACCCCCCCCCCCCTTCATTGGATTTTTCGAGAATACGTGTTTCTTTACTTTTAAAGCAGATTGCAAATATCAAATTTCACGTCTGTAACATCTTCATTTTTGAGATATCAGTAGCCTAATTAAAAGAATTCATCACCATTTTCAGTCACTTTTACTCCCCCTCCACCCAAGTGGTATTTCCGATAACTAAAAGTACACGTTTCTTTATGCTTAATAGAGATAAAAAAATACCATTTTTCACTTCTGTAACATGTTAAGTTTTTTTAGATATACTGTAAAAATTCTCATTTTAAAATTTCACCCCTTTTGAGTTCCCCTTAAGTGAAGTTTCCAAAACAAATCACCTATATTTCTTTACATTTACAGGAGATTTACACTCACTCTTTACTCTGTAACATTTTACGTTTCCAAGATATTCTGTAGATACAGTCTTTCAAAAAATTCACCCCAATTTGTCACTCCTGTTTAACCGCCATTAATTGGCTTTTCCAAAAACTAAAAAATACGTGTTTCTTTATTTTTAAAGGAGATCCCATATGCAAATTATCAGTTCTGTAATATCTTTCGTTTCTGAGATATGTGTATCCTCAATTAAAGCATTCAACCCATTTTTCACCCTTTTACACCCCTCCTATTAGGATTTTCAGGAAACAAAAAATACGTGTTTCTTAATTTTTAGAGGAGATTCTAACTACCAATTTTTACATCTGTAAATTTTAAAATTTTAAGATGTAGACACAGTCATTTTAAAAAACTCACCCCCCAATATTTGGATTTTCCAAAAACGAAAAAAATATGTGTTTCTTTACTTTTAAAATAGATCCAAAATACCAATTTTCAGGTCTGTAATATCTTCAGGTTCTGAAATATAAGTAGCCTCATGAAAGGCATTCAACCCGTTATTCACCCTTTTACACCCTTCCTATTGGAATTTTCCGAAAACAAAAGAATACATGTTTCTTTATTTTTAAAGGAGATTCTAAATTCCAATTTTTACATCTATAAACTTAAAAAGTTTTGAGATATAGATACACTCATTTTAAAAAATCACCCCTTTTTCACCCCCCCATTAAATGGATTTTCCACAAAAAGAAAAATATGTGTTTCTTTATTTTTTAAGGAGATCCCAAACACCAATTTTCAGGTCTGTAATATCTTCAGGTTCTGAAATATAAGTAGACTCATGAAATGCATTCGACCCGTTTTTCAACCTTTACCACCCTTCCTATTACGATTTTCCGAAAACAAAATATAAGTGTTTCTTTATTTTTAATGGAGATTCTAAATACCAATTTTTACATCTATAACCTTTAAATGTTTTGAGATATAGACACAGTCATTTTAAAATATTACCCCCTTTCCACCCCCCTTAATTGGGTTTTCCAGAAAAACAAAAAATACGTGTTTCTTTATTTTTAAAAGAGATCCCAAACACCAATTTTCAGGTCTATAATATCTTCAGTTTCTGAGATATAAGTAGCCTCATTAAAGGCATTCAACCCATTTTCACCCCTTTTCACTCCTCCTATTGCGATTTTCCGAAAGCAAAGAAATACGTGTTTCTTTATTTTTAATGAAGATTCTAAATACCAATTTTTACATCTGCAAACTTTAAAAGTTTGGAGATATAGAGTCACTCATTTTAAAAATTCATCCCCTTTTCACCCTCCCATTAATTGTATTTTACAAAAACAAAAAAATACGTGCTTCTTTATTTTTAAAAGAGATCAAAAGTACCAATTTTCAGGTCTATAATATCTTCAGTTTCAGAGATATAAGTACCGGTATCCTGATTAAAGGCATTCAACCCATTTTCCCCCATTTTTCACCCTTTTTCATCCCTCATATTGGGATTTTCTGAAAACAAAAAAACGTGTTTCCTTATTTTTAAAGAAGATTCTAAATACCAATTTTTACATCTGTAAACTTTTAAAGTTTTGAGATATAGATACACTCATTTTAAAATTTCACCCCCATTTTCACCCCCTTACCGAAGGAATATCCAAAAGTCCTCTCTTAGCGAGCACCTACATCATAACATGAATATATCCCCAAAATTTCATTTCTTTATGTCCAGTAGTTTTGGCTCGGCGATGATGAATCAGTCAGTCAGTCAGGACAAGCTATTTTATATATATATATATATAGATGTAGTTGTTCACTACTAGTCTTCCGCCCCTTCTAAATGTCCTTTTTGCTGTTTTCTTCACATTTAGATTCAAGTCATTTTTTTCAGCCCATGCTGTGAGTTTGTTGAAGGCTTCTTTGGCATTTTGAAGTTCTTGGGACACGATTACCATGTCGTCTGCAAAGGTGTATATTTTTACATTTTCTGTTGCTATTTCTTCTGGTATTGCTGCAGTGGCTATTTTGAAGAGCAGGGGGCTCAAAGGGTCACCTTGAAGGACACCATTCGTTTGCTCTATCATCTCTGTTCTTGAGACTCTGTCGTCTATTTCTATTTGGTTTTGGGATAAGATGCTTTGTAGAGTCTGGTTTCTTGATTTCTTCCTGTGATTTCTTTTATTCTTCTTAATAATTGCCTATTTAGAATGTCGAACTCCTTAGTGTAATCTACGAGGCGTGTTTTTTAAGTAAGGTCCGTCTGAAAATAAGTACACAACGAAAGGTTATTTCAAAAAAGCAAATTTATTTTCAGAATGTACATACTTCACTCTATTTTTCGACATAGTTGCCAAGTTTGTTCAAACACTTATCATACCTCGTAACCAATTTTAAAATACCCTCTTCATAGAAACTTGCCGCCTGCTCCAATAACCAAGAGTTCACTGCCGTTTTCACGTTGTCGTCATCATTGTAATGGTTGCCACTGAGGTAATGTTTGAGGTGGAGGAACAGATGGTAATCGCTCGCCGCAAGATCAGGACTGTAGGGTGGGTGGTCTAAAACTGTCCAATAAATCGCGGGTCTGACCTGCAGTGTGAGGTCTTGCATTGTCATGGAGAAGGACAATTCCCTTTGTCAGCATGCCACGTCTTTTGTTTTGAATTGCTCTGCGTAGCTTTCTCAAGGTTTGGCAGTATGCTTCTGCATTGATAGTGGTTCCTCGTTGCATGAGGTCGACCAACAAAACATCATGCCTATCCCAAAACACCGACGCCATGATTTTGAGCTGAGACAGAGTCTGTTTGGCTTTCACCTTTACAGGCGACTGTGTGTGTCTCCATTCCATGCTTTGTTGCTTCGATTCGGGCGTGATATGCGAAACCCATGTTTTGTCTCCAGTTACGATCTGACTCAAGAAGCCGTCACCTTCTTCGTCATAACGAGTCAAGAACTTCATCGCACACTCAAATCTTTGGTTTTTGTGGTCCTTTGTTAGGAGTTTCGGGACCCAACGGGAGCACAGTTTCCTAAACTTTAGGTGTTCAGAAACAATGTTGTAAAGCACTGATCTCGACACGTCAGGAAATTCGTTTGAGAGACCTGTTATTGTGAAGCGCCTGTTCTCACGAATCATCGCTTCAACTGAAGCCACCAAATCGTCTGTAATCAAAGAAGGGCGACCGGAGCCGTCCTCATCATGGATGTTGTCACGGCCATCTTTGAATTGTCATACCCACTTATGCACTTCGCTTTCACTCATAACAGTATCACCGTACACTTCGCAAATCTGTCGATGAATTTCTGCAGCAGACAGGTTCCTTGCTGACAAAAACCGTATCACTGACCCAACCTCACAAGCGGCAGGCGAGTTGGTAGTCTTAACCATCTTGAAAGCACAGAACAGAACCGTACAGGTTAGCTACAGAGCTGAAACTGAACACAGTTGTTCCCGAGGCATGCCGGTACACGACGCATGCGCTCGTTGCGATATGCGCGCGAACTACTAGTGTCTACAACAAAACGGACCTTACTTAAAAAAACACGCTTCGTATAAATGGCGTGCAGTTTTTCTCTTGGATTTTCTCGAGCTGTTTCAAAGTCATCTTGAATGCATTTCACTGCCTGAATCATCAATTTCCCTTTTACGAAGCTGAACTGTTGTTCCGGTATAGTGTGTTCCATTATCAGTCTTAATCTCTCGGTAAGTAGACTTGTTAGTACTTTTACGGCTTTGCACTCCAGGGCGGTTCTCCTGTAGGAGTTCGGGTCCCTTGTGTCTCCTTTGTCCTTATAGAGCACCTTAAGTGTTGCTACTCTCCACTTGTTTGGAATGTTGCCTTGCCTCAGGCATTCGTTGAAGAGCTCCGTCCAGGTGTCTGCGAGAGCATGCGCTGTTTCCTTTAGATGCTCGAAAGCAACACCATCTGGACTGCAGGCTTTGTTGTTCTTTGAGTTTGCCTCCGTACTTCTTCTCCGGAGAAAGGACGGGATTCCTCTACCTCTTCCTCCCACTTGGGATTTTTTGGGCGTGATTCTTTGGCCTAGAGTACTTATTTAAAATGTTCTTCCCATGTGTTAATTGGGAGGTCTCTTGGGCAATAGGGCTGCTTTGAACCATTTCTCCTCTGCTTGTTCAATGAGTTTTTCTCCTCTTCCGCTGTGTACCGTATATCTTTTTCTGTTTTTCCAGTGTTTGTTTATAGGCTCTCCTGGCATGTACTCCCTTAGGTCTTCGTGCATTTTTCTCTTGCCTTGTGCCTTGTGGAGGGCTGTGATCACGGTTCTCCTTGCTGCGTAACACTCCTGTTTGAACCATGGCTTGGCTTTTCTCTGTTTCCATTCTTTCTTGGCTGTTGCCTGTTTTATATGTCCTTTGATCATGTCAAGTGCTTCATTTATTTTCCCTTCTTGTATTTCCTTCAATGCTTTTCTTGCCGCTTCTGTGTTTAGTTTGTCCTTGTTGATCTCCCTTGACAGTTTGTTTTCTAGAGGTGTTTCTTTGTCGCGGGTCTTTTACATATATGACGGTGCATATTGGTACATGTTTTCTCACTGGGATGTCTCTTCTTATCTCCTGGTGGGTCTTGTTGCTGTTTGTGAACACAAAGTCGATTGTACTAGCCCCGTTTGGTCCGAGATATGTGTGTTCTTCCCCTTTCTTTACCAGAGTTAGTCTTTCTTTTTCTATGTAGCTGATTACAGTTCTTGCTTTGTGTGTTTGTGAGCGTCTATCCTGCAGTTAAGGTCTCCCTTTATTATCACATTGTCCGTCTTGCTTAAGGCCTGGATTTCTTCTGTCTTGTGTTCTGGCTGGAAGTAGGTATTTGGTACTTTACTATCAAGGGCGCCCATGCTCATGGGGAAAGGGGGGGGCGCCCCCCACTAGCTCTCAGGGAAAGGCAAAAATCAAATTTATTCAGGTGTTTTTCTTTCAAGAAAATGATTTAAAAGTCGGCATTACATAGAAGTGGTAGTACCGCCCCCCCCCACACCAAAAGGCAGGGGATTCCGTGGGTGTTATTCTACTGCGGAATACAAGTCGCCGTTCATCTTCCAAAATATTAAAAATAGTACATGCCCACAGGTCTAGCCCCCACACCGCTACACACTGTCATATGATCGAACGGTGCTAACCTTGGTTTTATTAGCACTGTTATTCCTCCTTTTGGCCTGCCTCTTTCCCCCTGGCTTGCATACGAGTGCGCAGCGTAGGAGTTATTTGTGCTCCATTAGGTTGTTAGGAATGTTTCTGTGAGTGTTACTATGTCGTATTCGTCGAAGATGTCTTCCGGTATCATGTTGATTGCATTTCTTAGGCCTTCTATATTCCATAGTAAGCTTAGTGTCTTTATTTCCACTTCTTTTTCCTGCTTCTTATAGCGCGGCGTTTGTGCTTGGCCTTGAGAAACGAAATGACCGTACGATCGCTCCTTTGGGCCAGAAGGTTGGGTCCTCCGTAATTTTCTAGTGTTGAACATCTATTCTGATTCTGTATGCTTTGTTTCTTCCCATGACGATTAACTCTCCCACTTCTCTATCACCGTCAATATCGTTTTCCAGTAGGTGTTTTTTTACCATCTCTGGTGTGGTGGACTTGTGTAGGTTTCGTAAATAAAGAGAGTCATGCTCTTTTCTCGGCCGTCTGTAGTTTACAATATAATGTGGTATGTGCTTTAGATTTTCATCGTTCTCATTTGAAGTTTGGGCTTCACTGATAGCCTTGGTAGCCGTCAGTGTACACCACTAAATTGAAGGCATTTAAAAAAATAAAATTTGTAGATGGTTAATTTTGCGACAGAATGTAGAATGTGGCTGTTTATAATCGGCCATACTTTCAAGATCTTCTTCTTCATCATCTCCTTGAAAGGTTGATGGGCTTGTACTTTCAAAATCAAGACCAATCTATGTTCGTGAGGTAAGGTGTAGCTACACATCACAGCTGAGCTTTGAATGAATGAATGAATGAATGAATGAATTAATTATTGGTTATTTGCTGCAATAAATATTCATTCATTCAATGTTCTGCTATGATCTTTACACATAAGAGGCAATACAACGCAGATCCTATACAGTAGTGTTTGAGCCATATGAAGTTCCATTACGCACATTTCATAAGTACCTTGGCGTAACGTTAGATCGAAATTTAATGTTGAAACAGCATATCAGAAAATTACTTAATAGCTCTGCTGCGTATTTTAAAATAGTGAAGTCTGTTACGCGTAGATCTTGGGATGCTGATCCGTCTATAGCTTGCTTGTTATACATGGCCACAATTAGATCGCGATTCGATTATAGTGTCCATGTATTTGATATTGCACCTATTTCCTATCTGAAATATCTTTATACTATTCAGTTTCAGGCCTTACGTATCTCTCTTGGAGTATTACCATCTATTATCCGCACACTTTAAATACTCCTACGAATGCACTCTTAGGCTCGGTATTTAACTAACACCCAGTTCCAATACTGTATGAATGAAACACTTCACAACGCTCAGAAACGCTTATTTATGATTACTATGCTCACCTCTAAGTATCTCTTTAAACGATTTGCCGTCGTTAATAATCCTTTGATTTCAAAATTGCAACTTCTGTATGAATAGTTCCTCCAACCAACTGCGCGACGTTGTAAAACACCTGCTTTCTTATATGCCTATCAAACGTTACTACCATTTTGGTCGCCCATACTACGAAACCCCGTAGCTCCACATTACACTGTTTCTTTGACACTCTCTATTTCATTCCTCCAGTTATTGTCTCACGTGCAACTTGTTTTGATATGTTACCTTCTCATCTAATACTAAATACCAACTACTCGAAAAAAATACGTATCTCCTTTCATACTCCAGGTATTAATATCTATACTAATGGAGCCAAAAATTCTAGTGGTATGGGAGCGGCTTTTTATATTGATACTACTCACAATGAGTCATATCATTTACCATCACATTTTTCTACTTTTTCTGCGGAACGTTTTGCTATTCGCCAAGCCCTATTGAATATAAAGAACCATTCCATTAAACAAGCTTCCATATATTCTGATTCCCATAGTGTATTGCAGTCTTTACATCCAACAATTTTTCCCTTAACTGGTATCTGTATAACGTCAAACAGCTTTTATATAATATACTAGCAAGATACCCGTGCTTCGCTACGGTATTATACTGAAATTTATAATTGAATGCTTATTGTATTAGATATATAATCCGCCGAAATTCGCGATCTGACTCGTTTTCTGCGAGAATCCACCAAAATTCTCGATCTGACTGGTTTTCTATGATTTTACGGCACGTTTCCTCCCACTTTTAAATCTTCCTTTCCAGCAATCGATTTCGTACTTCCCGGCCTAGGCTCAGGTATTCCTCCCGGTCAGTTGGGTCCGTAAATCTTTGCCACCTTTTCCTATAATATTTTTAATACGGATAAAATCCTTCAGGAGATCCGGCGTGGTGTCATATTGGGTGCCTTGGCGGCACTGAACCCGCGGCCGGACTGCATTCTTAGTCATTACCCGTCCAGGAGCCGTTTCCAGCGCGGTCCGCACATTTGACGACGGTCCGGAATATTATTATTATTATTATTATTATTATTATTATTATTATTATTATTATTATTACTATTATGTGTTGCTGGAATGGCTGATGACAGGGAAAACCGGAGTATCCGGAGAAAAACCTGTCGCACCCCCGTTTTGTCCAGCACGAATGCCACATGGAGTGACCGGGATTTGAACCACGGAACCCAGCTGTGAGAGGCCGGCGCGCTGCCGCCTGAGCAACGGAGGATCCTTATAAGTACATTAATAACAGTAAAATCAATTGGTCTCACCTCCTTCTACACCCCACCGCCGTTAAGTTTATTTACCGCCACCCCCCCCACCAAAAAATTAAAAGAATGCTTGTTTCTTTATGTTTAAGGGAGATTAAAAACACCAATGTTCACGTCTATTACCTTCAGTTTTGAGATAAAAAATAATTCGCTTGTTTCACTTCATTTCGCAATAATCCCCCCCGCTTTTGAATGAATTTTCCCGCAAATAATACTTGTTTCTTTAATAGTAAAGGATCTTCTAAATACCAATTATCACGACTCTAACTTCTTCAGTTTTCGATTTATGTGTCCTCATGAAAGGAATTCAACTCCTTTACACTCCCGCCCTCCAAGATGGTTTCCCCACCAAAACGCGTTCTTCTTTGTTTTTAAAGGAGGTCCAAATAAGAATTTTCACGTCTGTAACAACTTTAGTTTTTATTAGATGTATGTATTCTCATACAATTCAGTCAATTAATTTTTCAATTCCTTCACCCCCCCCCCCTTCATTGGATTTTTCGAGAATACGTGTTTCTTTACTTTTAAAGCAGATTGCAAATATCAAATTTCACGTCTGTAACATCTTCATTTTTGAGATATCAGTAGCCTAATTAAAAGAATTCATCACCATTTTCAGTCACTTTTACTCCCCCTCCACCCAAGTGGTATTTCCGATAACTAAAAGTACACGTTTCTTTATGCTTAATAGAGATAAAAAAAATACCATTTTTCACTTCTGTAACATGTTAAGTTTTTTTAGATATACTGTAAAAATTCTCATTTTAAAATTTCACCCCTTTTGAGTTCCCCTTAAGTGAAGTTTCCAAAACAAATCACCTATATTTCTTTACATTTACAGGAGATTTACACTCACTCTTTACTCTGTAACATTTTACGTTTCCAAGATATTCTGTAGATACAGTCTTTCAAAAAATTCACCCCAATTTGTCACTCCTGTTTAACCGCCATTAATTGGCTTTTCCAAAAACTAAAAAATACGTGTTTCTTTATTTTTAAAGGAGATCCCATATGCAAATTATCAGTTCTGTAATATCTTTCGTTTCTGAGATATGTGTATCCTCAATTAAAGCATTCAACCCATTTTTCACCCTTTTACACCCCTCCTATTAGGATTTTCAGGAAACAAAAAATACGTGTTCCTTAATTTTTAGAGGAGATTCTAACTACCAATTTTTACATCTGTAAATTTTAAAATTTTAAGATGTAGACACAGTCATTTTAAAAAACTCACCCCCCAATATTTGGATTTTCCAAAAACGAAAAAAATATGTGTTTCTTTACTTTTAAAATAGATCCAAAATACCAATTTTCAGGTCTGTAATATCTTCAGGTTCTGAAATATAAGTAGCCTCATGAAAGGCATTCAACCCATTATTCACCCTTTTACACCCTTCCTATTGGGATTTTCCGAAAACAAAAGTACATGTTTCTTTATTTTTAAAGGAGATTCTAAATTCCAATTTTTACATCTATAAACTTAAAAAGTTTTGAGATATAGATACACTCATTTTAAAAAATCACCCCATTTTCACCCCCCCATTAATTGGATTTTCCACAAAAAGAAAAATATGTGTTTCTTTATTTTTTAAGGAGATCCCAAACACCAATTTTCAGGTCTGTAATATCTTCAGGTTCTGAAATATAAGTAGACTCATGAAATGCATTCGACCCGTTTTTCAACCTTTACCACCCTTCCTATTACGATTTTCCGAAAACAAAATATAAGTGTTTCTTTATTTTTAATGGAGATTCTAAATACCAATTTTTACATCTATAACCTTTAAATGTTTTGAGATATAGATACAGTCATTTTAAAATATTACCCCTTTTCACCCCCCTTAATTGGGTTTTCCAGAAAAACAAAAAATACGTGTTTCTTTATTTTTAAAAGAGATCCCAAACACCAATTTTCAGGTCTATAATATCTTCAGTTTCTGAGATATAAGTAGCCTCATTAAAGGCATTCAACCCATTTTCACCCCTTTTCACTCCTCCTATTGCGATTTTCCGAAAACAAAGAAATACGTGTTTCTTTATTTTTAATGAAGATTCTAAATACCAATTTTTACATCTGCAAACTTTAAAAGTTTGGAGATATAGAGTCACTCATTTTAAAAATTCATCCCCTTTTCACCCTCCCATTAATTGTATTTTACAAAAACAAAAAAATACGTGCTTCTTTATTTTTAAAAGAGATCAAAAGCACCAATTTTCAGGTCTGTAATATCTTCAGTTTCAGAGATATAAGTACCGGTATCCTAATTAAAGGCATTCAACCCATTTTCCCCCATATTCACCCTTTTTCATCCCTCATATTGGGATTTTCTGAAAACAAAAAAACGTGTTTCCTTATTTTTAAAGAAGATTCTAAATACCAACTTTTACATCTGTAAACTTTTAAAGTTTTGAGATATAGATACACTCATTTTAAAATTTCACCCCCATTTTCACCCCCTTACCGAAGGAATATCCAAAAATCCTCTCTTAGCGAGCACCTACATCATAACATGAATATATCCCCAAAATTTCATTTCTTTATGTCCAGTAGTTTTGGCTCGGCGATGATGAATCAGTCAGTCAGTCAGGACAAGCTATTATATATATATATATATATATATATATATATATATATATATAAATTTGGAGTTAGTCCAGCGCCTCTCTAGGAGGCGCTGGTTAGTCTCACTCTTGTCTGGATTCATACTCGCAAAGGTACCGTATGTTAGAAAATGAACAAGCAGATAAGTTGGCGAAGAGTGCTGCTCTCTCTTCCACACCTTCGATACAAGTTGCTGTTCCTGCGACAGATTTCTATCCTCTGCTTAAGCACAAAGTGTAACTGGCAAGATGAATGGCGTGACTCTGCAGCGTCTAAACGATCTTTCTACTATAATCTACAACCGATCATCCCGTCTAAACCTTGGTATGTACAAGCCACGTACACATGTCGTCATATTACCGATATAATCCGCCTTCGTTTTAATCATGCCTTAACCCCACAGTATAAACACAGATTCCATTTTATTTCAAATTCATTGTTCTTCTGTGGCGTATCTGATGCAGATGTGAATCATTTAATCTTCAAATGCCCTGTCTATAAATCAGTTCGTCGCCCCTTTTTCTCGCGCCTACTTAGTATTCGCTATCCTCTACCTACGAGTGTGACTTGTTTACTATATAAACCTACTCCCGATATCATCAATGCGATCAGGACATATTTGGACAATGCAAACATACAGTTGTAAGGTAATACTTCTGGCACCAATGGAGTTCTTTTCGTACTTTCTAATAATTTTCGTCAAGTGAGTTTAGGGTTGTTATATCCTATGTGTTGGTGCGTCTCTAAGGTTATGAGGTAAAAAATTCTGCTCCTCGGAAAGTAAGCCATGTAGAAACTTGACCCATGAGTCGGGATAGACATTGTCTGCACGTGTCAATATCTTTATGAGAACAATATATGACTATGTCGTCTGCGTATGCAAAAATACGAGCAGATTGGGTTACAATAAGTTCAAGGTCACTCATATATAAGGCAAATAATAAGCCACTAAGGATATCACCTTGAGGAACTCCGACGGATATTTGACGAATCATCGGAGAAGGACATATAGACTTAATAATTAAGTCCCGATATGTTAGCTAATTGCGTAAAATATGTAGAAAATGTGAAGGGGAGCCTTTCGGCGCAAGGATGTTCCATAACAAATGGAGGGGTACAGAATCAAATGCTCCTCTTATATCCACAAAAAGGGGCAAAAGTACCATCCTTGCGGGATTTAGCTAATAAAATATCGATGATGAACGTATTTATAGCATCTTGAGCACTACGGCCTTTGAAATAAGCATGCTGATATTTGGGCATTAGCGAGTAACACCCAAGAGCCCATATAAGCCTTTGGAGCAATATTTTTTTTTAAATTTATCAAGCATGAACCAAGAACTATGCCGCGAAAATTATTAGAGTCAGTAGGATGAAGTCGCGGTTTAGAATAGGAAGCAGAAAGAAGTCATTCCATGCTGGGGGGGGGGGGAATTGTAGTCTTCAAAATATCATTAAATAAGTTTAATAACACTGTTGTAGCAGGTAGGGGGAAGGCACGCAATATACCATATGAAATAGTCAGGACCAGGAGTTGACTTGTTCGTCAGGCGAAGGACCGTCTCCAATTCTTTACGCTCAATTGGTCGCAACACGCACAGCAAATTGTGGAGGAGAAAGCGACGGGGGGGGGATTCAAATCTGGCACTACATAATCAGGGTGACATTCATTTTCCAACCACTTTAAGTTATGCGGATGAGTTGTATATCGGTAAGGACCAGATTTAAAGGGGTGATGAATATCAAGTTACGTTGTGAGGATGTTAAGTGAGGTATGATAATGTAACTCACCGTCAGGAATAGACTCCAATTGGAGGATAATAAATGATGTAAACGATTTACGATTAAAATTACGTAAGGAACGAGTTCAGGTGGTGGAGGCAGGAAGAGAGGTGTCAATAACTGGCCGACCTATACCATACGTAATCAAAATAGGGTAATGGTCACTATTATGAGTGTCTGAGAATGTGCGCCATGTAGTTACAGAGGCTATTTAGGAGTGATATAATGATAAGTCCAATGTACTAGGAGGGGAACTAGGCGGTGTTAATCTAGTCGGAGACCTGTCATTGAGGATAACTAGGTCATGGGCTTGTGATACAAGAAGAGGGTGAGAACCTTGAGAAGTGTCAACACTACATCCCCATTCTGAATGATGTACTCGTATATTGAAATCATCAAGTAAGATGAGCCGTATCCTGCCGGCCCATAATAATAATTAGAGTATTATTTGACCCAATATGTAAAATTTATTCATAAAAGTTACAGTCTAACATGTTAAAGCATCGTATCCCGAGATAGTTGATACCGGATGTTGAGCAAGACAGTGAGTCGCTGGACATTGCTTCATATTTTCGTATGACCGTGAGAAAGGGTGGCGTAACCAAGCGTTGGCAAGGATCGACACGTGTATTAGATGCTGACCAAGCAAGATATTTCAGCCAATGGGAAATTAAGGACTTGGGAAACATGGAGGCTACACCGCGCCAAATCTTAATTACAGAATGACCAACGTGCTCAGTTGCTAAAGTCAGTTTCTGTCGGTAATCGGTTTTCCACAGTTTCAGAAGTCAGATATATTTGGAAAAGTAATATAAAAATTGGTAGAAGCGATTTGCTAGTGTTTGAGCTGTGTTTTTTAAATATATCACAATGAATATTGTGTCATTATATACGACGCATTTTCTGATTGGTGGTTGGTTCAGACACCCGGGAACCCCAGTATTGAAATGGCGTCACCGAAGCCTCCTCAGTAACCCAAGCTCTGGAGAGCGTCACTCTGTGTTAAATGCTTGGAGAGTGCGGAAGCGCAAACTCTGAATTGGTGATCGTGATTAACATCGTGTTATTCCAGTAACAGTAACTGGTTTTAAATGATATTTTAAATTGTGCAGTTGGAAGATTTTACTGTTCTTGAGTAATTGGAATAGTATATTTTGGCAGAGTTTACTTTCAATATATAAAGACGGTGCCTAGTGACCGATGTGTAGCAAGTGTAGTGGAGACGTGCTATTGTTTCACTATTTCGCGACGGGCGCGTTTCGCGAGGAACTTCCGTGGCGAACCGTGTGCTGCTTTTTAAAACTGTATTCTCACCCTTTAAGTGAAGTGTGTATTATATATGTATCAGTGTGTTTAGCTGATCTTGTAAAGAGAAAGGGTATTTCGGCTCGTAGCATTAAGCAGCGAAGATATTGTCAACCATAGTCTTCGGTGTTCCAGTGGATTATTTTCAAGCAAGATGATGGATATGCATGCACATGTTAATGTTGTGATTAACATGGAGTAAATCCCTCAATCAGCGGGGATGTAAGCTGCTATCCTGGTATCTCGAGAGTCGTCGGATGGAATTCAGTTAAGATGCATGTGTTATTTATGGCATGATATGTAAATTATGTTAAGGTACTAGGGCAGTGTAGATAGAATTTTTAACTTCATGTAAAGTAAGCCTGACGGCATGTGTTTGTTTTAATTTGTTACTATGTTAGATTCGGATACGAGAATAATGCATGTTTATTTTATTTTCATTTTGCTTTATGATTAGATGATTGGGAAAATGAGGGATTGATAGGATTAGTTGTTGTTTATTTACGCATGTTACTTAGTATAGGATATTCCGAGTTTTCCTTATATATATATATGCTAGAAGGGCTAGATTGACAGGTTAATATTTATACAACGTTCAATACGTATTAGTTCATTTCATTTCGGTTATTCAGAGAGACAGGTATAGATATTCTGCGTGACGCATGATTTTACGGAAGGTGACTGAAGGAGCTGCAGAACGTCGTTGTTAAAATATGATCTTTGAGTTAAGTTGGATTCTGTTTGCCTGATGGTCTGTAAATGACACGAACTGAGTCTCATAATGTGGAAGGCCAATGGGATTTATGAGAAATAATGAGATAAAGATTGCATGCTGAATTATAATGTATTGATGCAGGCTGATTGTATGCCTGACAAGAGAAAGAATATTGTGCAGATGTGTGTGCCTGCTAAGTGTCTTCTGAGTGTATATTGTGATCAGAATGGACAGTATAATTCCAGACTATTGAGTCTGATGATATTCAATGGTAAAAAGCATGCTAAGAAGGAATGAATATACGTGAGTTTCCGTGTAGCCGGCGAAAGGCGTTATCTCATGGCAAGCTGATTTCTGGCCTGTGTTTATCTAGGCGCGAATGAGTTGATACTTCCTTGTGACAGCCTCGGGAGACAGAATCCAAACTTTAGCATAGTGTTGAGGTCAACATTTTTTTCAGCTCGTATTCAACCCGGAAGTACATGACGGATGACCGCGCTGTTGAGCGCTGAAATGCAGCAGAAGGAGGCAATGTTGCCCATTGCTTTCTTCGTGATATCAAGGGTTATTTATATGTTTTTCCCTTACAGGATGATGTTTTACATTGTTATTTGTGATTGTATACCTTGTCTCGTTGTTTTAAAAGGGAACAGCCCGAGTGCTGAAGTACTGATGGTTTATCTAGTTCTGTCTAGATCTTTTGCAGTGAACCTTGATTCACATTAGAATCTGTGTAGCATTTAAGACTTTACTCGATATCCGATGTATTTAGATGTGTTTAGTTTGATTATTTAAATTGTTGTAAATATAGTATAGGATATGCCCCTAGTATTTTGCACAACTTACATAGCGTCCATTGCGTCTTAATTATTTTCCTTTTCGCCGTAACTTTTCTTTATAATGTAACTTTTATTTAACGGCTGTATTTCGGCGACTCTCGTTTTAACTTAAATTTGGAAACCGTATCGTTGTGATGCGATAGTGTGTAACTCCATACGGAAATGCCACATGTCAGTGTTTGCGTACACTTGTTGCCATACAATACAAACAATGGACTATAAGAAGAAGTTCAGTCTTGATGTATATAATGTTCTTTGTTCAACTCGATTTTTGATTTCAAATTTTGTATTATCATTCAAGTAACGTTTTAATTTCCATTTGTTTTCTATATATTGAGTTCATTTTGACATATTATTTTTTTCTTGATTTAATTGTTTTCTCGTAATATGATCGAGGATATTTATCAATAAATCTATCTTACCCCCTATGATTGTTTCTCATTCGTGTTAACCTCCATTTCCTGTCATTGATTGATATTTTAGAGTAGAACTTCGACTTTTTATCCTGACCCAACCGACAACCAATCCACACTCTGTCCAACCCCGAGTTAGTCGGATGTTCATACAGGAATGGAGGCATCGTCTTAGAGGGTATTTACCCTTGGATACGGTACAATAAGGAGTTTTTCAGCATCAGAAAAATGTTGGAAAAATGCATCCATTGAAAATGAGTGATATACATATATGTCCAGCGGGTAATAAATATTTACAATATATATTTCATTATATACATTACCTATGACACGTATGCGGAATGTGATACGAAATTGACATTAAAGTATATGGAATCACTGAATGTATGAACATAGCTATGCCACCATAACCGATACCATCATTGCGTTCAATATTAAAACCTTTAAGAGAGAAATCACTGAGAAAAACCAGTTTCCTGCAATGCTATTATTTCAGGACGTGTTTCTGCTAACAAAATTTTTAACTCATATGTCTTACCGATAATAGGTCTAGCATTCCACTGTAGTATTGGAAACCTCTAAGGTAAACACAGTATTTAAACTATCGCGGAGTTGGAATAGAGCATGCGTCACGTGGGGTTGGTTCTCTAATGATGTTGCAGTTGAATCAGTATGGGATGGATACTATTTTGCAAATGTGCCGTTTGTCTCTGTACATTGGTATTAACCATTGGATGTGGTACAGGGTACTGGTACTCAGCATGGCTTGACGTAGATGGAACGGGCGTCACAGGTGATGTAGATGGTTGTGATGGATATACGTGTGGATCCTTGGGCATAGCTGGTGGTATAATTATATTGAGATATCCAGACCTGTCATAACATAACCAGGCTGTAGAATGGGTGTAGGCTCTCTCATGATCACCTGAGTCAATTTTCGCTTCCTAGGTGTTTCCGCAGGCAAAGAGATATTTAGTGTAGGAAGGGGTGGGGATTGTTGAACATTATTAGTGACATTAAATTCCGGTGGCAGTATGCGTGAAGACGCCTCAGAAAAAGAAATGTTCTCCTGACACATGAGTTTTTAATTACTATTTGTTGTTTATGAGTTGGACATTCAGATTTATTTATTTATTTATTTATCGTATATGGAATCTATGTACACACATGCATATAGTTCAGGATTAATGTGCGTAGTCACAAGTCCGTACAATACTATAACTCTAGGTCTAGCATTTTGACCCAATCAACTGCTTCATCCGATGTCCGGTGAATGTCCATTAGCGTTCCTTTGAAAGGTCGAATTGGGCAGTCAGCAACAATGTGCTGGATTGACTGAGAAGAGACACCACAATCACAATCTGCAGAGTTAGTCCAACCCCATTTGCACAACAGATAACCACATCTGCCTTGTCCAGTTTTTATTCGATTGATGATTCTCCACTGTCGTCTTGGAAGATCAAATCCTTGTACTCGTTTGGAAGGATTCTCAGCTAGATGTTTGTTCACTACTGAAGACTGATCCCACTGGGCTTTCCATGAACTGTTAACATGAAAAGAGCTTCGTTCAAGGTCCATTGCTGTACGCCAGGGTGGTTTCCTTGATTTCAGTCGTTGATGTTCAGTGTGCGTAATATCTTGATGGATGGGTAGTTGGGGGTTCTGCTGAATGTTCTTCTACGTTGCTTCACGTCCGTCGGTTTAACCACTACACTGCCCTACACGTGTCCCCCGGGTGGTGCTAAGAAAGCAACAGTGATAAGATGAGACCGAACTGTCGGAAACGTCCTCTCGGTCAAAGAGCGAACAAGAAGGAGATGTGTGGTCCTTTTCAGGACCTTCAAGTTCGTAGAATTGGACCATCGCTGCGCATTTTTGACATTCAGATGATCCAGTTGGATGATCCTGTCGGCAATGTACGCATCGGCGGGAAAAATAAATGGATGCACTTGCAAATAGACTTGAAATATGGAAACATACTTTGGAAAAAATTGAGAACGAAACACAATTTTGATCGAGCCTCTAGGGACACAGGTGACTTCACCCAATTGAAAAGACTTGACTTTAAGTGTTGGACGATGTGACGCGGATCGTACATTTAAGATGACGGAGAATTTCATCGTCTGATAGAACTTTGTCAACTCCACGTATTATTCCTACTAGGGGCGGTGCATGGTATTGTTGCAGTGTTGCACAACTCCCAATGTCTTTACACGTCTTTTGTCCTCTTCTCTTCTAATGCTTTAGTTTAATAAAGCTAACATATATTCTAAAATCAACCATTTTTATCGTTCGCTGCACTAATGCTTCGTAACTGACCAATAAACGCCGCTGGCTTCGAATCAAACTCAGGGGGGGGGGTTGGTTTCCTACGGCAACTCCATAGCGGACAGCGCGGCGCAATGTACCTCAGCAGGGACGAGCCTAAGCCTATATAGCATCAGGTACCATGCTCGCCAGTATCGGTCTCAGGCTTTTGCACGAGAGTAGCAAGTCCCCTACCGAGAAACAGATCCAAATGTCCCCGTTAGATTGCGCCACTCTGCGGAGATCATTTCATTCCTACTTTCTCTCCTCTCGCAAAGATAGTATCATTTCCATTTTTTTAATTGACAATTTTTGCCTTACGTCGCACCGACGCTGATAGGTCTTACGGCGACGATGGAATATGAAAGGGCTAGGAGTCGGAAGCAAATACATTAGAGACTATACGCGACACTCTGCGAGATATCGAGGGACAGCGATTAGAGCTCTGTCTAGCGGAGTGACCTGAGAGTTACTGATTCTGTCATAAGAGCACGTGTATTTATTTGTGAAGTTTATGAGGTTATTTATGCGTTTGCATTAAGTTGACATAAGTAAATAGTAGCGTGTGTCATTTCTTTATATCTCCTGTCACTATGAGTGGAATGCTATGTGCTGCGTTTGGCTGCAATAACTATGAAGTGTAGAAGGCTTCGCGGTCTTTCTTCCGTTTCCCTCGTGACAAGAAAATGTAAGTAAATACTGTGTTTGCATATATATTCTTCCAGTTACAAATATATTTTTATAGAAGGCATACTTCCTAAACTTCTGACCTGTGCGACCCATATTTTAACTGGCTTAAAATACAATAAGCTTACTTTATTGTATTAGTGGAGCAGTTAACCTTCGATACCGATGTGTTGTTGTAAGTGTGACCTGTGGGTTTTGATTTAATTAAGGAAAATGCACATGCATATATGTGTGGCTGGTTGTGTTTCAAGTTAGCCCATTTGGAATGCCGTAATGCGTTGTCAAGCACTGAAGAAAATATGGGTGATTTAAGAAATGTGATGATTATGCAAATTTGCTTTACCCTAATGTAATGGAAAATATTGCTTATAGGGAAATTTTGAATGTTTTTGCGGATACATTTACAGATTTTCTTTCTGTTAGTAGGCTTCAAGTTAAAAGCTCTTAAATGTAAATTCATTGAATCATGTGTGTAAGGAATGTACCAATATTCTTTTTGACAAGTGTGCTAATGTGATGTACAATGTTTTTAAATTTAAAAAAAGACAAATCTAGCTGTGAAAGTTCAGGCAGGTATACTAAAGCTAAAAAAGTAATGCATAAATGAAAGATCAAGCCCTTTCACAGCAGTCCATTTCGCATCTTGACTATATGTCTAATTTCAGTCTTTAAATAATAACGTGTTAAATAATTCTAATTCTTCATTCATGTATCCAGAATTGCTTTAGCAACTTTGAAGTTAATATTTTAGCAATACTTTTTTTCTAGACGTAATTTATTTATCAATTATATACATTTCCATTGATATTTGAATTTAGCGCGAATTTTCAGGTCATGCCACTAGGAGCGCCACTTGCGAATTGTCTCCCATTTTAACTAGGCTAAATCCGGTAGTGTCGCGTATTGTGTCTACTGTAGGCTATTTGTCGGAAGGAAGCGACCGTGGCTTGAATTAAGGTAGAGCCACAGCATTTGCGTGCTGTGAAAAAAATGGGAATCCGCGGAAAACCATCTCCAGAGCTTCCGGCAGAGGTGTTCGACCCCACTATACCACGAATGCAAGCTCGCAACTACGTGACCCTAACCGGGCGGCCAACTTGCTGGGTAATTTATTTTCTACGCCATGCCAGACCACCCACAATATTACCAACATCTTAATTCAATGAAAAACAGGAGAGCAAATTTTCAATTCAAGTGAGGCAAGAGTAACTGTGCCAAGCTGAGTGGCTAGGACGGGTTGAGGCACTGGCCTTCTGACTCCAACGTGGCAGGTTCGATCCTGGCTCAGTCCGGTGATATTTGAGAGTGCTCAAAATACGTCAGCCTCGTTTCGGTAGATTTACTGGTATGTAAATGAACTCCTTTGGGACTACATTTCGGAACCTCGGCATCTCCGAAAACAGTAAAAAACTAGTTAGTGGGACGTAAAGCGAACAACATTATTATTAAGAGTAACTGTAGTTATAGTGTATAATTAGCCTCTTACTTCCTGGGTTGTATTTGCCAGATAATTCGGTTTTAGTAGGAATGTAGTTCATTAGGAACTTAACAATAAAAAATTCTGAAAAGACACAACTCTGTATCATCATTGGAGATTTCAATGCAAAAGTGGGTCAAAAGGAAATCGGAGACCCAGAGAACATTGGTACATATGGACTAGGCTATCGAGACGAAAGAGGAGAAAGACTGCTAGAATATCTCACAGCCGAAAATCTCTATTGCATGAATACTTTCTTTAAAAAGCCCATCCAACGAAAATGGACATGGAAGAGCCCCGATGGACAAACCAAGAATGAGATAGATTTTATCCTGACCAACAAGAAGAAATATTGTACAGATGTTACTGTTCTCAATAGATTTGATACAGGAAGCGACTATAGGCTAGTTCGAGCAACCTTTACATTTGACCTCAAACTTGAACGGTCCAAAATGACAAGGGGGTACACTTTTCCAAGAGTAGAGGACTTAGAAACACATCAATCATCATTTCAACAAGCTCTTACCAAAAAACTTAACCCAACAGAAGATTTGAAATACTTGGACGTGAACGAACTTAATGAGAAAATTACAGTCAGTATTCAAAATGCAGCAAAGGAGATCCCATTGAAGAAAACTAATAAGAAGAGCCGACTTTCACTCAATACCATGCAGCTCATTAAGGACAGGAAGACAATGGGCAGGGATACAGCAGAAAACAAAAATCTTAACAAGACCATTCGCAAGGAAATAAGAAAAGATCTAAGGAAATTTAATAATAACATGATCATGCAGACAATTGAAGAAAATAAAAACATGAAGATTTTAAAGAACAGCATGTCTACAGGAAGACCAAAAATTACAAAACTTAAGAACCAAAATGGAGAAATAGTCATAGATAGGCAAAAGATTACTGAAGTTATTAGAGATTTCTACTACAAGCTGTATACATCAACCATTAATAAACCATCCGGTGATGAACAACTAGCCCAGAATTATACACATGAAGTAACACCGGAAGTAACCACTGCTGAGATTGAAAATGCTCTTAAACAACTAAGGAATAAAAATCCCGTGGGGAGGATAAAATAACGAATGAAATGCTGAAATTAGGTGGAAGAGATCTGCTAGAAGCCGTGGGAATACTCATGAACAAGTGTATTAACTCTGGAAGAATACCAGAAAATTAGAAAAATGCTGAAGTGATACTTCTCTTCAAGAAAGGTGATAAGGAAAATTTAGAGAACTATCGTCCTGTGAGTTTGTTATCACACCTTTACAAGCTCCTGACTAAAATTGTAATCAACCGCCTCACAAGAGAACTGAATTTTTATCAACCTGCCGAGCAAGCGGGATTTCGTAAAGGTTTCTCAACTGTTGAACACATCCAGGCTATTCGTCTTCTTCTTGAGAAAACCACTGAGTACAACATCAAGATTCATCTGGCCTTCATTGATTATAAAAAAGCTTTTGACTCAGGGAGATCTGGGCAATCATGAAAACACTTCAAAATGCCATGATAAACTCAAGGTATATAAAGCTTTTGGAAAACATTTATGATCAAGCAACAATGGTAGTCAGAGTGGACGAAGACCTCATCACCAATAAAATTCCAGTTGGCAAAGGAGTTCGACAAGGTGACACAATCTCTCCAAAGCTGTTTACCCTTGCCTTGGAAGATGTATTCAAAAACCTTCATTGGGATAATAAAGGAATAAAAATAAACGGGTTATATTTGAACCACCTGCGTTTTGCCGATGACATTGTGCTCATAAGTGAAAATCTAGATGAGCTAGAAAGCATGATCCAAGAATTAAAAACTGCTTCTGCTAAGATTGGTTTGGAAATGAACATTAATAAAACGAAAATACTAAGCCCAGAGAGTCGACCACTTAAAATGGGAAACCAATATATAGAAGCTGTCGATGAGTACATTTATCTTGGACACAAGATAAAACTTGGAAAAGACAACCAACGTGCAGAAATTCCTCGCAGAATAGGTATGAGTTGGACTGCATTCCGAAAACTAAGATTCATCCTCACCAACAAGGATGTTCCAATTAACCTGAAGACCAAGGTTTATAATACGTGCGTGCTGCCAGTTACAACTTACGGTCTGGAAACGATGACTCTGACGAAGGAAAGTGCTCGCAAGCTTCAGCGAACACAACGAGCCATGGAGCGACAGATGCTAGGGATCAGCCTTAGGGATAAGATCCGTTCAGAGGACATCAGGAGAAGAACTAATGTAACAGACATCCTAGAGATAGTAGCAAGACTAAAATGGCAATGGGTAGGACACGTAGCTCGACAAGACTACAACAGGTGGACCTCTAGGATTGTTCACTGGAGACCATGGGGACACAAGAGAGGCATTGGAAGACCCCTGAAGAGATGGCTCGACGACATAAAGCTGTTGGCTGGAACACGCTGGTTCCAAGTGGCTCAAGACCGAAGACGATGGAAGCACATGGAAGAGGCCTATATCCAGCAGTGGATTGAAATAGGCTAGAAAAAAAGAAGAGAAGAAGAAGAAGAAGAAGAAGAAGAAGAAGAAGAAGAAGAAGAAGAAGAAGAAGAATGGAGACTCTTGTTATTTCTGTAAGCAATTCTTGATTAGACGACCATTTTGTTAAATTATGTGTTAAGTCTCCTGGACAGCTGAGTTAACACTTAACATTCGTTGAAGAAACCGGTACTTGAGTGGTAACATTCACGAAGACGCTCGACGCGCTATTATCATATTGGCGTGAAACCTTGAAATCTCGTCTGATCACAGCACCGCCGTCTCGATCCTCCTATACTGCCTGTTCTATGCCACTAGTTTAACACAGGAAGGCGCGACTACCAATATTTCTCCAAGTCGCCGTAAGAGTGCAGCAGTAGATGCACAATCTTCGCTATCAGTGTGGGTGTAGTACTGTGTTATTGGTGCATGAATGTGAGTGAAAACCTGAGTTATTTCGTACAATAAGTAAACGTGTCTGGTCACTTCCGTTCGTACAAGAGATATTTTGTATAGAACTGTTAAATGAATTAATCAGGTTATGCTTATAGACATTTCAAAAGTGATTTTAAGGTGTTGGTACTTGTTTCTTTCCGTTTGTGCAAGGTATGTTTTTCGCAGAACTAAAACTGTTCCCCGAAATATTCAATTGTTGTGTACCATTTTGCCAATCTCGGCAAGGTGGTTCGCAGCCAGAAAAGATAAGACTCAATGAAATACCGTCTAGAAGGGAATTAAGAGAAAAGCGGCTGTCGGCTTTATCCAGGCAAGGACCTAATAAAGGAAGTAATTGGATAGCTTCAGATTACGCTCGTATCTGTGCCTTTACACCTTATTTCAGAAGGTGATGGAGCCTCCGCGGCTCAGGCGGCAGCGCGCCGGCCTCTCAGAGGTGGGTTCTGTGGTTCAAACCCGATCACTCCATGTGAGATTTGTGCTGAACAAAGCGGAGGCGGGACAGGTTTTTCTCCGGATACTCCGGTTTTTCCTGTCATATTCATTCCAGGAACACTCTCGAATATCATTTCATTTCATCTGTCATTCATTAATCATTTCCCCGGAGGAGTGCGACAGGATTCGGTAGCCGGCACAATTCCTATCCTCGCTGCTAGATGGGGCTTCATTCATTCCATTCCTGACCCGGTCGAATGACAGAAGAGGCTGCGGATTTTTTTCATAAAGTGATTAAAGCCGTGGAGGATAGTGGATTCCTTGTGATAAGAATTGTGACGGACAATCACAAAACAAACGTATTCATGTTTAGACATTTTGGGCGACCTCAGATATCCAAACGATAATATTCCAACCAAACTAAAAACAGGAAATCGAATCCTAATTTGCCGGTACTAGGTTCGTGTTGTTGAAGAGAGGATGGATTGTGACATTTGTGTCAGCAACATCTCACTGCTTGGAGCTTCGACACCGCTAAATGGAACTGATTATGCATCAGGACAAAGGAGGAATTCGATACCCGAAACCTTATTTTGTTGCTCTGGTGAAGCATCTGCAGGAGTTCGTTTAAGCTGCTGTGCCCTATTGTCGAAGTCCTTCAGACGTACGAGCGTAATACGAGGACTTGCAACGTCTTCCCTTTCGGAATACCGGGTGAGTTGGCCGTGCGGTTAGGAGGGCGCAGCTGTGGGTTTTCATCTTGGAGATAGTGCGTTCGAACCCCACTGTCAGCAGCCCTGGTGATGGTTTTCCGTGGTACCCCATTTTCACACCAGGCAAATGCTCGGGCTGTACCTTAATTAAGGCCACGGCCGCTTCCTTCCAATTCCTAGGCCTTTTCTATCCCATCATCGCCGTAATACCTGTCCGTGTCGATGCGACGTAAAACAAATAGCAAAAAAAAAAAAAAAAAACCTTTCAGAATGTGTTTTGTTACAGTGTGAAGTCAAATAACATCAGCAAACTGTTAGTGATATTATCCTAACCAAGTTCGTAAGACCTCTGTTATTTGATATTGCGTTGGCAAGAACACAAAAAGTTCGGTACCACGCCAAGCCTTCGTCCAGGCAAATCTTTGAATTGTGCATGAAGAGGCCAACTGCGACTTCATACATGTAATATTGCCGATACTTAATATTATTGATGTAATTTACGAGCTTCAGTGAACATATGACCATACTGCATATTGTTTTGTAGGCTGTCGTCATTAGAATAAGTTTAGAACATTGTGCGTCTATGTCTGCCATCTAGCGGAGAAATGTTGTCGCAGCGTAGTCGCAAAAAGGCTCGCATAGAGCAGGCAGTATAGGAGAATCGAGACGGCGGTGGATCACAGCTACAGCGTGGGAAGTAACAGTTCTTATTTGTTATTTTTAGATAACAGTGAAATCACAGTTCGTGAAATATCGCCCATCACTACGTTGCGCTCAGTAGCAGTACAGTAGCGCTTTCTGGCGCTTGTCAATCTTGTCAGTTTTGAAGCCTCTGAAGCTTTTTGTCTGTGATACAGGATATTTCTACTTAATTTGTCACCGATACCTGGTGTATTTTCACTGCCTAGGAAGTTAATAAACGGCGTCAAGATTTGTCGTAAGAAAGGAGAAAAGGCCATGCCTATGGTAAGAATATTTAAGTTGAATAAATTACATTAATCCAGAAAGTGCCTTTCCTAACCTATGCCATCTTCATTGGATTTTATACATCCCTTATTATTCCTTTCTAGACACTACTTGAAGTGTTTCAGTAAGCTACCCTCTTGTGTAACTTAATATGTTAGAATGGCTCAACGGCCATCAGCACAAAAATCAGCGATCAAGTCAACATCTCCGACGAGCCCAACTTCACCAACTACAAAAAATGTTAAATTGGTGGCTCCTGAGAAGCAGGTAAAATTTGAACACACATTCAGTGATCGTAACAGCACAACATAGTCCATTTAAAAATACTCTTGTACGACCATATCCCACATTAGTATTTCTTCTTAGTGACATTTACATTACTGTTTAGTTGTCTTCATTTTTTGGCCTTGGCATGAGATTTTACTTACACTAGACCTCAGATTACTAATTTGAATCCACCCCATTGCTTATGAACATGCCATTAGTGTTAAGTCTTCCTATATACGTGTATAACCTAGAATGAAACTGTTGTCACTTCCTGTTTGTGTTTCATATAGGCTACTGTATGTCTTTTTCTTTCCCATAAATGTTTTGTGTGTTTCTTACTTTCTGGTGTTGCCTGTGTACTGTGTATTAGTCAATACAGACATTAATATACAATCTTCTTTTTTAAAATTTGGCATAGAATCACTCGAGCACAACGCCGTTGGAAGATATGTCTGCCGCTCGAGCAGTCAATCCCAGTAATCAGTGTTTGAAGGTATTTGTTCAGAGGGATTATAATGAAGGAACACTGGTGAAATTCCAGACACGCTTTCCAGCTGAGCTGGAAGATCGGGTAAGAGTTCACTAAAGCCTAGATTAAAAATTTCTTGTTGACAAAAGTTTAGTTCGCTGTATGATGTGCAATATATTGCAAACTGTACTTATTGTAGGGATGTGCATTACATGTTTTTATGAAATCTAATTTATATTTCATTGTTCAATATCATTTAATTTTGCCACACCATATCTCATTAATCTTGCTTAGTTGTTGCATTGAGGGTCATTATTCTCGTACAGATAGTGTTGTTGAACTTGGTAAAAAAAACAATAGATTTAATGTTAATACTATCTCTAAAGAGAGAGGGATGAATGTACATTTCCTAGTAGAAAGGAGGTCAACATGATAGTTGATGACTTGCTTTCAAGTAGGTAGGCGTGTAAATCACCTGGTGAGGGTGATGAACAGTGCATTGAGGACATAAAAGACTTGATGAGTTTGATTTGTATTACATATTACCAAAAGTTATGTCAATGGCTGGTGCATGATTACTAAGGATGGATTTGCTGATGTTGATTTCTTCATGTTCTTAAAATAAGAGAGAAATAATTTCTTATCTGAAAGGCAAAAGGGCGTATATCCATTTTTTGTGATTTTAGATAGTTTTGTGGTCAGTATAATGGTATAATCAAGTGAATTTATGGAATAAAGATGGTTTACAATTCTACTGTATTTATATAACGAGCAATTGGCAAAAACTTGCAGTCAATTACTGATTTCAACTTATAGTGTAAAATTAACAAATTGTAAATAAGCACGTTTGCTTCTCAGGTATGGATTTAAGCTTGGTAATTAGCCCAAGAAAACACACGCACAAAAGAACACACACACACACACACACACACACACACACACACACACACACAAGATCACAAGAAAATAGCAATTGCTTCTTAATCTTAACAGTGGAAAACTAAAGAAACTTCAATTTCAATAACAATATGCATAACACAGTCAGTAATTCCACCAAGGTCTTCGAATTTCATCTCATTGACCAGTATTTGTTTTTAAGGAATGTACAACAAAGCTTTAAAGGTATGTATGTATATATGTACACTCCCAGAAACTGAAAAAAGAATGCCTTGGTGCAAGTGAATAAGGCCGGCCATACTTGCACAGGACACTACGAGAGGGCAGTGCATGCAATGATCAAACGCACAGCGCTGCGGATCCACCAGGACTGCATTATCAGCCGTGGAATGTTGCAAGCTGCACAACCGTTTGGTCACCACTAGAGCCAGTGGCAGCCAGGTTGCTGTGGCATACAAAGCTCGATCTGTGCCTGCAACATTGTTAGGATGCCGCGATAGCGTGTATGTGAACTGTTTGTGCAATTGACGGAGTGTGATCGAGGGCATGTAGTGGGCCTGCGGGAGGCCAGGTGGTCGTACCGCTGAATTGTGCAACACGTGGGGCGAAAGAGGTCTCCACAGTGCATCGATGTTGTCGCCAGAGGTCAGCAGAATGTTCACATGCTTGTTGGCCTGGGCCTGGAAAGCGGCAATGCACAGATGCACGCCAAGACCATCACATCTTACGATGTGCCGTATTGGGCCGCACTGCGACTTCATAACAAATTGGGGACACTCTTGCTTCAAGGGTATCGGTGACGACCATTCGCAACCGCGTCTGTGAAGCAGGGCTACAATCCTGTGTGCTGTTAGGGTGTCTTCCGGTTACGCCCCAACATCGTGCAGCCTGCCTCCAGCAGTGTCGCGATAGGCGATTATGGAAGGACGAATGAAGATTTGTCTGTTTTCCTCTGGTGATTGTCGAGGGAGCATCGAACAGTGCACAGTACATCCAAACCATCATTCAACCCATTGTGCTACCATTCATGCACCAACAAGGCAATGTGCTTTTCCAACACGACAATGCACGTCCACATGTATTTCGTGCCACCCAACGTGCTTTCCAGGGTGTACGTCAACTACCCTGGCCAGCACGATCCCCAGATCCGTCTCCCATTGAACATGTTTGGGACTTAATGAAACTTCATCTTGCGCAGTCTGCACGACTGGCAGGAAATCTGGCCCATTTGAGGCACCAGGTGGAAATTGCATGGCAGGCCATTCCGCAAGACTACATTTGTCACCTCTACGATCGTCTCAATGGGAGAATTGCAGCCTGCATTGCTGCAAAAAATAGGGTATACACGGTACTAGTCCTGACATTGCACACACCCTGTCGACTGTACTCGGATGCTTATGGCTCTGTTGGTGTGATCATGTGTTGTATACGTCCTCAAGAGTGTGTCAATGAAATTGTCTCTCTGCTGGGTTGACGAATTTATGGTGTTCTTTTTTCATTTTCCCAGAGTGTGTATACAACATAGACAGTAGAAGTCGGGAATAGTAGGGAATATGAGCGGTAGAGAAACACCCACGGTATTCCCTGCCTGTTGTAAGAGGCGTCTAAGAGGGGCCCCAGAGGTTCTGAACTTAGGAGTGTGTGTTGGTGACGACAGAGCCTTTAGCCGAGTCCTGGCATTGCTTCCACTTATGCCAGGTTTCTCACTTTCATCCATCATATCCGTCTTCCCTTGGTCAGCTCTTGTTCTTTTCCAACCCCACCGGTATTAAGGGCCCCATACACGCGCAGACTTAGTCGGAGGTAAGTCTGCACAAACCAGTCTCTTCAGACATGTCTCTGTGTGTATGGCCGATAAGTCTGCCGACAAAAAGTCTGCAGGCAAGTCTCTGACATTCTAGCGCTGCTTGAATTCAGCCGGAGACTTTGCGACGAAAGCGCCATCTCAGAGTTGCGGCAGAAAATGTAAATGTGGTAACGTACAAATATGAAAACTGAAATTTATTTTTGCGCGTCTTTTTCGTGCAGAGCGCTAAATTGTGTCCAGATAACAACTCATCTTCTATACCGACTACCGGTATCTAATTAATTTCGATCCGCATACATTTTTCAACCATCCGAAGCCCATAATCTTAAACAGAAAACAGCTGAGCGTGACGTACCGTATTCAACTTCCTCGGTAAATAGTCATTTAGTCTGAGCGTGTGTGGGCAACTGCATATTTCCGACTTACCTCCCGGAGGCAAGTCCGTGCAGGTAAGTATTCCAGAAGTCTGCGCGTGTATGGGGCCCTTTAGAGTAGGCTTATTCGAGGCCTAAGGAGTCTTTTGTTTTCATGCCGTTCATGGCTCTTGCCTTTCTTTGGCTGATACCTTAACTTTTCAAAGTGTCAACCTCCTTCCAATTTTTCGCTCCGATTAGTATTAATAGAGGAAGGTTACTCGGTTGGACTTCCTCTTAAACAATAATCTCCACCTCAACCTGCAGTGCTAGGGTGTGCTGTGGCAGCATACATATGGCATGGAAGGCGATGCTCTGTTGTTGCTAGGGCTTTACTTGGTTGTTTACAAAATTCTACCAACTTTTTCTGAAGCACTATTTGCTTATCGGACTGAGCACGTCCTGGCTAGAAACAGAATTCATTAATCCAACATATCAGGCGTGCAAAACAGAGCCTCTCAAAGAGAGTGTGCCCCTGTGGAGGTTTTGTATCAGACAAGTGGCATAACACCCAAGACATTGTTTAGAAGTTTTTATTGTTTTGTAGTTTGTAATGGCATCTACCTTTGTTGAATTCTGGGAGTGTTGCCATATTTAATAAATTTCAGCCAATGGTATTGGTTATTAATGTCGGATGATGCTTTGTTTCTGATGTTTTTCTATAAAGTAAATATATTTCTAGGGGTGGGTTGGTGGGACTACATTGGAATTTAATACCGGTATATTAAATCCCATAACAGGTCGCCTGCAAGTGGAATATAATATATTAAATGGTCAGTGATCCAGTGTCACCTGCGAACATAGTAATAAAAAAACTCAACGGATAGCAGTAAACAACACTTATAGGTCTTGCTGGAAAGAGACTCCTTGAATAGAGTTGTGTTATCTCCCTCATAGCTTTTTACAGGCTGTGAGAGGCTATCGTATTCAGTCAGGTGTGCGTCGCGAGTTTTGAGACCGGCTTTTTGTGATTAGCTATTTTGCTATATGGTTAGTAAGAAGAGAGTCAGTGAGCAACAGATTGCTTCAGTTTCAGACTCTATGGATATAGATGATGATTTCTTATTTGAAGAGTCTGAAGACAGAAATTCAAGTAGTGAATCTTCTCTGTGCAAGAGCGTCTCAAGTACCCCAGAGAACCAAACAGCTGACAAAAGGATTGACGTGAGTAACTTGGACCCAGGACCTTCAAGTACCATTCTGATATATAATATTAATCAAGGATCAATTTTACATTCATATTTTGACATGGTGACAGAGCCTACAGAGTACTTTTCACTTTCTTTTTCATGCCAAAATTTTGACTAATTCACCGGGAAACAGTAATTTAGGGAAACAAATGGAAAGAGGTAACACCTTCTAGAACATGTAGAATCAAAGGCTGGTCATCTTCAAAACTATCTCATATAAGGGCTTTGATTGGCATAATAACTTCTGTGTGGAAAGACTCTTATGCCATTTTTGCACTAACATGCTGCCACAAAAAAATTCGATAATATCCTACGGACCTCTGTGTTGGAGTACATCCAGTATTCTAGGTAATTAATATTATGTACATAATGCATGTTTATAGCTAGTGTTCGATAATTCTGGATGATTTTTAATTTGTTATATTTTCGGTCCACGTACAGACATGGCAGTTTATGGCATCTTACCTTCTTCCACCATCCGACCACCATTATTCCTCCTTAACTGTATTCCAATCTAGGTTTCTTTGAATTATTCTATTCTTGATCATTTTCAATGCCTTAGACTGGGTCTCCTCCTTGCCCTCTCTCCTTCTATCTGAGTCTTCGTCATCTGCTTCAGCATCCTTCCCTCTTCCATCCTCTTGACATGCCTATACCATCTACCGTATTTTCTTGCATAATTAACACACTTTTTTGACGAAAAATACAGGTAAAAACTTCGGATGCGTAGATTATTCAAGGAATTCAGATATTAAAAAAAATTACAATTCATTTACATTTTAAAGATACACCAAATATAATATACACACAATTGGTTCAACTCGTCTTTGGTTATCGTCATTTGGCGTAAAATTCCGACGTGACTTTCTTTTTTTTGGAAAAGTCAGGTAGGGTAGGGTACATCAGGTAAGTAGGACACATGGGTTTGAAGCATCGACACTGGAAAATATTCTTCCCATTACGAACTGGCAATACGACCTCAAGTGAAATAAACATGAACTCATAAAAGTACAATTCATGTAAGTGCATAATCATGACATACCGGCAAAAAAAGAAAACTGTCCAACACAAGAAGGGCCGGGCATCGAAGGAGGGACCCTGCTATATTTCCCCAAACTCCTTGTATCCAATCTTGTACGAGTGACGTGTCCGTCCATCCTTTTTCTTGGGTACGAACGTGGATCCCTCGCGCAAATTTTACTTCAGGCATTGATTTCTATTTTAGAACAACGTAAGGTGCAAGCTTTCTGCCATCACCTGTTACAGCAAACATTGCAGCACATTGTTTTCGCTTCCGGTAGTGCGTACAGTAACACTTGATGTCCCCTTATCGATTGTTTGACTTTGTGGCATATGGAAACTGAATGGCGTCTGACCTTCAGTTCCTATTTAGGAGAGCAAATATTCCTTCACTTTACGCTTCTCAATGACAATCATAAGTTATGAATTTCATTATGGTCCATATTGATAGTTGGTAGTAGTCTCAATGACAAAGCGATGAAAATCAATTTCTTTTTGGTTGAAATCATTTGGGATTTTTTTGGCATAATGTTGTTCTTTGTCTTCCTTTCTCTTCATAAAAGTAATTGTACCACTTCGGCTAACCTTCAAATCCGAGATACTGATTCTATGTGCAGCAGCTATTTCTCGTTCTTTAAAATACAGCATTTCGTGAGAAACGGCATATCCAACATTGCATAACAAAATCATATATTTAAGCAACTCCTTCTCTACTTTCGGAAACTTTCCGTCTTTTGGCTCGTGAAATACTTTGCAAGACTTGTTAGTCGCTAGAAGTGCACTTCTCTGTTACCGCGTTAGCGCATGTTGCATTCAGACACTGCATATTTGCGGCCTGCTGCCCTATACCTGTATGTTTTGGCGTAAACTGATCAATGCGAGTTTATTTGATGCAGTATTATTCAAATTCCCTGCTCACTGTGGACTAACAAACAATTTGGAAATCACAGAAAGAGCGTGTCTCATTCCTGAAATACTCGTAAAATAAGTTTGTACCAGTCTGGAATAGAGCGTCACTAGTCGCTTCTATGCTGATTCACTCACTGAACTAGTGCAGTGGTATTTCCTACCGGCTGATAACCGTATATTGCCAAGTATTTAGAATGCCCAGTTTTGCAGTAGGAAGGCTGATACCTGAGTAGTTGAGACTTTTATTTAAAAACTCGTGTGGAGCTGCGTGATGGATGTTCGAAGAAGTGGATGTCATATACGTCAACATTTATTTTTCTCCACTTTGGACCCAAAAATATTGGGATGCATAAATTATGCAAGGGCATTAATTATGTGAGAAAATATGGTAAGTTTATCCCTCTGTGTTCTGTTGTAAGGCTTTTCCACTCTGATTTCCTTCTTGATGTCCTCATTTCTTACTTTGTCCTTTCGTGTATTTCCTATCATACTACTTAAAAATTTCATTTCACTGGCCTGGATTTTATTCTGTCTTTTTTCCAGTGTCCAAGTCTCTGCTGCATGTCAGCATTGGGCAGTAGCAAGTTGTATACAGCACTCTTTACACTTCATTGATACTTCTTTCCTCCACACCAGGTTTCTCATTTTCTGGTAAAATGCATTTCCCTGGTGAACTGGTGAATCCTTTTACTGATCTTCATGTCGAGCCCTGTATATTGCATCAATTTGCTTCCCAAGTACTTGAAGCTTTCCACAATTTCAAGTTTTTTTTTTTGTCATTCCTTTCCCTTACCTGTCTCCTCTAGTCAACACCACTGTCTTACTCTTTTCCATCCTGATTTTAATTCCATAATTGTCAGTAATCTCACTCAACCATTGCACTTCCTCTCTGTTTGCTCCCTACACTACAATATCATCTGCAAACAGCATTACCTTCAGCTCCCTGCCCCCATATTCTACCTTTGTCTCCTTCACAATTTCATCCATAACCATTGTGAATAATAGTGATGACAGCATACTTCCTTATTGTAGTCCAATTTGACTCCAAAACTACTCTGTTCTTTCCATGTGTCCCAACACTGTTGCAAAAATTTTTATACATCGCTTGCACACATTCCATCATTTGTTTTCCAAATCTTTTATGTTCCATTACTTTCCATACCTTTGCTCTGGACACACTGCTGTACAGCTCTTTAAAATCTCTTCTGTATTCCCAATGTTTCTTTCCATGCTGAAGATTGGGTCTAGTGTTGATTTTTCCATTTCAAAAGCCATATTGCTCTTGTAATTGTCCTTCCAACTTTCTTCACATTATTATTTCTAGTACCCTTTCAAATATATTCTTTACTGGAGATATGAGTGTGATTCCTCAATTATCACATATCTTCTTTTCGCCATATAGGTATTATTACTCCTTTACTCCAGTCATTTGGTACCGACTTTCTTGTTTCCAAATGCATCTAAATAGCGTACACATTGTCTGTATTTTTCAGGCTTGTAGGCCGTGGTCCAGGAGCACGACATTTCACTGAAAAGCCTGGTTTATACAGACATTTGTTATAACGCCGGTTGTGAAGGCCTCAACAGCCTATATGGCCATTGTAGACCGATGGGTCCTGCTGCTTATATCATTTTCGTACCCAGTTCATCCAGACCTGCTGCTTTTCCCACTTTCATTTTTTGACAGTAGTTTCCACTTCTTCCATTGTGATTTTACTCTTGGATGTTTTGCCTCCTCACACTTTATCGTCTCATCAACACCCGTTGTCACATTGAGGAGTTCATCGAAGAAATCCTGCCATCTTTTTCTTATTTCTTTTGGTTGTAAGCTCACTGGACAAAGAATTAGTCACCCTATGGCACGCATGCACAGATGGACTGTTAAACCTGTATAGATGGCGCAGGGAATGAGCCCCATGCTCAATCGCATGTGCGCTGCCTCTACATGACCATAAGACAGTAGCGATCAATGAGATATTGATGTTTCAAGCGGACAGTGTACGTCAACATGGGTGGATGTAAGGATGTGACAGAGCGTTAAAAACGGGCAATCGTATTTGGCCGTGATCATGGCCGTGTGGTGCGTGAAGTTGTTGGATTTGTTGGTGTTTCACAGTTTCTACAAGCAGTGAATTGCCACACGTGGCAACGAAACAAGTCAGATTCTGTTTCCATTTTTCCCTTTAACCTGTTTTGTGTAGTCTCCTTCTTTTCTCTTCTTACAAGTTCAAATACTGTATAATCCATATCCTTTTCTGAGTTGCAGCATGTCATTAGAATACTATCAAGGTAAGTGAATTGGTCTACCTGTTCAAGAGGTTTTCCTACTATAGTGACATTTAGTTCAGGTTAAGCCACTCGCTGAGGAATTAATCCCACAATTCTACCAAATTACAGGGATGCTGATGTCTGCGTTTTACCCGCTTTTCCAACATGTCCCACAGATTTTCAATGGGGTTCAAATGAGGTGATTCTGCAGGCCAATCGAGATGTAATAGGGTGGGAGAGTGTTCATAAAACCACCTGGTGCCGGCTGTGCAAATACTTTAGTCTTATTGTTGGTCAGTCCAAATCGTTCATAAGCTTAATTAAAACGGTTGATGGATGTTTGAAGCTCCTCAGGTGTATAGACAGGTGTTGCATTGTCATCAGTATATTGAAGCTCCATTATGCAAGTATTATGAGTCAATCTCTGCCTATTGTTTTATTGAAATATGTTTGTGCCTTATAATATTTAAGGGTGCAGTTATTATACGGTACCAGATTTGAAGTCAGTGAAATAAGGAAATGACAGTATATTATAACAATTAATATTAAAAAGTCAGTTCTTCTTTTTCAGTTCCGTACAAATTGTTGCACAGTCTGGAATTGCTTCACCACAGATGAAGATATATTTTAAATAATCAATGAAATTAATTTGTATGATTGATCCACTTCATTTTCTTTTTTTCATCTTCAATTATGTTAAGTTTGTGACATATTTACATGACTGAAATTCATAATTTTTTACATGGATTGTTGCAGATTGACCGTCAGTCATTTGAGTACACAGTTAATCAACTGAATGCCATATATGCAGAGGCAGAGAAGGCTGGCTGTTCAACGTATTGCAAAGGATGTTTGGCGTGTCTAACTGCTTACCTTGTATATATCTGTACTGAAACACACTATGAGAAGGTGAGATATAAGAATTTGATCTATGTAATTGTGTTCCAGGTTTTCATTTTTGTTATCAGTCTTGGAAGCATATTTTTAATTACTTCTACAAGCATTTCCACTTTTCAGCACTTGGTTGTTCTCAGATGCCACATAATCTTATCCTGCCAGTCTTCTTCAGATAGACTTCTCTTTCTATGTTTTTAATTGTTGTTCCCACCCACTTTGCCCTGGATCTTCTTCGACATCTCCCTGGAGGAGATCCGTTGTGCAAACACTGTGGCCATCGCTTTTCCTCCATCATCAAACATGTCCATACCATCTCAGCACTCGAGCATCCATCCGACCTATAATAATTTTTTCTGCATCCATTGCTATTCTTACCTATGCATTCCTTAGCCAATCCAAGCGGGTAGCTGTCGTGCTCTGTTGTAGCACGCCCATTTCCACTGCCTCAGTCTTACCCCTTTGTCTGTTGTTCATTGTCCAACCCTCTGAGCCATACATCAGAATGCTTTCAAGCACAACAGGCTGCACCACTTTCTTTGTTAGTGTGGATATATGCCAATTCCAAAAGACTCAATTTAAAGAACTAATAGCTACCCTTGCTTGACTTTTTATTATTAACAAATATATGGCAATTGGGAAATATCCTGGTGGCAATGATCACTTACAGTAGTGTGATAATAAAATAAAGTTAAAACATAACAAGAAGAATACAACAAGCAATTCCATGGAAAGAAAATATTACAAGAAATACTACTAGTTTAACATTCTAAATCTAGCATCATCATGTACAAATTCACACACAACTTAAGTATTTCCAGTGCTTAACACTATGGCTTACAATACTATAGGTTGAGTTATCCTGTGGAATATGCCATATAATCCCGAATACCACCTGCACTTTTTTCCCCGAAGTATTGGTTCTAAATCTTGGGTTTTATTCAAGCCGTTCATTCTCATAAATATTTACTACGTTTACATGGAGTATTAAAATAGATTTGAATACGGTTACCATACTCACTATACCACATGTAAACAGACATTCAGGTCTTATTTTGTTTTAGTTGCGTTCGGGAAAATAAGATGATATAGATGTTGATTCCCATAGGGAATTTGAAATATTTGTCCCGAATGAGTAAATTTATAATACGAATATACAGTAGAACCTCGATAATTAGAAATCGGTTAATTCAAAATCCCGCCTAATTCAAAGAAGCTCTCGTTCCCAGAAACATGAGATACAGTTTTGCATGTTATTTAAATTGTTTAATTCGAAATGCGGATAATTCGTAATTTGAAGTACAATGTCGGCCCCATTACTGAAATCCAGACTTTTAATTCGAAACTGCCTTTACATTTTAAAACAATAGTATGTCATAGAGTAATTTCAACTTGAAATTCATCCGCGTCATAATAGAACGCGTATTCCGGAACGTGGAGGGGTAGCTTTCCGCACTTACACTCACTTCGGTGGGTCTACAGCGCTCTTCATGGTTGCTAAGTTAAATGAAATCGGAATTCTTTTGTATTCAACCTTTTAAGGAACGCCGAAATATCACGCAACAGCCAGTGTGCGGAAAAACAGAACACTGGCGATGCCGACAGTTGACAATAAAACGTGACTCATATAATAAAATTCGTAGGCACCGAACAATATTGTCATTGCCGATGAAACTGCATTGCTTTATTTTAATTGCGAGCCCAAACGGTCTTATGGTTTTAAAGGAGAAAGTGCCAGCCGAAGAATCATACAAGGGTGGGGGATGGGGGTCATTGTAGGGCGTTGCAATGCACATGGAAGCAAGAAACTTTATCCCCTCGTCATAGTAAAGTTCGATAAGCCACAATGTTTTGAGGGCGTTGGGCACTTTCCATGGCAGTACAAAGCATCTACAAATGCATAAAGTACAGAAATCCAAAAAATAATGCATTTGCACAGGGGAACCAGCATAATTTATCCTCGTCTTTGATTTTTTTCCTTTCGTTGCGTGAGGTTATGTTTGTCAGTGATTTATCCAAGTGCATTATTTGAACATTGTAAATGCACCTCGTTTCATACATTTCAGAAATAGATTTTTTCCATGGCACTTGAAAGGTTTAAACTGTGAATCGAGGTGATTGCATGTATTAATGGGTCTTAGGATACTTTGTGACGCGGCAGGTGTTCACATTTCTCAAGTACGAGAGGATTGCCATGGCGGGAAATCGTACAAGGATAGAGATAGGAAAGTTCGATTTTAAGGGCATCGGGTACTTTCTGTGTAAATACAAGGCATCTAAAATGCATACAGTATAGTAATCCAATGAATAAAGCACTTTCACATGGGAGCCAGCATAGATTTCTCATCGTCTTTGAATCATGCTTTCTTTCTTTCTTTCTTCCTTTCTTTCTTTCTTTCTTTCTTTCGCTGCGTGAGGTTATGTTTGCTCGTGAGATACCCAAGTGCATTATTTGAATACTGTAAATGCACCTTATTGGATACATTTTGGAAATAGTTCTTTTTTCATGGCATTTGAAAGGTATAAACTGTGAATCAAGGTTAACTGCATTCAGTAACGGGCCTTAGAATATTCTGTAACGCGGCAAGTGTTGGTACTTCTGAATTGCGAATTAGCGGTTAATTCAAAATCACGTAATTCGAAGTCTGATTTTTGAGTCCCGACGACTTTGAATTAACAAGGTTTTACTGTAAATGGTCCGTTATTGGACAGTATAAATTTTCCAGCTAACTATTTCCTGGTTGCCAGCATTTTGCCCTCGTGTGCTAGGTTGGGCTCATCAGTTGGTACCTGATATCTGCATACCGGTATGCACTAGCCAGCGTCTTGGTAGGCGTGCTAGGTACCAACTGATGAGCCCAACCTAGCACACGAGGGCAAAACGCTGGCAACCAGGAATGAGTTAGCTGGAAAATTTATAATGTCCAATAACGGACCATTTATATTGGTACTAGAAAACAAGATCGATTTTTTTTCTCAGTACGGTTACAGTGGCATGTAAAACCGAAATGTAAGGTAATGAAATACGGTAAATCAAAGAATATGAGTAAATATGCGGTAAATATCAAAGCCGCTGCTGCGGATGCTTGACCGTCATTTGTTTCACAAGTGTTGCTGGCATGCTGGGTGCGCGAATATGTGATCTCGCGGGATATCACTTTGCGAGAGTCGAGACTGTTGGTTACGGAATTCTACCTCGCTCACATTCAAGTTCCGTATCTGTCCCATGGAAATACTGTCTCGATAGTAAGCCATGGATTCAAAACGGCGTCTGCGGTCATTTACTTTGCTTGAGAAACTTAAAGTTGTAAGTGAAAATGAAATATACAGAAATCGTGCCGTTGGCAGAAAGTACGCTATTGATGAATTGTGTATTCGTGATTGGCTTAAGAAGGAAAAACTTCTAAAAAGTGACTGCGATCGCAGAGCGTTCTGCAGGCGGAGTGCAGTGTTTTTGAAAATTGAAGAACGACTCCACATATTTGTGATAGAAAAACGTGAGTTAGGATATGGTGTTTCTAGTGAAATGTGCCAATTGAAAGCACTAGAGATCTCAAAAGAACTCAAAACACAGGGTTTTACTGTAAGCCGCGGATGGATCCGAAACTTTATCGGAGAAAGGGATTGTGCATTCAGAGACGTACGTCTATTTCACGTCTCCCTGGGGTTTATGAAGAATAATTAATGGCCTTTCAGCATGACATTATTCATTTGAGGAAGAAAAATTCTTATTTGTTGCCAATTGGGAATGCTGACCAGACACTACTTAAAAATGCCATTGGAAAATACAGTGGATACAAAGTGTTCTGAAAGTGTAACCATCAGAATAGGTGGTAACGAAATGCAGCGATGCACGGTAATGTTGTGCGTATTAGCGGATGGAACCAAACTCCCTCCATATGTGGTTCTGAAAAGGAAAACACATCCAAAAGGAAACTTGCCGTCCGGTGTTATTGTTAGAACACATGAGTCCGGCTGGATGGACGGTGCGTTAGTTGAGGACTTGGTGAAGTGCGTTTGGCAATGTCGCCCGGGAGCTGTTACAAAAATGAAACATGCTTGTGTACCGAGGACATGCAACTGACGCCGTTAAAGATATGAGGAAAGGAAAAACCGATCTTGCGATAATTTCCGGACTACTCACATCTATTCTACAGCCGTTGGATATATGCGTGAACCGGCCTTTCAAAACTGCAATGCAACAGTTGTACACCAAATGGATATCTGATGGTGATCACGCGTTGACACCAACCGGACGAGTGAAGAGGCCTGAAGTGGGACTAATATGCAGCTGGATCAAGACCGCATGGGCGCCCATTCCCAATGATCTAGTGTGCAAAAGCTTTAAGAAATGTGGAATTTCAAATTCAGTGGACGGTAGTAAGGACGACTATTTGTGGAAAGATGCCAGCGACGAAAGTTCCTATGGTGAAACTTCAGGTGATGGTGAATTGTGAAAGATCTGAGTATTGGGCCTATTTTATTTACGATTTTTGTGATGATTTTATTAATTGTAAGCTGTTTGAATTTATATTTGTGGTATATTTGAAGAAAATTGAATTTAAAATATTTTTTTCTTTCCATATTTTGCAGTCTCAAATTTAGGGTGCGGGTCTTATTCGGTGGCGGGTGGTATTCAGGATTGTACGGTATGCACATCACATTGGCCAGTCTTATCCATTAGTGAATCCAAGTACTTGAATACATCCACATTTCTCGTCTGGCCGAACTCAAAATTCAAAATCTCACCCTGCTCAATTTCAACAGCTAAACATTCTGTTCTATCCCTATTGACTGTTAATCTGCAGTGTCTGTATGTATCCACTAACTTTCTTATTTGAAACAAGGCATCATCCTTATGCAGAGCCAGAAGTACTTGATCGAATGTAAGTGTTGAAGCTGTACTGGCACACCCAAACTTTAATTCTATTATATGCAGTTCTTTAAAAGAATCGGCAATTTGATGTACTCTGTGTCGTGGACTGAGGTGTTGAGTATTACACTCTTTGTCATGGACTGAGGTGTTGAGTATTACTAATCAGCGTTCTGATCCTCAAAACTGATTTGGTGACCATTCTGAATAGTTTTCTCCCACGAGTGTTTTCCTCATTCACACTTAACAGATTCCCGTATTGTGCCCTGTGGAATATTCCTCGACATTAGAATTCAAATTGACATTCTCAGGCATATGTACACACAGTCTTTCCTGTAATAGTAACCTTCATCAAAGCAAGATAGGTGCTATTCAAATCCTGCAAGCGGTATGTCCCATGATTATGTTTTAAGATTAGATTGATTAGCCTATCAACACTCCAAGCGCAGTTGTCACTCTTACCCCATTACCCACATCTTTCTGTCTCTCTGCAGCACGAGCTGTTGGTTGCACCTCAAGACATACTTCATATCGGAAGCCACATAATCATTATGCTCTTCTCCTTGTGATTGCATTTAGCTAACCAAGCAACCTTCATTAGCATCCTCAAGCAACAGAAGTTGTAAGGTGAAGATATTTGGACAAAGTTAATGTTGTATGTGCGACAGTCACCTAAAAATGATACCTTAAGTCAAAAAAAAAAAATATTTTTTTGGTTATTTTGTTGACAGTACATAATATAGTGATAATTTTCTTGAAACCAGAAGTCTCTAGCTTGAAACTTAAGCATTTGCTGCAAGTTTACTGACAATGTTTTGCTGTCCGTTCAAAATTCCTGTATTAAACTGTGTATTATCCTTTGGTTACAGCGAGGGCCCTATTACTGACTCATCCGTTATTACGAGTGATTAAGCGCACACGCTTTTTTCCGTTACCGATATGTATGCACCCCAGCGATTATGTTGCATGCAATTGATTATTTTCGATATCGTTTCCTCGCTATGTCCACTAGCGAGTTCTCTCGTTGATATTCGAAGGCGATGTCGGAGTCCATTAGTAATACCCATCGACTGCTGTTCCGTAAAGAAAATTCAAAATGAGAGGATATTTTCGTAATAAATGCATAAATAATATGTCCGATAACAGTTCTTAACTCGTTCAAAATAAAGGCTGACTAAGTGATCGCTTAATTTTAATCCTAAATACTGCAATTAAGTAAAAATGGGATACACCTCGAGGTATGGTAGAGTGCATTATTGATTTCAGAGGTTAGTTATTTTCTCGCATCTGGTTAAATTACGGAAAGGTTATTATCATGTAAATTTATAGCGAGAAGGTTATCATTTCTCTAGTGGCGCTTGAAGTATGTTTTCATCGTATGTATAGTGCAGTTAAATTAGGTTAGGTGACTCTGTTGAATAAGCCCGCTGTCACACAGGGCATCGAACGATCAAGAGCGACCAACTGGCATCGAGTACTAACGACTAAATTCATTTACCTTGTCACACTGCTCATCGATCGAGAGGGATCGACTGCACGGAAACAGCTGATATTCCCGCCCAGTACCGTACAGGCTGCAGACGTATTCATATTCACGGGAGAAAAAGAGTGTGTTGTGAAAGCGATAATTCGGGTGGAAATATGATTCTAACCTATGAATATATTAGGAGAAAGGAAAGAACCAGACGATCGCAGTGGACAAGGTAAAGAGCCATGGAGAATTCCACCAAAGTGTGCCTTCGTTGTGGAATGACGAAGAAAAATTCAGGAACTAGTACCGAATGTTCATCAATAATTACGGTATAAGGAATTAGAGGAAAAAATGTAGTCACTAATAAATATCAGGCAAACAAATTACAGGAAAAGTATAAGTTCTGAGGAAAGGCTGACACTATCGTTAAATTCAATATTCACAACGATTTTTTAGGTTTAAAGTCAGAAGTGATGTTCACCTCCGAAACAACTACTGTATGTCCGTGGCAAAATATATCAAATAAAGGATTAGTGGCAGGTACATTTCTTTGCATTCTGTAGGATTCTAACAAAGTATTGATAAAAAAGGACTGAAAACGGTTATGTAGCCTACATCAATTTGAATTCATAATTTGAAGGTGCTACAATGACCAGTGGAAATATATTTATTTAGGCCTACAGGTTTCTGGACATTGGTGACTCATACAGATTTAGGATTGCTCACAATACATCAGTGGATTTGTTCCTATTATATGTGATGCCATTCATAGAGCACTACAGCCAGAATTCTTGACAGGGTGAAAGTTCCAACAAAAGCCTCACAACAGTGGCTCATTGTACTTCAAATATAAGACTAATACCATTTATGCTTATTTGTTTTAATGATGCTGGATCTTGGAGCATAGTTATTGTCTTTTCAAATGATATTTTGAGGTGTTTATTAGATGGAGGTTAACAGCTTTTTTTTTCCATACCACTTGGTGAGATCCCACCTACCAAAACAATAGGCATATGAAGAAATGCTTCCAGTCAAAATTTACATTACCTAATGTAGAAATAATGTGTCAAGTTTCATTACAATCCTGTAAATAATTTTGAAAGAAAAAAAAAATGCACATATGCTCTGAATATTGTGAAAATGATAAAAGTATTGGAGTTCCTTACACTGTTTCTCTCCCTCATGATCCTCTGCAAATCTCTTGTTGCCTCTCCTCTTCTTTGTTATTGTGCCATGTTCAGAATAGTATCATATTGCTTTCATGACAAGCATGTTGCTGAATTTCTGTAGGCCTACTGTGTTTTGTGCAAATAATCCAGGTCCATATCCAAACGTTGCAAGAATGACAATCCTGTCTTAATTTATATCATTGAAGACTTTTTTTTTTTTGCTAGGGGCTTTACGTCGCACCGACACAGATAGGTCTTATGGCGACGATGGGAGAGGAAAGGCCTAGGAGTTTGAAGGAAGCGGCCGTGGCCTTAATTAAGGTACAGCCCCAGCATTTGCCTGGTGTGAAAATGGGAAACCACGGAAAACCATCTTCAGGGCTGCCGATAGTGGGATTCGAACCTACTATCTCCCGGATGCAAGCTCACAGCCGCGCGCCTCTACGCGCACGGCTCATTGAAGACTACAGCAGCTTCAAAAGCAGCTAATTTTACCAAATGGCTGTGAAGAAAGGTTGTCTATGGACATCTCTTCCAAAGTAAATTCTCTTTGGGGTTCTGTGTATTCACATATGTGTACATTTCTTGAGGAGTTCAGGTGAGGCTAGTGCTCTACACTAGCTTAATAACTATAGGAAAAGCTTCTGGAATATTGTTCTAATAAGTTGGCAGTGTAATAGACTGATACTTGTCACAACTACATGTAAATTACACACAAGGTCTTGTTTATTACCCTCATCACTAAGCATAAAGTACTGTCCCCCCAAACTTCGCACTGGCAAGCTGCTCTAATTGCTCACTTGACAATAATAAACCAATTAATATAAATCCTGCACTTCCATCCAAGTTACTGGTAAACTCCTTGGTACAGAGTAACAACTTTTTCCGCAAAGGTCTGGTAGGACTCTCTTTCTTACCTCAATGTTGATTTTGCCTTTCTGTGTATTGTTCATATGTAACTTCTTTACTGATATGAACACTACCAAGCCTATCTATTCATCCTGAAATACTTTCCTTATGAATCAGTTCAAGGAAAATGAAAACTTTGCCTTCAATTTAACCCAAAATGAGAACCAAACACTGCAAAAAATAATAGGTGCTAATAACAAGCACCTTGCCTTCTATTTTTAGAAGTGAAGAGTGTGCCTTTCTAACAACTAAATACTATTGCCATCTACAGTAAAATGTTATTTAGGCCTGTTGCTCAGGTGGTAAATGATTTAATTTTGCTATATCTTACATTGCCTGTCAAAACTGTTTGTAAATACCAATTATATAAATTAATGTTTGACAGAGTAGGGTGTATGGGTCTTTTAAGATCTTGGATTGACTTACAGGGTAATTAATCTACTCAACCTTTTATTACAAGCATGTAACTGTCATATGGATATACTTTTTATAAATATGTACATGTTCTGCCATCATATCCCCTTAATATCACATCCCACAAAATACAGTTTTTTTATGTTGTAGATTAAAATCTACAAAACTTTGGTAGAAACACCTGTCAAAATAGTTACAAATGCATTTTTCATCTTTGTTTTTCATTGTTTATATGGATATACAGCACAAGAAATAAAATAATCGGTCTACCTTGATGCCCCCTGTAGGCCTATATGTTATTAATAAATTATAAGTACGGTAACAGACATGAAAGTAGCGATTGCTGGTGCAGACAGGTACCAATGGCAGGAGAGTACTTGGAATGAGGAGATAAAGGCTACCTAAGTTACAAAGGTATAAGGTGGCAGGGAGGGATTCTGTCAGGTATAACTCTAGTAAGAATTTTGTCCTATGCAAACGACTTGGTCTATTGAAACTGTGCAATCTAATATCTTGCAACTTTAAAAAGGATGCAATGAATATGACATGAAAATTAGTCGTTTCAATTCTAAAGTGATGGCAGCAGGGAAGAGTAGTAGAAATGAATGTCAGGTTGAGAATACAAAATTGGAACAGGTAGATAATTTCAAATAGGTATTTAGGATGTGTATTCTTCCAGGATGGCAGTATAGTAGGCAACATTGAATATAGATGCAGTAAACCCAATGCAATGAGCTTGCAGTTGTGTTCAACAGTATTCTGTAAGAAGACAGTTAGCTCCTGGACAAAACTACTCATGTCTTTACACTGGTCTGGTTTCAGACCACCTGTGCTGTACATACCTAATGCAATGAGTTTGCAGTTGTGATCAACAGTATAGGTACCAAAAGAAGGAAGTCAGCTCTTGGACAGAACTATCAATACGCCGGTCTGGTTTCAGACCACCTGTGCTGTACAACTGCTTACTACATACACACAGAAGGGACCTACTACATGTATTTCAAAATACTCCTTTCCTTGTAAACCATACATGTTCTACCACATAAAATATACAAATTAAGATGTTGTAATAATGCTAATAATTTAAAAAAATTGGAGTTAAGGTTCTTTCCCATCAGGTGCTAATACACATAACTCACTGAGGATTCAAATAAATATTGATAGATAAGTATAACAAAAACTGATTTAATTAAAAAAGTAGAACATTTCTCAAGAACATAAATTTTACTTGATTCTTTCTTGATCTAACACTGTACACAACAGTTCCTGAATTTTAACTTTGAAAACCCTTCGACCTAGTACACTCATTCTTTCCATGTCATCACAAAGACACTAAAAATAACACTGATTACATTTTCTTTTCAGTTTTCAGTATCTTTTCTAAATATTCACTTAACACATCACTGTCACTTTCACATTTCTGTTTCTTTTATTTTTAACTGCTGGCAGAGCTGTTTGTGGAAGCAGAAGCCACTGGACTTGAAGTTGAAGTTCCTTCAGTAATTTCTGATCTGTAGGAGTAAGACCCCTCCAACACAAATTATTTCTGCTTCCTCCTCCTCTATTTCAGCTTGGTGAAAAGGCTCTCACACATCAGGTGCCACTTCCATAGATGTGTTTGTTACAGAACTGAAAAAAATGAACAACATATTAATGCAATTCTTCTAAATTGGAGCTATATTTTAGTCTGGACACAAGCCTTCTGCTTAAGAAATTGTTACTTTCAATAATTATTTTAGTAAGATGATTGTTAGGTTGGATTATATTATATTACTTTCAGTTATATCTGATAAATTAATGAACAGATGGGTGGAACTTATGGCCTACAGACTGAATCTTCCCCTCATTCTTTCACAACTATAATACTGGTCTGTAGTGTAGGCCTACTTTTAAAAATAAATATTACAGAATTGTACCTTTTTCCAGCAATGAAGAGTTCCAGAAAGTTGAGAGCATTGAAGTAGACTCATTTTATGTTTTCTGTACAGCAGAACCTGGGAGGAGAGGGAGGATGTTATCTCTCCAAGTTCGATATCCAGCCTTCAGAATTTGCCTTGTTTTGGCACAACTTTTTCCTGAAACAATGAATCAGAATATTGTGACAAAGAAAATATACATGTAGTAGGCCTACTTATGGCATAGGCCTACACTTATTTGTCATTAAAGCGAACAATGGTAGGCCTATTCATTTCATTAGGTACCGGTACGAGATGGAGGTTAGGAAAGCACTGCTTATGTTTTCCAAACAGTTCTTCAATTAAGTTACAAGAATGATAATTACGAGTTCTCCTAGTATAACTTTTTTTACCAATCTATTCCGTATAATATATTTTATCAATAAATAATCTAAGATAACACTATTCATAAGATAATCGTAAAAATATAATAATTACTTACCAGTTTTTGTCCCAGTTCTCGACGCTATAGAATGCCATACAAAATTCACGGTCTCCCTATTACTATATCCAGGGAGTCTAGGATTATACACCACTTTGTTTTCATACACTAAGCAAATTAATGTTTCGATTTCATCAACAGATGACTATGTTGCATCCGCCATCATCGAACGACTGCGACTGAAAAACGGACACGTTTGTTTTCACAAACCAGTCGATCTTCATCGCTCGTAGTTGATCGCTGACGATCGATGCTGTGTGACTGGTGCCACTGCCCTCTGTAGGTTTGTTTTCTTAGTCGGTTGATCGCAGTCGTTCGATCGAGCCTGTGTGACAGCCCCCTAAGGAAACTGAAACGTTTGGTACAAAATGCGATCGATCATCTTTGGTATGGTATAGTTTTCTCACTGTGCATTTGCGAGCCCTCTCATTGACATTCAAAGGCGATGTTGGAGTCGATTAGTATTACCCAACAACTGCTGTTCTCTAAAGAAAAATCGAAATGAAAGAGGATAACAAGTTTTTGTAATAAATGTGTAAATAACGTGGCCGATAGCAGTTGTTAATTCGTTAAAATTAACGGCTGAAGTAAATGATCTCAATTTTAATGTTATATACTGAAATTAAGTAAGAATGTGATACACCTCGAGATATGGCAGAGTACATCACTGATTTCAGAGAATAGTTGATATTTTCTCGCGTGTAGTTAAATTTCGTGAAGGCTATTCACATGTAAATTTTTAGCGAGGATAACTCGTTTCTGTACATGGCGTTTCAAATATGTTTTCATGACACATGTAGGCCTGCGGTTAGGTTAGGTGACGCCATTTGAAGAAGAAAACCCTGGAGTGATACCGCATTTCTCTGAATCCAGGACGACGGTTTTTTCCTCAGAATCTTGTGCGAAAAATCTAGGGTTGTTTTGAATTCGCGGCCTAACAGTAATGAATACCACTGGCAACTACCACGGTAACCACACTGCTTCTTTTCACCCTCGCATGCGCTCGAACACACAAAATTAATTGACAAATGACCGCCTCTTTATTGTACATCGCTAGCCGTGACAACTGGTTGTACAGTGCCTGTGTGGAACATTATTGTATCTCGGGAAATAGTGAAGAGAGAATGACATTCTATTAGCTTCTACAAAAACGTTTCTCAAATCTGCAAAATAGCATCAAAACATGCGAGCCTTCGAATTCTTAGAAAGGACATGGCTACTTAGTGGCAGAGTTATAACGAATCTACTGTACCTGACTCTTAGTAAAATTAAGTTTTATAGACAGCAGGAATGTTTTCCTGACAGATCACCGTGTTGAACAAACGCATGGAATAGGTATTGCCGGCAAATTTTCAATGGGTTCTCTTCAGTATTATTAGAGACCTGAAAAAATCGCATTTGCGATAAATGCAAATTTTTGAATCGTGTACTGAATCCAAGGCTACAGTAATTCTAATGTGGACTAAAATCATTTTTACGCATAAACAGAAGTGCGACAAAATGTGAATTGTGACCCAAAATGCGAATGTAGTATGAATATGCTATTTTGGTGCAAATTCTGCAAAAATGTGCTATTTTACTGCTGAAAACAACATATTTCCTCAAAATCGTCAGAAATACTATGATGCATAAATCTTTCGACCATTCCAATCGATGAAAAAAAGTAGGCCTAGCCAATCAATTGCTGCTTGTGACTTTAATCGATATTTACAATGGGAATAAGATCTGTATTGATTATTATAGAAACGTAAATCGAGTGTCACGGAAATAACGAGATAGACGCAGCATTGTTTTCCTGTTCAAAATTGAAACTGGTGAAGAGTCAAGCGATTGTTTAGGTTATGGGGCGCACAAAAGGGCTCAGCAATATGCAAAGGATGGTTTATATGCCACAGCTTTAGCGACAGTGTTTTGTAATTGCCGAGTTGGGTGGGGAAAAAAAAAAAAAAAAAAGGATGGCATTGTGAAACACGTTAAATCTGAAAAACACGTGGGTAAGTGACGCGATAACGATAGTTCAATTCCTGCTGCTAGTACGTCTCAAAGAAAGCAATCTTCTGTGCTTACACAGTTAGATAGTTGTAAAAGACAAAAAATTTCCAGAGATAACTTCTTGAAACGCACAGTTGAAGGATTTGCCAAAGCAAATATACGTCTGGAAAAACTGGAAAGCAAAGAACTAAGAGCCTGGATTACTGAGTTTTCAAATGAAGAGCTGCCATGTGTGAGAACTCTGCGTGAAATATATTTGCCGGGTAAGTTTCGATTTCATTGATCGGGCACGGTTTAGGTATTACGACATCGAAACCACGCACAAAATTGAAGGATACCGAATTTGAGTGCGATTTCCATATCGAACTATCTTACCAGTACCCAATTAATCCAGTAATTTTAAATTATTTTGTTATAATTTGAGGTCTTTCTTCCTTTCTAGAAGTTGCATCAGACCACCAGAAAAGAACAGCAGAGGCTCTAGTGGGGAAGAACATCAACATACTCTGTGATGAAACTACAGTTAGAATGGGCCGTTGTGTTTTTCATCATATTCCAAGTCCCAGCCAGATCAAAAAGAGAGCTGCACGTTGTGTCTGTGAACTATCTTGATGCAGGAAATGCTACAAACTGCTCTCGTGCTGTTTTAGAAGCTCTGCGCAGTTATAGTGTACCATATGATGCAGTTAAAGTGTTTGTTAGCGACAGTGCCCCCGTACATGACCCGGTGTTATGAAACATTAAGTGTGGTCATAAGGGATCATTTAATGCACATAAGATCAGCTTGGTTGGCAATAGTTGGGTCGTAGTGATGGCAGATTTAAATCGTGGTTGCGATGGTAAAGTCTGCATTTTTGAACTCAAGAAGGCAAAAATATAATTATATACAATTCTTAACATCGAAGTATGGTGCTTCAAAGGAAGCAGAGCTTTTTCCCGAACCTGATGGAATAGCTGGTTTCAGGCTGTCTTCTATTTGAGTGCTTACTTTACTGATGTTCTTCCATTTTTCAAGATGTCTGACATGAAAGACATCAACTGTGGTATTAAGTACCTGACTGATCTGAGTGACCGAGAAGTGAATAGGCTTTCACTCTCACATGGTTTTTGTCACAGATCATGCAGCTGGATTGGTTGACCTCCTTACTGAACTTGAAGGGTTTCTGTATCCTACTTCGCATCTTCTTTACCCCAAACTGCATAACCTTGACGCCAGTTTTACCTTAATATGCGAGGGGAATTTTTCTGCGGCAGCTAATAGTGCTTTGATTAAGCTCACTCCTCTACAGCAGGCTGCATGTAGAGAGACATTTGTCAAAGCTGCTCATTCTTCACAGTGCAAGCTAGCCACAGTGAAAGCCAAAGACCCCAACCATAAGCATTTTGTGTCAATTTCTCAAGCTTTGTATCCAAAAAGTATAATTTTGAATAACACTGATGAGCTTGACAAATTGTTTCGAGTAACAGATCTCTCACGAAACAATATCTGGTCTGGTTACTGTTCTCTGAAACATGCAATTCAAACCGAGATGAAAGAAAGTGAAAAATGTGATGTCATGCTTGCATTAACTGCAGTATAGACAGAGTTCAGCATATTTGTTGAATACTGTCTTGAGTTGTTGTGGACCCCAACGAACAATGTAGATAGCGAACGCGTGTTGTCTCACAACAACACGGTGGTTACAGACAGACGGTGCAATTTGAAAAAAAGTCATGCCGAAGTATTGACAATGCTTTCGTTTAAACAATGAATTCATATTGTGAGTGAACCAAGGACAATAATTGCACTTCATAAACTTGGAATCCACGAACCTACTACGCTGGCGTAGCATGGGGAGAGGTGATACTCCCAGGTGGAGGATAGGGGGATCCTAACCGGCTTGCTGGCGGACTTGAGGGAAATAAAATACCTCTTGCGGACCAAACGCACAACCTCCTGCGGGTGGGGGATGCAGACGAAGAATACACCCACTGTATCTCCTGCCTGTAGTAAGAGGCAACTAAAAGGGGCGACCAAGGGATGATTGGATTAGAACCATGAAACTACTTGTGATTAGTATCACCATGGGTTGCTATTACTTGCGCGTAGTACCACTCTGTTAGGTACCAAATAGGTTTGTGATTAGTAGCAATCAGGAGCACCGTGCGGTCAGGCTTTTATGGTACCTGTGATTAGTAGCACTGTATGAGTGGCACCAGGGTTCTGGCTTGCCTATGATTAGTACCCCACTATATAAGGAAAAGCACGGGATAGTATGAGTCCATGTGGTTATTACACTTATGTGATGAAAACCATAGGTTTGCGTTGCCTGCAAATGATGCCGCTATGTGTGAAACACCATAGGTCTGTATTAGATGTGCGAATTTCATTACCTTGAGTAGTACCATAATGTGTGGAATACCGCGAGTCTAAGATACTTTTAATTAGTACCGCACCATGTCAAATACCATGGTTCTACTTTCCAAGCGATAAGTACCATTATGAGAGGCCGATGACCTATATTTTGGACCTCTTTAGCTTGCAAGCATCATCGATTCAGTATTGAGCTATAGAAGCACTCCCTTGGTCAGCATTACTATTGTTTTCAGTCAGTTTCTGAGACTGAGGCATTGCGGGTCGGCTCCACTGATTGTTTTTAACTTCATATCCATCCGTTCATTTTTCGTCCTCACGCTTTGCATTCTGGTCAGTGGAGGATTTTGGATTTTTATTTTGTCATTACATTTCGTCTCATTTCGTACCATCAGGGGCCGATGACCTAGATGTTAGGCCCCTGAAAACAACAAGCATCATCATCATCATCATCAAACTTGGAATCGTTAAAATTAATAACAACATGCGATTATTTTAACTTTGTAAATAGATGCTAATTTTGGAAAAAATAGATGCTAATTTTGCAACAAATAGATGCTTTTTTTTTTTCAGGTCCCTAGGTATTATAAAGCCAATTTTAAGTTAATGGTCATTAAACCCGCCGAAATAAAGAATAATTGTGCAGCTGAAAAAAATGCGGCATAACGAAAGCCAATATTCAGTCTCTAAAAATAGTCTAAAAATGCGTACTGTACAACAAATGATTTTACAAAGCACTTTTTGAGCCTGATTTAAATTTTTTGAAGGAAAACGTGGGGTTCGTCTTGGATTCGGAGAAATACGGTACTGTAATTTTTTCAGAATGAAATTAAACACTCACTTTCACGTAGTGTCGGATTTCAAAAAAATAAACAAGTAAGCCATAGTGTGGATATCATCCATGGAAACGCAAGTTTTGAACAAAGTAATTGTCGTTTCATACCGACTTTAATGTGTATGGGGGATTTTCCGACTTTTATACAAAATTCGGATATAATGACAATCCGCTATAGCGAGTAAATTTTCCGCCGTTATAAATTCTCGCCATTAATGGACTTCTACTATGTATGTAAATGTTAATCTATGAATGTATTACATCTCCTCCTAAACCACTGGTGCGATTTCAACGAAACTTAGTAAACTTATGACTAGAGATGTTAGAAAGTGTTTTTGTCCTTTTAGAGATTTGTTGATTTAAAAATCGAAATGTGTTTTGTGTTTTTTATATTCTCAGGGAAAAAAATGGTAAAATTGGAAAGCATTTAGGTTTGTACAATAAGTGCTTTTAAAAACATAAAATTAGTAAAATATAAAGTAGAAATGAAGATAGCAGGTTAACCATTAAATGTGGCTATGGAAGAATGGGAAAGCCCTTATAAGGAGTCACATTTTTATTTTACATTCACTTTCATGCAGCATCTTGAAACATATTTTAAATGAATATAAGTTACCTTCCTCAGTTTTATTGAAATAAATACTGTAGTGAAATCAGTGCCAGCCTGGGAGCGGAAAATCGATGATGATGATGATGCAGTGAAATCATTGAACATAGATCATGGTCAGTGTGTGAGCATTTGCAGCTTTGAATCATCACCTCCTATCACTTACTGTGAGACTATATTTTGAAAATGACCTTTGAGAATCCACATTTGAACATGGATATAACACACATTTCACCAGTTGCATAGTCTCAGTGTGCAAGCCTTAATCCCATGAGGATCTCTGGAATACAGTGTTTGCATAATCTTTTTGTTGCAGTTGGTTCTTGATGGCAGTGAGGTGAATGCTGTGAGCTTCTAATAACTCTTTGAGACTCCATCCTCTTAAAAAAAAGAAATGGGGCATTCTTCTTAAAGTGGAGCAGTTCTGTAGGAGATATGTTCTTAAATGCATGCCGAGGATCAAACAATGACCTGATGGCTTCTACAGCCTTCTTGGCTGGATCAGTGGTCCTTAAAGTCCTGATTTTTACTAGAGTTGATTGGGCAACATGCGTAAGCTTGGACTGAACCATTATATTGACTGGTTGACTTCTGCAAACATATTAAGCTGAGTACGAATATGGTAGCAGGATTGTCTAGTTTCTCTACTGCCGGGCTAAGTGGCTCAGTTGGTCCAGGCGCTGGCCTTCTGACCCCAACTTGGGAGGTTCGATCCTGGCTCAGTCTGGTGGTATTTTAAGGTTCTCAAATACGTCAACCTTATGTCTGTAGATTTACTGGCATGTAAAAGAACTACTGAGTGACAAAATTCCAGCACCTCAGTGTCTCTGAAAACTGTAAAAGTAGTTAGTGGGACCTAAAGCAAAAATTATTATGATTATTATTATTATTATTATTATTATTATTATTATTATTATTATTATCATCATCATCTTACTACGGTGTCATAGCAGGCGGAGACATGATACTCCGACATGGCGCATCCCAGGTGGCAAATAGCGGGCTCCTCACCGGCTTGCCAATGGGCTTGAGCGAAATAAAATAGTTCTCGCGGACCAAACACACAATAACCTCTGTGGTTGAAATCGGAGCTTGCTCCACTTAGGGTTCATTACCTTCGATAGTCAATAGGGTTCATTACCTTCGATAGTCAATATGGCAAAGTCTTTTAGGAAAAATAATTCCACCGTCCTGTTCAATCAGGCTTCAGGAGAAGGCTACTTCGGATTCGGTGGTTAGCCAACTGAGACAGCAATGAGTCGGAGCATTTGCAACCAACTTAAATTTAAGAGGATTAAACATCAACAAATTAACTACATTGCAACACACAATATTCATTCTCTTTGTAAAATTGGAAGACTTAAGAATTTTACAGATGAATTAGATAAACAAAAGATTTTAATAGTGGGCGTTAAGAAATGAGAAACATGATGGAAGAACCTTTTGAATCACAGGGCTATAGAATTTATAATAGGATACCTGACCAAGGAGTTTAGAATCAATGTCCCCAATTTGGAACAAGATTTGTAGTGAGTTTAAAAATAATAGATTCTATAATTGATTTTCAAGCAGTATCACCAAGAATTGCAACTCTCGCCTTTAACACATTGGAGACATATTTGAATGTGCTATCCTCCAGAAATCACAGGATTTTTAATGGTTTTTGAAATTTTTTCAATGCTAGGGTAAGCTATGATTATAACAACTTATGGAATATTTGAAAAGATCACTTTCTTCTGCATAAAAATGAGTTTTAATTATCATAATAGTGCAGACATTTGTAAATATAAATTTATGAAGATAAGTTTTACAAACGAAAAAAATCGGACGCAGCTATGGACACTAGTTCCGTTAATATTTCGAAATCTGTCTAATATTGTGGACACATCTTCTGAAAGACTAATACAGGTTCTAACCTACTAGGTCAATTGATACTGGTATCCTTGTTTACGACAAGTAATTTGCTTTCCCACTGTTCGTTGTTTGACGATGGGGTTGCATTGAGTTGCTGCAGGTCGTCATCTGTACACAGGGAATACCCACATTTTTAGGAAGCGGTATAAAACAGTATTATAGAACTCACTTCAGGAAGTGGTATAAAACTATGTTACACTTCACACCAATTTTAAATTAGCTCATTATCTACATTTACTTGCCTGAAGCGCCAGAATCGTAATGTTTTCTTAGTGTGTAATTGTTATCCTCACGTGGCGCGGCCCAGGTGGCGGATAGGGGGTCCTAACTGGCTTGCCGGTGGACTTGAGGCGTATCAAACACACAACCCCCTGTGGGTGGGGGATGCAGACGAAGAATACACCCACAGTATCCCCTGCCTGTCGTAAGAGGTGACTAAAAGGGGTGACCAAAGGATAATTGGATTAGAACCATGAAACTACTTGTGATTAGTACCACCATGCGGGGAACACCATGGGTCGCTATTACTTGCGCGTAGTACCACTATGTTAGTTACCAAATAGGTTTGTGATTAGTAGCATGCAGGAGCACCGTGCGGTCAGGCTTTTACAGTACCTGTGATTAGTAGCACTATATGAGTGACACCAGGGTTCTGGCTTGCCTATGATTAGTAACCACTATGTAAGGAACACCACGGGATAGTACGAGTCCATGTGGTTATTACACTTATGTGATGAAAACCATAGGTTTGCGTTGCCTGTAAATGTCGCCGCTATGTGCGAAACACCATAGGTCTGTATTACATATGTGAATTTCATTACCTGCATCCCTTTTTGCCCTAGAGTACCCTGATGGAGATGCCATGTTTCAACAGGACACCGCTCTGTGGTGGCACGCAGGTGGTTGGAGGAGCACTCCAGTGTTGTTACGACCATGGATTGGCCCTCCACATACCCCGATCTTAATCCGATCGAACATGTATGGGATGCTGTCGCTGCTGGTTTACACTCCATAAATCCCGCACCATCTACACAGGACAAATTGTGGGTAGCAGTGCAAGATACGTGGGTCCAGATGCCTCCAGAACGATTCCAACACCTTGTAGAGTTGATGCCTTGCTGTATTGCTGCCATTCTGAGGGGTTGTGGAGGAGCAGCTTGTTATTAACATCACATTCGGTGTCTTCCCATGACTTTTAGCCACTCAGTGTATTTGATTTGAGGGTTGCATCACTCTGCAGGTTGATAATGAGGCTCCTTATTAGTCTTGAGTCCGTAGTGACAGCTGCAATGTCCCAAGATCTGGACATTTAGCAGAATCTGTTCTGTACTATCAGAAACTGATAGTAGATGTTCGAGTGGTGTGGGTGATATCGTTATGGCAAAAATTATCATGAATGAAAATATCATTATTGATGACAGGCAGGCAGGTATTAGGTGTGTGATGTGAGATTCAGCTTGGAGGACTGCTTTGAGGCCTGTCGGATATGTGCAGGTACGTAAAAATCCATGAGAAAATCATGCCCGTATGGTATACAGGCATCGTCCACAACCAGGAAAGCGGGCAGGAATATGGGCATAGTATTGAAAGTGTTAACTTTACTAAAGTCATTTTTAGCATTGTAAGAGCACTTTTGAATTACAGTAAAACCTTGTTAATTCGAAGTCGTTGGGACTTGAAAATCGGACTTCGAATTACGTGATTTTGAATTAACCGCCAATTCGCAATTCAGAAGTACAAACTCTTGGCGCGTTACAAAATGTTCTAAGGTCCGTTACTGCATGCAGTTAACCTTGATTCAGTTTATACCTTTCATAAACCATGAACAAAGAACTATTTCCAAAGTGTATTCAAGAAGGTGCATTTACAGTATTCAAATAATGCACTTGGATATCTCACTGGCAAACATAACTTTACGCAACGAAAGGAAGAGAAAAAAAAAAAGCACGATTCAAAGACGAGGAGAAATTGTGCTGGCTCCCATTTGCAAGTACTTTATTTATTGGATTACTATACTGTATGCATTTTATATGCCTTGTATTTACGCAGAAAGTACCCGATGCCCTTAAAATTGAACTTTCCTATGACTCTATCCTTGTACGATTTCCCGCCATGGCACTTCTCTCGTACTTCAGAAATGTAAACACTTGCCACGTCACAATGTGTTCTAAGACCCATTAATACCTGCAATCACCTCGATTCACAGTTTAAACCTTTCAAATGCCATGGAAAGAACTATTTCCGAAATGTGTCCAACAGGGTGCATTTACAATGTTCAAATAATGAACTTGGATAAATTGCTGACAACATAACGTCACGCAACGAAAGGAAAAAAAAAACACAATTTGAAGACGAGGATAAATTATGCTGGTTCCCCTGTGCAAATGCATTATTTTTTGGATTTCTGTACTGTTTCCATTTGTAGATGCTTTGTACTAGCATGGATAGTGAGCAACGTCCTTAAAACATTGTGGCTTATCGAACTTTACTATGACGAGGGGATAAAGTTTCTTGCTTCCATGTTCATTGCAACGCACTACAATGACCCCCATCCCCGACCTTTGTACGATTCCCCGGCTGGCACTTTCTCCTTTAAAATCATAAGACCATTTGGGCTCGCATTAAAATAAAGCACTGCAGTTTCATCGGCAATGACAATATTGTTCGGTGCCTACGAATTTATTTTATGAGCCACGTTTATCGTCAACTGTCGGCATCGCCAGTGTTCGCGGATTCTGTTTTTCCGCTCACTGCCTGTTGCGTGATATTATGGCGTTCCTTAAAAGGTTGAATACAAAAGAATTCCGATTTCATTACACTTAGCAATCATGAAGCGCACTGTAGACCCACCGAAGTGAGTGTAAGTGCGGATAGCTACCCCTCCACGTTCCGGAACACGCGTTCTATTATGACGCGAATAAATTTCGATTTGAAATTACTCTGTAACATAACTTACTATTGTTTTAAACTGTAAAGGCAGTTTCAAATTAAAAGTCTTAATTTCGGTAATGGGGCCGACATTGTACTTCGAATTACGAATTGTCCGTATTTCAAATTAAACAATTTAAATAACATGCAAAACTGTATCTAATGTTTCCGGGAATGAGAGCTTCTTCGAATTAGGCGGGATTTTGAATTAACCGATTTCGAATTATCGAGGTTCTACTGTATTCTTCAAGCCATCAACACCCAGGCCTTAATCATCAGGATAGTTTTCCACCTTTTATAGCTCGCAGGACATTGTTCAACTTAGCATTTAATTTCTAATGATGGCAGTTTTTTAAGTCAGTACATGGTTTCTGGCAGGGGAAAAACTATTTCATTAAGGATGATATGCCTTCATAGCTTGACAGAAATGAGTGAAATTAAGTTTGGAAAGTGTTTCTTTTGAGCAAGAGTTGTGACCAAATGGCATTGAACCAATCTAGAAAATCAGGAAGATTTGGTTCAAGAGTTGTGACCAAATGGCATTGAACCAATCTAGAAAATCAGGAAGATTTGGTTCTTGAGGATATGGCTTTATCAACACAGTCTTGCTTTGAATGTTAGACTTGCTTGATTCAGGTTCAGAAATAAACATGTGCATCAGCCTTGTTAAATAGTTTATGTGCATGTATTCTGTTACCTTGTTTGTAGTTTAAGGAATTGTGATGCTTTTAGAACTTAGTGTATAGGAGCTTGGTTACTACAAAATCATTCTTGTTTACAGGTGATATAATCTCAGTTGTCGAGCATGGGATCATAGCCTGGTAATTAGTAATAATGCTTCACTTAGAGTTGCTGATGATATTGATCTTATTGTTTATTTTTGAGCCCTATCTGTGCCTTATGTCTTATCTTCAGAAGAAAGAGTTTTGCTATTACATATCTTTTGAAGGATGTTTGGCATATAAGTGGTTTGTCACCAGAAGAACAAAAGAACTGTGCAATGAGTTTAAAGAAGTTTGGTAGAGCAAGAAGGTACCAGTAAAGCAGCTAAGAGATACTACAGTGAAACTTTGAATTTACAATCTCTGATTTGACCTTTTCCCTGACCTTATGTCATAAAATGAAAGTCTGTATAATTAAGGCAAAACTTTCCTTGAACTTGCGTTTTCTTAATTTCACAATTTCCTTTTACTTGATGCCAAGAACCTGGAAAACTCAGTACAGTTATTATCATGTGCTTCATCAGCATCCCAAGCATATGATCATAACTGTGTTAAATTTCCCTGCATCTATCGTTCCTCGAACTATTGTTTTATATCATCGATCGTCAAAAACATATTTGTCCTCTGCCACAATTTTCCAGTATGGATCGATCAAACGTAAGAAGAATATACCCAAAAGTTTTTGAATTTAAAGAGACAGCTGAATACTCTAGCATATAATAGCGGCAACCTGTTACGCAAGAATGTACAAGTGATATGAGTTGCTAGTATTGAGCAAGGATTTCGTAGGCTGGAGTGCTGTGCTCAGGTTGTTCACGGGCAACCTCACTAGGTGCCTCCTGGCGCCAACGCTTCTCCTCGACCCACTGACTGGCCCCTAGAAGTAATCTTATTTACAAGAATTAAAACGGAGGCACTGTAAAACTCAAATTTACCACCATTTTCTGTGTTGCTATTGGCTGGCTAGGGCTACCAGTTTAGTTGAAAATGAGAAAATTGCGCAGTTTTAAATAGTCACGGCGTGCGCCGGGTACCTTTAATTAGTCACAGGGTTACTAATCGCATTGTACCTTGTGATGTGTGTGGGATGCTTAGAGGCCTGTTGACCAATTCGATGCCCCCTGCCCAGTTGTCTAGTTACAAACCGGACCTAACCAAGGCAGACCAATAATCTTTTCACTAGCCTGGTCTTGAAACTAATTCCTAAGTTGGCAACATTGCTTAGCCCGCTGTGACATCGTTCGAGGCGCGACACGTTGAATTTCTAACCTCTGTGACGTCATCCGAGCCTCACCATATGGAATCTCTATCCTCTCGTTCGTGTAGGGTCTACAGAATCTTTACCAAAATACAGGCTATCACCTTAATATCCACGTATATCATTAATTTGCAATATAAGAACTGACCTTGAAGATTTTCCAGTTACTACGAAATATAAGGAAAAGTGAAACGAAACGATGTAAAAGTCGTGCTTTTTATTTTCATTTTGTATATCATGATTGCAGTGGTTTGATGCCGTAACGAATAGTATGAGCATGTCTGGCTGCATGGCTAAATGGTTAGCACGTGTTGGCCTTCACTTCAAGAGGTCACGATCTGTTCGGGTATTTTAACTTTCGTTGGTTACTTCCGACAGTTCGGGGGCTGTGTGTGCGCACCGACTTACGCATTAGGATTCATCTTAGTTAGAGCCTCATTTTCGTAAGCGCGTAGATCACCTATTACGTGACAACTAGAAAGATCCGAACCTGGCTTCGGAAGCCACACGCAATTATTATTATTATTATTATTATTATTATTATTATTATTATTATTATTATTATTATTATTACAAGACAAATGTCCAAATACAATCCCGGTACCCATATTTTATTATTTTGCTTTTCCCCTAATTTATATGTCACTCGCATTTATAGTTTTCCTGCATCCATTGTCATTTTCACCCTCCCCCTTGAAAAAGATGCATCGAGGTTTTACTGTAATATAATTCATGTAATGTTTTAATTAATGCTATAAATTGCAGTGTTACATGAATTGTTTTCTGACTTATTTCCACTACCTTTTACTTGTCTCAAAAAATCCAATGTGTGTCTTTTTAAATAATGATTTTAGCGATTCTAGTTAAATCACGAAAAGAAGCAAATGGAAGGAAATACATGCTCTTATAATGTGAATGAGCAGAGAATAAACAAGTGACAGAATTATCAGGAACCAGGTATATAGATAAGATGACTGATGTTGTTAGCCTACTAAATCTATTATGTGAAAATCATTACAACAAACAAGAGGGAACATAAAGGGAAGAAAAAAATAAGAATAATACGAGGCATAGTCAAACATGCAATCTCCCCAACAAACGTTCATAATGACATACTTGAGACTGGGGTCAAAACATGGATATTCGGACTGCAGGTCTCACTTTCACTCTGTTGATGCAACACAAACCATACATCATGAATATCATTAACAACAGTAACATTGCACTCCATCATCTTACTCTCCATATTTCCATGGCACGCAAATGGAAGGCTGGCAAATTCCATGTTACCTAAACCAACAGAAATGAATGCTGTACCGACACGAGAATATTACCGTCTAGCCATTCATAAATGAAGGGGACACGGGAAAAAGGGGGAATGTCATATCTTCTACAAACTGAGATAATTAAATTTGAAAGTTTCAACCTTTAATACTGTCTACAATAATATATGTACATAAAGTATTATATTATGTAACGTTAGCCTAATGTATTGGTATTGTAAATAGATAATAATGAAAATATAGAATTAAGTTTTATGAAGCATTGAGTGACATCGTAGTCAGGGTAAACAGCAAGGATAGAATAGTGCTAATGGGCGATTTCAATGCGAGAGTTGGGAATAGAACTGAAGGATACGAAAGGGTGATTGGTAAATGTGGGGAAGATATGGAAGCTAATGGGAGTGGGAAGTGTTTGCTGGACTTCTGTGCTAGTATGGGTTTAGCTGTTACAAATACATTCTTCAAGCATAAGGCTATTCACCGCTACACGTGGGAGGCTAGGGGTACCAGATCCATAATAGACTATATCTTAACAGACTTCAAATTCAGGAAATCTGTTAGGAATGTACGAGTTTTCCGGGGATTTTTCGATGATACAGACCACTATCTGATCTGTAGTGAACTAAGTATCTCTAGGCCTAAGGTAGAGAAAGTGAAATCTGTCTGCAAACGAATAAGGGTAGAAAATCTCCAGGACGAGGAAATTAGACGGAAGTACATGGATATGATTAGTGAGAAGTTTCGAACAGTAGACATTAAGCAGGTTCAGGATATAGAAAGTGAATGGGTGGCATATAGGGATGCTGTAGTAGAAACAGCCAGGGAATGCCTTGGAACAACTGTGTGTAAAGACGGGAAAAGGCGAACATCTTGGTGGAATGATGAAGTGAGAGCAGCTTGTAAACGTAAAAAGAAGGCTTATAAGAAATGGCTCCAAACAAGGGCCGAGGCAGATAGGGAGTTGTATGTAGATGAAAGAAACAGAGCGAAACAAATAATTGTTGAATCCAAAAAGAAGTCATGGGAAGATTTTGGTAACAACCTGGAAAGGCTAAATCAAGCAGCAGGGAAACCTTTCTGGACAGTAATAAAGAATCTTAGGAAGGGAGGGAAAAAGGAAATGAACAGTGTTTTGAGTAATTCAGGTGAACTCATAATAGAATCTTGGTGTGGCTATAAGCGAAACATTGAACTGGTCGCAACATGTGATGAAAGTGTGCCAAAAGGTATATCAAAGCCTGCATCCTCTGAAGCGGTTTAAAAATATATTTCCTCGGTCCTTGAAAATAAAGCTCATTCAATCACTCTTGTTTCCAATTCTCGAATACTGTGATACAGTTTTTATTGATATCAATAACGAGCAAAGCATGAGACTGCAACGTGCCCAAAATGCATGCATCAGGTATGCATTCGACATACAACCATACGCCCATGTATCCCCATTCTATACACAATTATCTTGGTTACGACTGAATGACAGACGTAGACTCCACGCAACTACTTTGGTGTATCAAGTGCTTTCTGAAAACACTCCTCCTTACCTATCCACCAGATTTCGCTACCTTAGTTCCCTGCACCTGTTCAATACCCAGTCAGGCTGTACGCTAGAAATTCCTGTGCATCGAACCGCAACCTACAATAGATCGTTCACTATCACCGCCACGAGCTGGTGGAATGAACTCCCCAATGACATCAGGGAAGCTAAATCTAAGACAAAATTTAAAATCCTTTGCCAGCGTCATCTTTTAAGCACTTCCAGTCTTTCTTGAGTGTGAATGGGATGCATGAATGAGAGTGAATATGGTTGTTTATTGCAATGTGTTCCTGTATATAATTTAGTTATACTTTACTCACCTTAGTTTAGTTAGTGATACTTAAGTTGCTTTAGTTATACTTTAGGTTGTAAAGATTTCATATGTTTAAATTTTATGTAAAATATACATTGTATATACATGAAGTGGTTAAGTGTAAGAAAGGGCCGGGAGCCCTAACTTCGCCACAATAAAGACGCTTTAATAATAATAATAATAATAATAATAATCCCAGGGAATCACTGGAGAGGTAGAGGGAATATTTTGAACATCTTCTCAATGTAAAAGGAAATCATCCTGGTGGTGTTGTGAACAGCGAAGCTCAAGGGGAGGAGGAAAATGATGTTGGTGAAATTATGCTTGAGGAAGTGGAAAGGATGGTAAATAAACTCCATTGTCATAAAGCAGCAGGAATAGATGAAATTAGACCTGAAATGGTGAAGTATAGTGGGAAGGCAGGGATGAAATGGCTTCATAGAGTAGTAAAATTAGCGTGGTGTGTTGGTAAGGTACCTTCAGATTGGGCAAAAGCAGTAATTGCCCCTATCTATAAGCAAGGGAACAGGAAGGGTTGCAACAACTATCGAGGTATCTCACTGATTAGTATACCAGGCAAAGTATTCACTGGCATCTTGGAAGGGAGGGTGCGATCAGTCGTTGAAAGGAAGTTGGATGAAAACCAGTGTGGTTTCAGACCACAGAGAGGCTGTCAGGATCAGATTTTCAGTATGCGCCAGGTAATTGAAAAATGCTACGAGAGGAATAGGCAGTTGTGTTTATGTTTCGTAGATCTAGAGAAAGCATATGACAGGGTACCGAGGGGAAAGATGTTCGCTATACTGGGGGACTATGGAATTAAAGGCAGATTATTAAAAGCAATCAAAGGCATTTATGTTGACAATTGGGCTTCAGTGAGAATTGATGGCAGAATGAGTTCTTGGTTCAGGGTACTTACAGGGGTTAGACAAGGCTGTAATCTTTCACCTTTGCTGTTTGTAGTTTACATGGATCATCTGCTGAAAGGTATAAAATGGCAGGGAGGGATTCAATTAGGTGGAAATGTAGTAAGCAGTCTGGCCTATGCTGACGACTTGGTCTTAATGTCAGATTGTGCCGAAAGCCTACAGTCTAATATCGTGGAACTTGAAAATAGGTGCAATGAGTATGGTATGAAAATTAGCCTCTCGAAGACTAAATTGATGTCAGTAGGTAAGAAATTCAACAGAATTGAATGTCAGATTGGTGATACAAAGCTAGAACAGGTCGATAATTTCAAGTATTTAGGTTGTGTGTTCTCCCAGGATGGTAATATAGTAAGTGAGATTGAATCAAGGTGCCGTAAAGCTAATGCAGTGAGCTCGCAGCTGCGATCGACTGTATTCTGTAAGAAGGAAGTCAGCTCCCAGACGAAACTATCTTTACATCGGTCTGTTTTCAGACCAACTTTGCTTTACGGGAGCGAAAGCTGGGTGGACTCAGTATATCTTATTCATAAGTTAGAAGTAACTGACATGAAAGTAGCAAGAATGATTGCTGGTACAAACAGGTGGGAACAATGGCAGGAGGGCACTCGGAATGAAGAAATAAAGGCTAATTTAGGAATGAACTCGATGGATGAAGCTGTACGCATAAACCGGCTTCGGTGGTGGGGTCATGTGAGGCGAATGGAGGAGGATAGGTTACCTAGGAGAATAATGGACTCTGCTATGGAGGGTAAGAGAAGTAGAGGTAGACCAAGACGACGATGGTTAGACTCGGTTTCTAACGATTTAAAGATAAGAGGTATAGAACTAAATGAGGCCACAACACTAGTTGCAAATCGAGGATTGTGGCGACGTTTAGTAAATTCACAGAGGCTTGCAGACTGAACACTGAAAGGCATAACAGTCTATAATGATAATGTGTGTATGTATGTATGTATGTATGTATGTATGTATGTATGTATGTAAGTTTTATAATTGAAAAAAAATTTGGAAAATGAAGTAAATACACATTTGTCACGAAATTAAAGGGGAATGTCAGTCTTATGAACACATTATCACGGAAAAAGAGGGTTGTGTCACTTTAAACAAAACCTAACAAATAACCTGTCAGTTAATAGTAAGAATGTGTATCAATGAATGATATTCGCTCTCGTCCACAAAATGATCTAAGGACGTGCAGATCAGAAAATTTTGCTGTAGAGATTGGATGTAAACCTGAAATAGAAATAAGTTACATATTTAAAATCTCAATCTTGCCAGCATGCTTGCTAATGTAGAACAACTTCATGTACAATAACTCTTCCACTTACGTTCATAATATGCCTCTAGAAGAACAAACTCACTAACTGGTGTTTCTGGGAAGTGTGGAGTTGATTTTGGAGCATTTACAACAGGTCGTTCCCAATGGCCATTGTAACTGTCTCTATATTCCATGAATCATGGATGCTCAATGGAGATGACAAGTTCCCTTATAGGTCTTGTTTTAAAAGGGCAAACTTTTCTGTACAAGGGAATAAAATACTTGGTCCATAGACGAATCATTAGTTGATCAACTTCGATTACATGGAAAGGGTAGGGCTTATTTCTGGCACTTCTAAAATGATCCGCCCAGTCTTCTGGCATTTCAGCTGCAAATTTCTGATTAATTAGTGCCATGTTTCTATCGCACTCTAAGTACGAGTGCCCACGAGTTGGAAATACTATTTTCACAGACTCGAGGCGTTTGGCATGATGTACTATAAAGTGGAGAAATCTGAAAACAGTCCAGTTCTTGTTCTGTCCACAAGCAGAATCACAGAAGATTGTCAAGTGTTTTATCTCGTCCCCAAGTTCACAAAATATAAAATGATGTAACACAGAACACACTTAATCTGCTGCTTTATGTGAAACTGTCTCTGGATATGTATAGAATACCGAGTGTCCACTGGACAAAACATGTATATTGAAGGAGAACAGTGACAGCTGTCTATGGTAACCACATTGTTAGTGGATAAATTAGGTATGCATAAATTTTTTTGGAAATCCATTGCTATTGCCACATACCAAACTGACATTCCCCTTTTGTTTCTTGTTCTGTGGTGACATTCCCCTTTCATCAATTATAGATGTATTCTTAAACTTGTTATATTTCCGTGACAATTCCCTTTACTTGGTTGTACATTGTCTTAAACTATTCTCCTGACCATAAAACATATATGGGTAATGATAATTCATTTTTTGTTTTACCTAGACATTCCCCTGTTTTGCCGTGTACCCTTCAAATGCTTGAAAGTCCCCAACACCAAAATTTTGGTAGAAGGGTAGAAATTGCATTAATCAATAATCACACCAAAAGCGCATCTACCGAGCAAGTTTGCTATGAGGTTAGAGTTGCATAGCTTGCATTTAATTGAAGGATGCTGCTGATTGAATTCTTTATGGAGATGGAGTTGAAAGGATGCCTTCCTTTCTTAGATGTTCTAGTAAGAAAGAAACTGGACAGCACATATGGTACACTGTCTATCCTAAACCTATCCACACAAATCACTATATTTGTGCAGATACTCACCACTATCTAGCACAAAAATAGGGCATTCTCATGACACTCACGACGAGGGTGAAACTAATTTGTGAGCCATTAAATATCCACGAGGAGATGGATACACTGTCACGTTCAGGGGTAATGATTTCGACAATGTTCAAATTCATAGAACTCTGCATCCCAGAGGAACGACTCACAGAATGAAGAAGTGAAGGAAACTGCGTATCTTCCTTTGATCTACAATACCACAGATCAAATTGCCAAGGTCCTCTGCAAGAAAAAAGTACAAACTGTGTTTGGCACCATCACAAAAATTGCTCACAAGTTAGGTAAAAGCACAGACATATTGTCCCCACTATTACACCCTGGGGTGTACAAAATTCCCTGTACTTGGAGGAAAGTATACATTGGTCAAACATGCTGGTCCATTGGTACTCTTATCAAGGAACACCAACAAAATATCCATCTCAACCAGCTAAACAAGTCAGCAGTAGCTTAGCACACCCTATCAAAGGGTCATGATGTCATGTTCCAAGATGTTTGAGCTCTTGCCCACACTAAACACTATACAGGTCTAGGATTATATGAGAAGCTATGGAAATAACGTAAAAATCCTAACAATTTCAACAGGTCAGTTAAACACAGCAAAATTTCGTTAAGATATTTCTGCAGGGGACAAGGAAAAAGAACTTGTTAAGAGAAAAAATGTACTACTGAATACATGAATAAAAACTATCCAACAGGGATATGGAAATGCCAGATACGATTTTTTTCAGACATGACAGCATTTTACGCAGTGTATCCGCGGGTACAACTGCCATTTCTAAAGTTGAGAGGAGAATATTAAAAGGTGTGAAAAACACGAGAAAACAAATATGAAAAGCGTGTTCTGCTGAGGATTATAAAATAACAATGCACTAAAATGTGTGAAAAACACCAGACAGCAAAAATATGAAAACATTTGCACAAGGGGCCATGAAAATATAAAGTAGTATTGCAGGTCACACTCCTTTTAAAACAAATGGTAGTAGAAGTTTTTTTATTTCAGACCATTATTTTCGGGTCACACTCTTAGACTATGAATTTGAGGCCACACTCGACTGTGTGCAACTTGTGACTTTGGTGGCCATTTTGAAACTGAAAAACTTTGATTTGAGGAACTCGATTGACACAGTGTAAACTGGAAGGTGCGAGTTTCGCATTACCTCTTAATGCTTAAAGATGCGGGTGCCAGTCCACTTTTGGATAGATTTTAATTTTGTCTTCATTAGTAAGGAATTTCACAACTTTCTCCAAATCCATAACTAGGCTGTCACTAGACAACTTTGCACCACGCTAGTCAACTTCAGATGATTATGTTTCTAATCCAGATGTAGGCTATCAGGCGACAAATATATGCTACCCTTCACTGCACCACTTAACATAAAATCAATTTCTAATTTCTGAATGGAATGCAATATACAAGCACAAGAAAGCTCACTGTGTTATTCAGCAATCTTGCTGCTAACCAGCAAGAAAAACTGAACACTTTCGAGACTTACAGCTTGCTTCCTGAAGGTGCAACTTGTCCTGTGAAGGTCAGTAATTCAAGGCCTTTTCCCTTTATCACACAACTGTAGCGAGGGCTACTTCTTACTCGAGTCGGAAATCACGTTACTTTCACAAGGGATGACAACATTTTCAGTGCTAGGAGAAATGTGATCATACTAAGTGGTAATAACAAAAATTCATGACACGGTGAGCAAGGTATTTGTATATCAATTTATTACGAGGAGAAGTGGGACTTCTAGTGACAAAGGAGAGTAACACTTACTATAGACCAACGTAAAGCATTCTTAAATTCAAACCTTCATTATTAGAGAAACCTTGCTCATGAACAGACAGAATTTTCTTCTTAAGACACAGAGCCAAAGTTCTTTGTGAAATGTATATAATTTTACCTTGTTTTATGATATGGCAAAAGCTCAGAAGTTTATTACCATGTCTACAATTTTCTGTTGCATTCTGTATATACATACAAAACATGTTTACAGAAAAATGTCATTACTGTACTTTTAATGAATTCTTTCATAATACAGCTTTTTCCCTATTCATTTAGATGACTTGCTTAACCCTCTCCCTTGGATCTTTGAGGCTACTCAAATACAACTTTCCAGACATCTTTTTTTTTTTTTTTTCAACACCAGTAATTTGGAGCAAACGTTTGAACAGTAATAAATATAAAACTACTACTATGTACATACCTGTAATTTTTATGAGGAATGAATCTAACTTCTGGCATAGGAAAATTAACATTTCACTGACCAAAATTGGGCAGATTAATTCTGACAGATTAAAATAATTTGGAAAATTTATAGCGGGCGATTTGAACAACCGGAGAGGCGTAACTTATAGTTCAAATATAACGGTTTTGTTTTTATTTCTAAGGGCATATTTAATTTTTAAAAGATTATTTTCACTATAATACAAATTATGTACTTGTAGGTTCCCATTCTTGATCCTCTTAATTTTTTTTGCTTCATTTTCGCGTACTGTTTTGTATTTTCTGCCGAAAGTTGAAGAAAGTCCTCTAAAAAATGCAATGAAAACTAGTCGAATACACTTGATCATACCAGTAAGTTGTGGAAAACACCTTGATATTCAGTGAAGGGATCGGCTGCGATATAATCCAGATTAGACTATTTTACAGGCGTAGACCTAATTCATTGAGATATCTTCGCCGGCAGAGGTCCATCATCTTCCTGCATTTAACACTCCTCTTCTTCAAATCCTTCAATTTCTTTTTCAAAATCACTACCACCACTGCTGTAGCTATCACTGTCATTGATATAACCTCCTAAATCAACACATTCGTCCTGCAGATAGGGTATTTCCTCATCAGCAACACAACCCACCGCTCACCATGCCGCCATTTCTGTTCTCATCGAGTGCGACCTTGTTGCGATACGTGCGTCACATCTTTCCAAAGGCATTTTAACTACTATCCAACGATTACTAAACTTTATGATTCATAACAATCTTTTCTAAATACTCCGTGCTGTGAGGGCCAGTAGTTAACTGGCCAGTAGACTGATCAAATTCACCAAAAGATGGCAGAAGTATACACTCCTAAAACACAGGTATGTCCTAGTACAATATGACAGAATGCGATTCTTTTTTCGCTATGACTTAGTATCATATATTAGTGAGGGGTTAACAAAAAAAAAACTGGAATATTCTTTTTGCATAAACTAAACCTGCTATAACCACTATTCTATGTTGCCATGTAGCTGGTAATACTGTTAAATATAATACTGCATATACAGAACAGTGCATACAGTCTTTTTCAGCTTATGTATAAAAGTTTGTGGTGATGAGCTTCTTAGATGATAACAAAATAAGTTGTTCATTGCTAGACATTAGGATGCGTTGGACTTTATATAAAATAATGGTAACTAATTTATTCTTGATCACTTTTATTCAGATTTTTTAGTTAAAGGGGAGGAATTGTAACAACATTGATGCCATGCACTGCCCCCACTTCTCCACAACTGCACAGCAGGTAGTGCTGTAAGGGTTACCAACAGGTGGTGATACGCCATGTGCAAGACATAGGTTGCCCGTGTGGAGGAATGGGGAACAGCTGCAGCTCCACTTACCTCGCTGCCATTTTCCTCACTAGTCACAACCTCAAATGAGTATTCAAGACTAAGATTGGATTAGCTAGTTACATCCGTGCACACTAAAGATAATAATAATAATAATAATAATAATAATAATAATAATAATAATAATAATAATGCCAGGATGCCACTGTTGACAGATACATTGAGGAGGACATAATGCATTTCTCCATTTTTTTCAAATTGCACATTTCTGTTTTGTTCTGAGTTGTCTGTGCCCCTCCCTCCCCCTTAAATCTCTCATGCCTCCCTCCCCCCCTCCCCCTGTGGGTGGGGGCGGTAGAATAACACCCACGGTATCCCCTGCCTGTCGTAAGAGGCAACTTAAAGGGGCCCCAGGGGCTCTGAACTTCGGAGCGTGGGTTGGCGACCACGGGGCCCTCAGCTGAGTCCTGGCATTGCTTCCACTTACTTGTGCCAGGCCCCTCACTTTCATCTATCCTGTCCGACCTCTCTTGATCAACTCTTGTTCTTTTCCGACCCCGACGCTATTAGGTTTGCGAGGGCTAGGGAGTATTTCATTTTCATGCCCTTCGTGGCCCTTGTCTTTCTTTGGCCGATATCTTCATTTTTCGAAGTGTCGGATCCCTTCCATTTTTTCCCTCTGATTAGTGTTATATAGAGGATGGTTGCCTAGTTGTACTTCCTCTTAAAACAATAATCACCACCACCACCACCACCCTCCCCCCTCCCCAATGCTCTCCCAGTTTGGGAATCTTTACTTTCTCTAAAGATATAATGTAACCATTAAGTCTGGGTGTTAATACAGTTTTTATTTTTTCAATTCAGTTTTTGGTTAACCTAAACATTCAACTGCAAAATACTTCTTCTTTCAGACTATTTGTTCACTTTCAAAAAGTACTGAAAGAAACAGATCTTTATGTATGGAGATTATCCCTCTGTGGGTAGGGGAAACAGACGAAGAATACACCCACAATATACTCTGCCTGTCCTAAGGGGTGACGTAGGTACGGAAATGGGTTGTAGCTGTGGTATCATGAATTGTATCCACTGTGGATGGGAGGATCTGTATACATCCACAGGTAATCCCTGCCTATATTATAAGGCATCTAAAAGGGTCATGTGGCCATCGGTCTCTCTTTGGTTGTAGACCGATCAAACTTTGATCTGCATGCTGCTTGGGGAAGGGCCTCTTACGTTTGCGATTATGCTCAAGAGCCCAGATCGTATCCACAACCCGTCGGGTGGGAACGCCAAGTACTTTGCAGTAGTGTCCACCTGACAGTGCAGGTCCTCGCACAGCCGAATGACAGAGAGTATTAATATTAATTTAATGCTATTTATTTTTACTGTGTATTGTTATCACACTCTGTATGGGGTACATTCTATTGCAGCTGATTTAAGGAAGGGAGTCCTGGTGCTCATTGCCTCAGCCCATATTAGGCATCAGCCTTTATCAGACCCCGGATAATACCTGCTATGACCAGGTGAGTAGGTATTGCCTTGGCTGCTTGGTTCAACTACAGAGGCCCCTGATCGGAGTTGGTGGCATTCAGGGAGGATCTTTCCAGACATGGCCAGAAGCAGACTTCAAAAGCCAGTGCAGGATGGTCTGCCACTCTAGTCTTTAACCTTTGAGTCCTTCAGGGGGAGCAACATCTTCAGAACAAGCGTAGTGTGAAAGCATGCAATCCAGCTTCTGTAGGTTCGTGATTGCTAGCAGAACCGATGGGCAAGATTTTAAGCTGGTGAAGTCTAATTTATTCTGTAGACACATCAAAGGTGTCTACCAAACAAAATGTGCAATGGTAGCTTGTTATTGAAGACATGCACTGGAGTTTAGGCTGATTAGTTGCTCAAGAGCGACCATTTTGGCGATATCTCCTTCAAAGTTAAGGAATACAAAACCTTGAAACTGGTTTGTGGAGTCATCTTAAAACTGCGAGTTGATTCTTAACACTGACGATAAGCTGATGGAAGACATGAAGAACTGTGGCATGACACATGCCCGGTGAATTACACACAGTCAGTGGCAAAGACATTGCCACTGGTGCTTACAGTGTCTCCTGTAAGCTGTCAGTGTTACCAGAGAAAGTCAGGGTAACTACCTATCGTTGTGATGTGAGGCCGTATATCCAGCCTCCCATGCGGTGTTGTAACTGCCAGAGATTCAGACTCGTTATCTCGTTTGAATTACTCTATGTGGTACATGTGGAAAAGAAGCTCATGGCGTGGAACAGTGCATGCCTCCAAACATGTGCACCAACTGCCCTGGTCTTCATTCTCCTCGCGTTAGAAACTGTTCTCTCTATCTCAGTGAGATGATTCAGGAGAGCAACACCCCGGATGGTCTCTCATACTGGCAAGTGCAGTGTAAGTTCAATTCCATGAATGCTTCCTTAACGCAGATAGATTATAGCATTATTACACAGTCTGTCAAGTTCGTTGTTCATTCCAGTAACATGATCTGTGAAAATTGCTGCACGCGAGTTGGTAGTTGCTCCTGTGAGCAAGGCTGGGAGCACCCGGCCTTTGACCACAAAGAAGCCTGTGCTGGCTAAGAAACCTAAGTTGGCATAGCAGGGAACAAAACAAGTCTCCCTCCCCGAAGAGCTAGGCAAGAGCCGTGCGGATGCGGCATCTCCCAGCCCACCTAAACAAGAAAAAGAGGCGAGGAAGGCAGAAGCCCTTACCAAGCGCTTCCCCAGCCCTTGTGCAGAAGGGGAATCATGACCTCCATCTGGAGGGTATGCATCAGCATCAGCAGATCCATCTGCTATGAAACCTTTGCACTCCCATCGTAAGCAGATATAGACGTTGGTGTTTAGGTTAAAAAGCATCTCGCCGCCTACAACTTAAATACATTTTTTAGTAAGTCCACACTATAGCACTGTTACAGTGGAATTGTAATGGTTATGACAATCTTCTGACTGAGGTGCACCATCTAATCAGTCAGTTTGCAGCAAGTATAGTCTGTATTCAGGAAACTAATCTCAGATCAAGTCATCATACGGTCCTGTGAAATTTTAGACTATACTCGACAGACTAGGATTTTGCTACCTGGTGGCATTGGTTTTCTTCACTTATTCTGATACCTAAAGCAAAGTGGTTCCACTATGAACCCAGCTGGAGATAGTAGCGGTTTCGTTGCCTTTCATATCTATAGTTAGTAATGTTTATTTCCCACCAGGCCAGCCTCTCAATATATATAATGTAATTGACCTTATTCTCACCTCCTTTCCTTTCATTGGAAAATTTTCATGCCCATCACCCTTTAGCGACCTCTAAAATGCCTTGCGCCAGAAGTAGGGAGTTTGAGAAGTTGATAGGAGAGCTGGATTTATGCATTTTGAATACAAAAGAACCGATACATTTCAGTGAGATATAGATGTTAATTCCCATAGGGAACCTGAAATATTTGTCCCGAATTTCACTGTAGCGCACAGTTCCTTCTTGTGCATTGATGTTAGTCTGTGCAGCTGTGCGCTTGTTCCCCTGCTTCAGTGGGATGTACATGATGACCTCTGTAACAATGATCATTTTCCCATTATTCTTACTTGGTTGAAAGAGAAATCCATCAAGGATTCTCCCCGATGGATTCTAAAACTTGCTGATTGGCCGAAGTTCACATTAGCTGTCTTTAACAATCTGAATAGCTGGAGCGTAGACGATATTACCCATATAACACAAGTTGTTCTTGCTGCTGCTGAGGTGTCCATTCCGTCTTTATCTGGGACTCCTCGATGAAAACTTGTTTCTTAGTGGAACGAAGAAATTGCAGCAGCTATAAAAGAGACATGACACTTATAAACGCTATCATAGACAGCTTACTGTGACCAACTTCATAACAGTTAAGAAACTCCGAACCAAGGTGCAAGTCCTTATTCGACAGAGTAAGAAAGCTTCATGGGAGAGATGTGTCATCAGTGACATCACATATAGTCATCTTAAGTATGGAGTAAACTTCGATGTATTTTGGGTGTGCAAGGTCCATTCTTAGTACCAGGAATTTCCATTGCAGGCAGTATGCTCATTGATTCACTCACGGTCGCTTATCATCTGGCAAGTCATTTGACAGATGTCTGTTTCTGGGAATTAACCATCCTGATCCTTGCTCTGAAGCAGGAGGCAGAAGGCCATCATCTGTGTTTTGCCACTCACACTTTAGAGGATTGAAACGTGCCCTTTATGGAGTGGAAACTCTGCAGCGCCTTGGCGCTTTGCAAGGATGCAGCTTCCAGACCAAATATTGTCCATAACCAAATGTTGAAACACTTCAGCGAGGATAGCCTGTTGTATCTTATTGGGATGTTCAACCGATTCTGGGTGAGTTTCGATCATAGTGACAAGAGAGTATAGTAATTCCCCTCCTCAAGCCCGACAAAGATCCTACGTATGCAGGAAGTTGCAGACCTATTTGTCTCACCAACTGTCTGTGTAAACTATTTGAGATGATGGTGAATCGACGACTTTTGCGGTGTTTGGAGAAAAGAGGACTTTAGACAGAGTACCAGTTGGTTTTTGTGTGTATACAGAAATCTTTACAAAAATTGTTCATTTTGTTATGTTATTGTTTAATTGATTTAGAATTTCTTTTTTTCCAGTGCCTACGAAAGGTGGCTAAGTTTATTGTGGAACAGAATGAACGAGTCTACGCTCCACGAGGTCTTCTCATCACAGATCCTACAGAGAGAGGACTTAGAGTTGTATCCTTTAGTTATTGCTACCTTCTTCTCTTCTTCAGAACTTAACAGTTTGTGGGTGGTATTGTATTATTATTATTATTATTATTGTTATTATTATTATTATTATTATTATTATTATTATTATTATTATTATTATTATTATTATTACATACCTGCCAACCCCTCCGATTTACCCGGAAACTTTCAGTTTTTTAACTTGTCTTCCGATTTTCCGATTTATTTTTAATTCTTCCTATTTTTGACCAATATAATCTCCAGTACAGTCGATACTCTTCCCTAGGATAAAGGATAAATTCTTATGTGCTTGTGTAATTTACCCAACCTCATTTTCAAGCGTTTTTATTTGATGCTTTATTTCGTGAGTGTATCATCCGTCGCCTTCATGTATCGTGTTTCGTGCTCGGTAAGCAGCATGTGTGCTGTACGACTGGGGACTCGGGACAGCAATCGTCCTACAAGCTAGAGAGGCTCGCGAGCGTTAGCGACTCAGTTAATCGGGACGAAAGACTGAGTTTTTTATTGTGTGGTTTGCGCACTATTAACATCGTTTCTGTGTGTAATTTTGTTGGAATTGTATGCCACGTGTTTTTTCTAGCGGTTCTGTGCTTTTCCCCGTGTCAAAGTCGTATGTTAATAATGTATGAGACATACTTATCTGTTTTGAATGTGCTAGTTTCGCGTATTTCACTGCATTTTTGTTTATTTTTACTTTATAAATTTAATGAGTTGAATGTATTTCAGGGAGTTGTGTTGGTGACAGTTTCTGGTATTTTCTCTTCACGTTATGGCCAAAAAACATAACAAACGTTATCTCCAAGTGTTCAGAGATACCTATAAAATTAAATTTCTGTTCATTTTACAGTATAATAAAGGAAACTATTATGCAAATCACCTCGGGAGATAAATTTTATTTCGAGTTATCAAAAATTCGAGATATAGGGAATACTGTTTTTTAGCATGTATAGCACATAATTGAATCATATGTATCTAGAGGCTTTTACTGAATACATTATGTTTAACGGTACTGGTACTTAAAAATATACAAAGAAACTCTATTTTATGGCATCACTTTAAATAACTTTTATTACCGTATAGTAATTTTTTAGAAGACAGGATACAGTACATACAGTAGTGAAATAAGAAACATAGCTCTGTTAACATGTTTGGAAAAAATCCGCTAGTCTCTTCTGTTTGTTGTGGTTAACCTTTCCTCCATTCACATTGAAACTTTTCATCAATACCACGCAGCTGAGTTTCGTAAATGGAGCTTGTCATCCGTGACTTCTGGGCTTGCTTTCGTACGTGACCGGTGATTGACACCCGAGAAATGGCGAGGATTTGCCGATTACTAGAAGCTCGAGTTTTCCCATCATATTAGTTTCCAGCTTCAATGGAACCCTTTCTTTACTTGTGAGCTGTTCCTCACAAACCGCAGATGCCGTATTACACAGTTAATGTTGCACAAAATTAGAGTTATAGAGTATTTTTTGCTTCAAGGGAGGAGATGTTTGCTTCGAGAAACCGAGAAATTCGTATAACCGAATTTCGAGAATAGAGAAATAAATACACGTGAAGAACAGGACAAACAGCCGGGAAATCTAAGTTAGTTCGAGATACTGAAAATTCAAGTAATGGAGTTTCGAGATATCGAGGTTTGACTGTATTATTATTCGTATGTAAGTGTCATAAATGAGAGTGATTAGGTACATTTTCTTGTAACCATTTTAATGTTTTCTTTTGTTTTTTTTAGTTTAAGATTTTAAATTTAATGATCAAATCACATTGTAACTGCATGCGTTTTATCCTGTCCTTTTTTCACTTAGACCGTAGTGCAATATATGTGATGAAATCCAAGAATTAAGAAACTCTTCGTATTTTTGATTTCTAAAAGTTGGCAGCTATGTTATTATTATTATTATTATTATTATTATTATTATTATTATTATTATTATTATATATAATAATAATAATAATTATTATTATTATATATAATTATTATTATTATTATTATTATTATTATTATTATTATTATTATTATTATTATTATTATTATTATTATTATATATAATTCACAACTTTACAATTGGGTTTATGAGCTTCTTCGGTACAATGTACATGGAAGAAGTACTATTTGGTACATACGCACATATGCTTCATACATATCGGTATATACTTAACATTGTTGACAAATAGACTTGACAGATATTTATGAGATATTTACTATATATAAATGGCCATAATTATTAGTGGACGATTTTCATTAGTCCTCTATGTATGGTGGATGGTTCATGCCAATAAACTTTCTTACTATATGGCAAGTAGCCAGTATTGCTGCTTTTTGTAATTCTCTGTAAGTGAGAGGGTGGAGATTATTATTATTATTATTATTATTATTATTATTATTATTATTATTATTATTATTATTATTATTATTATTATTATTATTATTATATCAGTCAGCTATGAACAATGTCATTTCAACAGCTTCTTTTCTTTTGCCCAGTATTCTCGCATGTATTTTCGGTGGATATCTTTCTTCAGTCCACTTTTTGGCAAACGCAAGCTGAAAGTCATCGGTCATAAACATCCTGCCATCATGGTATTTGAGTCTTCCAGAAATTATAGGCTTGTCACTTTCAACATCAAGGATGTGTTATTATAGTTTATTATTTTCATGTCCATATTGTTTAAATTCAAGATTGTAAGATGGGCATAAATCCACCTAATCAATACTACTTATTAAAAGTACAATGTATTTGTACTTAAATATACACTATTTGCAGTACCGGTTTGGATCTGCATCCATCCTCAGCTGCCTGAAGAAAATGAGATAAAACATGTACAAATCTTTGAACATTACTTAGTTTAAGAATGTGATTAAGAAAGCATGATGAACAACGTTAATAACAAGTTAAAATCAATGATGAACAACATTAAGGACAAGTTAAAATCAATAAAATTTGAACTGTATCCATAAGTTCCTTATAGTGCCCGTTACACCTGTTGTAGTTCTGTCTTCTTCATAGTTGAGATGCACTTAAAAGTCCTAGTGTGTTGCTGGGTAAACACTTCATATCTTGACAGAACTACAGCAGGTGTAACGGGCACTATAAGGGACCTATAGATACAATTCAAATTTAATTGATTTTAATTTGTTATTAAAGTTGTTCATCATGCTTTTTAATCACATTCTTAAACTAAGTAATGTCCAATGATTTGTACATGTTGTTTATCTCATGTTCTTAATGCAGCTGAGGATGATCGACACAGATCAAAACCGGTACTGCAAATAGTGTATTTTTAAGTATACATACATTGTACTTTTACTAAGCTGTATTGATTAGGTCGAATTATCCCCCATTTTACAATCAAAGATGTGTGCAGAAATCCTTCAATAGATGTTACAGGATTTCAAAGTGAGAATACATATTCATCATACTCTGCAGGATGTCGAGTGTTCATCATGAATTTGGAAGCTGCACCTTGCTGGTGCCAAATGGGATAGAGATGACAGTGCCATGAAAATCCTTATTGAGGGAAGGGGGTGGGGGGGTCAGCAATGGAGGATGATGAATGACTTTACTAATCTGTCTTCTGAGTTCCACAGTGTTGATTTCATCCAAATCCCGTGAGTTTTAAGTGGCAACAAGCCTGGTACTACCATGAACATCATGTGCAATCATGTACACCAAAGTGAAGAGTTTTCTCCTACGGAAAATTATATTGTCACTTATAGAAGATGGATGAAGAGTTGTTTCACTTGTTAGGAAAGACGATGTTTCATTGCCTTCGAACCTCAGAAATACAGAGAAGTGGTTTTCAAGCCGTGTGGAGGAAACTTCACAACACCACTCCATGACTCCATGAAATGTATTATAATTAGATGTTGGAACACGTTGTTAAAGGGCGTGAGGGTGTTGTGATTTTATTGTGTTGGTTGACATGCTAATGTAGCTGTCAAGTGTTCGTTCAAAATGGCTGTTCATTAATGTGTGTGTGTGTAATGTGTAATTTGTAAATAAAACAGTGCACACAATTGACATCGCGTGTGTGTGTCTTTGTCAATACAGTAACTGGCAACCGTGACAGGACGCAAGAATAATTTTCGGTAGTGAATAAGAGTGTAAGTGGAAATGGGTATAACATGAAAGAAATACTGGAAAATATATCTGTGAAACAACTTCAAGACGAACTCGCAAAACTAAATCTTCCGACGAATGGTAGTAAGAGAACATTGAAGACATGTCTAGAAGAAGATCTCATTAAAAACGCTGAAGATCCCAAAAAGTTTCTTATCGAGGTGGACGAACAACCGGACTCGTCATTGGAAGATGAGGTAAATACTACCACAATGTGTTCCAACATAATGAGCATGATACAGATACATAATGCCACCTTAACAGAACAGATTTATGAACAAATTTCAAAGGTAGGTGACAAGATTTCTGATGCTAAAACAGTTTTAACCAGAAAAATGTCTCAAGTGTACACGCAGGTTTACAAAGTAGAACAGTGCCTAGAATCAAAAATTTCAACCATAGATGATAAAATTTCACAGTTCAATTCTCAAATTAGTGACGTCACCAATCAATTAACGCAGTAGATATTGAACATCAGGTCAAAACTAGGACAGGTTGAGCAGATCGATAGTAGGGTAAGCCAGCTGGAAGGGGGCATCTCGAACCTCAAGGAGGAGGTTTCCGGCATCAGTCAGGCTGAGAGGAGAATTTCTGCCGTTGAGGGAAATTTTGGAAGCCATATCTCTGCCGTTGAGGGAAATTTTGGGAGCCATACTTCTGCCATTGAAGGAAGGTTAGAAAACCGGATTTCAACCATCAAGGGAGATTTACAGAATGTAAGAGACTTGTTAGTGCAAGTCGTTAGCCGAGTGTGTGAACTCGTATTATGATTTTGTTGTGTTGTTAATTTGTTGACATGCTAGTGTGGCAGTTCTTCTTCTTCTTCTTCTTCTTCTTCTTCTTCTTCTTCTTCTTCTTCGAGTCAGTCGAGTGTTTTGTTCAAAATGGTGGTTCATTAATGTGTGTGTATAATGTGCATATCATTTATAAATAAAACACTGTACACAATTGACGCATTGCGTGTGTGTATCTTTGTTAATACGATAACGGAAGCTGGAGGACAAGAAATAAAGTTACTCACTATGGTCATCTATAAATCCAGGTAGTTCATTTTAAAGCATATCAGTGCTCCACCCCAGTGTGGCTTGGGCTCATCGGTTTGAAACTGCACCTTTCCAAGAATCTGGTCGGCTAGCACACCGTTCTGACACCACTACTAACTACAAAAAAAATGTGTTTTCGTTCCCTACCCTGAAGGGCATGGTTAGCGGGTTATGCTTTCTTGCAGGTCAAGGAGATCTGAAGCGGTGATTTGAGGTGCAGAGAAGATGAGGGGAACGGTGACTGTGGGCTGTAAAATGATTTGTCCCAGCACTCGCGTTAATACAAGAGAATCTCTGGACAGCCCCTTCACTTCCCGAATTCTGAGCTGCAAGCCAACGATTATATGATGAAACTAAGAGTTGTGTACAGATCCAGGGCGGAAGGTCATGTTGGTTTGAAACGAAGAGTGTAGTCCAGCAAGGAAGTTGTCTTTCACCACTCTTCATAATCATAATGGATGAAATTATAAAAGTGGTTAAAAAATGATCCAACAACTAATGCCTTGGTTTTTGCTGATGATGTAATGGTATGGGGTGAGACGGAAGCCGATATACAAGCTAGACTTGATCTTTGGCATGAAGCTTTTACACCCTTAGGTCTTAAAATGAGCAATACCAGGACAGATGGCTCGGTGATGAATAGAATCTCTCCAACAGTTCATCTAAAAATTGGAAACAAGGAGATACTGTAAACAACTTCCAGTACTTAGGTAGTGCTCTGCCCTCAGACAATACCATACATCAAGATATTAGCAATAGAAAACTTCAAAATTCTATCATGCTGTATATCAAATACTTTGGGATGAAACATTTTCATTAGTTTCCAAGATCAGTTTGTACAAAATATATCTGGTACCTATGTTGATGTATGGTCTAAAAGCAGCAATACTTACTGGATCAACAGAGTTGTCTTCAGGCAACAGAAATTCATTTCCTCCGATCTTGACTACAAAAAAAAAAAAAAATGGATAAAATAAGGAATGTGGATATCCGACAGCAGCTTGGATTGGAAAGAAGCCTGCTTGAGTCTCTAGTACTGAAGAGATTGCAAAGATATGGTCACATGAAAAGAATGGCTCCTCAGAGGACTCCTTGAGCATACTTTGACTGCAGTGTTCCTGAGAAGAGGCCAAGAGGAAGACTCGTGATGTTTGGGAGAACTAGATTTTTAAGGACCTTGAAATTAAAGTAAACAGGCATCTCATATATGAGCAACATCTGCAGATGGACACGACAAACTGGAGGAGGCTCGTACACAACCGCACCCGGCTTGCTGTAGTGAAGAAATGATGATGAAGGCCAATAAAACTAACCGCAGTTGAGCCGAAGCCCACTCAGCTCGGTCTGACACCACGTTTTTTGAAATTACTTTTTATTTTTAAAATGTTTTCATTCATTACCCTGGAGGGGTAGTGGGCCTCCTAGAGGTCAGGAAGATTTGTGTCAGTGATTAAGGTGTGTAGAAGGCGAGTGGGTTGCACCCATGGCCTATAAAAGGATCTGTCCTGGCATTTGTCTTGGTGCAGGAGAACGGAAAACATGGGAAACCATTCTCAGGATTATACAAGTGATTATACTAATTCAAGAATATATAGGCTCACTTGAAACGACTGTAAAATGACTTATATAGGAAGGACTGGGAGGACATTAATACAGCAATAACAAGAACACTTTAAGACTATACATAACAACAGGGATTCAGCTTTTGCAGAACATGTTTACAGTGACAACCATAATTTTCAAGGAATTGAAAAAGACATAAAGTTAATTTCTAAAGGTAACTACAGTTTAGAATTAAACATCTGTGATAACATTGAAATATTTATAGTGCAGGAAAAAGAACCTGATGAGAATTTGAATGAAACTCCTCTTAGTAACATGTTTTCAACCTCGAGATGACATAATGCATGTTACTAGCAAACTCCAGCTCGAAGCTGAACATCTCTCGAGTATCTCTCCAACAGCTTAAACGTTATGATCAGCCAACCCTTTTAATGGTATGTTACATCATAATACACATTTTTAAGGTCTAGCGTTAGGTTCTTACAGTCTCTGTCATTCAGATCTCTTATTTAATTTAAGTTTATTTTATCTTTGCTGCATTTTATCTTGACACAATTATGTGGATTAACGTTTTTAAATAACTTTAATCACTGATGATGGACCTAAGGGTCTGAAAACCAGTTCTGAACCAAAAATTATATGCTGATACAACTGTCAAATTTTAATAATAATAATGATAATAATAATAAAAAAATCAAAATTAAATTCACACCTCTAAAGAAGAAAGAGAAATCCAACAATAGAGGAATTATGACCCACATAAATTAATCAGAAATGGCAAATATCAAGAAATTACATCAATCATAAAATTAATGGGCGATTTAGGAGAACCAATACCATTTCTCAAATAACATGCTAAAAATTTAGCACCTTTAAATCCATATAAAAGACATGTCTTGAGAATGTTATAAAATTCATGAAGAAAGACACTAGGCATGATCAAAATTTCACCCCAACAAAAAAGAAAATGCCGTGAACCTTTTAATGGTATGTTACATCATGATACAAATGATCAGGCAAATCAAGAGACAATTTCAGAAAGATCTAATCAGTTATATAGAAGAAAACCGAAACCATTTCTAGAGACTGTTACATAATCTTCGGAAGACAACTATAAAAAATGACCCCCCCCCCCCCAAATGTTAATCTTGAAAAGTGAGGACGGAAAATGTCACACAGTAACAAGGAAAATGTGAAAATCACGGCAAAAGTGTTTTAAACTGCGAAGAACCCAAGGAACTTTTAAAAATTAACACAAATACCCAAATAAAGACCATACCTGAACACACAAAGCTCTTAACAGTGCAGGAGGTGGAAGCAGCACTCAAGGAGTTGAAGGTTCAATAGGCCTTCAGAGAAGCTCATCTTTTTGCAGAAATGTGAAAATATGCCTGCAACACAGTTCAGGCCTCCCTACACTTAGCTGTTTAAAAAATTTGGTTGACAGAAAAATTATCTGATCATTGGACCACAGTTTTAATCTATCCACTCCACAGAAAAAGGAAATAAGAGCAATCCAGGCAACTACAGAGGTATACTTCTCTTGGATTACAACGTACAAGATTCTCTCTAGAATCCTATATGGTTGGATTAAAGAACAACCAGAGCAAGAATTAGACGAATACCATGAAGGCTTCAGAACTTGGAGAAGCTGCACAGAACAGATCACTTTAAAATTAGTCCTGGCATATTACAGGAAACAAGTCTCTTGTAGTAACCTATGTGAACTTTAAAAAGGCATATAACTGCATCGATAGACTTTCAATGTTGAAAACCTTAAGGAATTTTGGACTCCACGCATCATTAATCATATTGATGGAACTCGCCTTAATAAACATGAAATCTAAAATCAAGTTGAGTGGGAAATTTTCTGAGCCATTCCTCATAAAAACATTTTTACAACAGAGAGATTACTTGTCACCACTGCTGTTCAACATTGCCTTGGAATATACCGGATGGTCCATCCGCACCTTGCGATGTAATTTTATGTAGGTTTACAACAATTCTGAAATACATTGGTGCCGGTCCATAAACTGGCTTAATATAACTAGATGTGTGGTTACGGGCTAGAAGATAGGAATCATGAATGCCACTATTCAATATGGGTACCTTGAATGAACCTGTAAAATGAGCACAGATTCAGAGAACACATACCTTACAATAGGAGGTGTACACGTAGACCAGGAACAGGTATTGTATAGGCTGGGAACTGCACATCAAGCCTCGCAATAGCTCACTTAGCAGGGGCACGGTTGGAAATGTGATCTTTGATATCGCTTTAGGGTATGGAGGCTCGAATTCCACGCAAGTATTTTATTTTTTACTGCCACTTACCTGGGATGATGCAATGTTGCATACTTCATAGTTTCCACAGACTGATTAGTATTTTTGGCCTTGTAAAGGGCATTTTGTATCGTTTTTTTGTTTAGAGTTGGAGTTGGATGAGGATAAGGATGTGATGGATGGTCTGTGGCTAGGATACAGGCAACCAGTTAACTACTTCTTAAATATTCCAAGCTTGGTAGGGCAAAGTGTGCCCCATCGACAACATCATTTTACACACTTAAACAGTTATCATTTGGAGTAAAATTATTGCAAAAGTTTGTTTGAACAGTCAGTTTGAGTAAGTACTTCAAGCAAGTTGGACTCTTGGGTTTGAAGTGTGGACACTAGAAAATATTCTTATCGTTATGATCTGATAATACCGAGCGAGTTGGCCGTGCGGTTAGGTGTGCACAGCTGTGAGCCTGCATTCAGGAGGTAGTGGGTTCAAACCCCCGCGGTCGGCAGCCCTGGGATGGTTTTTCGTGGTCTTTAATGTTCACACCAGGAAAATTCTGGGGCTGTACTTCAATCAAGGCCACAGCCGCTTCCTTTCCTATCCCATCGTTGCGATAAGTCTTATCTTTGTTGGTGCGACTTGAAGCAAATTATAAAGAAGAAAAGAGCTGATAATACTATCTGAAGTAAAATAAATATGATTTAACTAGAGTACCATTCACGTAAGTAATAGACATATCGGCAAAAAGGGAAAAATAAAAGTTAACTTTTTATAAGCTACTGTCTTTGACATTGCTGCCAGCACTGCTGCTATCACTGCTCACATCTCTCCATAAGAAGTGATCTTCACTCCTGTCGAACGCATTTGAGATTCCTGTTTTCTTGAAGTTCTTTTCAATCCCCTTCAACAAATTCATGTCCCAAGCATGCAATATCCACTCACAAAGGGGTTCCACATGTGGTTTCCGAATCTTGTTTGTTGGAGTAAGTTCGCAACACTTTTTGCTATCTAGCACTGATAGAGATTTTGCACATTGTCCTTTAATTGTTTACTTATCAAAACATTCAAGGGTTGAAGGACTGATGTTAGTCCACCAGGAGTCACTGCCAAATCGGTTCCCAATAATTTCTTAGTATTTTCCATCAGGTGGCCACAAAAACTATTCACCATGAGGACATCTGGGAATCGAAGGAGAGAGCCAGCTCAATTTCCCCAAACCGTTTGTATATAATCTTGTATGAGTGACGTGTCCATTCACCCTTTTTCTTGGATATGAATGTGGATCCCTCATGGATATTTTACTTTCAGCATTGTTTTTCACTTCAGATTAATGTAAGGTGCAAGCTTTCTGCCATCAGCTATTACAGCAAGCATTGTAGTACACTTTTTTTTTCGCTTCCAGTAGTACTACGATAAATCTCGCATGTCCCTTCCTTTAGATTGTTCGACTTTGTGCCGTATCAAAACTGATTGGCGTCTGATCTGCGTTTCCTCTCTGACTTTTTACTTAATTCCTATTACTCCTGGGTGGAGCATAGACCACATACAAGACCTCTCCATCTGACTCGATTTGCTGCCACAGTTTTGATATTCATTCCAAAAGTTGTCATCGAGATATCCGTCCGGTTTACTTTGGTATGTGTTTCAGCAATACTTGATTCTTGGGTGTGCAAGTTATTAGCCCACAGCACCCAAAGCCCAGTGGAGGGGCTGCCTCCTATAGCATCTAGGCATGCTGATTTTCTGTTAGGGTTTCTTCCCTTAGCCTTTGGAGAACCAACTGCCTATACTACAAGGCGGTAGCTTCACCAGACCTCCATTAGCCTCTATTTTCAGGGTTCCTGTAAGGCCTTCACAGCTACCGTAGCAGTCCCAGGGCACACAAGGTCCCCACTGTACTTAACCCTTACAGGCATTCCCCTACTTCTAACATTGCCCATCTCGCATGACGTGGACAAGGGGTTGGACTTATGGGAGATGCGTTTCCTCTTTGGGAAAACAAAAATCCTTCATTTTAAATTTTGCAGTCACGAAGTGATGAAAATCGATGACTTTTTGGTTGAAATCATTTGACATTCTTTGGCATAATGATGTCCTTCATTTCTATTTTTCTTCATAAAATTAATCATTCAACTGTGGCTATCTTAAAATCAAAGACACTGGTCCCATGTACTACAGCTATTTCTTGTCCTTCAAAATTGTTGCATGACAAAATCACATATTTCTGCAGATCCTGTACTTGTGGAAACTTGCTACTGTTTGGGCCATGAAATGCTTTACAAGTCTTGTTGGTCACTTGAAGTGCAGTTTTCTGTTTCCACTATTTGCGCATGTTGCACTGTGTTTTGGTGTAACTGATCACTGCAAGTTTACATGAAGTACAGTACTTACTTGTTCATTGTGGATTTAAAAACAGTTTTAAGATCCAGAACACAGAAACATTCATAAAATACGTTAGTACCAGACTGAAATAGAGAGTCACTAGTCAGGTCTGTGCTGATTCACTCATTGACGTAGTGCAGTGGTACTTTCTAACAGGTGATACATGAAGTTGTGTGATACTTGGTATGCCAGGTTTTGTAATAGGAAGGCTACTACTGACATCTTTATCTTGAAACGCATCTGAAATTGTGCATTAAATCATCCAGTTAATGGGTGCTTCAAATACTCAATCATTTCTTTTCCCCACTTTGAACAAAAAAAAATTGGGGTGTATAAATTATGTATGGGCAATAAATATACAAGAAAATGTAGTGTTTAGTCTAATGGTTGTTAGTAAAGGCACATTTTGTGCATACTTCTTGAAGAATAATCTGTTCAGACTTGCAAGATTAATGATTTCTGTTTTTTTCAAATTATGATATAGGTTTAGATGTTCACTATACCATGTCATGATACTGTGTTTTTCTTGCCGGGCTGAGTGGCTCAGACGGTTAAGGCGCTGGTCTTCTAACCCCAACTTGGCAGGTTCGATCCTGGCTCAGTCCGGTGGTATTTGAAGGTGCTCAAATACGACAGCCCCGTGTTGGTAGATTTACTGGCACGTAAAAGAACTCCTGCTGGACTAAATTCCGGCACCTCGGCGTCTCCGAAGACCTTAAAAAGAAAGTAGTGGGACATAAAGCAAATAACATTATTATTGTGTTTTTCTTTATCCTCTGTTTTACATAAGACTTTGATATCAGTATACCATGAGTAAGGTCTCTCCATTAATTCAAATTAACCCCTTCTCTTACGGTGCATCCATCCTTAATGAAATGGCATATGGCTTGTAGTGCCATGAGTGTCCGAGGACATGTTCGGCTTGCCACGTGCATGTCTTTGGATTTGACGCCTGTAGGTGACCTGTGCATCATGATGATGAAATTATGAAGAAGACGACGCATACACCCAGCCCCCATGCCAGATAAATTAACCAATGATGGTTAAAATTCCCGACCCTGCTGGGAATTGAACCCGGGACCTCTGTGACCAAAGGCCAGCACGCTAACCATTTAGCAACGGAGCCAGATTCCATCTTTAATTAAAAAGAAGAGAACTATGTGAAAGCCTAGAAGCCTTTGAGGACTAGATGTCACTGACATCTAATTGCTAATGCTATCTTGGGTTCAAAGCCATTAATGACCATTGAGAAAGTTTGTATTTGGATGTTGGGAAACCTATCTAGATTCTTTTTTTTTTTTTTTATTCTCTGCGATTGTCAAAACTGTTATTAAATTAATCTGCCTATCAAAAGACTTGATATTAAAATGATTAACCTATCATAATCTCTAATAGTAAAATCCTTTGGCCCAATTAAATTATTGGTTACAAAAAACATCTTGATTTTGAGTTCAAACTGTCTGATTTTGCGGTGGCGTTATTGTGTGTGTTCTGCTTGACAGAGGATGGAGGAGATCTCCTTGGGGAGATGTGAGGCGGGGGTCTGGCATCGTGGTGTTTATAAACAAGGTAACAACAGAAATTTTTATCTAAGTGAAACTACTATATATGAAGCTAGGGAAGATTTCTATGTTCCCCATTAGTATGTAACTGCTAGGCCGCCGGCTCTTTCTTTAATTAAAATGTAGGTTTTTCTTGCTTATAAAATAAACGTAGATTTATTGCCAGTCTTCAGACTTTCTATTTTTCCTTTCCCTAATAGGAACGCATGAGTGGTTACTCTCGTAAACTTCCTGTAATTTAATTTTGAGTGACAAAATTGTTCTTTCTAAATATATATCTCTCTTTTCAGTTTTAAATTTCATTTCACTTGGTCACCTCATAGTATGGGCTTAGCCTCTGTCACTGGGCCTCACACCCACTTAGGTGTTTGCAGCATTTCAATTTGGTTTTCGGCCTTTGAAATATAACCTTCCTTTTTTCCTTTTTTAATGGCTGCGTAGTGTGGGTTTTATGCCCCTGAATATTTATATTCTGTTTGAGGATAGCGTAGGTATTATGGGGTAAATTGTACAGCATTTTATTCACTGCTTTCAGATATTTTGTGGGGACTGATGTGGTCACGTGTGTAATTTCATGGGCACCTTGTAAAATTAACATAAATTAAGCTCTTGGGTTTGAGGCCTGTGTCTTTTCAAACTTTGTAGAGGCTTCTTTCACTACTTTCCCAAATGTGCAAAGGCTAGCCTCCCCTGTTCTCACAGTGCAAAATTCTGGAGACCTGCGGGCCAAATGTTTTGCAAGTTCCACTTGAAAAGTGAGTTCCATTTAACAAGAGTAGTGCAGTTTTCTGAGTTCCTGGAATTATAAAGACTTCCGAGCGTACGAGCTCCTGATCATCATCATCATCATCATCATCATCATCTGCAGTTTCCAGTTGTTCGCTGGGTCTGCTTGGAACATAAGCCTCTCCATCTCCTCTTGTCTTCCCACCACTTCTCCCTAGTCACTCTTGCCCAGTCCTCTCCTCTTTTCTGTACACACTCTTCCACTCCTTTTATCCACCTGTCTCTTGGTCTTACTCTTGGTCGTTTACCTGTTATCTCCACTTCGTGCATCCTCCTCGGTATGATTTCCTCTGTCATTCTCTTCATGTGTCTACGTCTAGATGCCTCTATCCTATTCTGTAGTGGCTCTTCTTTTACTATATATTGAACCTTCTCATTTCTCATCTAATCCCATCTTGTCACTCCTATCCTCCTCTCAGAAATTTCATTTTGCTTGCCTGTATTCTATTCATGACTCTGCCTCATTACCCAAGTCTCAGTTCTATACGTCGTAATAGGTAGATAGTACATCCTGTATATCACCCTTTCGCTTCTCTGAGGGACATCCTTGCTCCAAACCAGGCTTCTGACACTTTTCAGGAATGCTCCTGCTTGTCTTCCACCCTCGATTATTTCCTTATCATTTCTTCCACTTGTCTCTATGATACTAAGTACTTGAAACTCTCTTCCTTCGTAAGTTGTTCCCCTCCAAGCATTATCCCTCTCGTAGGTATCTCCTTTCTAGTTGTGATCACTGTCTCGCTCTTTGGGCATTAAATTTCATTCCATATTGTTCCACCTCATCTGCCCAAGCATCTAACTGTTCCTGGATATTCTCTTCCTTTTCTCCCCAGACTAACAGGTCATCTGCAAATATCATCACTTTCATTTTTCCTTCTCCAATTTTCCTTGCCACTTTTGTCATTATCTTGTCCATTGTTACTACGAAGAGCAAAGGTGATAGAGCACTTGTTTTAATCCACCTTTTTGCTCAAATCAGCCTGTTCTCTCTCCTCCTGTTTTCACACAGCTGACACTCCCATTGTACATCATCTTCACTCTTTCTACGGTCTGTTCCTCGACACCTTTTCTCTGTTAGGCTTCCCATGCCTTGTTTCTACACACACGGTCATAAGTCCACGAAGGCCATCACGAGATCCTTACTCCTGAAATTGTATTGTTTTCTCAATTTTACGAGATTCTCAATTGTAATTTCTCAAGCTTCTCAGCTGTTTGTTAAAGAGACTAAAAAAGAAATAAAGTTTAAATTTGATTTTGTTAGCAATTTTTAAGGTTTGGTTAGTTCTTTATCCAGCCAATCTCTCCCTCACGCTTCCTTCCCTCTGCGAACCACGGAAAACACCATAACAATCAGTATTGTTCCTTTTATCTTAATTGATCATATGTTATGAATTTGACACATCTTTGTATATGAGACTTAACAGGGTCCACTCAAAGTTTATTTTGGAAAATCAATTTCTTAATTTATGTAGCTAATGTACTCCTGCCATTCCACAATTTCCTTAATAGACTTACTTCTTTTGTCCTTCTAAATGGCTATTGTTTGAGAAGTTTAGTGAGCAGGTATAATGCTTGGAAAGAGAGATCTCCTTAACTAGAACAACCAGATAGAAATTTCAATCTTAAATGAACCTGCTGCAACTCGAACGTGACTCTCCCTGTCTGAGTCGACAGAAGAATTCTTCATGTGACTGTCCTTACCTCTAGCTGATAATTTCTTGAAAGAGAATCTTTGCACTAGTGCAATTTCAAGAGGATCCTGCTGCATCTTTGACTACAGTCAGCTGTGGCATTAATATTGATATATGTATATATGTACTGTCCTAGCATTTATATTGAGCCAACAGTACAATATGAGATTTTTTAGAGGTATTTCTTCCATGAAAAAGAGAGATGTTAATATCCTTAATAATTAAACTTTATTTATTATTATTTATATGGGATAGAACATTTTTATTGTACTGATTGGCATATCCTTTTGATAAGGGCATGTAGGTGGATTTGGCAGAAATGTATAAAATATGTTGGTACAACCACTTACATGTAGCATTACTCACTTTCAAAAATGATTCCTTCGGAGAAAAATGCTATGTATACCATACTTGTAGGTAGAAATATCGAACTGATTTTGTTCATTATGGAAATTACTTTATCAAGTTGATTTTAGCTCTGACTTGTATATATTTATGATTTCAGAGTATCTTCAGAGTATCTGGAATGAAAACAGCTTTATGACATCAGCAAAAGAGCTGGAAATTTTGGGTGCATTTTCAGAACATGTGAGAATCGGTTGTTATTTTGTGATGAAGTTTGCTGACAGTTTTCAGTGTCTCATGTTATTTTAGATATGTAATAATATGTTACACTTATTAATTTTTTTACTGCCACTTCAGGATTGAAATAGCATAAAACAATATGTCTTTATGGTCACCCTTGTGGTGTTGAAGGTGGCATCCTCAGGTTTGGGGTTTGATTCTTCACTTAATCAAGTATTTTAATCTAGGTATGAGAGCTAAGCGGGGTCCTCTCATCCTCATGGTGTTGCAACTGTAGAGCTGGCTGAAACAGACCAGTCGAAAATGTCTAACAATATGACTGAGGAAATTGTCTTGCTGACCACTTGGCACTGGGCAGCAGTTTGTTTTCAAAAGGTCCAAGGCCCTTAATGCGTCATGTGGGCCACAGATTTATATAATTTTAGCTGGTCTTTGAGAATGAATTTTAATGGGAATTGGGAAGAGTTTATCATCATTGACACAGTGGGTGTAGTAATTATTAAGGTTGTCTTTTTATTTAACCTGATCGTAATGAACAGCCAGTTGTATTTTGGCTAATTGCTTCTGTTCTGTATATCCTGCTTATAGGTTTTGGTTCATTATTGCTCAATAATTTAATTTTATAAATACTGTAGTATGGTAACATTTGGTTTCAAATTCTTGCCATTTGATGCTGCTAATATGTCAATGTCTTAAAGAAAATACTTAGCAATAGGTAATATGTATAGCTAATATGTGGTTATTTTTTTCCCATGAACCATATAGAAAGATGAATCATTCTTACAGGACCATAAAGTTACTAAAAGGAGATTATGCTAGTCCCAGATTTTAACAGATTTTAATTCAGAGGTGATGTTGTTTTCACCACATTCTGCCTGTGATTTTCCATTTCCATCTGGTGACATACTGTACATGGGACTTATTTGCTTATGGAAGCATCGATCATCAGCGATTCCTTGTAAATGGGAATCTGGTTGTTGGAACATTGTAAGCAGTATGAATAAAATAGACAAGATGAAATGTTTCTGTATTAGAAGTAGGCAGGATTGAATAACACCTCTGAGGGACTCAGGATGGGGACATGTTTTAATGTACAATATGATCATCCTTTGTGTTAAAGCTTGGAAAAACTGAACATTGCTTTAATTCTGGCATTTTGTAAAGACCTCTGCCTTTTGTTGGTGAAAGCAATGTCTGAGCAAATATTGTCACTTTGACAAGAGACATGAGATAGTAGAATGAATTCATCTTGTAGGTCTTCAGCGACTAAATTTACAGGGTGTAGCAATTGAAACTACCTGCTTTCTCGAGCACAAGTTGAAATGAATTTGTAATTCCTGTTCTCAATTCATGTCAGTTTTTTACGGGCTTGTAGGCCGTAGTCCAGGAGCCTGCGATAGTCCCGACGTTTCACAGTGGAATGGAGTGATGTTGCAATTCCACCTCATTATGTAGTGCAGTCTATGGTTTGCTGCTCGTCCATTGGTCTCCCATGCTGGAGGGACAGTCACTGATTGGCTGTTCTTCGGCCAATGATTGAGGTATTAAGGAGCCTGATGTACCTGTCTTGCGGATACATGCAGCTGATCACTCGTTGCTTTTTCTGGTTTGCCGCAGCCATAGTATCCTCCAGGATTTAAAGCTTTCAGGACTGGAAGCCTGGCTTTGTTTACTGATCAGATTCCTCCTTACGGTTGAACCTGTTGGTGTGCTTCAGGATTTCAATGCCTTCCCTTTATAGCTGGGTGTGATAAGATACAGTAGTTGACTGTACTTTGGTGTTGCTGTACTGTATGTCATGGCCTGCTAGCAGAGAGTGGTTAGCAAATGGTGATCTTGTTGCTTGTCCTAGCAGGTGATACTTTTATAAAACTACTCTTTTTTTTTTTTCAGAAATCACCCAAACCAAATCATGCTGCTTAAGGAGAGAGAGTAAAGTTTAGTAGAGTCTTGGGAAAATTGTAGCAAGGGAATTGAAGCAAGTCACTAATTGACAGTCTATACAGTAGTTCATGATGCTTATCATTCCACGATTACTTATATCGTACTGCAGATGAAATGTAAAGGTACTGTGCATCCATTGAAGTGATCAAAACCCTTCAGAGGATCTCAACTTACACGTGTGCCTTGATGACTGCAGGACCCAAACAAAATCTGGCAATTCTTCCAGTTGCTTATGTCAGGCTCTCCCAGACAATATTGAATTTGCAAGCCCTAGAGAGTCTCATTTTATTGCCGTCTATGGCCTGCCTTATTCTTTTGCTGGTACCCCCATTTCACAATAATTATTCCTTTTTTTCTGATTCAGTTAATAGTAAGAGGAATTGGGTTGATATGCCCTTGAGGTACCCCTTAAAAAAACAACTACCACTATAATAAATTTGTAGAAGGCCCTTGAAAAATGCTGTTGTTGGGAAAACAGGGCAAAGCAAACTCTACTACTGCAAAATGGAAGTGTATGATCATGTAATATGACATCTTAGAGTTCTATCTGTAAGTATGTAACAGATGCTCGATTAATGAATAGAATGAGCAGCTTACTGCACTTAATAAGGTTCTAGTTTATGCCATGTAATCTTAAGTTCAAGGTGCATTAGTGGCCTATTAGCCGCTCTTCCACTAAGGTGGCCCATCCAAAGTACAAAAGACCGATGTTATGAAAATACAAGACATTGATTTCCAATTGGTGAATAAATGGATTGTAAGCTTGACTTTGTGTCTTTCCCATTTCTCTTGGTGATAGGACATGTGGGTAAGCATTTCTTTCTTTAACAGTTGTTCACCTTTATTAGAGACTGAAATCACTAATGCTGCCTATTTGTATTTGGTGCATACCAGAGTGATTAAGTTTCAGATAAAGTCAAGCTGAATGGACTAGCACAGAAGTTCCTAAGACCTGTTGTTAAGAGATTCACTTGTTTCCACTGCCAGTAATTTACACTGCTGTATTTCATTAAAACAATTTTTGAAATTAAATCCAGGATTGCTAATTTAATGAGCAGTTTACTTGAAGAGACTTGGACGCTTTTTGAAATCTTATAATTACAGGATGTTGTCATTTGTTCTTAAACTACAGTGAGTTTCTCTCATCGGTTGGCCGGCAGGCGCGCCCAGCTTTATCTGCCTCCCGTTGACTCATCGCTCCCTGCTATGCGGCATAGCAATAAGGACAGCACTTCGCTCACTTTATCCTTGCAGGACATGAGATAACAAATAAAATTTTAAAAAAATAATAATTAAGAAAACTAGTAATTAAAAATTAAGAAAATAAGCTTGTACCTTATGACAGGAGATGTTGGAAATGTTTTCCTCCTGCATCCACACATTTCTGACATCGTGTTAGGAAACTCCAATTCACACGCATAAGTTCGTTCTCTGTAATTAAGGCCATTTCTCTCCGGATATGTTCATTCAGTTCATCCAACATGTGAGGGTTTCTTGCATACACTTCATTTTTGTAGCTCTCCCATTAATAAGTCACAAACAGTTAAATCTCAGGACTGTGATGGCCATAAGTCTGTATTGATAACATGGTCTTCAAAAATGTCCTCAAATTCAACATGTATGCGCGGTGGCAGAGTTTTGCTGAAAATATCTATTTCGACAGTCAGCGTCAGTCAGTTTTTCAAAAAAATGGTTTGAATATATTATCCCTGTAGCTTTGTACATTAATTGTGCCCTGAAAATAGATAGGTCCTATAATTCTGTATTTATTCACTGTGCACCACACTCTGATCTGTTTGTCATGTAGAGGAATTTTATGTATGTGATGTTTTCTTTTTGTACTCCAATATCTGTTATTCTGCGACGAAACATACCCCTGTAAAAGGAACCATGCTTCGTCAGACAAAAGTATTAAGCGTGGATCAATTATTTCATCATGTACATTTCACAACATCCAATTGCAAAAACGTACCTGCTTATCATGATCACGTTGATGCAATTCATGTACTACGGTTACCATATATGTTTTCAATTTTAACATTTTCGTAGCCTGCCATGCTGAGCTCTTTGAAACCCTGGCTTCTTGACAAAGTCGTCTTAGGTATTTTGTAGGCGCATGTTCTAATCTTTCTGCAATTTCATTTACTTTTTCCTCGTTATGTACATTTTTTTTTTAACACTTCACTTCTTATCCAGTAAAGAACCAGTTCCTCTCAATTTGTTTACATTGTCTCTTGATGTACAAGGCGTACACTTGGAAATTATATTACAAATTGCGTAACAACTTCCCTTTAAGGCTCTGTTTTCCCATACCCCTTCCATACCGTGTACACATGTGGAGGCATTATGAGAATCATACCCTGAAGTAACACTTTATAATTCAAGAACAGTTAGAGTAACAGATCGACACTTAATACATGTTCTAAGCATAGGCCTGAACTGCGAAGTGCGGGCATTCCCGTGTTGTCGGTGCATTTTGTAATGGGAAATGGTGAGTCAATGGGAGACAGATAAGCTGGGCGTGTCTGCCGGCCAAACGATGAGAAAAACTCGCTGTGTTAGCTTTGTCCACATGTATAGGTGGCAAAGCTTTCTCTGGGTACTGTTAAACCCTTATGATAGCTATGGGAATTCTTCTTTTTACTAAACATGATTCACAGTGGCTTTCCATGTTCAAAGTAATTTTACCTCAGTTTTTAATATTTGGTGGTCTTCTGAAGAAACACCTATAGAAAGTGAAATTTACCTGATGAACTTGGGACATGCTGAAATGAAATAAATATGAATCTATGCATATCAGATGAAAAGTGCCATATACTTAGGGATAACATGTTTACAACAAGTGAAATTGAGACAACTTTCTGGATTGGTATTGGGTACATACAAGCAGCGTTGCCAGATGTACAAAAACAAGGAGGATTGACTGAAAAAGAAACAAAATCATATGTTTATTTTATATCATATTTTTTTGGTTGTGCTAAACGGTTAATGGGGAAATTTGGTATCGTGTACATCTGCACTCAAAGCAAACTAAAAAATCTGGATTTTTATCATGTGTATTTATCTTTGCACTCAATCGTGACAATCTCAATTCTTCAGGATGTGTGGCCACCTTGAATGTGATTGACATTTATGTTGTAATCGTTCCCTATAGTTTTCAATGTTCGATGTGTTTTACATCTTAACCAAATGGACTCTCATTAAAATAACCCTGCATGTCACACTGACCCAGATTTAAATCCCACCGGAGAAGCTGTTTGTGCAGCACAACAAAAAATATATTGTTAAAAGAAAACCATACCAGATATTAACCTGAAATTTTGTAATAAGGTGAACGAATACATGTACTAACCTAAAATGATGTTCTCGTGTGGTAGACCTCAAAGCACGTTTTAGTTGTGGAAGTCTGGCGCGAAGGTTTTGCTCATCATCACTCGATGAGTCACTAGTGATATATACATTTCCTGACTTATTAATACTATTTACCCTCAACATTTCCTTGCGCAAATTATTGCTTTCTAATTCCTGAAGATCTTTACTTACACTATCGTTTGAATCACTATTTAAAGCACTGTTCATTAACTTCACTAATTCTTTGTGTTCCGAAAGGCGTGTGTTGCTAGTTGTCATATTGACTATAGCTTGAAAGGAATTTGAAATATTTACGAGTCACCCTATACACGTGGTGTGAAGGTCAAACAAGGGGAAACTTCAACATACCCTCGCGTCAGCCTTCTAGTATACGAAAATCTGAACGCAAGAGCCATCTCTTGCAAACTGAGCAGACTATAGAAAGATATCTGAGCACTGACAATGCGTGGGCCCAACTCGTCATCCGAGTTGTAGGCCATGTGCTCGCAAGCTGGCGTGCCTTGTCATCCGAGTTCATTAGGTTAATTTTTAATATTTATCAAGTGATAACAAGAAGATAAGTTTGAAATTAACTTTTCTACAAGGGGAATTTATCATAAACCACAATTTTGTTACTTGTTGGTGAATAACTAGTTCCTATTATAATGCAGTAAACACAAGGAAAGTCATCTCTGTACAAGGCCATGAAGGCCCTTGGAGGGGTGGAAGGTAAAGGCTTCCACTATTCGTAACCTTGGCACTTGTTGGGGTACAGTGGTTAGCTCTATGCCCGCTCGCCTTTGCCCCCAGGAATTAATCTGGTACTCATTTTTGGTGTAGGCTGAGTTAACCTCAGGACCATATGCACCTCCAGAAGGGGAAATCTAGTTTCTAAAATTTTCGACTTCCTGACGGGGAATCAAACCCACGTTCTTCCAGGTGAGCCGAGCACACCTTTACCACCTCGGCCAGGTAGTCCCTAATGCAGTAAACCCTGGTGATCAAAAAGATAATGGCTGTTTTGAAATCTTCATTGTTGCTTACAATAAACATATTTTTTGAACATTGGCTACAATGAAATTTGCTTTTAATAACATAACATGGTATAAAATGTATATACTGTTATATTAAAAGAGAAATGATCAATTTTTTTTAAACGTGTACAGTAATTACTTAGAACTATGATGCTTCAGTGGAAACCACTGTGGTAGATATAGTGTGGCAGTATTATTCAATGCACGCAAAGTTATTCATTAGATAGAAATACAGTAATTATTTTAAGTTTGACCCAATCTTGCCACCTATGTTTATTTTCTGTTAAGCTGTTTCATGACATTATTGTGACAATATACCTACATCACCAGACTATGCATTTAATGATAATGACCTCAATTTTTCTACTTAAATCCATATTTATAATTCATATGTTTACTGTTAGCATTTTTTGTTTGTTATTATTGCCCACTAGATATACATTTAAAACAAAAAAACACAGTAATCATTTATCATTTTAATGTGAAGAGCATTGGTATATGTTTATTTTGATGGGGGCTTTGCACATTTCATGAAGACTTTAGACTATCAAGAGATTAATTTTCCAATAATAGAAAATACAGTTTCCATATTGATTAATAATGAGCGAGTTGGCTGCGTGGTACGAACCGTAGCTGTAAGCCATTATCACCCTGACAAAGGTTCTTTGTTGTTTCCCATTTTCACACCAGGTAAATTTTAGAATTGTACCTTAATTATGGCCACAAGTACATCCTTCCCACTCCTAACCTATCTGATTTAGAGTAACGTTAAACCTCCAGCTAAAATGAAATACTACTACTACTACTACTACTGCTAGAGGATTGTAGAGTTGAGAATGTTGGTAGGAGTCTGCATGGTTTCCTTTTTTTTTTTTTTTTTTTTTTTTTTTTTTTTACTCCCATGTTCTGCAAAAAAAAAATTGCATGTTAAAGATTAGTGAATTTGTATATATTTTAGTTTGGACAGGAGGAAGAGTCCAATGTAACACTGCTATTTTGTCTCCATTCTTTGTACTGTATGTATATTGCCCTTTGAGTGAACAAGAGAAGATGGTTCATGACCCATCTGCATGTCTTAAGATATTACATCAAAATCTTTACTTTTAAAAATTTTCCAATCTGTTGCAAGTTTCTTTTATGTATTGCCTTAAATCACTCATCCCCGCCCTCCCCAAAAATGTACTTGCACTTTGAATGACAGTGATGTTGTGTTTATAAACAAAGATACAAGTGTAATGGTTGAAATGAAAGCTATTAAAGAACAGTATAATTACTTGAAGCAAATTAACGTAAACAAGTCCATGAAAGACGAGTCTAGTGTCCGCTGCATATACATGTATACACATGTTCAAACCGACAATGTTATTTTCAAGGCACTGTTGCCAATGCCGACCAGAAGATTCAATAACATTAGTACCATTTCACATGGAATTGCAAGATAGTTTTTTAACTTCCTCTTTCAACTCCTGAACAGTTGCTGGTTTAATGCAGTCCTTATCTTTGAGGTATCTTGTTATTTAAAAATCCATTGTCTTTGAGATCAGGACATTGTGCAGGGAATTTGACACAACTTCTTTGTAATACCAGTATAATTGGTCCGTTATTGGACATTATAAATTTTCCAGCTAACTCATTCTGGTTGCCAGTGTTTCACCCCAGTGTGCTAAGTTGGGCTCATCAGTTGGTAAATAGCACACTCGCCAATCCATCCCATCTGTTTAGAACCAAAAACAAACAAAAAATGAACTGAGTTATGATCACTTGAAGACCAAGTACATATTTTGGACACTTTGTCCCTTTCGGTCTGTAATTGTGCAGGTTAGGGATTTATTTATTTTTGATTGTATTTGATGCGTTCTTTGCATTAGACCAGACTGCAACATTTGTGCGGGTTGCACAAAGTGTTCTTTGCATGTTTTTCTTGGTTGATGCTTGGCCGGCAGATTACAATAAGAATTTACAGGTACCATTTGGCAGACCCTGGTTATCATTCAGGTCTGAAAGGGATAATGTTCATACTGCTATGGTTCCTGTTATCTTGTTTATTGCTTAGGCAGGGGTAATACATATATAGTGCTGGTTTCCTTAAAAATGAAGAAAAGATACCTAATGTTGCCTCACCATTAAAGAAAACTGTACTAACTCCCAACAAAAATAGGAGGAAATGAAATAGGAGAGAATCTTCTCAGACACATCCTATTGAATCCGGTGTCGTCTTGTGGTTTTTGTTTGTGACACATCACACTTCTTTCTTGACTGATGTGTTCCATAATTATGGTGTCCAAAAGTTTATCCTAATCACTTCACATTTTAATTTATAGCATACCAGAATGGGGCAATACTTGACAAGCATGCATTATAAATTATTGCAGTGAAGAATAAATACAGAAGTGAACTAAATTAGAAACCCATGATTGGAAAATGAAATGATGCTTTGCGATAATTTACCCATCTGCAACAACCTCTTTTGTGGTGACTTGAATTTGTTCACTTTGATATCTAAGGTTTTAGTGGTTTTACTTCGATTGAACCCCATTTGTTGGTTGATATTCTTTTAATTTTGTTTGAGCTAGCCTCTTTTTTTCCACATGGGCATTCCCTGACTTCATTTCCATTTTATTTTTGTGGGCTTGTGGCACAATCCTTCATATTTGCTATGTAGATGGTATAAACCAATTTATGGACAGCATAAATCAGCAGAGTTTGAAAACTTCTCCTGGATCCACAGGAGCAGGGATAGACTTAGCTTTCTTTGCAGATGTGCAGATTGAGTTCTTCTTTTGTACCAATCATATAATCACTTAGGTAAGGGAAGGTATGTTCATAATGTGTGTATATGTGTTTGGTAAGACTTAACCTGTGGTAACTGGAATGTTTGTGCACTCTATTTGTGGGCAATGGACAGGTGTCAATATTCATCACTAATCACGGTTGTTTTCTCATAACCTAAGTGTTGCTTTGGTGTGAAGGAAGCTTTCAGTTTTTATTTCCAACTATTCTTTGGGTAACAGTAACATTTCTTATTATTGCATGGTGATAAGACTTGCATATAAGTTGCTACTAGCATTCTATTTAAAAATGACTAGTCTCTTCTATTTTTACTGTATGTAATTAAAGTTTGAATAGGTAAATTTGAAAAAAAAACTTGTGGCATTTGTTATGACTTCTCACGAATTCCGTGTCATCTGCATAGCTATCACATCTGAATCACCTCTCTCTGTTGAGTAATATGGCATTTAAATCTTTTGCATCACCTAAAATCATGTTAAATGGTGACAGTTTCAGATATTAATGAGTTCTTGAAACATAAGGAAAGATCTTTATTGGGGTAATCACATTAACAAGGTTGTAGATAAAGGTTGTAGATCTCTTCATATGCTTATGAGAGTATTTGTAGTAAGGATGTAAAAGAGGGGGTGTAGATATTCTGTCAGCATGTTTCTGTCCTACGCAGTGTGAAAGTATCTGTTGGAGGAGACTGTATAGAATACAATTTGTCCCCACAGGGCATCTCATGTTCTGTTTTTGGATATATTTCCTATGAAGAAATTTTTTCACAAGTTACATTCTGTGAAGATGTGCAGTTCATGTATGTCTCCAGACCTACCAGGTCTTCATAAAATATCTCATGAGGTTCCGTTTCTTTGTCTCCATACCTTGGAACATTAACTGTACCTTTAGAGGGGCCAGTAACATTGATGTTGGGTCCCTTAAAACATCAATAATAATAATAATAATAATAATAATAATAATAACAATAATAATAATAATCTGTCAGCTTTTATTGGTTTAAGAAATAGGTGCCATTTACTATCCTGCCTTACTAAACAACCCCACAATTTGATCACCTGTAACCCTTCTAAATCTGTTTTGTTGATTTTGGTTAACTCTCGAACACTGTAAATGATTGACATTTTAGTTGTTTGCTCCATGTCTACAGTCTCTTCAGTGCACTATGAATGAAAGGAGCATTTTGCCTGCATGTTATTTGACAAATTCATTGGTAGGAGCTGTTGAATTTGAGTCTTACAGGCTGTTTGATCTGGCCTGAGACTGCAGCAAAATTTTACTTGCCGAGCTCGGTAGCTGCAGTCACTTAAGTGTGGCCAGTATTCAGTATTTGGGAGATAGTGGATTCGAACACCAGGCAAATGCTGGGGCTGTACCTTAATTAAGGCCATGGATGCTTCCTTCCCACTCCTAGCCCTTTCCTGTCCATCATTGCCATACGACCTGTCTGTGTTGGTGCGACGTAAAGCAAATTGAAAAAAAAAAAACAAAAAACAAAAAAAACCTTTCTTTTATGTTACAAAATGTGAAAGATTCCAGTCTTTCTATACATTTCTTTCCCCCTCCCCCCTTTTTTTAAATGATGGTTTTAATGTGTGAATAGACCTTAACTCACTCCTTTACAGGAGTGTGCCTTTAAAGACTGCAGTATTGAACAAATATACTAGGCAACTTCATTAGAAATAATGAATATGATGACACTTATTTTGCTAGACATATAAGGTATTTCAAAATAACAAGTACAACCTGTAGGGGTGAGTCAAGGACAGCAAAACCAGGAGAAAAGTCCTAATAAACATAATTTGAGAAACAAACTGTTCCCGAGATATGATGTAATAATACTGTAATGTCATTCATGCTTTATGTTTCAGGTACAATTTTTTACAGCGTTTTATATTTGTAGGTGCATTTTAAACAGTTCTCATTGGCACCTCAAAAATGTTAATTAAGAATTGGTAGATACCTAATCCATGTATGGGTGTGCCAATGTGTGAGATGCCACTACAAATACAAGACGTGTTTACATCCAGTTTGGAGCCTGCTACTTGGAACATAAAAGCATAAGTACATAAAAGTCCTAACAATTTCAAGAGGGACACTGGCTGTCAATTAAGTAATGCTTGGTTGCCAGCCATTAAGAATTTACGTAGGTAGTTCTCTTCCCTGTCCTTTCTATATTGTTATTTTGTTTCGGTGTTTTCCAAATTCATACGTTTGTCATCGCCAGTTGGTTCATTCCAAGCCATGTGTTATGGGCTACTTTCATAACATGTGTACACTGGTTATGCCCCCCACCGCCTCACACTGTCCCACATCATCCTCTAGATTTCTCCTCATACTTTTCATTCATCAGCTCTGTTCTATTCTTTCTTTGTGTCTTTCATTGCATTTCATTTTATTAGTTTCTATTTATTTCTTCTACCACATTCACCCCTGATTCGTCTGATATCCTCTCTGTTACTCCTCCCGTACACACGGTGTGATAGAACATCTTAATTGGAGCTTAATGTTGTTGTCAGCTCCCACCTGGAGCGTTGTGCCAGCATGGAGCGAGCCACCTGATGACGAACAAGCGTACCACTACAGCCCAATGGTAAAACAATCTTAGATTCAAACCCTCATTATTGTAGAAGACTTCCTCGGGAACAGTTAAGATTTTCTTCTGAAGACTCGGAGCAAATTTCTCTGTGAAATATAAAGAGTTTTACCTTGTTTTCTTGACACAGCATGAGCCCATATCATGTCTACAAGTACGGACCGTGAAAGCATCGATGTTAACATAAAGCATGAATGTTTTAATGGTTGCAAATGTAATTACGTCGTATCTTGGACCCATGTTTATGATGACTTTTTCCTTGTTATAGCGCACTGTACACACCTCTGCAGTCTGTACCTATAAATTTAAACACCTTGTAAACAATAGTTTGAGGTGATATGCGCACCCTGTGTGTAGATTTGAGGTGATTTCTAAGATATATTTAATACCCCATATGTGAAATTGCTCAGTTAATGAATTGTACAATTTTTATCCATTCTGTGAACTGGCTTCTAGCTTTGTCCATGTTATGAACTAGTCAAAAATTGGAGTCATTGAGCACTGTGACATGGTCCCCTGATATGAGACTCATCACTCTGATTCTGCACCATTTTGGTCCTGTAAATTATAAATGCTTTGCTGTATATTCTTAGTAGATAGTTTTCTGTGGTTTCTAATTTTCACATCAGACAAATGCCAGACCTGTACCCTAATTAAGGACACTGTCACTTCCTTCTGTATCCTAACCATGGCCCATCCCATTGTTGCCAAAAGACCTGTCTGTCAGTGCAACGTAAAACCAATATTGAAAAAATATATATATCCACAGTATTGAATATAAGTAAAGTTGCCTGCTCCTCATATCTGTTGATCACAAATATATTACTAAAGATTGTATAAACTAAGCTATACTGTATGTCCCAAATAGGTGGTAATTTTTTTTTTCAAAATATTACATTTTGTTTTATGTATCCTCTTGTAAATTTGTGCAGAAAATATTTGACGGTAAGATGAGTGAAAACAATGAGGAATCTCTGCACTTCAGTATATGTAGTTTGTAAAGAATGTGAAGTATTTGTTTTGTTTATTCTATACACCTTAAATATATAATTTAATATATCTGAAAAGCTGGGCTGAACAGCTCAGATGATTGAGTGCTGGCCTTCTGAAACCAAGCTGGTTGGTTTTACTATGACTCAGTCTGGTGGTATTGGTGCCAGGCTGGTTTTGGTAGATTTACTGGCACATACAAAGAACTCCTGCAGGGTAAAGTTCTGGCACATCAGTACCCCTGAAAACTAAAGGTAAACATAATTATATCAAAACATCCTTTTTCATATACGCATGGCATTAATCGACCAATATTTAAAATGTTATTCTTTCACAAACTGGATGTATTTTTCTCCTTTTTGATAATGAAGGCTGTTGACAGTATTTTGGATAAAGCATGTGATTGTATATTTTATGAAATGGACAATTCCATAAATGGGGTGTTTGATGTACAGTATTCTGCTCTCTTTTCAAATTATTTGAAGATAGAAAATAGAGAAAACCATGAGGTGCTGTTGAGGGTAATTCACCACTTAGGTACTTTTATTAGAGTAATGTTTGCAGATTAGATTTAAGAACTTTGGTTGGGGTGTGGCTTAAACCAGAAATATTATTTTATAACATTAATAGTATAAGTACATTATTTTATTATATGCAGTCGTAATTAATTGTCTTGTGAGTTGCTATAGTGTGTCTTGTATTTGTGTACTTTTTTTTGTGACTAAGATTTTGATCCAACTCTTGAATTCAAGAAGTGTTCCTTGAAATGTTGACTTCTTTGTTGACCATGAACTAACAAAGAATATGGAAGTATATTGTAGTGGTAATGCTACAGATAAGCAATGTTGTACAATTTTTAAAAATATTATGTTTGTAATTTCCTCTTGTCTGTATTGTGAAAAGTGAAAGTATTAACTTTGTGTGTAACTGTGCTATGTTAACTCATGCAGTTAGTTTCTCTATGAGAAGATGTGATTTTTCTTTTGTTGAATGATTGTACTATATTATTGCTCCCATAAATTTACTGTACACAAAGTGTAATATTTCATATTGTTTCTCAGTTTTATAAACAGAAGTCATACATGTGGAAATATTTTTTTATATAAATATGAATGTTATTACCACTGGTTTGTACAATAAACCATAATTACATTCAAGAAATCTGTTAATTGTGATATTTTTTTATTAGAATGAATGGTACTGCTGTTGTAATTTTCATTATTGATTACAGAGACTGTTTTCTTCTGAGTTTCTATTAAAAGAGGTTGTAAACTGAACAAATCAGAAATTATAGAGTTCTTAATTGGATTTTTACTCAAACATTTTCCCAACAGGGAACCGTAATTAATTTCACTGGTTGAGAACATCAAGGGATGACATTCCTCACTCTTACAAGAAGAGTGGATGTGGATATCGATATGGGTCCTGAATTATTTTATTTCCATTTTAGAACTTCTTGAGCTTGCTACAGTCTGTTGATGTATATTTCCCTTGGCACCTTGTGTCGCAGTGGACCCAGGACCTGCTGGCCGGGTGTTGGGATGCTAGCACCTGAACCACGTTCATGTGGCTCTCAAGTCACATGGTTGTAGAGGGAAACTAGTTACCTGATAAGGCTGCCAAGGAGGCTGTCATATTGCCCCCGTTGCCTTTCAAGATTCCAGCTGGGATATTTAGTTATGCCCCATTGGGAGATGAGTGGCAGGCCAGAGTTACAAAGACAGCTGAGGGTGATAAAAGGAGCAACAAAGGTATGGAAGACTTCCTTCAGACTTCTTGGAGGGAGGCAGTGGTATTATGTCGTCTTCGGATTGGCCACGGTATAGTAATGCCCTCCTACTTATTGAAGAGGCCCCCTGGTGTGTACTTACCGTGGTACACATCCTTACAAAATGCGTGAGCCTTTCCGATATGCACCGTGGTCTAAAACTTCAGAGTACCATCTCCCTCATCCTTTGAGATGACAAGCAGTCAGCAGACCTCGTCATTCATTTTGTGAGGGATAGTGGACTATTTTATCGTGTATAAAAGTAGTTTTTTCTATTCATTTTTATTTAATTGTTTACTATGTTTTATTCTATTGATTCTGTTGTACATTGCATATTTTAATGTTATTTTAACTTCCAATTTGAATAACATATATGAATACACTTCAAGGCAATGCCCTATTCTACTGTAATCTATATTTTCTATCATTTTATCAGAAAATAAGGCATTGCAAATTAGATCCACTGATTATTTGAAATTCATAATCATTTTTTCATTATTCATTTTAAAGTCTAGTCAGTGGGTACATTGTAAAATTTTGGTTATCATGTCATTTTGTTCCACATCATACTATTACGGGGCTGATGACCTAGATGTTAGGCCCCTTTAAACAACAAGAATCATCATTATGAAACTCATTTTCTACAACTTTACATAGTGTACTAATTATAGGAAAACTGGGTGAGTTGGCCGTGCAGTTAGGGACGCGCAGCTGTGAGCTTGCATCGGAAAGATAGTGGGTTCGAATCCCACTGTCGGCAGCCCTGAATGTGGTTTTGCATTTTCACACGAGGCAAATGCTGGGGCTGTACCTTAAGGCCACGGCCGCTTCCTTCCCACTCCTAACCTTTTCTTGTCCCATTGTCGCCATAAGACCTATCTGTGTCGGTGCGACGTAAAGCAACTTGTAAAATCAATGCTAATGAAGGGCATGCAATTTGTTCTTTTCATGTATGGAACATTTTTATGTTACCTACTAGTTTTCACATTTCTTATGATATCCTGAAGTAAGATCATAGTAGGAATGTGTCTAACATGTCTAAAAACTACAAGTAGTTAAAGTGAAACTTGGAAGAGAATATGTAAATTTCCTAACAAACTGAGGCAAAGGTTTTAATGTTGGATGTGATGAAAGTGAGGCAATATGCAACATACTGTGGCAGTTAGATATAAAAATGCTGGTAATCTTTAAAAAAATCTCCAGTGCTGTTACACGTGTTACACTTTTTGCCCGTAAACAGTCTTCTGCAGACAAAATAGTTTAGGCAATTGAGGCAACATTAGCATTTCACACAGTGTGTCACATCAGTCCTGTATTCTGCACATATAAATTAAATGAAATTATTAATTTGTCCAGCATTTTTTTCTACAGTCCAGCGTTTTTTGAAACAATGCTTTGCATTTTAAATATTTAACGTTGTAAGTCTACTCAGGATTGGTGTTTTGTAATGAAAAGTTAACTTAAATTGTCTTTTTATTGGGTACAGGTTGAGCAGCAGTTGCAATTGATTTGTTCAGCTTAACTAACTCTTCACAATTTATTCTTGCCATTGGATCAAGCTAATGAGGTACAGTGACCTTGGGTTTGTGAATTGAATTTAAATTTCTTCTACTTTACTAGTGCCAGAAATACTTGATTGTCAACAAATGATAGTGAATGTAAGTGTTGATGCTGTACTGGCACAGCCAAACTTTAATCCTATTAATTGCAGTTCTTTGAAAGAATTGGGAATTGGGTGAAACCTACGAGGGCAGATCAAATGTAAATGGGAATTATTTTAAAAAATGTATTGCATGAACCAAAACAATACCCATAGATATCACTTTTCTACATAGTGTCCTGCCTTCAATACACATTTTCTCCATCGGATTGGTGTTTGATGCCATCCTGATAGAAGAGGGACGTGTGCGGAGGCAGTTGCGCACGAACTCTCCTACACTTGTATCGTCATCGAACCGCTGTCCTCCTAGGTCTTGTTTGAGTGGTCAAAACAAATGGTAGTCACAGGGCGATAAATCTGGACTGTACGGAAGGTGTACCAAAGGTGTCCATTGAATTTCCTCCAGTTTTTTCCCGCGTTAAAGCGGTAGTATGCGGCCTTGCATTGTCGTGGAGAAGACAGATGTTTCGGATAGGTTGCCGGCGTCGCTTGTTGCGATACGCAGCTTTTGCTTCATCCAAAAGCGACAGTAATAGGCTGCATTAATTGCCCTTTGCTCGTGAAGAAAATTTACCAGCAAAACGTCCGCGGAGTTCCAGAAAACGGTTGCGAGTATTTTTCTAGCAGATGGTCGTGTTTTGGCCTTGACTGGACCTGCTTCGTCTCTTCGCCGCTAATCCATACTTGCTTGCTTTCTTTGACTCTGGGGTGTAATGATGCACACAAGTTTCATCACAAGTCACAATACGACGCAAGAAATCCTCTCCCTCCTCGTAGCGACGTAGGAATCTGGCAAACTTCCTGGTGTAGAGTTTTTTGTTCCTGGTTGAGGAGACGAGGAACCCACCTGGCAGACAATTTTCTGAAACTGAGTTCATCTCGGATGATGGTTGAAACACTTCCGTAACTTATTCCTACGGCTGAAACAATTTGCGAATTTTTAATCGCCGATCTTCACCAATGTCACGAATGGCAACAATGCTGTCTGCAGTGATGCTTGCCTGTGGTCTCCTTTCATGAGGTTCATTTTCCACAGCTTCTCTTCCTGCCACAAATTTCTTAGCCCACTCATACACTCGATTCTGCGAAAGTGTTTCTTTCCCAAATTTTGTGCGGTGTCTCAAAATTTCGGAAGGCTTGGTGACCTTTTTTGCGATAAATTTGATAATGACGCATCATGCAACACGTGCGCACCTCTTGCCCACTCATGGCGTACTGAAGCAGCCAGCTCTCCACCGTGTTCGCGCGCGCAAACCCCTTCTCCAGACAACCTCACCAACATCCTGGCAAAGCCCCGCCTCAGAATTATTACTAACAGCAGCGTCCATTCAAATTCCCGTTAATATTTGATCCGCCTTCGTATGTCATAGACAGAGGTGGTATTATTAAACAGCCTTCTGATTCTCAAAACTGACTTGGCAGTGATCCTGAATAGGTTTACCCATGGGTTTTCTCCTTATTCACATTGGATCGATTCTCATATTTCACCTTGAGGAATATTCCTCGATGTCAGAATTCAAATCGACATTCTCAAGCATGCATACGTACACTCTTTCCCATAATAGTACCTTTATTGCTAGTTTTCCACTAAATCAAGGTAGCTGCTATTCGAATTCTGCAAGCGTTTATGTCCCATGGTTATGACTTACTAAGGCATTTGATTCTGTAAACCGTGATGCTTTGTGGAAGATTTTAGAATTGTATGGTGTTCCACAGAGATATATTTCCATCTTGAAACTATTCTACACTGATATGACGGCAGCTGTTATCGGTTCCAACTCTCTTGAAGAGCCATTTCATATCAATGCCGGTGTTAAACAAGGCTGTGTGATTGCCCCCTCTTTGTTGTCCACCAGTCCCTTGCGATCCAGTTTTATGCATCCCTTCACATTTACTACAGTTCTGAAAGACATCGGTACCTCTTTCTAAACCGGGGTAATATAACGAAATGTGTGTTTACGGCTAGAAGACAGCAGGAAGCTTGAACACTACTATAAATTCATTATGGGTACCTCGAATGAACCCGTAAAACGAGTACAGATACGCAGAACACGTACCTGTGCTTTAACACAGAAGGTGGACGCACAGACCGGGAACACGGTACTGTATAGGCTGGGAAGTGGGCGCCGTAGGTCAACTGTCGCAGTAGCTCACATGGCAAGCGGCCGGGGAGATATGTGATAGTGGACAGTGCTCGAGGTAGGATGTTCGAATCCCACATATGAATTTTTTTTAACTGACAGTTGCCTGGATGTGGTAAGGTTGCATACTTGATAGCTTCCAAGGACTGATGTGTTTATTTGACCCTGTAAAAGACCATACGTATCGTTGCATTGGGTATGGTGTAGGGTTGGACGATGATGTGGAGATGGTCTGTGGCCGATTAGCGACATTGTACATGATCCAAGTTTCGCAGACCACATATAGGGCAAAGTATGCTCCATTGGAACGATAACAACATGCAATGGCAGGTAAGTATGTAGCTGCGCGAACTCCTCTCCTTCGAAGCAATTCACGACACAGTTTATGCACTGCCTCGAGATGTATTCCAGCTTGAGTATGTGGATATGTTACTTATACATGGAGAAGCTAGACAGAATGCATACCAGGAACAATGCCTGTACCAAGAACGCTTACCTGATAGACGACAACAGACGGGCATGACATTTCGGAGTGTGGAAAGACACCTGCGGGATACTGCATCCCTGGGAAGGACACGGCCTATTCGAGATCATTCCGTGACGTCTGCTGACAATGAAGAGGTCGTGTTTGTCGCTATTCGGCGTAACCCTCATACTAGCACACGGGCCATTGCACAGGAGACGAACGTCAGCCGACGTCTGTTATGCGGATGTTGCATACCCACCGGTTTCAGCCGTACCATCTGCACTTACACCAGGAGCTCCATGGTCATGATTTGGATGCCCGGGTGGCGTTCTGTCAATAGATCCTACAGCCAGTCAGCTTGACGCGTTGCATGAAAGCTTTGGGAAAGCATTCTTTCGGATTATATTAGACAAGTTTGCAAAATTACTGACTGGTTTGTTAGAAGGCAGTTTGTATTTAGGAAAAGTTATTCTACTGAAGCTCAACTTATAACCTTCCAGTAAGTTATAGCAGAAATTTTAGATGCAAGAGATCAAGTGGACTGCACCGTGATTGACCTAAGTAGAAACAAATACAGTAGAGGCAATACGCGACACTTCCGGATTTAGCCTTGTTAAAATGGGAGACAAGTCGCAAGTGGCGCTCCTAGTGGCTTGACCTGAAAATTCAAATATCAATAGAAATGTATATACGGAAATGGATAAATGAATTACGTTAGAAAGAAAGTGTTAATAATATATTAACTTCTAAGTTCCTAAAGCAATTCTGGATAAATGAATGAAGAATTATTGAACAGGTTATTATTTAAAGACTGAAATTAGACACATAATCAAGATGTGAAATGGACTGCTGTGAAAGGGCTTGATCTTTCATTTATGCATTACTTTTTTAGCTTTAGAATTCCTGCCTGAACGTTCACGGCTAGATTTTCTTTTTTCTCATTTAAAAGCATTCTATCATCATATTAAAACACTTGTCAACAAAAATAACAGCACATTCCTTACACACATGATTCAATGAATTTACATTTAAGAGCTGGACAATTTTCCTTTTAACTTGAAGTCTACTAACAGAAATAAAATCTCAAAAACATTCAAACTTTCCCTATAAGCAATACTGGTTAATTCTTCTGGCTCAAGGATTGGGTGTTTGTGTCTGTCCCAACACACTCCTCTTCATATCAGATAACACACCACACTACTAAACACCACAGAAACACGCAATAGAGATTACATCCCTCCATATAGGGTTGGCGTCAAGAAGGGTATCCGGTTGTAAAAGTAGGGTCTTATCCAGTTGCGCGCCGCAGTTCGCACCCGCGACCCCACTGTTGTTGGAAAAGCGGTAGACGAAAAAGAACAAGAATAATTACTTAAGACGGATTTTTCCAAGTTTGTTACGATAAGCAGTTGTTAGAAAACCTGATAGAGGTCCTCCCATGGGTAAACCTGTTATCTGTTGATATTTCCTATAAAATGTTAACATAATATTTTTTTAGTGTTAGAATGTCCGCCCGATGGCCATGATCGTTAAGGCGTTGAAGTCTAAACGGTCTGACACTGTGGTTAGCCGGTTCGAGTCCCGTTGGTCAAAAAAAAAAAAATATCACCATCAGAATGTTGGCCGCCAGGGTAGGGGAGGTGGTGGTATACACTTTATAATCACTAGATTGCGTGCCAAAAGCCTGGATTAAATTTCAAACCTCTCCGCAGTGCTCAAATGGAGTGAGGGCATATGACGCCTTTGATGGTGATTCGTCCGTCGGATGGCGACGTTAAGCCGTGAGCAGACCCCTTGGTGCTATTCGACAGGCATCGTGTTTCACCCTCTCCCTTCCTACTATCATATGTCGCGTCATTCATTTCATCTCATTAACTCCTCTGATGAGGCTGACGTCAGGAAGGGCATCCGGTCTTAAAAACCCGCCACGACAGATTCATCGCACCTCATTCCTGACCCCGCAGAGAAACGGGATAAGGGTTGGACAAACATTCTTTTGCAGTATGAGATCTAATAAATTTATAGTTGCATTAATTTCTGTTTTACTCAGTGTATTGTATTTTTTCAACATTTTCTCTTGCGGGTCTATTGTTTCCTTCACGGGGATATTGGAGAACATATTGGGTTACATCGTAGGATACGATTATGGCCTCGTTATTGATTTTAGTTAGTAATGTTTTAGTAATGTTTTATTTTACCTGGCAAGATTAAGGCCTTCTCTTCGATCTAACCAGGAACTGAAATATACATATATTGCATTGTATTACTTACAATAAGTAGATCTAATACAAATTAAATTAATAATAATACAAGAATGGTGAGATTACATTAAGATGACCGGGCGAGTTGGCCGTGCGCGTAGAGGCGCGCGGCTGTGAGCGTGCATCCGGGAGACAGTAGGTTCGAATCCCACTGTCGGCAGCCCTGAAGATGCTTTTCCGTGGTTTCCCATTTTCACACCAGGCAAATGCTGGGGCTGTACCTTAATTAAGGCCACGGCCGCTTCCTTCCAACTCCTAGGCCTTTCCTATCCCATCGTCGCTATAAGACCTATCTGTGTCGGTGCGACGTAAAGCCCCTAGCAAAAAAAATTAAGGTGAAATGAATTAAGATTAAATTAATAAATTTAGATTAAATTAAGATTAAATAAATCAGATATAAAAAGGGATAAATTCTTAAAACTAATATCCTACATGTAAAAAAAAAGGCAGTACATAAAATTTGATTTTAAAGACAAATCGGATAAGAATTTTAGACTCTCTACCAGGACATCCATAATAATAGAGTGGTTGTAAGTAGCAGCATCAAGTTTACAGATGATCCTTACTAGTGCATAAAATGTCTCCAAAGTGCTTCCTTGAAAGTGCGAATAGCGCTTAACCCCCTGATATTTTCGGGAAGGAGGTTCCACTCACGGCAGGCAATTACTGTGAATGATTTATCATAGATGGCAGTTCTGTGGGTAGGTAAAGCAAGGATGGAATTATTAGTGGATCTGGTGTTAAGACTGTGATAAGAGGATAAGTATTTGAAATATGAAGTAAGGTAAAATGGTTGTGAAGAATGAAGGATTTTATGGAGATGGCATAGGGAATGCACAGTGCGACGGATTTCTAGTCGGGGCCAAGATAGATGGTTATATGAAGAAGTTACGTGGCCATAGTACCGTAGGTTACAGACGTATCTCACACAAGCATTTTCACCACGTTGTAATCTGCTCAATAACTTGCCTCGAGCGTCTCTATAAATCTCGTCACAATAGTCGAAATGAGGGAAAACCAGACTTTCTACCAGCATTTTTTTGAGTTTTTCAGGAAATAAGTATTTATACCCGCGCAGCATGTGCAATGCAGAGAATATTTTCTGGGTGATGTTCGTGATATGCGTTTTCCATGACATATCATCATCGAAAGTAATGCCTAGGACTTTTACTGATGAAATGAATGGTATGTTAGTATTACACAACCTTATAGATGGAATCTCAGGTCGATTGACCTTCGTGAGTAGTTTTGGGTATCCAAGGATGATGGCTTGCGTTTTTGCTGGGTTTAACCTAAGCCCACATCTCAAAGGCCAAGAAGAAAACGATGTTAGATCCTGATTGATTTTGTCTATGGCCGAAAGTATTAGATTTGGAGATGTATGGAGGTACATTTGTACATCATCAGCATAAATATGGTATTTGCAGTGCGTTAGGTTTTGGGAGACATCATTAATGTAAATAGAAAAAAGAAGGGGTCCTAACACTGACCCTTGGGGCACACCACACTGCACAGACCTCCAAGTTGATTTGTTAGTTGACTATATCTTATCAACAGTTTCCCCGTCAGGAAGTCGAAAAGTATAAGAGACCAGATTTCCACTTCCGGAGGCGCACATAGTCCGGTGGTTCACTCAGCCTACACCAAAAATGAGTACTAGATTAATTCCTTGAGGTAAAGACGGCCGCGCGTAGACCTAACCACTCTACGCCACCAGGTGCCGAGGTTACGGGTAGTGGAAGCCTTCGGAAGCCATTACCATCCACACCTCCCAGGGCCTTCATGGCCTTGTATATCCTATCAATAGCTTCCATTGAATTGGATACTGAGTTGCTATTTCCTATGTTAGTATGTTTTTGTAAGTTTTTAAGTAAAAGTGTAGATAATTTAAATTCTGATAGTTTACTATTGGTCTGATGGGATAATTCTCCTTGTGAATTTTAGGAAGACACTTTAATGTAAGGCATCTCGGATTCATCGGAACTATGTTTTCTTTTCCTCTTTCGCTCATTATGAATTGTGTTTTCTTAAGACTACTTTTTTGTATAAGTTCTGAGATGGGTCTTTTTTATCTCATTTATATTAACCACGCAAACTACCAATTTTCAAATATTCTCTCGAGGCAAGAAAAATAAAATGAAATATTTTATTCCTCTAATCCGGGACAATCGCCGTCCACTCGCGGCTTGCTGCTGAATGCCCGATAGTTGTCGTGGGCGGGGAGAAAGGTGTGCTAGGCTTCGGTCCGTCGGATCGTCACTGCTAACGGTTCCGTCCCACGAGTTCCATTCCCATGAGTTCCGAAAACAAATTGCTTAGGAAAAAAGTCCCATGAGTTCCTAACGCGTATTCACGCCTGAGTAAATAAGCTAATGAGGCCCACTAGTTCCGAAAGTCTCTGGAAAACCTAGCTATCAGTTCTGAGGTTTGACCGGCTAATAATAGTACGGCGCGACTTTGAAGAGTTAATGGCCCTACCACTGGGTACTTAAGGGTTATTTTCAAGTCATTTATGTTTGTGTCTTTGAGTGGAGCAGATAAACATGGAGATCACAACTACCATTAAAGGAAACTAAATTTTGATGTTTAATGGTTACCGTTTTTATACGAAACGCGACAACAAATCAAGTGAAGTGTGGATTTGTGCTGCAAAACCATGTGCCGGAAAAGTGATTTAAAAAAAGATCGGGAATTGATTAAAGAAGTGGACCGTGATTGTGTTCCTGACGCGGCCAGCGTTGAAGTGTTCAAAGCAGCTTCCATGGCCGGGAAAAGAGCTCGCGAGGAGAATAACACTTCAGTCTCACAGGTAAGGATGATTCATATAACTTTCTTATTGCATCTCTTTATTTATTTTTTACAAGTTATTTTATTAACCAAATACAGAAAATGAACATAGGGTTGTTGGACTTTTGAGCCACTTTAAATTATTATATTAAATATAAGGCTAAGATTAAAACATGATTGATTAAATAATATAATATTTATCATCATCTAATATTCTTAGGAATAATATCATCATACTTAGGGATCTAATATGATTCATGAGATATGCTTACTTATTTAACAATTCTTGTAATTTAACAATATTGTGAATTTTTTTGCTATTTGCTTGACGTCGCACCGACACAGATAGGTCTTATGGCGACGATGGGATAGGAAAGGCATAGGAATTAGACGGAAGCAGCCGTGGCCTTAATTAAGGCACAGCCCCGGCATTTGCCTGGTGTGAAAATGGGAAACCACGGAAAACCATCTTCAGGGCTGCCGACAGTGGGATATTGTAATAATTAATTACCTAATTACAAGCGGTAAAGTGAACAATTCTAACGCCATGTATTTTTTTCAGATATTCGACGAAGAATTCGGACACTTGCATCAGACAGGATACGAGTTAGTGACTCGAATGCCTCAGTTCCAAAGTTTAAAGAGTTCATTGTACAGACAGCGGAGTAAAGCACAAGGAGTGCGGAAAGAACCAATGCATCGAGATGAAGTAAATTTAGCTGAAGAAACTCTATGTATGCCCGATGGCAAAAACTTCTTATTAGCTGACGTCTGTGAAGGCGACAGATTATTGATATTTTCGAGCCCTAGAGGCAAAGAATTACTAAAAAAAAAAAAAAAAAAAACCTTAATGGGCGGGACATTTATGAGTGTCAATAAGCAGTTTTGTCAAGTGTACACCATTCATGTAGAGCTGGGAAGCAACAAAGAGGAGATAAATGTTACGCCTGCTATTTTCGCACTGCTTCCAAACAAGAAGAAAGCCACTTATGTTTGCCTCTTCAAAAAAAAAAAAAAAAAAAAAAAAAAAAAAAAAAAAAAAAAAAAAATCCTTGATGTAATACCTGAATGGTCACCTGAAATAGTAAACATGGATTTTGAGGTTGGAGCTATCAAAGCGATGGAATAATTATTTCCAAGAGTCCAAGTGCAAGGCTGCTTTTTCCACTTAAGCCAAAGTGTTTGGAGAAAAGTGCAAGAAATTTGGGCTTTCGGGTATCTATGAAAAGATAATCGAGCTTTTTGATTACTTTGTCAAGCAATGGCTTGAAAACGTGAATATTCCAACTGAAATGTGGAATTGCCATGGGAAGAGGCATGGAACGAATAACTCTGTAGAGGGTTGGAACCATAAGCTGAATTTGAAATGCGAAAAATCACATCTCCGTGTAAGAGACTTGGTGTTGTGTTTGAAGGAGTCTCAACATTCATATGAAAAAGTTATGCGGGCAGAGTTGAATTTGCAAGCCACAAAAAGGGAAAAGAAAATATGTTGCAATGCATGACAGAATCCAAAGAGCAACTCAACAGTTTGAAGAGACCGGTGATTTAACAGTATTTGTAAGAAATGTTTCGTTTGCTTTACACATTGATTACAGTATAAAGAGAAGAATAATTCAGTTAAAATATCAATTTGACAAAGTTACGTGCTGATTACTAAGTGACTTGTAAATAAGATAAAAGACAGTTCAAAGACGAAGCGACATGCTGATACTATTTTAAGAACTTTGTAAATATAACTCAAAACTGATTATTTTGACGAAGGCACATGCTGATGAAGATACTGAAAAGCTGCTTATGGGAGCTACTGGTCCATGGCGTTCGCCCCCTCTGTTAGAGGAGCCAGTTCATTTAAAAGGGCACTCACTCCCGGCTGGCGCTGACAGTGGGTCTTATTTGTTTCAGTACTACACAAATTAATACTATTTTATTAATATATTTATTTCAGCTAATTGCCATATACAAAGAATAAACAAAATGCAGAACTTAATTAGAGGAATTTTCCTTCCTTCACACCTTAATACGTAATAGCGATCACACTGCTTCCCGCACAAAGCACACATGCATCTTACATTTGGCGAGTGATACTTCTTCGTGGGGAATAGTTTGAAGTGAAAACCATGCACAGCAAGCCTTGTTGTTACGTGCCGTAACTCGTAGTTGGCTTCTTTCCATTTGTCATTCATCATCGCTTCCGTACTGTAGAAGTCCAACCAGATTTCCGATTTCTTTTTCTGATGTTCACGAAATAAACTTTGGTATGCTGGAGTTGGTGGGAGAGAGAATTTGTCCCGCATTTCCTCCAAAAACATCATTTCCCTAGTTAGCTCATACACCAGTCTCGAAGAGGTGAATTTCGGCAAACATAGGACTCTCTTTAAAAATGTTGCTTTTATCTTCTCCATATCCTTTAAGTTTCTTACTGACAGATGCTGCCAGGTACTGGAGATGCCGTAGGTTATTACAGATGCTATTTTCACTCTGAATACAACGCTGTCTGAAGGGATATTTTATATAAATATTTGATATCATTAATAGCTATCACTGCTGAGGTTAATTTTTTTGATATGCGCTGTGAAATTTGTTCCTTGTATATGCAGTGTTATTCCGAGATATACATTTATTCACACTGGTTAGTGGTTCTCCGTCCGAATATATCACATCACTTGCTGCATGTCTGCCTCCTTTCCTAAAGGTCATAATCATGGTTTTACTTCTGTTTACATGAAGGTCACTTGTTTTAGCCCACTCTACGAGCCGATCAAATGCCAACTGCAGAGCAGGTATTGATCTGGACACTAAAACCACGTCATCTGCATACATGTAAATGTTTGTGCCTTCTGTCTTCGTAGCCTGAATGACATCATGTGTTGCGACGTTAAAAAGGAGAGGGCTTAAAGGATCACCCTGTAGTACACCTATCGTCTGGTCTATTGGATCGGATATTGTGATAGAATCGTTTATTTGCACCTCATTTTATGCCAGGATGTTTTTTATTGTTTGCAGTATAGGGTTATTTCTTCCTATGAGATCCTTTGATATGACTTGTGTTCGACTAATTGTATCAAAGGCTTTCGAATAATCCACGAATATAACATGTAGCTTCCCCTTCGTGAATCTAAAGGCTTCATGAATATCATTCTGAAGGCATTCTATAGCCTGTATTGTGGACCGGTTTTTCCTAAATCCAAATTGCTCTTCTGGGAGATACTGATCTATTAAAGCATTCAGCCTTTGCGTGAAATATATATTTTTATTTCTCTTAAGGGAATATTTTCTTCTTTTTCCAAATGTATATATGCTTCAAATTACACTTCTGCATTTTCTTTCTTTCCCATTCGACTTCTGCTGTCGAGTACAAAAGCGAGAGAGGGTGAGTGAGTGAGAGGGAGTGAGTAGGGGTGTGTGGGTGTTCGTTATTTGAAAGTGCAATCTAATAAGTATTTTGATGCCATTAATACTATTATGCTGTAGAAAACTAAGCTAAAACTCGCTCAGGTAGTGTTCGGAACTGACGGGACTCGCTCAGGTAGTGTAACTGGCAGATAGCTAATTCGCGAAAGGATTCGGAACTGGCGGGAATCGGAACTCATGGGAGGACACGACTGCTAACGAAGCAGAGATAGCTCAAAGGCTCGAAGTTCTCCGGAAGTTTCCGAATTGACACGTGTTCCTCGTCGTATATACTTCCTCACCTCATACAACTTAATTATACAGATAACAGAGTGCTGGTAGTTCACTCCCTTTTGCTTCTACATCCTTGTAGAAGAGCTACTGTTATACGAGTAATATAGTTTTCTTTTTATAGGTAGATCTGCTAAAGTGAAAGGCAATTTTTCAGGTTCAGTGTTCTCTTCGGTTGGTTGGAATCGAACCTGTGATCATGGGTCGAACACCACTACTGATCTCCCGAGGAAGCTAATAAACCAGAGAAATGAAATGGCGTATGGCTTTTGGTGCCTAGAGTGTCCGAGGACATGTTCGGCTCGCCAGGTGCAGGTCTTTTGATTTGACACCCGTGGGCGACCTGCGCGTCATGATGAGGATGAAATGATGATGTAGACGACACATACGCCCAGCCCCCGTGCCAGCGAAATTAACCTATGATGGTTAAAATTCTCGATCCTGCCAAGAATCGAACCCAGGAACCCTGTGGCCAAAGGCCAGCACGCTAACCATTTAGCCATGAACGATGAGTACGACTGCTGGTAATGCTGTAAAATTCAAAATTTTAATTTAATAATAATAATAATAATAATAATAATAATAATAATAATAATAATAATAATAATAATAAAATGGTGCATGGCTTGGTGGCGACCTAATGAGGATAAATGAATGGCGAAGACGTAATAAATACATAGTCCCCAAGCCAGAGTGCGAGGGGGTTGAATCTGAGAATTGAACCGGGCCCATTGGACCAAAGGCAAGCATTCTATCAATTTCGCCATAGAGCCGGACTTTAATTTGCTAAACCTTAGGCTACCATCTCCACTGATCAGGTGTTAATTAATTACAGTAAGCAGAGGCCAGGGCAGCAGCTTGTGGAACAGCACTGACAACACAGCAGGCTACTCCGTTGGCTATTCGTTGCAGCTCAGAACGCTTAGGGCTTGGCATTCACTAAACCAAATATGGAAAAGGGGTAACCTAAGTCTAGTGGTAGCTCACGTCTTGACTCCAGCATATGCAACTGGTAACAATGTAAGTTGTGATCCTTAAAACAGAATTATTCTTATTATAACCATTTAATCATGCACATACAATAAAAAATACTCATAGCTTTTAAATGTTCTATTTTCAAATTAAATATGGTACGTTGCAACATATGATTCTTCGTTCTATGGTTCGTTAGGTATGCTTGTTGAAGCTTTTGTCTATTGTCCTGTGTTAGTGCCATGTATTAGTTACCGGTTGGAATATATTCAGCAGACATCCAAGTTGGCTGGAAACTTACTCCCCCTTCTTTTGCGAACGTAAGGAAGTTATTCGTTATGCTGGAGAATGACAGCCAAACTGGCTCCTGCCTGTGTATTGAAGCCGGAAACCAAATCTAATTCCCGGCCGGCGCGGCGCGTTGCGGATGTAAAGCTACAGGATAGCCCCACTTGCCATGTCGTCTCGTGCTTACTAAACCAGCACCGTACATTCACTTCGAAACATTGTAGACCTGTACCATTTTCTCTTGATCTTATTAGACTAAATCCTCTGTATTCATTAACAGCGACTTATCATGGCGTCTTGTGTCTCGTAAACAGATCACATGGAAAATATTCCTTTTCGGAAGATTTTCTTAAAAAACTGAATAGTTTCAAGAAAACACCACGCGTAGAATACTTTTTTTTCACGATAACGAAATGATACACATGTAAGCGAAATAGTTCTAATATTTTATATTGGAACTTTATGTATGTACTAGCAAATGTACGCGTGCTTCGGCTGCAGCATCCCATATTGTAGACGGGTTTCTACGTAAATTGATGTACACGCAGTAAGATATGTCTCTTAGTGTAATCCGAGAAACACCACTGGGAGGACCACACGTCGTTCCGATGTAAGGTACGCGTTGGGAAGTTTTGATGAAAATGGCAGGCTACGTTTCCTATCGCAATTCACAATCGAGTTCACTTGCCTACTGCCATTCACGATGGAGATGTGGAGTTTTCATTATAAAGACAGGCCCCTTTTCCCAATGCCAGTCAGAATGGAGTTGGTTTTTTATTATAATCGAGAAATGCAGCTCTATCTAAAGCTAAAAATGAAGCGGATTTATTGCAAAAATGAAGTGTCCCTCACTAAATTGTAATGATGTGAGTTACGGATTTAAGAAAGCGGTAACAGAGGAGAATTTAGGCGCAGGGTTTCTTAGATAAAAAGATGACTTACGGTGTTATTACTGAAGCAAGGCAGAGTCAAGAAATGAAAGCAGGAAACGGAAGTAGAAGAGAAATATAGTAATCTTTTAGCAAATCTCAGAAAGCACTTTACGGTGTGAAATAATGGGCTACACTCCGCGCACTGTTGAAATATTAACAACCACCTTTAGAGCTATTCGGACGATTGTAACCTCCAATGGTATCTCGCAAATATCCCGCAGAATGGCAGCTTGACGTCTATCTCGCTTTCTATCCAACGAACAACCACGAGTTTACAGGAATAATGACGAAAGTGGCCTTATGTTACCTCCCTGCTGGCAAGCAGCCAGAGATGTTGCCATGGTAACCGGTTGTCGGTCACTCAATTCAGAGCATGAAAGCCGCAGGAAAAAGTAATTTTTTCCGTGATTTGAAGAGTAAGTGAAATTATGTAACTTACATAACAAAATTTGTTTGAAATGTAGAGAAGTTTCACGTATGTCTTCGGATTTTTCAGAAAATCCATAGAATAAGAAAAAATTGAAAAAAAAAATCTAGTTTTCGTATCAACTCCCAATCTCTTCAGTGATGTTTAAATTATATGCATATCTAAACTTGCTCCTGGATGAGTTTATTCTAAATATGAAGTTTGGTCGAGATCTATCCAGCCGTTTCGCCGTGATGATAGAACAGCCGGACAGAGAGACAGACAGACATGAAAGCTAAAAACCACTGCCACTCTCTTGAGTTAATCTAAAATCACATAAATATGATTGTAAATAAAGGGTACAGATATCTGTACATGGTTATGAGGGTATTTAGGGGTTGCAGTAGTCTCTGGTAAGACCCCAACTAGAGTATGGGTCCAGTGTATGGGACCCTCACCAGGATTACTTGATTCAAGAACTGGAAAAAATCCAAAGAAAAGCAGCTCGATTTGTTCTGGGCGATTTCCGACAAAAGAGTAGCGTTACAAAAATGTTGCTAAGTTCGGGCTGGGAAGACTTGGAAAAAGGAGACGAGCTTCTCGACTAAGTGGTATGTTCCGAGCTGTCATTGGAGAGATGGCGTGGAATGACATCAGTAGACGAATAAGTTTTAGTGATGTCTTTAAAAGTAGGAAAGATCACATGGTTATGAGGGTATAAATATTCGTTTATAGGAAGGGGACTTAGGGATTGGAATAAATTACCAAAGGAGATGTTCAATAGATTTCAAATTTCTTTGCAATCGTTTAAGAAAAGGCTAGGAAACAACAGATAGGGAACCTGCTACTTGGGGGACTGCCCTATATGCAGATCAGTAGTGATTGGCTGATTGATTGATTGTTTTATTCATTAAATTATTGTTCTCAGGAAATTGTAGTGTCATACAGAAATCCGCACTGTGTTAATTCGCAAGTATTGGCATTACACAGTGAAGTAATAAATGTTTGGCATTCTTTCATGGTATAGCGGTCAGGATGATTTGCACTATAATACAAGTAGTGACACTGTAAATGTTTTCTTGTATCCTGTATTCCTTAAGAATGACTCCACGTCGTCTAATGTGCAATGTTCTTGCATCATTTATGTTAATTAGCTGACACCAGGGAGAAACATTAGGAGAGAGGACGCCTCAAAGACGAGACTGTCTGATCTGTTCAGAAAAATAACGTGAATTTAGAACAGTAAAGGTTCACAAAATTGCTGCATTAACACACTTCCTGTGGGATTACAGCCATTTTTATTGCTTTGTTCTAATTTGCTCATTTTAGTGATATTTGGTCATATTTGGTTATTTTTGAGCATTTTTGTTTAAGATGAAGCACCGTTTTTAATAAGGTACATGTTAACCTGTGTAAAGCTGTGGAAATACGTAAAATATCCTAACAATATCAACAGGGACGCTGGATATCAATTAAATAATAGACCTACGTGGTTGCCAGCCATTAAGGATCTTTTCTATATTGTTATTTCATTTCGGATTTTTTTTTGAAATTCGTACGTTCTTCCCACCAGTTGGTTCATTCCAAGCTATTTGTTAATGCCATATTGGAGCTTAATGTTGTCGTCAGCTCCCGCTTGGAGCGCTGTGCCAGCATACAGGGAACCACCTGGTGACAAACGAGCGTACCACTACAATTCTCCAACGATAAAATATTCTTGAATTCAAACCCTCATTATTGTAGAAGACTTCCTCATGAACAGTCGAGATTTTCTTCTGAAGACGCGGAGCAAAGTTCTCTGCGAAACGTCAAGAGTTCCACTTTGTTTTCTTGACACGGCACAAGCCCAAAAGCCCATATCATGTTTAAAGGTACATCTTATCTGCGTCGATTTTCAAACACAGGATTTCAAAATACTGTATTTTTCTTCCCGAAAAAGATAAGTAGCAGGTTCCGAGAAAGAGTTGATGTACGAACTTACGCCGACAGAGACCAAAAAGCATGCTAATACTTCGTTGTTGGTTCCCTTTTAGGAAGACAGCGAGATCTGCGCATCGGGGTTATGATACTGAATTAATGTGTACAGTTTTAACGTACCTACTGTACCTCTGTCTGCTGAATTATCGCTTATCAATGTTAGTAATACTGTGATACTTGCAACCTATCCCTAAAATGTTTGTTTGTTTGTTTGTTTGTTTGTTTGTTTGTTTGGAACTGAGCTCGATAGCTGCATTCGGGAGATAGTGGGTTTGAATCCCACTGTCGGCAGCCTTGAAGATGGTTTTCCGTGGGTTTCCATTTTCACACCAGGTAAATGCTGGTGCTATACCTTAATTAAGGCCACGGGCGCTTTCCTCCTACTCCTAGCCCTTTCCTATCCCATCGTCCCCATAAGACCTATGTGTGTCGGTGCGACGTAAAACAACTTGTAAAGAAAGTTTGTTATATTTTACCTTTTTTCTGTCATATTTGGCTAGTTTTTAGGACATATTTGCTTGCATACTTTGTACGAGGGCGATTCAAAAAGTAAGTTACACTTCCAAGTTATGGCCATTTATGAAAACGCCTACACATAGGAAATACAGCTATGACAACATACAATGTAAGTTCACTTTTCCACATAGTCCCCAAGAGACTGTAAATATTTCTCGGAACGCTCAACCAACTTTTCGATTCCGGATGCGTAGTAATCACTACCGAGATACTTTTTCGGCTAACCGAACACATGTAATCGCATGGCGCTAAGTCTGGACTTATGGAAGATGTTGACATACCTCCCACTTGAATCGCTGAAGCAGTTCGGACGTTTGGCGGGTTGTGTGAGATGTTGTGTTATCGTGCAACAAGCTGAAGAAGGATCTCGGTGGACGACGATTCCTAAACCATGAGGAGGTGAAGGCAGCTGTCTCCAGGTGGTTACAGACCGCTGGAGGTGATTTCTACGCTTCCGGAATCGAAAAGTTGGTTGACCGTTATGAGAAATGTTTAGAGTCTCTTGGGAACTGCGTGGAAAGGTGAACTTACATTGTATATTGTCATAGCCGTATTGCCTCTGTGTAGGTGGTTTCATAAATGGCCATAACTTGGAAGTGTAAATTACTTTTTGATTCGCCCTCGCACTTCTTTAGGTCATAAACTTTCGAACCCTAGTAATCACGTAGGCTGAGTGGAGCTGGAACCAGCTCTCCGAATCAGGTATAAATCCCTGACCAGGCCGGAAATCAAACCCGGGGCCTCCGGATAAGAGGCAAGCACGCTACGCGGGACAGATTTTGAATTTGTAAAACTTTAACAGTCGATTTCATTCCTAATGTAACACAGCCTGGAGATTCGTTTTCGTCGAGGTGGTGCCCCCTTAATTAAGGCCACCGTACCAATGATTGCCACCTACTCCATCGTTTGGCCGGCATTACTTATAGGCCGAGTGAGTTGTTATTTGTTAAACCGTGCTTAGTCAGTGCCAGAATCGGAATTACCGGTATTGAAGGTGGAGGGAGAACTACGCAAGTTCAAATCCCCACTTCGTGAGATCCCACACTAAGCCGGCTCTGCGGTCTAGGGGAGTGAACCTGCCTCTTACCTGGAGGCCCCAGGTTCGGTTACCAGCCAGATCAACTTGGATCTGAGGGCTGTTTCGACGTCCTCTCAGCGTTCGTGAGAATAATTGAGGAACTACCTAGCTGTGTGAAGGCGACCCTGGTCTAAGAAGCCAAGAATAACGACTGAGAGCATTCATCGTGCTGATTACGTGCTACCTCGTAATCTGCAGGCCTTCAGTCTGAGCAGCAGTCGCTTTGTAAGCTAAGGTCCAACAGTGCTGTAGCGCCATAGGGTTTGATTGTTCCCACCCCAACTCCAGGGCCAGGAACACTTCCCTTCCAAACCACTTTGCGCGGGCATAGGACGTATGCATGGTATAAAGTGAGTGAAAGAATGAGTGATCCCCTTGAGGATCTCAACTTGGGAGAGTGGATTAGTGAAAACGGCTCCCCAGCTGAACCTGGCATTGATTCCATTTATTTACTTTTACTATTTGACCTTACTTAATAAACTTTTATTCTCCTCCAAACTCGCTGACATTACATTTGCTGAGGCCTACGGAGTCTTCCATTTACATGTCCTTCTTTCCCTCTTCGCTATACTTTGCCGATAACTTCATTCTTGTATGGGTCATTTTCTCTTCTCTTTATAATTAAGAAGGGATGGTAGAATAATTGCACTGCCCCTTAAAACAATTATCACCTCCACTGCCAGACCCCTACCCTTGTAACCTAAGAATGTGCCAGCTATTTAGACATATTTTCGTGCGCCGTCTTTGACTCAACCATTTGACAACTTCCAATAGAGAAACCTTTCATTATTTTCTAATAATCACTCAAGAAAGTTTTAACGGGAAGCATTATTGAAACATGTTTCTAACACGGTGCGATGCATCCAAGGATTTTAGATCTCACTAAGAGCTCTATTTAATTCCATTTTATATTTTACGTGTTGTGCACATTGTTCATTTCAGGATCTCTGGATGCTTTTAATACCTTTTATCGTCATTTGTGTAGGTTTGTACATTTGTTTTGCTTATTAGATGTGTTTATGCAAATTTGTATTATGCCTGATGATTGTCAGGCAAGGCCGAAACTAGTTACTTGACTAAAAAATGTAATGTAAACATTACGTAATATACAGTAGTACTGAAAAAGGTGGACCATTTCTGACATAATTTTTGTTATTATTATGATCACAATTCAGTACGGATCAAAACATGAAAATTATACCTTATGAAGAACCCTACGTACAGCAGTGGCGGATTATCGGCTTCCGCTAGCCAAGATCGTGGATTCAATCCAGATTGAGACAGTAGTGGAAGAAACTGTCATGTCGTTCGATATCAGCTTGCGGTATATTAAGTCAAATTTAGCAATAAATTACCACTTCTGGTTTCTCTGCTATTTTAAAACGAAACGTTAAAAACTGATATACAGATGGCCTGATTGGCGTGAACTCAATATGCCTGCACATGCTTCCAAGTCATACGCCTAAAGGCAGAAGGCCTAAAGGAGGAAAAGTTTACAATTACAGAAGGCTAATGAAAAATATGTCTAGAACATAAAGTCTAATGTACAATCATGTCTATTAGTAAATGAGGTCTAAGTGATGTATAGATAATATCTCTTTTGTTACGCGGTAATAATTAGATCAATACAACAATAAAGTCCAAAAATGATGACATTCTGGCACAGCAGTTACTGGCAGGATACGTACAAATGCGATATACTATCGAGGAAAGTTATCTAGTAAAATTACGGCAGATGGAGGAAATTATATATCACTATCAGAATTTAACGACGAAGGGGACATCCTCGTCTTCCTTAGGGCCTTGAGTGGATGGTGATGACGATCAATAGACCTGGTAAACTTTTCAAAGTTACTACAAGACACATTTTATCTTTTTCTTTTTAATTATGGTAATCTTTACACTCACATAAAAACTGGACTTAGGCTACCATTAGTCGTAAGTATTAATAAGACCTCATTTATTAGACATAGTTACTTCAGAGCAAAGTACTTTTGCCAGGCTCCTCACTTTCATCGATCCTGTCCGACCTCCCTCGCTCAACTCTTGTTATTTTTCCGATCCCGACGGTATTATGTTTGCGAATCCTAGATAGTCTTTCATTTTCACGCCCTTCGTGACCCTTGTCTTCCTTTGGCCGATATCTTCCTTTTAGAAAGTGTCGGATCCCTTCCATTTTTCTCTCTGATTAGTGTTATATAGAGGATGGTTGTCCAGTTGTACCTCGTCGTAAAATAATAATCACCACCACCACCACCACCTGCTATTATTACACATTATTGTGTGAAATCATTAAACGGCATATGAGGCGTTGCGAATACAAATGCTGAACTCAAAATATGTAGATTTTGAAGAAAAATTATTTGATATTTAATTCGGGTGAATTAAAAAAAAGTACTTGCAGATATTATATGTACTTATTGTAGGCTGATAAGTCTAAAACCTGTTTCAATCAATTTTTGAAGGAATACATGGGTTTTATAGTGTCAATAACTGCCTATTTTGTGCATTAATGCCTATTTTGAAGATATTTATATGCTAAGTGCCTAAAAGGACAAATAATGTTTTAAAATCGTATTTTTCCACCCACCTCTACTTTGTTAGTTTTCTTTACTAGATAGCCACTGAAAGCAGGCATTCTTTGCCGGTAGCTACCAGTGATAGGCACTTAAATGTGATTGAAGGATAGCAGCGATCTTTCTGTCCTCTGATTCTGCATTAAGCGCGCTAGCCTTGAATCTGCACCCTGCACTGTCTTACAGCGGTCTTCTTCCAAGTTTGAACAGCTACCTTCCAAGCGAGAGAATTACCTCATGTGAAGGCCGTAGAGATTGTTCGTGAGGTGGAGGCGACCATTTCTAACCTTCATGGAGCGATAGGAGATGAGATCAGTGCCAAATTTCTCAGTATAATGCTGAAGAATCCCGACTGGAAGGATGTTTTGGCCACTGCTGCTGTTCTGGAAGGGAAAGGTGCAGCACCACCACCATGTTTCACCCTACTCTTACATACTGTTCCCTGACCTCACATGAAGTGGAAAAATCATTTTCTCAATTTTTAACAATATATTAGTTTTACTGTTCAAAATTTGGAACAATATCTGGTTGTCCATTGTAACATGTGCTGACTAAGATTCATTTGAAGTGCTCTGTTGACATACGAGTAATTATTGTCTGGAAGAGATACGTGACTTCAATTGTAATAATAATAATAATAATAATAATAATAATAATAATAATAATAATAATAATAATAATAATAATAATAATAAAAATAAAAATAAAATAATCAGTATTTCTTTTCCCTGATTTTCGTGACCACTTGCCCCTTGGCATAAAACCTTTAGCTGAGAACGATCCACATATGCTGAGTAATTTTAAATGCTACGAAGATGGTATATTCGGGTTGGTTTCTGGCACGAATATTTGCCATTTTAGTGCCTATTTTGCGATTTTGCCTCCCTAGTTTGGGTATTTTTAGTGCCTATACAGTAAATCATCGCCCTAGTCATCAGGGTCAAGTATACAATGAAATTTAGGAATTTGATATGTAAACAAACTTGGAAGTATTAAAAATTATTCTTAAACCTCTTCTCAAAGTAACATCTAGTTAATCAACAGCGTTATTATGATTTATGTCGACCACACTCTTTATTTGAATTGTTGCATCGCGCGCTCTCTGTCGAAAGGCTGTCTGACCGGTGGTGCTCTCTGCAAGGCTGTAGAGGAGGTGCGATCGGTGCTGTCACCATGCGGCCCAGTTGAGAACTATTACAATGTCACATCGTCTGCGCCGCCTATTATTCGGTCGCAGGGACACTTCCTATCACATCAGCCCGGATATAGTCCTTGCCATATAATATCAGACACTAAGTCTTTCTCTCCTGCTAATACTGAAGGTAGTGATTTATAGTTATTGTTGGGTTCGATTCAGTGTCGCTAACCCTACTCACCAATACGACGTCTTTGTGCCTATTGGCACTTTCTAGTCGTGATAATTTTGGGACTTGCGAGATTAAACAGTATTACCACTGTCGTATTGTGGAAATCACTAGTGTTACGTTTGCGGATATAAGTAAAGCATATTTTCTTTTTCTGTAGGATTGTAAATCTGTTAGGGTATGCCCAGATACGTAGAATTGTAGCATCTTCGAGTAATGCATGTAAAACGTAGTTCGTGTTAAATAACGGACGCAGCATTGTATTAATACGGCCTTATTTCGTCCAATTCGTATATACACAAACTCATTTATCCGGATTAAGTTGGACCGGAACTGATTCGGATGATCGAAAATCCGGATAATCCGGAAAAACTAAAAAAACAAATACAGTACATGTTACATAATCTATTAACATAAGTTGTACAGTAGTACCTTTTTTCAATTGTACAAAAAATGTAAGAACACTTTTCTTACATTTACGACTGTTTTATGCACTAAAATAATGTGAGATTTTCTGTTTTACATTTGCATAGCGTTTGCTCGCAGCACGGTCACGAAGACGTTATACTATCATCAATTCTGCCGGTGTGGTTTCAGTCAAGGATTCTAAATAGGCCATCAGTTTGTCCAGCTGCATTGTTGCCTCTGCATGAGTCATTGTTTCTTCTGATGGAGCGCCGGGTTCATTTTCGAATTCACCATTAGAGAATTAGTAGTGCGTCGCATTCAGAAGAGCGTGGGTTCGAATCCCACCTCGGCCGTCCCGGGAATGGTTTTCCACGGTTTCCCATTCTCTATTCCAGTCGAATTCCGGGATGGTACCTTTGATAGACCGCGGCCGGATTACTTCCAGTTCCTGTCCTTAACTATCCTTGGCGGAAAAGACATTCAAGAAGAGTCGACCCCATAAAAGAAATACTGTACAAGTAAAAATCATTTTTTTATTATTTTCGATCCGGATAAACCGGAGATTTATTGAGGGCCGGATAAACGAGGTTCTTATGTATATAATTCAATAGGATGTACAAGAAGCAAGACAAATTTGCAGGAACTCCTCCGGAAACGAAAGCAACGTTACCTCATCTATAAAGATCAATATAGTTGAAATGGAAGGAAATAATATTGTCTTGTCACGACTCTGGTACGCTTGGAAGACTTAGCCTTTGTATATTCTTATTGACTTACGGCATATGTACATGTACGAGGGCGAATCAGAAAGTAAGTAACACTTCCAAGTTATGGCCATTCATGAAACCACCTACACATAGGCAACACGGCTATACAATATAATACAATATAAGTTCACTTTTCCACACAGTTCCCAAGAGACTGTAAACATTTCTCGGAACGGTGAAACAACGTTTCGATTCCAGATGCGTAGAAATCACTATGTAACCACCTAGACAGTTATTTCACCCCCTCATCGATTCGGAATCGTCGTTCACCGAGATCCTTTTTTAGCTTACCGAACACATGATAATCGCATGGCGCTAAGTCTGGACTCCTCAACACGCAACACCTCACACGGCCCGCCAAACATTCGAATTGCTACAGCGATCGAAGTCGTCATATCGTCACTCTGGAAGAAAGACGGAGACTCATGGCTAGCAAGCTCTACAAGAGGCTGCCTAATGTAGGCAACCCGCTTGTCAGCCAGCTAGCTAACTACGAGACTGAAGACCTCAAATACGAGGCTAAAGGTCATCCTGGTCTAAAACCTGCGCTTAGCGCCAGGACATACACTGGCCAGCCATGACCTCACGAACGAATCGAACCCATTTTCTCACACATAATTAAAGCAAGCAGGGGAATTCACTTATTAAGATAGGGCTCTCAAAACCGGTATCGGTTGACAGGCCACAAAACTCGCAATTTTGCGACTTACGGGTGAGAGAGAATGTGTATTTCTATAATTCCTCACTGAGCTTGAAAGCCGACTTAATTATGAATATCTTGATTGATATGTTGTTGGATAAGGGAACCTCCATTTTTGATACATTGAGGTTAGTTTGTTGATGTTTATGTTTTGTGATTTCAATATGTAACTAGTCAAGTTGGCAGCCGTGATGAGCCATTGAAACAGGGGAAGAGGGCAGCGATATTTGCTTTTTAGTGTACAGACCTACCTGGCGAACACTTTTATAGCTTTTGTCCATTCATACAGTGGAACCTCCATGCTTCGAATCACCTCGGGAGCTAAATTTTATTTTGAGATATCGAAATTTCGAGATATGGAGAATACCGTTTTTGAGCATGTAATGAATGAATGAAATTGAACAGCCTGTTTCCGGTAATTCGCCTGGATCAGAAATGGAATGAATGAAGACCCCATCTAGCGGCGAGGATAGGAATTGTACCGGCTACCTAAGCCTGTCGCACTCCTCTGGGGCAATGATTGATGCATGAAAGGTGAAATGAAATGATACTGGAGAGTGTTGCTGGAATGAAATATGACAGGGAAAACCGCAGTACCTGGAGAGAAAAACCTGTCCCGCCTTCGCTTTGTCCAGCACAAATCTCACATGGTGCGACCAGGATTTGAACTACGGAACTCAGCGGTGAGAGGCCGGCGCACTGACGCCTGAGCCACGGAGGTTTGAGCATGTATAGCACATAATTGAATCGTATGTATCTTATTTTACATTATTTTTAACAATATTTAAAAGTATACAAACAAACTCTATTCTACTGTACGTTATCGCTTTAATTATAACTTTTTAGAAGACAGGATACAGTACATACAGTAGAAGCAAGAAACATACCTCAGTTAACATCTTTAGAAAATAAATCTGTTAGTCTCTTCTGTTTGTTACTGTTAACCTTTCCTCCCTTCACGTTGAAACTTCTCGCCAATAAGCCTACCACTCAGCGGAGATTCGTAAATGGAACTTGTCATCCGCGACTTTGGGGCGTTGCTTTCGTACGTGACTGGTAATTAATTCACACCCGAGAAACAGCAAGAGTTCCGTTCGCCGATTTTCCGATCATTAGAAGTTTAGTCTTTCGGTTCCCGTCATATTAGCTCCCAGCAAAGCAAAGCAAAGTCATCTTCGTACAGGGTATGAAGGCCTTTGGAGGGGTGGAAGGTAAAGGCTTCCACTATCCGCAACCTCGGCACTTGATGGAGTAGAGTGATTAGCTCTACGCCCGGCCGCCTTTGCCCCCCCCCCCCCCCCACATGAATTAACCTGGTACTCATTTTTGGCGTAGGCTGAGTGAAACTCGTTTCTTAAATTTTACGACTTCCTGATGGGATTCGAACCCACGTCTTTCCGAGAGAACCGAGCACGCCTTTATCGCCTCGGCCAGGCAGCCACTTATTAGCTCCCAGCATCACTGTAAACCTTTCATTATTTGTTAGCTGTTCCTCACAAACTACAATTGCCGTATTGCACAGTTAATGTTGCACAAAATTCGAGTTACAGACTATTTTTTCCTTCGAGGGAAGAAATGTTTGCTTCGAGGAATCGAGAAATTCGAGTAACTCAATTTCGAGTAAATACACGGGAAAATTAAGTTACTTCGAGATACTGAAAATTCGAGTAATGGTGGTTCGAGATATCGAGGTTCGACTGTATATGTTACCGTGGATCTGTCTGTAGACACTACGTGTAGTAACTTAATTATACAATATTTACTTAATTCATTAGGGCTAAAATCTCGAGTTGTACCGCACTCCGGGTAGCCTCTAAAAGTCACCATGACTATAGCTGCCGCGAGCGGCTGCACTTGTAATCCCTGGCTCGCGAAGGAACGTGGGTCGATTGGAGAAATCCGCAAGAAAAATAGCTTGTGAGATACAGAATATAATTTATTCAATAGAACAGAAATTCAATCAATACTATCTAATGCATTATGCAATACAACTTTTGAGAAACCCAACCCAACCCAACCCAACCCAACCCAACCCAACCCAACCCAACCCAACCCAACCCAACCCAACCCAACCCAACCCAACCCAACCCAACCCAACCCAACCCAACCCAACCCAACCCAACCCAACCCAACCCAACCCCATGGCGCAATATCCCCGAAGAGGCATGACCTACCAAGTGACCGGTGTTCAGCCGGCCTGCAGATTACAAAGAGTCGTATAGTAAGCACGGTGAGTCCTCTTGGTCATAATTCTTGGCTTTCTTGACCGGGGACACCATATCATCGTCAGATAGCTCCTCAATTGTAATCACGTAGACTGAGTGACGTAGAACCAGCCATCAGATCCACGTAAAAGTACCTGACCAGGCCGGGAATCGAACCCGGGGTCTCTGGCGATGATGGGACAGGAAAGGCCTACGAGTGGGAAGGAAACGGTGGTGGTTTCAAGTAAGGTACAGCCTCTGTGGTTTACTGTTTAGCATGATTAAATGCCACCCCTGGAGGCCCGTGTTCGATTCCCGTTTCTGCCACGAAATTCGAAAAGTCGTACGAGGGGTGGAACGGGGTCCAATCAGCCTCGGGAGCTTAACTGAGGAGAGATGAGTTCGATTCCAACCTCAGCCATCCTGGAAGTGGTTTTCCGTGGTTTCCTACTTCTCCTCCAGGCAAATATCGGGATGGTACTTAAAGCCACGGCCGCTTCCTTCCCTCTTTTCTTGTCTATCCCTTCCAATCTTCCCATCCCTCATCTAGGCCCCTGTTCAGCATTGCAGGTGAGGCCGCCTCGGCGAGGTACTAGTCCTCCTTCCCACTTGTATCCCCGATCCATAGTCTCACGTTCCAGGGCACTGCCCTTGAGGCGGTGGAGATGGGATCCCTCGCTGAGTCCGAGAAAATAACCGACCCTGGAGGGTAAACAGATTAAGAAAGAAAGTGAAAATAGGAAACCACGGAAAACCATCTTCAGGGCTGCCGACAGTCGGGTTCGAACCCAATACCTCCCGGATGCAAGCTCACAGCTGCGCGCCCTAACCGCATGGCCGATTCGCCTGGTGGAAATGTGTATGTTGGGTATTCAGCCCGAAGGCTGGTTTGATCCTCTGCAGCTCCGCCAACAGCTGTCATAAATAGCCTAGGCGTCACTGAAGAGGCGTACTAGGGAAATGAGGAGTGAGGTAGTTTCCCGTTGCTTTCCTCACCGAGCCAGCCGCTGCTATTACATATCAGTCTGCCATGCCCACTGAAATGGAGGCACCGACCGACCCTATGAGCGATATCTTCACACCATTCATAACAGGGACTGGCTGCATAAGCAATGGTATTACTAGCATCACTCATACCTCAGTCACTTTCATATTGTCAAAGCCAAGGATGAGACTGAGATAGGTCAATGAAAGTAACAAATTTGATATAGCCCATACCAGAAGACATAGTGCACTGTAAACACTACATCTCACCAGCAAGGGCATCGCCTGGTGGAAAAAACGGTTATAATTTGTGTATTTTAAAATGAATTAAAATCAGAAAAAGAAACTTGAACCTTCTTGGTTGCTGTCCACATTTGTTTGTCACAGCGTCAATGTTCTTCTTCAGTCTCCTGATGTGTATAGTCCACTCAGCCTTCCATCTCTCGTCGCAGATCGATGGTAAGTCCTGATGCACAGTAATGTGCGTACACTGGTACTGTTGTCACTGAGATGGACAGGCTGATATCGATAGCCTCAGCTACAGATGGGGAGAACGGTGTTGCCTAGCAAATTAAATCGATTTACCCTAGGGATTCATTTGGCGCCCCTTCACGTTTGCAAACGTCATACATGTGGCAGCCTCAGCCATAAAATGTCATATCTTTAACCATAACCGAAGAAAAATAGCCCTTCTTATTTCGAAAAGTCGTTCTATATAGGCCCGCTTTTACAAAATAAGTAAAAAATTGCTGAAACGACTTACGATTAAGTTAAAAGGACTTGTTTTAGGTGATGAAATGCATTTTATGACTTCAAATTTTAAATATTTTGCCCAGAAGCCTCACTGTCCACAAATCTGTTCACTTATTTGAACGTTTCCCTACATAGTTGAACGGTTGAATTTTCTTAAATGTGAAATGGGTGAGATTATCGTTCTGATATTTGAGGTTCAAACGTCGGCAGCCATTGCGGCCCCACCCCCACCCTATTTTATTCCACTCACACTGCTAGGGAAGTATTTTAATTCAAGTGTCGGATTTTTTCTTACAATTTGCTTTACGTCGCACCGACGCAGATAGTTCTTATGGCGACGATAAATCAGATACCGATACCTACGGTCTGTTTTAAGTCTCGGGTGAACTACGACGTTTCAGGTGAAGACTGGTAGTCCGGGTCTCTCATATAAACTCAGATCGAACGCACAGTGTTTGTACGCTGCTGTACGGCAGCTGCCTCATCTGAACTTATGTCGCGCGCGGCCACTCTGCTTTAAGCGTGTATACAATCTTATGTGAAATCTTACCTTATAAAAAATTCTGGAAGTGTCGTCCTTCCTGGGTTATACAGGCATTGTATCTGTCGCCGTTGGTGAGCAGAAATCAGTGAAGCAACAGAAGTCCTTATTATGTAATATTATGTAAATTTTTGTCTTGTCATCATTTTAGGTAAACAAAAACATTTAAAGAACTGAAGTGTTTATGCAAAGTAAATTATTGTATGAAGCTTTCTTATTTAAAAATTATTACACATTTAGGCATATGAAGAAATGGACTATGAAGAAGATTTATGGTATTTACATTTCCTGATTTAAATTGTGTTATTTTGTTAACTATAGAAAGGGATGTGGAATTTTTATACATGACTTGTGAGGCAGGGTGTGCCACGTGTAAGTGGTCCTTTCCTGTCGTTTTGTAATATCCGCTAATATGCAATATGCGATTCCTGAAGAATATTGTCATTGGTCAAAAGTACAAGTGTTTTTATTGGCCAGTATATCAGGATTTTGAATAGGTGGATGTGGCAAACTGGAGTGTTGCTATTGTTCATTTGTAATCACTCTATTTTCTGTTTGTGGCTCCTCGCGTGTGCGAGTCACTTTGTCCGCGTCTTTGAATTTGGATCACTACAGCGGGCGGGCGTGTTCAGCGCCCGTCCCGCAATGGGTCGTCAGCCGCCAAAGGTAAGCGCATTTTTGCCTTATGCTATTTAAATGTTTCGGACAATTCTCACTTAATGTAAATTTAGTAATTATGTAAAAGTTCATCTCGTGTGCAGGAGTTTCCTCTAGTTTTGCACATTTTCCAAAATAGAGCATTTATATGACTTAGCATTTATGCTAGTCCGCAACGTTGTTTTATGAGGCAGACCTTCTTTTCTAACTCTAGTTGTAACTGTAGTAACTGTAGTAACTTCTTGAATCGTGTAATTAATTTTGTTTCGTTCGAGGTTGCCTCCCTTCATTCTGTAAATTCTGAATCTCTATGTCAAAGTTTGTTCGTGATCGAAGACCTTAGTTGTTTCACTTACGCTTCTTTGTTCTGTATCTCAAGTATCAGTTAATCCGCAGTTCATTTATTTATTCATTTATAATTGTATGTTCATTTCCTTAATCATTATTTGTCTGTTGGGTGTATTATTGTAAGTCTTTCTCCCCCATAACGTCATACGTTTCCATGGACCTCATAAGGGCTTCCCGCACGTTCCACTCTCCTGTCTTAGTTGTCAATTTTAGGCCTGTAAGTGTTCCCTTGTATTTGATTTAATATTGCGTATCGAAAGATACTTGTCACGTTTCCATGTTTTGTTGATGTGAATTCACCGCCACTGCGTCATGTTTTCTATTTCCTTACTCATATTATTAAGTATTATATTATATACTACTGGTTTTACCTTCTTATTATGTTTGTATTTTTTATTATTATGGTAAAGCGGTTACAGTATCTGGTAACCACATTCTAGCTGATGCGAGTGATTTCTGCCACAGTAATGCCTCTGATTTCATTCGCAATGTTTTCTTTCAGTTTCTCCACTGTGTGAGGATTTGTTCGATACATTTTTTCTTTTATTTTATCCGACAAGTAAAAATCACACACTGTTAGATCTGGAGAAGGAGGGGAAAACAGACCAGCACTGAATATTCTGTCTGCAAACACTTCGAGATTGTAAGAAGGGAATCTTCTGCTGTATGAGCAGGGGCTGAATCTTTTCTTCTCGGTACCTCTCTACATTTACTGTTGTCTCGAAAAAGTAGGCCCAATATTCGTCTTTACTAACAGCACACCAAACACCAATATTCCTATAATAATGAGGGACTTCATAAACACCATTAGGATTTTCTACGCACCAACAGCGAGAGTTATGACTGTTCACACGACCGTGAAGATGAAACAAGAACTTTATTTTCACACGGAAATGCTATATTGCAATGATAACTGTCTCACCATGTTAAGAGGTGAGATTCAGACTGGCGACTGATGCTTGCCAGGTCGAACATGTGCAGGCTGCTTGCAATGTCAACAACTATGCGCGCGCCTCCCATACTACAGCTGGGTTTATATGAGAGACCCTGTACAGTGCAGTACGAGCTTCAACTAGTGTTTACGTTTCATGCACAATGCGTATTTGCCAGTTTGAATGAGCCAGAATATTGACATTGATTCAGGGTTGATATACACAGTACCAGCATCGCGCACCGTCGGGGTTACCCAAAGTGCAACTTCAAAGACGTGGTAAAGGTACTAGGTGAAGCAAATATAAAGCGGAATTATTTTTTACAATTTTATTGATTCCACCCACAAATGCACATCAAGCACCTCATTTTTCTACTTGCCTCCAGAATTTGATACACATTTTTGACAACGAATTGGCAAAATTTTATGCTGTCCACGAAAAAAGAAGAAGAACGTGTGCGCAGCGAGTCGCTTTCCTCTCAGTTCTTCTTTCAGTAGTCCAAACAAGTGGTAGTCACAAGGTGACAAGTCTGGACTGTAAGGAGGATGTTCCATAGGTGTCCAATGCATTCCTTCCAATTTTTCTTATGTTACACCAGCAGTCGTGCAGAAGAATATCTCGGATCGGTTGCCGGCGAAGTTTGTTGCAATATGCAGCTTTTGTCTCGACCAGTAATAGGCTGCATTCACTGTCCTTCGTTCATGCAAGAAATCCACAAGCAAATTGCTGGCACTTTTCCAGCAGAGGGACGTGTTTATGCTTTGACTGGTCCAGCTGCAATTCGTTTCCACCACTCCATAGTTGCTTGTTTTGACTCCGGGGTGTAATGATGAACCCAAGTTCCATCACAAATCACAATGCGACTCAAAAAATCATATCCTTCCTCATTGCTACAAATATTCGTTTATGGGAAGGGGAGTTAGGGATTGGAATAAGAAAAGACTAGGAAAACAACAGATAGGGAATCTGGCACCTCGGCGACTGCCCTAAATGCATCTCAGTGTTGATTGATTGATTGATTAATTGATTGAATAGCTCGTCGCGATTCAGATGCCTCCGACAAACATCCTGGTGAAAAGGTTTTTTGTTCCTGGGTCAGGGGACGAGGAACCCACAAGGAAGACAATATCCGAAGGTCGAGTTCATCAGTGATGATGCCTTGAACACTTCCAAAGCTTATTCCTACGAGTGAAGCAACTTCAGAAATGCTTATGTGCCGGTCTTCTTCAATAAGGTCACGTACAGCACGAATGTTGTCTGCAGTGATGCTTGTCCGCGGTCGTCTTCGGTGGTGCTCGTTTTCCACTTCTTCCCGTCCTGCTAAAAATTGTTTGTGCCATTCATACACCTGGATCTTTGAATGAGTTGCGTTCCCAAACTGTGCACAGAGCCTTTTCAAAGTTTACGAAGATTTGGTGCCTTATTTCACCAGAAACTTGATGATGGTGCGCAGCGCAACGGACGTGTGTACCTCTTGCTCGTCATGGCGTACTGAAGCGAGCGGTCCCTTTGTGTTGTGTGATGCATCAAGAACTCTACTGCCGACATCCCCACGAACATCTTGTCAAAGCCCCACCCATTTCCGTTCGCTACCGGAGCCGCTAATTTTAAATTCCGGTTTATATTTGATGCACCTAGTAACATGAGACAAATGATGTGAGTGACAGAGTGAGGGAAGGTCAACCGAGAGTGACAACGTCACGTCAAGATCGATATATACCCGTAACAGAGCGGAGTAGATCGATTTTGACTGCTCAACAACTACGAGAGGGCAGCTTGGGTCATTGTATCTGCACACACTCTATGCAATCGGCTGTGTAGTGCCCAATTGCGGTAATTTCGACCAATTCAACGAGTTCCTCTAGAGGTTCGGCATCGTTTTGATAGGAGATGATGGGCAATCCAATATCTTAATTGGGGGTTAGGTGAATGGTGTAATGTTAAGTTTGCAGATGAAACACGGATATCACTTAGGTCAGGTACACGACTGCAAAGGTCATGGAGACGTAAAGGACGCTGTACCAACATGTTCCAGAGGCGCATGTAGGTTGAGGTGTTGGTGTAATATTTTGGGTTGGAAGGATGTCTGGTCATCGTACATCTTTGATATCAATTCGAGGGACGTTAACTGCCCAGCGGTATACCGATGAAATTCGTCGACAATATGTACGACCCTTTGGGGATGAATACAGGATGTCCATTAAAAAGGTTCCAACATTCACAGAGGAGGCAGCACGCAACAAACGAAGAAAAAAAAAGGTCCCATGAACATCGGTCGTAAACCAAATATCTTCGGAGATATGATCCTCTACCACTACTATCAATGATCATCATGTCTTTGATATACTCTTCACAACATGTGCTCGATGTGATCGCCATCCATTGCAATGCATTCTTCCACCCTGCGTCGCATGGAATCATGAATTCGTTGGAACACCCTGACTGTCGCCGAATTGGATCACAGGCATTGAATACGCGCTCTCGCAGTGTATCAACATCATTTATGGAGATCTCATACACCATGGTCTTGACATGTTCCCAAAGCCCAACATTTAAATGGTTAAGGTCAGGTGAACGAGGAGGCCAAGGTACTGGACTTCTCTGACCAATCCATCGCTCATGGTAGACCCGTGCTGAGTATCGCCTAACCCTAAGATGTAAATGGGCTGGTGCCCCGTCATAATACGACCATAACACAACACGCTAGTAGGTTTACAACCAACATTTAGATAGATACTTACTTCCGTCTTTTGTTGCATAAAACCAAGACCAACAAGAAAGGCAGGCCCGGTCGAGGGCACGAGCGAGCGAAGACACGTGACCCGTCCAGTCTTTGCCTAACAACTGAGCATGTATGAATGATCCTTGGATTTGCTCACCTGAATAACCTAGCTTTTATTATTTTACAAGCATTCGTACACAGTAAAAGTAACCTCTAAATTTTACACGGCCAGCTACATTACGAATCGCGAGCGACTGAAAAAATAGAATCATCGTGAAAACTACTGGGGAAATAAGCAGCTTAATTTGAGGATTGAAAGGTATCTCTAGACATTTTTATTTTAGTCAAATAATCAGTGCAATTCTTCACGATTGGAAATTGTACTTTTTAGTACTTATTCGACATATACTGATTATATTAATTAAATCCATTTCATAGAGTACGCTTCCTTCACATTTGTTACTGGTGAGAAAACAAAAAGTAACTTACCCCAGTTTTTCATTGTCCTATTTCTCTCTTCGGTCCCACTGAAGGAATGCTCGCATCGTGAAGTAACATTCTTTTGATGTATTTGTTCATTTATATGTCTATGAGTAAAGTCATTTAAGTCGAGTCCGCTGCAGTTGATATCCTTGAGAGAGTAGTGAGATGTTTTCAGAAGATAATAAATGACTGCTTTTGAAAATGGTAAAATAACTACTGCCAACAAGCGTTTCTGGAAAGCATTAATACCACAGGAGAAAGGTGCACCAAAAATAAAGGAAAGAAAGCAGAGTTAAGAACCAAAATCATACTCAGAAAGTTTGAAATATTTTACGAGATTAGACATGAATCTCATATTTTAATTTCATGACAGTATGAACTGAATGTATGTACAGCAAATACCATTCTTTTCTTGCAGCATGAATGCTGACTTAATAATAATAATAATAACAATAATAATAATAATAATAATAATAATAATAATAATAATAATAATGATAACAATGGAAATAAGTATGGCAGTTAGTACGGAAATTAAGATCTAATGATGAAATATAGAGAAACATAGAAAGCATAACAGAAACCATAAGAAAAAGGAGATTGCAATTTTTTAGACATGTTTACAAAATGGATGATTCCAGATTAACAAAAAAGGATTTTCAAGTACCTTTGGTACAAAAAGGCAACAACTACCTGTATTCAAGAAGTACAGAAAGATTTAGAAAGAAATAATATAAGAGAAGAGGAAACTATGGACAGATAGATTTTTAGAAAGAGGGTAGTAAGTATGGAAGGATTCCAAGGAAGATTGAACAAGAAGCCTGGTGCGAAGTGGTCTGAGGACAGAAAGAAACAGCATAGTGAAAGGATGAAAGAATAATGGAAGGAACGGAAGAGAAAACTTCAAAGTATGAAGAACTGAATTGAAATTGGCACGTGGTCCATAGCAGGCCTCATCGGAAATAATAATAATAATAATAATAATAATAATAATAATAATAATAATAATAATAATAATAATAATAATAATAATAATAATGGTACTGCATAGGATACATCAATCAATACTGATCTGCATTTAGAGCAGTCGCCCAGGTGGCAGATTCCCTATCTGTTGTTTTCCTAGCCTTTTCTTAAATGATTTAAAAGAAATTGGAAATTTATTGAACATCTCCCACGGTAAGTTATTCCAATCCCGAACTCCCCTTCCTATAAATGAATATTTGCCCCAATTTGTCCTATTGAATTCCAACTTCATATTGTGATTTCTCCTACTTTTAAAGACGCCACTCAAACTTATTCGTTTACTGATGTCATTCTACGCCATCTCTTCGCTGACAGCTCGGAACATACCACTTAGTCGAGCAGCTCGTCTTCTTTCTCTCAGTTCTTCCCAGCCCAAACTTAGCAACATTTTTGTAACGCTACTCTTTTGTCGGAAATCACCCAGAACAAATCGAGCTGCTTTTCTTAGGATTTTTCCAGTTCTTGAATCAAGTAATCCTGATGAAGGTCCCATACACTGGAACCATACTCTAGTTGGGTCTTACCAGAGACTTATATGACCTCTCCTTTACATCCTTACTACAACCCTTAAACACCCCCATAACCATGTGCAGAGATCTGTACCCTTTATTTACAATCCCATTTACGTGATTACCCCAATGAAGATCTTTCCTTATATTCCCAAAGGAACTTTCACCTCATCAACGCAGTAATTAAAACTGAGAGGACTTTTCTTATTTGTGAAACTCACAACCTGACTTTTAACCCCGTTTATCAACACACCATTGCCTGCTGTCCATCTCACAACATTACGTGATCTACATTTTACTCAAACCTGGCGGTAGGTATAAAACGTGACCCAATTATATGGAGATCATGATAAAGGAAGATAACCTCGGAAAACTGCCGCTGCCTGGGGATCGCCAGGGCACTCTTGGAACTACTGCCAGGAGTGACAGCATGGTGAGCAGACGTCCTCCTACCGGGAGGAATCCCGAAGAAATTACGGTCGCTGGAGCCAAGGAACACAGTGTTGCGCAACACCTCTTGACAACAACCACTGAAGGTGCTTTTGCAGAAGATTCAACCATCAAAGTGCGAAAAGTCCGTACTCGAATGAAATGGGAAAATTCTGTCAATGAGTTTATAATGAGCGCTTACTAGAGTTACCAGGCTGGAAAAGGACATGACAGATTATCGACAGAAGCTATGCACAGGTTTCAAAGCACAGTATCCAAGAACGAATAGCAGATCAAGCACGTGCAATTGTCATGAAGAACTTTGTACCATAAACAGTTTTCAGTAAGATTAAACAGGAAATTGAAACTGAGCTAATGAAGGAATTGTATATGAAACGAACAGAGCCACACCCTACACCAACACCATGGCCCCACAAAATCTCCAAGAAAGTGAAGTTTAAACATACCAACAGAATGCAGAAAATGAATGGTAAACTGAAATAGAAGATGAATTCCAAAGAGCACTTATTGAGTTTGAAGGTTCAGATCCCACGCTTAGACCTACACAACCCAGACAGAAGCAAACGAAGAAATTCACAGAAATCCGGAAGACTGTAAAATTTTACTCTCTGGATCGTTTGCCGGAGATTTCTCTAACAAGAGAGCTCTATCAATTTATCCTTTTCGGAAGGAGACGTTTGTGGTGAGGCGTCATCAGTAATAAACAGGTCTCTAACACAAAATTTTGAAGCCGGGTTTTCATGGAAGTATTCCTTGAGAGCTGAGATCGGGCTCCCAAAATGATTCTTTATATTAACTGCCGGTTCGCTATAAAGAGTTATTTCATTATCCTATAAGAAAATGATGGCAATTGCAAATATAGTCTTCGAAGATAAAGGGCATCTGCTGGCCAACAAACATACAGACATTCAACCATTTGTATGGAGTGTGCTTCTGTATGTTTGAGAAAGCTGGACTTAAGCAGAGCAGGGAATGAAAATACTAGAGATTATTGAAATGTGGATCTGGACAAGGATGGGAGGGTAAGTTGGACTGAAATGAAGAACAATACCGAAGTCCTTAGAGAGACAGGAGAAAAGCGGATTATTGTAACTGAAATTGAAAAACGGAAAATAAAATGTATTGGTCACATTCTGTGGCATGAGGAGTTTCTCTGTAACATGACTGAAGGAAGAATTACAGAGGAAAGAGGAACGGGACGTCCCAGAGTGTCTTATTTCAAGAACCTGTTTCTGAGGATGAACTGCAAAACTTACACTGTGTTGATAAGACTGGCTCAAGATAGACATCTATGGCTGCGGTGACAAGGCTTAGCCTTTAGAATATGATGATGATAAAGCATCCAGCAGTCAAAAGGGCACATATGTTTCCAGTATAGATTTCTGTAATGATGAAGCTAAGCTTTTTCCTAAGAGCCATAGTTTTATCCTATACCAAGAATATTGCCAAGAATATGCTTGCCTTTAAAATTACTCTTAAGAAGGAAAGGCTTCATCGAATGGTTTAAAAGCGTTTCATAACCAATACGCTGCGGTACAAGTATGGTTTGCTCTCCATCTCCAATATATGACAACCAATTTTTATGGTAAATAACTTTTATTATATTTACAAACTGTTTACCATTGTCATTCGACCAAATATATTACAGTTGCAAACTCTTGTTCAGCTGACCAAAAACATGGCTTCCGATTGAGATAGCTAAATAAAATTCAGGAAACTCATTCGTCAAAAATTACGTGTGTTTTGCCCTAGATTGACACGGATTCGTTAACCCATGTGTTTGGTCATGCTAGCCCAGAGGGCATATAATAGCAAGTGGGGATACAATTCTCTCCTAGTAAGTCGGCACTCCATTGTGCTCATCACGTTTACAGATTGCAGTGGTGTTGCTAGCCGGCCAGTGTCTTGGGAAGGTGCGGTATCCAACTGATGAGCCTATGCCGCACTGGGGTGAAACTGGTAATTTTTGACGATTGAGTTTCCTGAATTTTATCTTGTTCAGCTGGTTGAGGCGGCGAAATACATCTGCCATGTAAACTAACCAAACAAGTAACAGATTATCAGAGGAATACTGAAGTCTGAGGATCTGTCGGAGAAGAAAAATCTTCACTTCTGAACGAAGTTAAAAAAAAGGGCTCAATACATTTCCCTGAACAGCCACGTGACTTAAAGTAAAAGAGAATGATGTTCAGCAACCATTTATTTCACAAAATGGAAAATAGTCTTGAATACAGGTTTCTGGACTTAATGAAGTTGACAGGTCTAGCACATTCATTTAAAACTGTCTTCAGAACTACGGGTATCTTTCTTGCAGCTAAATTCTCCCTGTGATTGTTACAGATTTTGCTGCTTTAATTTTTGCAAGAATGCCTATGTGTTTGCCAGTAATTGCATGTGTTCCATCCGAACAAGGTAAGGTAAGGGTTATTCTGCCCGAAGGCAGGTCCGATCCTCCGCAGAGGTGTTCCTGAGCCGGAGTTTACGTGCGGTAGGGTGGCCAGTTCCTTTCCGCTCCTCCATTCCCTTACCCCTACCAACAGCGCGTGGCAACCCATCCAACTCCTGACCACGCCCAATGTTGCTTAACTTCGGAGATCTCACGGGATCCGGTGTTTCAACACGGCTACGGCCGTTGGCTTCATCAGAACAAAAACCAGCAAATTTACTCCATTCTCCAGTGTATCATTCATTCTCATAAACTGGTATAATTTCGCAATTAGTTCTTTATAGGTTGTTCGAGCAAGCAGTTGTTCACAAAATAAGAATTCTTCCTTCGCTGTTTCCTCATTTATACTTCTTAAATAAGTAAGAAGATGGTTTATGGTGGCCATGCCAGCAGTTTCATCCAATTATATGGAAAATATTTACTTAGCGGAATAGTTTCTATTAAATGCTGATTAGCATTTGAGGGCAAATCTGAAATTCTTCGTGATACGGTGACATTCAGTTTGTTTTAAAACTCTATGTCTCTTCGATCGTGTGAGATTTTCCCGCCTAAGCCACTCTTAAACTGACTTCATAAGATGAAAACGGAACTCAGAGAATTAGAGTATGTGAAGCTTTATTTGTTCCTGTAATAATGAAGAGGGGAGTTTCTCAAGGCAGTATTATTATACTTTTATGTTTTCTTATTACTATAAATGGGTTCAAACCCGGAAGGGGTAGTCTGAGTTTTGAAGGGCAGAAGAAAGTCTATTCGACACTCCATGTCGTACGATGTCGGCATATGAAAGATCTCTGGTGACACATTTGGTGTTTAACCGATAAAATTCATTAAAATCTCAGCCATAGACGCCCAAGAGAGTTTCGGTTTACTCGGTCTGCCATCTAGTGGACCAGAGTAAAACGGAACGTCGAAATTGACGAGCAGACAGCCAAATGACGTCAAATTGAAATGTCTGCACACGCTAGCTGAGGCCATACGATTACTATAAATGATATGAGTAAAGAAGTGGAATCAGAGGTAAGGCCTTTTGCGAATGATGTTATACTGTAGAGCAGGGCCTCTCAGGGTGCATGCACTGTGCACGGTGCAAAAGACGACTTCGCTTGGTTGCCCAGAGTGCAGACCCCACTCCTCGATTTGGAGCAATAGGGCTGTCTCTCTCTTTCCCCACGCCTGTCTCGCTCGCTCCGTCTGTCTCCCTCTTCCTCATTTGCTCCGTAGCGCTCCAAATCCGAGCCGAGTTGAGCCGAGCTTAGCCGAGCTTAGCCGAGTAGCCCAGAGACGAGGCGTTGGTCCGAGCCGAGCCGAATGGGACCGATGTACTGTGCACAGGAACTCTGTGCCGCTGTTTGCACGCGCGAGATTTTGGGCGTTTGAGAGGCCCTTCTGTAGACTAATAAATAAGTTACAAGAATGTGAGCAATTGCAGAAAGACCTCGATAATGTTGTGAGATGGACAGCAGGCAGGGGATAAAAGTCACTTTGTGATTTTTAATAATAGGAAAAGTTCTCTCAGTTTTAATTACTGCGTTGACGAGGTGAAACTTCCTTACGGGCTTCACTGTAAGTACCTAGGTGTTCATATAAGGAAAGATCTTCATTGCGGAAATCACATAAACATGATTTTCAATAAAGGGAAAAGATCTCTGCTCATGGTTATGAGGGGATTTAGGGGCAGTATTAAGGATCAATCACCAATCTCGCTGCCTCTGTGGATCAATGGTAGAGTGTCGGCTTCCGGATCCGAAGATTGCGGGCTCAAACCCCGCAGAGTTAGTCGGATTTTTGAAGGGCGGAAAAAAATCAATTCGACTCTCCGTGGCGTACGATGTCATCATGTAAAAGATCTCTGGTGACACATTTCATGTTTAACGGACAAAATTAATTAAATCTCAGCCAAAGACGCCCAGGAGAGATCCAGTATGCCCGGTGTGCCATCTAGTGGGCCTAGAGTAAAACGGAACGTCGAAATTGACGAGCAGGCAGCCAGATGGCGTCAAATTGAAATGTCTGTACACGATAGCTGAGGCCATGCGGTTATTATTTATCAATGATCTGCATTTAGTGCTGTCGCCCAGGTGGCAGATTCAATTGTTTACCTGGTTTTTTCTTAAATATTTTCAAAGAACTTGGAAATATATCAAATAGGCCTATTTCCCTTGATAATTTATTCCAATACCTTACTCTTCCTATAAATGAATACTTACCCCAATCTGTCCTCTTGAATTCCAAATTTAACTTCTTATTATGATTTTTTCTACTTTTAAAGACACCAAGCAAACGTATTCTTCAACTAATGTCATTCCACGCCAACTCACCACTGACAGTTACAAACATACTATATAGTCGAGCATCTCGTCTCCTTACTCCCAAGTCTTCCCAGCCCAAAGTTTGCAACATTTTATTAACACTACTCCTTTGTCGAAAATCACTCAGAACAAAACGTGCTGCTTTCCTTTGCATTTTTTCCAGTTATCAAGGGTCCCATACACTGGAGCCATACTCTAACTGCGGTCTTACCAGAGACTTATAGGCCCTCTCCTTTACATCCTTACTACAATCTCTAAATATTATCATAACCATATGAAGAGATCTGTAAACTTTCTTAACTACCTCATGTATATGATTACCCCAATGAAGATCATTCCTTGCGTATTAACACCTACGTAGGCCTACTTACATTTTCCCTATGAGGTACAATCACACCATCAACACAATAATTAAAACTGAGAAGACTTTTCCTTTCTGCAATCCATCTCACTACATTGTTTAAGTCCCCCTGCAGTCGCTCACAGTCCTGCAACTCATTCACTACTCTATACAGTATAAAATCATCCACAAATAGCCTTATCTGTGATTTCAGATCTTTATTCATATCATTTATATATAAGAAAATATAAAGGTCCAATAACAGTGCCCTGGGGGACTCCACTCTTAGTCATTACAGGATCAGATAACGCTTCACCTACTCTCATTCTATGAGTTCTGTTTTCTGGAAATATTGCCACCCATTCAACCACTCTTTTGTCTAGTGCAATTGCCTTCATTTTAATCATTAATCTCCCATGTGATACCGTATCAAGAGCCTTGGATAGATCAATAGCGATACAGTCCATTTGACCTCCTGAATCTAAGATATCTTGCTGGAACGTTACAAGTCCAGATTCACCGGATTAACCTTTCCTGAACTTGAACTGCCTTCCATCACACCAGGTAGTAATTTCTCAAACGTGTCTAATATAATAAGAAAGAATGCTTTCCCAGAGCTTACAAACTACTCATGTCAAGCTGACTGGTCTGTAATTTTCCGCTTTATGTTTGTTGCAGTTTCCATTGTACACTGGGGCTACTATTGCAACTCTACATTCATTTAGAATAGCTATTTCTTGCAAGCAGTAATCAAATATGTATTTCAGATATGGCATTATACCGTACCCATAGCCATCGTATCAATCTTAGCTGCCTTTATGGTGTTCAACTTTTGTATCTTTTTATAAATGTCTTTATTATCATAGGTAAATTTCAATATTTCACCTGTATTAGTCACCTCCTCTACCAGGACATTATCTTTATATGCTTTCTGTAAGTCCTCGCATATATCTACAGTCGCCTTGTTCATTAATCATCCCTGAAATGTCCTTCCTGGAACCTGTTTCAGCCTTAAACTTACACATCCTTCCATTGCTCCCTAAAATTCATAAATTCATGTGGTTCCCAATTATGTTTAACTATCATGTTATCCTTAGCTGATTTTTTCGCTGAGAGAGAGAGAGAGAGAGATGGCGTATGGCTTTTAGCGCCAGGAGTGTCCGAGGACAAGTTCGGCTCGCCAGATGCAGGTCTTTTGATTTGACGCACGTAGGCGACCTGCGAGTCATGATGAGGATGAAATGATGATGAAGACGACACATACACCCAGCCCCCATGTCAGCGAAATTAACCAATTAAGGTTAAAATTCCCGACCCCGCCGGTAATCGAACCCACGACTTCTGTGACCAAAGGCCAGCACGCTAACCATTTAGGTATGGAGCCGGAGCTGAATTCAATTTCCTAGTGAGATCCTTCAATCTCTCCTTACTCCCACAACCACTTCTAACTCTATATCTTTCTCTGCACTTCCTTCTTAATCTCTTTATTTCCCTGTTTTAATATACTGCGTCCTTACCATTCCTTACCACTTTTAAATGTACATATCCGCAAAGGAGAGGGTATAGAAGTCTCTGGCAAGTCCCCAAGTAGAGTATGGTTCCAGTGCATGGGATCCTCCCCAGGACTGCTTGATTCGTGAACTGGGAAAAAATAAACAAAAGCAATCCGATTTGTTCTAGGTGGTTTCCGGTAAAACAGCTGCGTTACGAAAATGTTGCAAAGACTTGGGAAGACTTGGAAGGAAGGAGACAAGCTGCTCGGCTAAGTGGTATGTTCCGAGCTGTCAGTGGAGAGATGGCGTGGAATGAAATTAGAAGATGAGTAACTTTGAGTGGTGTTTTCAAAAGTAGGAATCAGAGAAAGGAGTTAAACAAGGGTGCCCCTCTCTCCGTATTCTTTAACGTCTTCACTAAGGAAGCTATTCATGTAATGAAGGAGAATTAAATTTGGTGATAAAAGCGTTCACTGTATCACATTTGCCAATGGTCGTCGTAATATTTGCAGACTGGAAAAATAATGAATAGAATGCTACTAGACACTCAGACACGCAGAGTGCTACTAGACATCAGAGACTAGACATTCAGACACTCTTTAAATGGAAATTAATGGTCAACAAAAAGAAAACGAAAGCAATGGTAAGGTGGAATATTATTCAAGAAATCAACTGGGAATTAATTGGGTGGATTTTTCTTTCTTAATTGAAACCCAATGAGAATTTCGAGGGAAATTTGATGTGCGCGATGTTTCAACCAGGCCAACAATTTTATTGATCAGGATTCATGTGAAAACAGTCATGGCCATCGATCAATGCTTCACATCACAGCCTTCAAGATCACATAGACCATCTGCAATCTAACAACCTTCTTTGAAAATATCTCTCTCAGTCATCGCCATCCATCAGTACTTCACATCATAGCCTGCATGAACGTAATCTACTCTACACTATAACATTGTAATCACGTGTGTGCATAAAGTTATTTTTTGTCCAAGTGTAGTGACTGTTATTTAGTAGCCTAACTTTTCTACAGCAATGGACCCCGTGAAGAAAAATTTGAATATGAAGGCAGTAAAAAGAAGACGATTAAGGTGAAAGTTAAGAAGGATACCTACCGAGCTCGATAGCTGCAGTCGCTTAAGTATGGCCAGTATCCAGTATTCGGAAGATAGTAGGTTCGAACCCCACTGTCGGCAGCCCCGAAAATGGTTTTCCGTGGTTTCCCATTTTCACACCAGGAAAATGCTGGGGCTGTACCTTAATTAAGGCCACGGCCGCTTCCTTCCCACTCCTAGCCCTTTCCTGTCCCATCGTCGCCGTAAGACCTATCTGTGTCGGTGCGACGTAAAACAACTAGCAAAAAAAAAAAATAGAAGGATACCATCGAGATGTGTACCCGATAACACGATATTTTACACAACTAATTGCACAGTACTAAAGAAGAACTAAAGGGTCTTGATGCAGCAAAAAGGAGTAATGAGTGTATCAAGGCAAGGACTACATGTTCTAGAAGATGCAGGAAAGTTGTTTCTGCATGTGAATCATTTTATATCAATATATATTTTTGGGTTGTGGAACGAATCATCAGTGTTTCAATTATTTCTCACGGGAAAATTCGCTTTGATATACGAGTGCTTTGGATTACAAGCATATTTACACAACGAATTGAGCTCGCAATCCAAGGCTTTACCGTATGTCTCTCGGTCATGGCCATCCACCAATACTTCTCATCACAGTCTGCACGATTACTAGGGAACAACGCGTCACTCACTTTGTATTGCTAATTTCGGATGACTCTCAGCCATAAAACATTTATGCCAACATTTCATGTTCATGAATCAGTGGTACTGTAGAAGGACATACCTGAATACTTTGTTCTGCCTTCGTGTCTTCTTAACTTGAGGGCATGGGATTGCAACCACGGGGCCCGTAGCTGAGTCCTGGTATAGCTTACTTACTTGTGCCAGGCTCCTCACTTCATCTATCCTATCCGACCTCCCTTGGTCAACTCTTGTTCTTTTCCGACCCTGACGGTATTGGAGCACTCGATGTCTAGGGAGTCTTTCATATTCACGTCTTACGTGGCCCTTGTCTTTCTTTGGCCGATACCTTCATTTTTCGAAGTGTCGGATCCTTTCCCTTTTTTCTCTTTTATTAGTGCTACTTACTTACTCTTAAAGCAATAATCACCACCACCACCTGTCACTTATATTTAAATTGTCTTTCCTGAAATATATTTCATTATTTAAAATCTTAAAATACATTGTTAAGGTTCTTGGGCAATTTACGGTTATTTGAAGCTCAACAGCATTGCCGGCAATACTAAGGCGCACAAACTCTGCGGTTTACATTTCCAGAAGAAAATAAAAAAACGTAAATAAAGTTTTATATGAAAAATTCGTCGGTTTCATATTTCGCTTTTATCTGGATCTGAGGGCTGGTTCGATGTCCACTCAGTCTACGTGACTGCAATTGAGGAGCTATCTGACCCTGAGATAGCAGACCAGGACTAGAAGGCCAAGAATAGCGGCCGAGATGATTTGTCGTGCTGACCACACGACACTTCGTAATCTGCACAGGCCTCCGGACTGAGCAGCGATCGCGTGGTAGGCCATGGTCTTCGGGGCTGTTGCACCATGGGATTTAGTTTGGTTTTAAAAGTACAAGTCTTTATAAGCGTTTCTTATAATGTCGCTCTTGCTTAAGAAAAAAAGACAGATAAACAACAGGTAGGGAATCTGCTACCTGGACGACAGCTCTAAATACTGATCAGTGGTGATTTACCTACTTTAGATATTATTTTGGCTACTTGTTTTAATGTCGGATCCACCGAGCTCGATAGCTGTAGTCGCTTAAATGCGGCCAGTATCCAATAATCGGGAGATAGTGGGTTCGAACCACACTGTCGGCAGCCCTGAAGATGGTTTTCCGTGGTTTCCCGTTTTCACACCAGGCAAATGCTAGGGCTGTACCTTCATTAAGGCCACGGCCGCTTCCTTACAATTCCTAGGCCTTTTCTATCCCGTCGTCGCCATAAGACCTATCTGTGTCGGTGCGACGTAAAGCAAATAGCAAAAAGTAACTTCGGACTAACACATGTTTTCAGCGACGAACGGCTGGGAAAGGGCTAAGGTTGGGAAGAAAGCGGCCATGGCCTAATTTAAGTACAGCCCGAGCATTTGCCTGGTGTGAAAATGGGAAGCCACGGAAAACTATCTTCCGGGCTGCCCGGCAGTGGGATTCGAACCCATTATATTCCTAATGCAAGCTCACAGCTGCGTGACCCCAACCACTCGGTACTTTAGATGTTACCCATTTTTAATGTTTAAATAACATACCGTATACAAATAACATCTTATTTTTTGGCGAAACGTTTCTTTCCTTTGCAGCGTCTCTCATATAAAGTCAGACCGAACGCACGGTGTTTGTACTCTGTGATACAGCAGCTGTAGTACGGGAGGCGCGCGCATAGTTCTTGACCTTGCAAGCAGCCTGCACGTGTTCGACCTGACAAGCATGAGTTGCCAGTCTGAATCTCAGCTGTTAACATTGTGAGACAGTTATGATTGCAACACCGTTCTGGTTTCATCATAATGGCCGTGTGAACAGTCATAACTGTCGCTGTAGGTGCGCAGAAAATCCTAATATTGCTTATGAAGTCTCTTACTATGATAAAAAGATTGGTGCTTGGTGTGCTGTTAGTGCAAGACGAATAATTAGGCCCATTCGAGATGACAGTAAATGCAGAGAGCTACTAAGATGACATTTTAACGCCCTCCTTCCATCAGTTAACGGAAGAAGAAAACTCGGGTGGGTGGTTTCAACAAAATTCAGCCTCTGCTCATACAGCAGAAGATTCCCTTCTTACAAGCTCGAAAGTGTTTGCAGACAGAGTGATCAGTACTGGTCTATTTCTCCATTGTTCTCCTGATCTAACAGTGTGTGATGTTTACTTGTGCGGTAAACTGAAAGAAAAAGTGTGTCGAACAAATCCTCACACATTGGAGGAACTGAGAGAAAACATTGCGAATGAAACCAGAAACATTTCCGTGGCAGAACTCATTCGCGCCAGTTACCAGGTACAATGCCCGTATAAGCCACGAAGGGCGACACTTCCAGCATCTTTTATAAGGTATGATTTTATATAAGATTGTATACACACTTAAAGCAGGGCAGCCAGACCCTGTATTAACAAAGTACGTAAGTTGCTCTTCCATGTTTTTTGCCGTTAATAGTCATTTTAAACCTTAATTATTCTTTTGGCCTTTTGATCTCAAATTAATTTAAATTGAATCCAGCAGCACAAGTACAGACACAAGAATAGCACAAGAATAAAATAGAAGACTCTTCCGCCCATTTTCTCAATCTATTCGCTAATACATACCTTACTCAATGCATCTAATAGAGTTATGCTCCTATAGTTACTGGGGTTGCTCCACGCTCCTTTCCTTTTATAGATAGTGCATATGATTCTTTTTTTGTCACTCTTTCGGGAAATTCGTACCTTCGAACACCTTATTAAATCTACGGTGAGGTTGTCGTATAACTTGACAGAAAATTACTTGCACGGTTGTATGACATAGTTCATATAATGTACTAGCAGTAACCCGCGGCTTGACGTGGATTTCAAGAAAACATGTAGAAAAATAAATAGCGGGTCCTGGGTTGCCCTTTCTCACTTCTTTTCATCCCCCCATACCACCCTAAAGTGGACTTTCCGAAAGAAAAACAAACAATTTTCACGCTTGTAACATCTTTAGTTTTTGAAATACGTGTCCTCTTTAAAATAATTCAACTCCTTTTTCAATTCTCTTTACCCGCCCTCTTTCTCAAGTGGATTTTCCGAAAACCAAAACTTCATGTTTCTTTATTTTTAAAGGAGATTCCAAACACAAATTTTCACTTCGGTTTTTTGAGATATAGGTATCCTCGTAAAAATAATTCAATCTTTTTCACTCCCGACCCCTTAAGTGAATTTTTCGGAAACAAAAATAAATGCTTGTTTCTGTACTTTTAAAGGAGATTCCAAATACCAGTTTTCACGTCTGTAACATGTTACGTGCCGGGCTGAGTGGCTCAGACGGTAAAGGCGCTGGCCTTCTAACCCCAACTTGGCAGGTTCGATCCTAGCTCAGTCCGGTGGTATTTGAAGGTGCTCAAATACGACAGCCTCGTGTCAGTAGATTTACTGGCACGAAAAAGAACTCCTGCGGGACTAAATTCCGGCACCTCGGCGTCTACGAAGACCGTAAAAGTAGTTAGTGGGACGTAAAGCAAATAACGTTATTATTAACATGTTACGTTTTTAGTTATACTGTAGACATACTTATTTCAAAACTTCACCCTTTTCCTTCTTGTGTTCCCCCCAATTTTATTTTCCGAAAACAAAAAAAATACGTGTTTCTTCATTTACAAACAGGAGTCCCAATACCAGTTTTCATGTTTGTAACATGTTCAATCTTTTGGATATAAGTGTCCTCATAAAAAATATTCAAAATATTCAGCCCCTTTTTCACTTATTTTCACTTCTTAAGTGGATTTTCCGAAAACAAAATGTACATGTTTCTTTATTTTTAAAGGAGATTCCAAATACCATTCTTACGTCTGTAAACTGTTAAGTTTTGATATATAGATATAATCATTTAAACTATTCATCCCCCACTTTTTATCCCCTTAACAAAGGAATATCCAAAAATCCTCCCTTAATGAGCACCTACACTGTAATATAAATATATCCACAAAATTTCATTTCTTTATGTCCAGAAATTTTGGCTCGGCGGTGATGAGTCAGTCAGTCAGTCAGTCAGTCAGTCAGTCAGTCAGTCAGTCAGTCAGTCAGTCAGTCAGTCAGTCAGTCAGTCAGTCAGTCAGTCAGTCAGTCAGTCAGTCAGTCAGTCGGTCAGTCAGTCAGTCAGTCAGTCAGTCAGTCAGGACATGTAATTTCACATATATATTTAGACTCAAGATGCTGTCTAGATCCCTTTAAATTGATATAAAGAGTATTATTTATTCCTTGAACAATTAGTTCGACTAGAAACTAATGCGGATTGTCTGAAATTGTAATCCAATTAAGAGAGTTACCTTTTTATGGCCTTTAATCTTCCGTGTCAACTCACCGTGTAACATCTGCTACTAAGCTGTTGTACCGTACCTCGTTACACGTTGTTTTCGCCTAAAAAGGGTTGCCTATCTATCGGGGGCAATCTCGACGCCCGGAATCATTAGCCCGATAATAACTTTGGGTAATGGGACCGGCACTGCCGCTACACCAATTACCTGAGGCAAGCTCCCTACACCTAATTGAATATATCCGCACTTTGTGTGTCTAATTCGCGTGTAAATCAGCCTGCACAACGCGGCCAGATTAAAATGCACTAATAGACATTATTATGCACGCCCATAAAAGCAATACTGATCATAAAATGAATAAACAATAAAAGTTGGTGGCACTGAAATACATTTATCCACGATTTATACTACTTTTAAACTCACATTTCAACCAGGTTAGGGGGTGCCCTCGATAAAGTTTGGTGAAAGGCGGAGAAGAAAATTTCAGGTATAGAGAGAAATTTTAATTGAGGGACAACAATTCGATTCCTCCCAGTTAATATTAGCTATATCTCATCTCTCAGATAACTCGGTGGCAGACTTGACCCATGATCTTAAGTTCTTGGGTTCGATATCTGTCGAGGTAGTTGATTTTTATGGGTTGACAGAAATCTTGTTATTATTAGCATGTTGAAATCTTTAATGACGCGGACAGCATTACCAGACGAAATGAACTACTGAGCTTTAAACACTGCCCCGGAAAGTTCGGCTTTCGGTGTTACACCGCCGTTTAATTGGAACGTCAAAATTAGTAGGTAAGCCACCAAATGCCACGTGTTCTGATGGTCAAGAACTTGGTAGTCGAATCTATAGATTCTTCCCCTTATTTTTTTTTTTACAATTGGCTTTACGTCGCACCGATACAGGTAGGTTTTATGGCGACGATGGGACAGGAAGAGGCTAGGAGTGGAAAGGAACCGGCCGTACACTTAATTAAGGCACAGCCAGAGCATTTGCCTGGTTTGAAAATGGGAAACGACGGAAAACCATCTTCAGAACTGCTGACAGTGGGGTTCGAACCCACTATCTCCCGGTTATTATTATTATTATTATTATTATTATTATTATTATTATTAATTCCTTTTTAACATTCGTGTTGACCATTTATGGGCTACATTTTACCAACCTTGTTCGTCTGCTGAGTCTAACACCCCATCAGTTCATAGATCTTTCGTTCTTCTGTCAGAGGCCCTCTTCGTCTTCAGGTTTCTGGTTTCGCTTCAAACACCAGATAGCTTTTGATCAACCGTCTAAATTCCCCCTGTTATTGATCTTATTTTCTGCGCCGCCCATCTGTCTCTGATCTTTTTCACATTCTAGAACCACTTCAACTTTGGCACCTTTTATGTTATTAACTTCTAGATCTTCTTCGTCAGTCATCAGTCATAAGTCATCAGTCATACGGAAGATATACCCGTAGCAAAGTGATCTTTTATTTTTAATCGAAATGTCAATAGTTCTATCTCGCTGAATGATTCCTTATTCTCAATCGTACCTGCCCCTCAATTCGTCTATTGCCTCAACTGTTTCGTAATATCCTGCGTTCTCTTTTTGCTAACTTGCCGAGTTATCCCTGTTCACTCATAGTCAACGTCTCAGAAGCATATACTCCTTCTGGTTTAACCCCAGAAGTGCCGAGTGTTTCTTCCTAAATGCCAGGCCATTTACATATGCATTGCACATTTATCCTTTAAACAAATTAGAGCACGCTTAGTTAGAGAAGCGTTACACATGCAGCGCACTACATTACTCAGAAAGCCTTATTGAAAATGATCATATACGTATTAGATAATTTACTTACTTCTCTGGTAATTATCAGGCGATCGAAATTTTGGAAAACTAAATAACTACATAACTTCTTGTTTTTCATATTTTGAAGTTCACCATTAGTGATAAAACCACTCATTTTTAAAAATTACTATGTAAAAACGCAAAATTTATTCTAGTTTTTAAAATATTAAGTTTTCAAATGTAAAGGCAGAAAGAGTCCGCCTCCGTGGTTTAGTGGTTAGTGTGATTAGCTGCCACCCCCGGAGTCCCAGGTTCGATTCCCGGTTCTGCCACGAAATTTGAAAACTGGTACGAGGGCTGGAACGGGGTCCACTCAGCCTCGGGAGGTCAGTTGAGTAGAGGTGGGTTCGATTCCCACCTCAGCCATCCTGGAAGTAGTTTTCCGTCGTTTCTCACTTCTACTTCAGGCAAATGCCGGGATGGTAGCTAACTTAAGGCCACGGCCGCTTCCTTCCCTCTTCCTTGTCTATCCCTTCCAATCTTCCCATCCCCACGCAAGGGACCTGTTCAGCATAGCACGTAAGACGGCCTGGGCGTGGTACTTGTCCTCCTCCCCAGTTGTATCCACGACCGAGAGTTGGAAGCTCCAGGACACTGCCCTTGAGGCGGTAGAGGTGGGATCCCTCGCTGAGTCTGAGGGAAAAACCGACCCTGGAGGGTAAACAGATAAAGAAGAAGAAGAAGAAGAAGAAGAAGAAGAAGAAGAAGAAGAAGAAGAAGAAGAAGAAAGACAAACAAAAATAAGAAAGAATTAAAAGTTCCGAGCTGCACACAGGTCCGTCAGCCACCGAGCCCTAATCGGAGTCATTCTCGGAGAGTTTTCTTCTTCTGCCAGGCCTCACTGGAAGTGCTGCAACCCACAATTACACTTGTAAAGAAACAATATAAATATAAACTGAATATGAAAGATAACGAAAGGAATTCATAGAAATTAACAGCAACGGCGAGAGTTGCATAGAAACTGAGACCTCAGGGGGATGAGGAAAAGGCAGCTGAGTAATTTGCGGCTAGTGAGGAAAGACTTGAAGCTTTTTATTCTTAATTGTTATAATGACATACAGTAGGTGAAAGAAAAATGAGTTAAGTCGTCATTCTAGTCTCAAGCGCGATGTTCGGCAGTTGTAGGGTTAACAACTGTGCTGTAGTATCTAAGTTTTGCTCCGATGCTTAGCGTTTTCTTATTATAGACGTTGTTCGTTATCTGGTATACCAACTGTAATTTAAAGATCTTAACATTGATGAATTTCTGTTCAAGTCAATTACGTTGGATTACTTCTTCCAGATATTTCAACTTCTTGACCCGTCCAGTCTTCCCATCATTAATGATAATCCGTTCTGGTCCATCACTGAAGTTCGTCTTGTAATTCATCTTCTTAAATCAATCGAGTTGACTGTGCGATCAGAGGCGCCCAACTGTGAGTCGGCATTCGGAGATAGTGGGTTCGAACCACACTGTCGGCAGCCTTGAAGATGGTTTTCCGCGGTTTCTCATTTTCACACCAGGCAAATGCTGGGATTGTTCTTTAATTAAGGCTACGGCCGATCCCTAGCCCTTTTCTGTCCCATCGTCACCATAAGCTCTATCTGTGTTCGTGCGACATAAAGCCAATTATAAAAAAGAACCCTTTTCTTAAAGGAAATCTATAGTCCTACTCTATCAGAAGTTTCCTTCGCCTGATTAACATTTCTTATAGCTAAATCGATTTAGTGTCCATTAATAATAATAATAATAATAATAATAATAATAATAATAATAATAATAATAATAATAATAATAATAATAAAAAATTTGTAAAGCCAAATATGCTTATGAAAAGGCTTACCTTCAAGAGGAACAATACTTGTATTTTCCTTTTTTAACGTCGCACTAGTCCGCCTCTGTGGTGTAGTGGTTAGCGTGATTAGCTGCCACCCCCGGAGGTCCGGGTTCAATTCCCGGCATTGCCACGAAATTTGAAAAGTGGTACGAGGGCCGGAACGTGGTCCACTCAGCCTCGGGAGGTCAACTGAGTAGAGGTGGGTTTGATTCCCACCTCAGCCATCCTGGAAGTAGTTTTCCGTGGTTTCCCACTTCTCCTCCAGGCAAATGCCAGGATGATACCTAACTTAAGGCCACGCCCGCTTCCTTCCCTCTTCCTTGTCTATCCCTTCCAAACTTCCCACCCCCCACAAGGCCCCTGTTCGGCATAGCAGGTGAGGCCGCCTGGGCGAGGTACTGGTCATCCACCCCAGTTGTATCCCCAGACCCAGAGTATGAAGCTCCAGGACACTGCCCTTGAGGCGGTAGAAGTGGGATCCCTCGCTGATTCCGAGGGAAAAACCGACCCTGGAGGATAAACAAATTACGAACGAACGAACGAACTCAGCCGCTCTCCTCCAACATCGAAGATTACAATTTCTGGCCCATCCTTTATTTCACCGTATTATCTTTCTCCTGATAGAGAAGAAATCGCTCAGATCATTGAATCTCTCTCCAACAAGACGTCAGGCAAGGATTCCCCAGTTTTCTTGCCAAAATGAAAGAACTCTTTCATGATATATAGGAATAAGAAACTATTCTTAAGGAGTGGCATTCATCTGTTTAAAATGTGAATAACTACGAAGGAATATCTCTTCATTCAGATGCATATAAGATCCTGTCAAAGGCACTTCTAAGTCGCATTGAACTTCACGCTGACCCAAAGATTGATGAATATCAAGCTGCTCTGTGAGACTCGCTCCTACAGTGAACAGACCCTACAGAGTATCATCAAAATCAGATATCTTCGCGCCAAACCAATTTAGTGATATTTTTGATTTTAAGAATGCCTATGATTCAATCGACTGACGCAATCTTCTTGATATCCTGAAGGGCATGGGCATGGACAACAAGACTCACTCCATCTTACCAACACCTACTCACAAGTGAAATGAATGGAGGGGAAACTCCATACATCCTTTGAGATTAAGACTGGTGTTGGTCAAGGCGATAGGCCATTATTTTCAACTATATTCTATGAGTGGAGAAAGAGACCACCCAATAATGGAATTAAGCTGGGGATTTGTTCCAAAGCAGGGAACATCGACTCCCTTGCTTTGCAGATGCAAAAGTTCTAATGGCAGATGAATTCAAGAAGTAGTTGAAGATGTAGGTCTCAAGATGTTTGAGATATCCAGTCCATAGACTGGTTTGATGCAGCTCTCCGTGGCACCCTATCATGTCCTAATATTTTCATTACTAAGTAACTACTACATTCTACATGTGTTCTAATCTGTCTGTCAAACTCATACCTTTGTATACCCACCCCATTCTTGCCGCCTACACTTCCATAAGAAACCTACTGAACAAGTCCTGGCTGTCGTCTTATCAGTCTGTTTCTTCTTCCCATCAGATTTAGCCAACTCGATCTTCTCTCACCTATTCTGTTCAGTATTGCTTCATTCGGGATTCGATCTATCCATCTCACTTTCAGTATTATTCTGTAACACCACATTTCAAAAGCTTCTATTCTCTTTCTTTCTGAGCTAGTTTTCGTCAATGTTGTACTTTCGTACAATGCCACGCTCCAGATGAAAGTCGTCAAAGCATATTTTTAATTCTTATATCAATGTAGGAACGGAGCAAATTTTGATTTCTTGAAAAACCTCTTCCTTGCTGTGCTAGTCTGCATTTCACGTCTTCCTTAGTTCTGCCATCGTTAGTTATACCACTACCTAAGTAACAATATTCATGTACTTCCTTTAAGAATTAATTTCCTAATCTAATAGTTTCTGTCTGCAGATATCTTTTGAAAATCTGAAGTCTCGCTGTCTGACTCCCACAATACCTCTGAATTTCTGATATCAAATATAGAAAATTAAATGCAGTTTATTTTATCATAAAGAGGTCATTTTATTTAATGCATCGGAGAAAGCACCTCTGAAATATCAGACCAAATGTATAGAAACTGCCTTTCATCTTTGCGTCAGTCCCGATCGATCTCATGGAAGGCTAAATACCGCCACTACACCACAGCAGTATGTCTTACAGCCGTATATGCTGCTAAATGCTTGGACCTCACTCACACGGTGTTACAGAGAGGATCCAGAGGTAAGAGAGGGAAATTCCTACGAAAAATCCTCCGTTCACGTCGAAATTCTAAGGGCGAATATCACCTGAGGTCAAATGCAGAGGTGTACTCTAAATTTTAAAAGCTTCAATGATTCTTTAATCATTAAGAGGAGAATTCCTCAAGGCAGTATTATTGGAACTTTGTTTTCTTATATATTTAAGTGATATGTGTAAATAACCAGAATCAGAGATAAGGATTTTTCCGGATGATGTTATTTTGTATAGAGTAATAAATAGGTTATAATATTGAGAGCAACTGCAGAATGAGATCTATAATGTTGTGAGATGGACAGCAGGCAATGGTATGATAAACGAGATTAAAAGCAAGGTTGTGAGTTTCAATAATAGGAAAAGTCTTCTCACGTTTAATTGCTGCGTTCATGGAGTGAAAGTTCCTAGTATCTAGTATCTAGGTGTTAGTATAAGGAAAGACCTTTGTTGGGGTAATCGCATAAATGGGATTGTAAATAAAGTCTATAAAAGGCTTTTGTTTTATTTTTATGAGGGTGTTTAGGGGTTGTAGTAGGGAGGTAAAGGAGAGGGCGTATAAGTCTCTGGTAAGACCCCAACTAGAGTGGGGTTCCAGTGTATGGGACCCTCACCAGGATTACTTAATTGCACGTTATTAATTTCATAGTAGAGCCCGTATTGTCAAAGTATCAACTTGTGAAAATTTAGATTTTATAATTCCACCTTTACAATACTGTAATTGTCTTTATTACAAAGACTACATTAAATTACACTCGTTAAACATGTTTCGTCCTCTTATAGGACATCTTCAGTCACAAATACAAATACATTAAAAATAAGGCCTTAATGTTATGTATTTGTATTTGTGACTGAAGATGTCCTATAAGAGGACGAAACATGTTTCACGAGTGTAATTTAATGTAGTCTTTGTAATTAAGACAATTACAGCATTGTGAAAGTGGAATTATAAAATCTAAATTTTCACAAGTTGAGGATTACTTGATTCAAGAACTGAAAAAAACAAACGAAAAACAGCTCGATTTGTTCTGGATGATTTCCGTAGAAAAGAGTAGCGTTACGAAAATATTGTAAAGTTTGGGCTGGGAAGACTTGGGACTAAGGAAACGAGCTGCTTGACTAAGTGATATGTTCCGGGTTGTCAGTGGAATGACATTAGTAGACGAATAAGTCTGAGTGGTGTCTTTAAAAGTAGGAAGGATCACAGTATGGAGATAGAATTCAAGAGGACAACTAGGGCAGAAATTCCTTTGTAGGAAGGGAAGTTAGTGATTGGAAGAATTTATCAAGGGAGATGTTCGATACATTTTGAAATTCTTTGCTCCAAATGAAGATCAGTGGTGATTGATTGGTTATGTGGAAGCACTGTCTTATATTTTACAATCATCTGTCTCTAATGGCTAACACCAGAATATACCGAAGAATTCTTGATTTTGTCATAACGTGGAAATGTACCACTCCATGGGCAATTGCAGTGAAGGAAGATCTGAGGCACTGGTTCAAGATAGAAGTAAGTTCAAGACCTGGATATACGGTTTAGAGGATCTCCTGGAAACAGTGAGAAGGTGACCTGGCGCAAAGTGGTCCGAAGAGCGAAGAACTGCGTTCTCCATCAAGATGAAGTAGAACTGGAAATCCTCCGAACTCCGAAATTCGGATCAACGCTACTCCAACTGCTGTGTGGATCATAAAGTAAACCAGTCACTTGTCTCCACTTCATCTAGCCGGTATTGAGTCGACACTGTGTTTTCAATGAGCGCAGGTACTTAAATGTTTTAACTTCATTGACTGGAGGACCAGCATTAAGCAGATAGAACATGTCTATCTGTAGAAATGTTACAGCACATGTACTCGATCTTTTCTCGACTAATCCGAAAACCATTGTTCTCTCGCGCCTTCCACCAATCATGAAGCATTTTCTGCTGTTCTTTGGAGTCTTAAGATGTCAACACAGTGTCGTCTGTGTAGAGGATATTCCACGACCCAATTTTCTGCACATTCTTGATATGTTACCTCATATTCAGTTTGAATACATCAGGGCTAAGCACAGAGCCTTGATGAACACCGATTTTTACAATGAAGCTGTCACTGGTATCCGCACAACCTTTACCTTGAGTTGCAACGCAGGTACAAGTAGGACCTGAAATATTTGATATGTCATATTTGCTCCCTAGAGACTCGATGTAAACTTTCTAAAGATTAATAAACATTAAAGGAAGAGTTGTCTGTACTTTTAGTTAAAACCTGCACCGAATGTGTGACATCGAATGTTGATTTACCAGGTTCGAATCTACATTGATTGCCTATTAAGGTCGCGTGTTTCTGTAGGCTATTTTTGATGAATCTCCCACAATTTTAATGCGTAGATATATACGGTTATTACATTGTTAAACGTTTCCTATGTTGTTATAATTTGGCACAAAATTTCACTTCTCCAGTGCATAGGCGTTCACCGATCTTTGACAGTTTTGTTGGGAAGGGTACCGTTCTTATACAAAAAAGTCCTATTTCTGGAGAATGTCTGATTCTTATAGATATTTTAACACTAAATTCAATTTTTTGTTTTCATACATCGGGTATACTTTAATCTGATTTTTAATTTATTTTACTATTTCTTCTTTCTTCTTTCTTAATCATTTTACCCTCCAGGGTTGATTTTTCCCTCGGACTCAGTGAGGGATCACACCTCAAGGGCAATGTCCTGAAGCTTCTATCTCTGGGTCGGGGATAAAACTGGGGAGGATGACCAGTACCTCGCCTAGGCGGCCTTACCTGCTATGCTGAACAGGGGCCTTACGGGGGGATGGGAAGATTGGAAGGGATAGACAAAGAAGAGGAAAGGATGTGGCCGTGGCCTTAAGTACGGTACCATCCCGGTATTTGCCTGGAGGAGAAGTGGGAAAGCACGGAAAACCACTTCCCGAATGGCTGAGGTGGGAATCGAACCCACCTCTACTGAGTTGACCTGCCGAGGCTGAGTTGACCCCGTTCCAGCCCTTGTACCACTTTTCAAATTTCGTTGCAGAGCCGGAAATCGCGGACCTCCGGGGGTGGCAAATAATCACACTAACCGACATAAATTCAATTAAGGAGGCCTATAAATATTAGGATAGTAACAGAATGTTATAGTTGAAGTGCTCACATAATGTAGTCACTTTTTAACAGTCATTCAGAGGAATGTTTATAAATTTTAGTACAAAATGGAAAATAGAAACAGAAATTTGCCACTACAAATTTTCATACCTTATTTCATCCTTTTGTATTGAGCATCCTTCTTGTTCTGAATTATACTCCAGAAATAAGAGGCTAACATTGTGGGCATCACATTCCTTCATATCGTTTCTCCATGGTAGCTGTGACTTTATGAAATCTTTCTCGATGCTCATATGATATATCACTACAGCTCTCTGGAGAGTAGTCTACATGCGAGTCCATGAAACGTACTTTCAAGGACATACTGCATCCTAAATTTTCAAAAGATTTGATCATTTCTTTCACAAATGTTTATATTTAGTGTCTCTTGTACTTCCAAGGATGTTATGTGTTACTTTCTTGAAACATACCCAGGCTCGCTTTTCTTGTCAGACGTACAGACATAACGAATAGAAATACAAAAAAGAATATTAACAGAAATACTCACTTAGTATATCTGAAGATGCCAAATAAAGACATTTTAAGTTGGTAGATATCATTGCGCTTAACATACCACATACCACAAGGAGAATCAGAAATAGTAATGTTGCCAACTATTTAATTTTCTTTCCATAAAAGTACCATATTTGCCGCAGACAATGATACCACATATGATATGTTCAGATTAATGGAAAACTATCTCTGATAGCGCAATTATGATTTTAGATTTGAATTTATCAATGTAATTTCCTTTAGAAATACACATTTTAATCCCAGAAATAGAACATTTGTAGAACAGTGTACTTAGGAAGTCAAGACCTGCATGACCCAAGTACTTCCATACCGCATTAGGTATGCCATTAGGGTCTGTTGCATTGACATTCTATGCAGAACACGCTTTAACTTATTCGGATAATATACAGAATATTGGGCCTTAAGTCATTGGAGGACCATTCTTAGCTTTAGTGGGCCATGTCTCATTCAGCAACCTTTGACAGTAATCTTTTCTTCTTCCTTTTTTCTTTCTTTATTCGACAAAGGGTCATTACGCTGTTCATCACCAATGTATCTGGTCGTCCTCATATCTTTAGACTTGTTGTGCCTCTGTTTTGCAATTCTGAATATTTCACTTCAATTTGCAGCTTTCTTCAAACGATTATACAGTTCTTCTCCGTCTTACCCTTTATAACATGGTACTACAATAATTCGTGTCTTTCTCTTTACATGTCTATATTCATAATTATTGCCACGTGGCCCAGTCTGTTCGCATCCCTTCTACAAAACCTTTTTATGATGTAAAACTCCCTGCACCTCTTTCGTTCCACCATTTGGTATATTTATTACTGCATATTACCCTTTGAAAGACTAGTTTTTGTTTGACCATTTTAGTACAGAACTGTTGATACATTCCAGATACATCAGTGATTTTTCTAAAATGCATCCAATTACAGAAACGTATAATATTTTGATAAAGTCCACCCCTCCAGATTCGTGGTCATATCTTAACAAAGTTGAATGTCTACAGATTCTGTCAACTTATCCCCTTTTTATTCCGGTCTCCTTCTCCTAATAAAACTTTCGTGGCTGTAACATTAAAAATTCGATGAGTAAGATGTGATATTGTGTCGTATGTGACTCTCCGCAGAGAAATTCGCAATCTTTGAATAGTTTCAGGTCACATTTGCTAAATAATGGTATGGTGTTTGAACTTTTTATGATTATGATGGTCTTTTTTCTTATTCTTTCTTCGTTTTGCCCAGTCAAAGAGCACTTTTGAACTTGTTCGTTGGCATGATGGTTTTAGCCTTTTTATCCTCCCAAAATCTCCTCAAGAATGCACTGTGTTGAATATTGCGCCCTGTGCCTCACTTTCTACCAGTTTTCTTGTTTAGGTTTCTCCACGAGTTTGTGCTTGGCTACTACTGTACTACAGGCGTCACGAAATTCTATGATATCGTTCTTGATATTCATTTCTTTGAGGACCGCCTTATTTTCTTCTGGCCAGTTTATTTTGACCTTCTTTGAGTTGATTACTTTAAATAATATTTTGGCGAGTTTGTCGCTGTCCGTTCTAAAGATATGGCCTTAGATGTTGATTATTATTTTTATTAATTTTATTATATATTGCGTTTCACCCTCTAAGGTGCACATAGAACCATTACTTAGCACTGGCTTTCTTGTTCTTCTTATCCTCTCTTATCTTTCGAAAACTTCCTCATCATTTCATTTTGGGCCTGTCTTCTTCCTGAGTCCATGAGTTTTTGAGCTTCAAATTCCTTCCTGTTGGGTTCTTGGGTATGAAGTTATGTGTATTGATTTTCAGCTCTATGTAGTCGATGTAGTTGTCAGTGGGTCAATATCAATTTCTGTGAGGTCTCCTTGGGTGTCTACCAACCATCTTACTTTGGGTTGACGGGCTCTGTTGATTATGTGGAAGATTTTCTTGGTCAAGCGAGAATCGTCCATTCGTACCATTTGACCGTAGAATTTCATACGTTTTTTCCGTACAAGTGAGGTGAATCGTTCAGTCAGCGAATACAGTTCTGAGATTTTGTGCATCCAGATACCATCTTGAATCTTGGATCCAAAATATTTTCCTCAGTATCTGTCGTTCTATTTTCTCTATGTCTTTGACGTTGGTAGTTAGTTATGACGTCTCCGTTGCGTAGAGTGCTTCTGTAAGAACGACTGTGTGCTAGTGACGAAGTTTGGCGTTGGTGGAAAGCGATTTCTTGTTGTAAATATTCCAGGTGATTGTGTAGGCTTTAAGCAATTTTTCTGCACATGTTTTCCTAGCTATTCTTTCGGTGTCAGTGTTTGCAATAATTTAGACTAGGTACTTGAAATGTTTAACTTGTGTTATGTTGCCATAATTGCTTGCGAGTGATGCTAAGTCTGGGGTCTTGGAGTCTATGTACTGTGTTTTTTCGTAAGAGATTTGGAGATTAATATTACTATTAGTAGTAGTATTAGCGAATTCTCCCAATATTGGCAGATGTTAAGCAAATTCTGTGGGTTGTTCTTGTTTTTCCAATAGGCTTTCATTCTCTCCGAGAAGGCTTGTTTACATTCTGATGACCACTTTGATCTGCACTGTTTTTGTTGTGGTTGCGCTGATCAAGCTTCCCTATTGTTTACTTTGTGCCTAAAGATGTCTCTTTTTAGGATCTCTGTTGATTCTTTTTCTTATTATAATGATTTATTCTGCACACTTTAGTGGTAATACGAGTAATATTCAGGAAATTGTACAGATTTTAGAAAATGAAAGTGAAATAAAACTTAATTTACACTGCATTTTTACGCATTATTTGATCCCACAAATTTCCGAACAGTTCCATTCGTGGCAATGACCACCGCTTTCTGCGTGGTCTTGTAGATGTTGTTGACATAGATGTTGTTGACATCCAACTTTTTCAGTCCTTCCACCAGAGTTTTAGGTATAGCAGCTGCACTTGAAAGGATGATTGGTACAATTATCACCTCTTCACAGCGCCATAGTTTTTGAATATGTACCACCAGTGGGTGTATACTTGTTAATTTTCTCGGCATATTTTTCATGGAGGTTCGCGGTGTTCTGGACAGCTATGTCGATCAGAGCAACACGTTTTGTTTCCTCCTCTAGTTGTCTTAACTGTGATAATTGTTCGGTCCCAATAGAGACCACGCCATTTTCGAATACAGTTTGGGCTGTACTTAAAATAGGGAAGTTTTTCATCAACCAGTCTGTATTTAATAGCAAGTTCTTGGTGCAAAATCCTGGCAACCGAGTCGTGCCATTCTTTATACTCACTTCCTGAGAAGTGTGAACATCCGGAAGTAACACGGTGGATGGTTTTTTTTCTTTGCAGCCATATCTGCAAGAATCTCTCATGACTGTTGGGTCTCTGACCACGTTTTTCTGGTAACTTCTGGTTGTAATGACTTGGTTTGGTGTAGCCAACATAAAACATTCTATTTCGGGGAACATTTGTGCTGCAGTCAGCCAAAAGTTCGATGCTTCTAAATCGACATTTTCTTGTCTAAGTAGGGATGCTTCCCATGGAGTGGTTTTTCTAGCAATGCGTCCCGTTCTTACTTCTCGCTCTAGGACTTGTGGATAATAAGTAACGGAGTTGTATCATCTACTTTACATATTACTCGACGCAGGTCTGAGTTTTCAGGTGATGTAAGAAAATATTTCCTCAGTGATACTACTTGTGCTAACTGAGTTTAAATGTCTACAATACCACGATCACCCAGATGGCGTGGCACAGTCAGTCGCTCAACTGCTGACTTTGGGAAGTGTTTATTATTATTATGATGATGGTTATGATTATTATAATAATTATTATTTTCTAAGTCATGAGTGAGTGTTGTTTAAATTACACAGTTATTATTCATGTTGATAATAATTGGAGTTTGCGGCAGAGAATGGCTGTACAGCCGAGGGTTTTGTTGCACGAAGTTAAAAAAGGAGGGAGAGTAAGTGTCGAGTGTTATCAGCGCGAGTTAGCGTGGGTGGTGTAGGGAGGAGGGGGAGGGAAGAAATTTATTGGTGTCATGAGCTTTCGCGAGGAAACACGTCATCAACCACGAGCAGCCGCTTCAGTATCTGTACGCTGAATAGACCTAGGTTCTGGCTGAAATAATGTACCTGCGGAGATCAAGAGCATATCTCACAGCAGGGGAAATAAATTTGATTCCTCGCAATGAACGATTTCAAGGACTCCGGACAAGTCATCTCAGTGCAAACAATACGATTTAAACCTAACCAGCATTATAATAGCCAGTGATTTGTCGAGATTTTCCAAATATTGGGCTGCATTTGAATTGGTCATTTGAAAAAGGACTTCTGTACACAAAAATAAATTATAAAGAAGAGAAATACATAAATAATATCTAACTAACTAAATAAATAAATAATGAATGAATGAAGGAAACTATCAAAACTGCATTTTGGCATTATGAATAACAAGTAAGCAACCTTCCATCTCATAATATTTATTTCACAATCAATCCCAGAAGCGAAAAATAAAAAAATAAAGTTCTCCTCTGGAAATGTACACCTCTCCAAGTGCATATGATTTATTTTAGAAACAAAACACCATTTTCTTCCGTGTTTATTTTTCTTTTTATCTTTATTATATCATTATAAATTATAACATTTTCCAACAAACTATAACATTTAGAAACCGAAGAACTACTTAAAAGTCTATCCCCAATTCACACACGTATAATACTTTTAAACACCTCAGGAAAATCTCAAAATCGCATCTTAAAAATGACTACAACCGGCACATCACTTCTATAACTGGAAACCTTAAAAACAACCCTAAAAAGTTCTGGACCCTAGTTTCGTCACGCAGAAAGTCACCCCGGATACCACTGAATCTTAAACTACATAGTGATGATGTCCCTACTGAATTAAGGTCTCAAAAATTCAATGAGTACTTTCACTCTACCTTTAGCCCCCCTGCACCTATCACAGAACTACCACAGATCAATAGTGTTTGCAGTTACTCACTGTCACAAATATCAACACCCCTAACGAAGTACAAAATATTCTCAATAGTCTCCCAACAAACCGCTCCACCGGGCCCAATGATATTAGCCCTATATTCCTCAAAAATACTTCTGCATCTCTCTGTGCACCGTTATCTACAATTTTAAACCTGTGTATGGCTACTGGTACATTACCCGACAGCTGGAAACAAGCTGATATCACACCTATTTTCAAATCTGGCAACAAATATGATATCTCATCATACCGCCCAATATCTATCGTTCCAATACTATCCTCTGTCCTCGAAAGAATAATCCACCGCCGACTCCTCTTTTTCACACAGCCGTACATATATGAAGAACAACACGGATTCACTCCCGGAAAATCATGCCTCACTAACCTCACTGTTCTCAATCACTACATCATTTCAGCAATGGAAAATAAATCTCAGTTAGATGCAATCTATATAGATCTGGCCAAGGCATTCGACTCAGTGGATCATGCACTTCTTCTTCATAAGCTCGCTACCAGATTTAATATCCATGGCCCCGTCTTGTCATTGATAACAAGTTTCCTCTCCGGCAGAAAACAAAGAGTGGTACTCCCTAAATCTGCCTCATCATGGTTATCTGTGTTGTCAGGAGTATCTCAGGGCAGTATTCTGGGACCCTACTCTTTGTTCTCTATATCGATGACATAATTTTTTGCACCCGAAGTAGTCAGTGTTCCCTCCTCTTGTACGCCGACGACCTGAAAATCCTAAGAGAAGTGTCTACGACTGTGACGAATTACAGACTGTTCTCAACTCGTGTGGTGACTGGTTTAAGAAATGGAATCTTTCTCCCAATTTTAAGAAGTGCAATACAATCTCCTTTTCATTGCTAAAGCAAGGAATGAACACTGCATATACCATCCACGGAAATACATTGCAATCGGCTTCTCAGGTAAGAGACCTAGGTGTTATAATAGACTGTAAACTAACCTTCTCTGCTCACATTCACTCCATAAAATCCCGTGCTATGCGTACTCTAGGCATTCTTTACAGGTTTACTGAAATTAATGATATTAACGCCTTAAAATTATACTTTGTCTCGTATGTTCTCCCCATTATTGACTTTTGTTCCCCTATTTGGTCCTCATCTGCTGTCACAAACATATCTCAACTAAATAGTATTTTTAACTTTTTCACTTTCATTGTTAAGACTCGCAATCCTGTTTTTAAGAACAAAACTAGATCTGACATTATGAACTACCTTGGTATACTTGACCTGAGAAGCCGTTTACAGTTCTCTGATCTATGCTACCTTCACAAAATAATCAATGGCTACACCAAATGTAATTCTCTTCCAGCGTACTTCCCTATACACGTTCCTCCCCACCCTACACGCAACCGGCGCACCCATCATGTGTCCCATCCGCGCCTAACCTTACAACAACGCTCTATCTTCCACCGTCTCCCTACTCTTGGTAATTCACTACCCGATATCGACATATTCACACCTTTCGCATCCTTCAAACAAAAAATTAAAAGATTCCTTTGAAGTACTCTCCAGGTTTTCACTTTCTTCCGTCCCTCCAACCCTTGACCTTTCTTCTTCCTAATTTCTGAAACCGACACTTGCCAGTTACCGTTGTCATTGTTGTTACATTGTTACTGTTAAAATGGTTAATTATTGTTGTTACTTAATATTGTTGTTTATACCTTTGTTATCTTTTATACTTATTTAAAATTATTATTATTAGTGTAAAATGGCCCTCCATAGGCTGTATCTAATAATTAAATAAATAAATAAATAAATAAATAAATAAATAAATAAATAAATAAATAAATAAATAAATAAATAAATAAATAAATAAATAAATAAATAAATAAATAAATGTACCTAAATTATTTTGATAAAAAATACATATTTTTACTAATATTCTGTTACCACTTTGTGAAGTGTATTCCAAAATATTAAGACCATTATAATGTAAACTTATAGATGATAACTAATCACTGTTTTTTATGATGAAATAAGTACAGCTCTTCAAATAGTATCTGCTTCTTCTTCCGTTGCTTACTTCTAAAATTTATTCACAATGTTATGAATTATTCAACACTTAATCAGTTTCATTATGCATTGGTAATAATATTAATTGGAAATTTTTCATTGTGATCTTGCAAATCAATGTTCGGAGATGTCCGTGGAGAGATGGCGTGGGAGGACATCAGTAGACGGATAAGTTTGAGTGATGTCTTCAAAAGCAGGAAAGATCAAAATATGAAGATAATGTTGGAATTCAAGAGGACAAACTGGGGCAGATATTCCTTTAAAGGAAGGGCATTAAGGGATTGAATTAATTTACCAAGGGAGATTTTCAATAAATTTCCAATTTCTTTGCAATTATTTAAGAAAATTCTAGGAAAACAACAGATAGTGAATCTGCCACCAGGGCGAATGCCCTAAATGAAGATCAGGATTGATTGACTGATTGATTGATTGACTGATTGATTGATTGATTGATTGATTGATTTGTTTAACGGCTTCACACACTGATATGCAAGATCACAATGAAAAATTTCCATCTCCGAACATACCACTTAGTCGAGCAGCTCGTCTCCTTTCTTCCAGGTCTTCCTAGCCCAAAGTTTGCAACATTTTTGTAACGCTACTCTTTTGTCGGAAATCACCCAGTTCAAATCGAGCTGCTTTTCTCTGGATTTTTTCCAGTACTTGAATCAGGTAATCCTGGCGAAGGTCCCATACACTGGAACCATTCTCTAGTTAGGGTCTTAGCAGAGACTTACATGCCATCTAATTTACATCCTTACTACAACCCCTAAACACCCTCATAACTATGTGCAGAGATTTGTGCTATTTATTTACAATCCCATTTATGTGATTACCCCAATGAAGATCTTTCCTTAAATTAACCCCTAGGTACTTACAATGATCCCCAAGAGGAACTTTTACCCCATCAACGCAGTAATTAAAACTGAGAGGACTTTTCCTATTTGTGAAACTCACAACCTGACTTTTAACCCCATTTATCCTTATACCATTGTCTGCTGTCCATCTCACAACATTATCGAGGTCACGTTGCAGTTGCTCACAATTTTATAACTTATTTATTACTCTATACAGAATGACATAATCCGCCATAAGCCTTATCTCTGATTCCACTTCTTTACTCATATCATTTTTATATATAAGAAAACATAAAGGTCCAATAATACTGCCTTGAGGAATTCTCCCCTTAATTATTACATGGTCAGATAAAGCTTCGCCTACCCTAATTCTCTGAGATCTATTCTCTAGTAATATAGCAAACCATTCAGTCAGTCTTTTGTCTAGTCCAATTGCACTCATTTTTTCCAGTAGTCTCCCGTGATCCACCCTATGAAATACCCTAGATAGGTCAATCGCGATACAGTATATTTGACCTCCAGAATCCTAGATATAAGCTATATCTTGCTGGAATCCTACAAGTTGAGCTTCAGTGGAATAACCTTTCCTAAACCCGAACTGCCTTCTATCGAACCAGTTATTAATTTCGCGAACATGTCTAATATAATCAGATACAATGCTTTCCCAAAGCAATGCATGTCAAACTGACTGGCCTGTAATTTTCAGCTTTATGGAAATTAGGGCTCAATTCATTTGGTATAGCTCCTTCATGCAAACAATAATCAAATCATTACTTCAGATATGCTACTGTATTCCAACCCATTGTTTTTAGTATATCCCCCGAAATCTTATCAATTCCAGCTGCTTTTCTAGTTTTAATTTCGTTGTTATGATAAGTAAATAGGTAAATTCGTCGATCGGTTTAAAATATGAAGGGTATGTCGCTTGACTAACAATTGTTATGCCATCCCTTTCTGTAAATACTGAGCAGGCTCCAGTGGTATTTCATAGATAACTCATAAGACTTGAGTATAACACAATTTTGAAAGATAGTACAATATTACAAGATTGCAAACGGCCTTATAAGTATTTTATATTATGAAATTATGGAATGAATGAATGAATTTAAGGAATTTTACATATTAATTAAATTTCAAGTGCGTGTGTAGACTCCCTGAATGAGATTTCTAAGGAACAATTAAACATTTGTATTTTTTCCCCTATCATTTAGAAAATGGTATGTATATTGTACATTAACATGTTTTTGAATACGACGTATTAGTCCATTTATACCTGTCACTGACTGTACTGCGTACTAAGCAAACACTTCCCCTCTAGGGTAGGGGTATAATACAAATGGAACGGCACCCGAATAGCTCTAATTGGACAGTGCTGATCTGCAAAATTAATTTCAAGAGATTATTATAGTGAGGGGTGAAATTATATGCATCAAAGACTATAAAACTGAATGCATGTGTGCACTTAATAAAACACGGTGTAACGTACTGATTAAAAAGACACAATATGCACCTACACATTGAAAAAGTATTAAGAATTTTTACTATTATGGGTCGAGTAAATATGCAAGGTAAGTTCAAGAAATAAGTTAAGAAGAGCTCGCATGGGGAAAGTTTTTTTTACAGGAAGATATTGGGATACACAGTAATAAGGCATGGGCACGGATTACTGCTTACTATAGTCACCTTTCTTGTCCAAGCACTTGTTCCAGCGGTACACCAAGGAATCGATGCCAGCATGGAAGAAATCTGAGTCAGTCCTTGAAGCTACGTCATGACGGCATGCTAAACGGCCGTATGGTCGTTAACTTGCTTACCACCCAGGTGCTCCTTATAAGTAGGTGCCAGGTTGGGGCTGTCGGGAGGGTTATGAGTGTGACAGGTGGGAACAATGGCTGGAGGATCCTCGAAACGAGGAGATACAAGATAAGTTAGGAAAGAACTCAATGGATGAAACTGTACGCATAAATCAGATTCGTTCTTGAGGCCATGTGAAGCTAATGGAAGAGGATAGGTTGGAAATGGAATAATGTACTCAGTCATGGAGGGAAAGAGAAGTAGAGGGAGACCAAGGCGACGATGTTTATACTCACTTTGTAATGATTTAAATATTAGAGGTTTGGAAGTATACGAGGCCACAGAGCTAGTCAGAAGTTTGTTGGAGGCGTCTGCTTAATTCATAGAAGTTGCGGACTTACGCTGAAAGGTCTGACAGTATGTAATGAATATGTACGTGTGTATTACTTAAGAGTAATATTTCACGTGGATATTGAACATATAAATACTGAGAGTGTCAAGAAAAGAATACTGCATTATATGCAAACATACTTCTTCCTATTTATAGACTTAACTTTGTCTATCTGAGTGGTATGGTTAAGAATGTTTCGGTAATTTCGTAGTACGTTAAAACCCATGGATATTGTCTTTGAAAAACGGATAGGCTTCATTCAGCTTATACTATTACAAGAACTTACAAGGAATGATCTTTGCAAATAGGAGTGTTTACATTTGTTGCTCTTGAAAACCAAGAATTTGCTTCTGCACAAACTTTTCCTTATTAACGATACCTCTTCTCCGTTTTCCTAAACTTTTCATGCACATGATTGGCTGTTTTTTAGTATCTGATTAAGATTAAACCTGCCAAGTATATATTGTTGTGAACAATCTGCTGGTAGGCTGCGATGACTCAACATGGTACGTATAGATGGGGAATTCAGATTAGTTGATAGTTATCTTGAGAGTATGGTTCCACACTACGGGAACTTTAGTAGGCTTACTTGACTCTACAACTGGAGAAACTCAAAGAAAATTAGCACGATTTGTTCTGGGAGACTTCCAAAAAAAGAGTAATGTTACGGAAATGTTGCAAAATTTGGGGTGGAAAGATGTGGGAGTAAGGAGAAGAGCTGTTTCACTAAGTGGTATGATCCGAAGTGTCAGTGATGAGATGGCGTGAAGTGACTTTAGTAGACGAATACGCTTGAGTGGTGTTTTCTAAAAGTAAGAAAGCTCATAATATAAAGAAAGAAAAGGAATTCAAAAGGAAAAATTGGGGAACTTATTCGTTTATAGGAAGAGGAGTTGGGGATTGGAATAGTTACTTAAGGGAGATGTTTGATAAATTTACGATTTCGTTGAAATCTTTTGAAATAGGAAAAATTGATAGGGAATCTGCCAGTCGGCGGACTGACCTAAATGCAGATCCGTGGTGACTGATCGTTAAGAAGATATTGATGCTCCCCTTATGGTACATGTGCCTCGAGATTTCGCCTTCAGATTCATAAACAAGCGACGAAAACCCAGTACGAGACGTAAGTTTCCTGCCCCCTTTCAGACAATGCATGTAGTCTTTTTGAAATAGGTGTTCACTTTATTCTGGTGTGGGTTTCTTATAAAATTGGACACCCCTTGCTTCATGATTGGCTACAGTAGATCTTTTCAATCGTGATAAATGCGAAAAGTTGCCAAATGCTGTGCAAGACAATGTATTTCACGTTTAAAAGGCAATTGGAAGTACTGTGGTTTTCAATCTGTGGTAAAATGTGAAATTGGATACAGAATTCGAAATGTGTGTGTGTCATCGAGATATGTGAAGTTAAATTTTTAAAGGAGAAATTATCGTGCATAAGAAAGAAGTAGCCAGAATGGATGTGTATCTTTCTCTTATGAGGAAATCAAGGAAAGCTTAGGAGTAAAAATGTGTACTGTGCCAAGAAAAATTACCACATCATTCTTTTTTCGTAATCGTCCAAGTTGGTTTTCTCTCGGACTCAGCGAGGAGTCTCACCTCTACCATCTTAGTGGGAGTATCTAGGAGAATGACACTTCTCGTGTAGGGGATACAACTGGGTAGGGGGACCAGTAGCTCGCAAAGGCGGCCTCACCTGCTATGCTGAAGAGGGCCTTGTGAGGGATGGGAAGATCGGACGGGAGAAACAAGGAACAGGGAAGGAAGTGGCCGTGCCCTTAAGTTAGTTAACATCCCGGTATTTGCCTGGAGGAGAAGTAGGAAACCACGGAAAACCACTTCGAGGATGGCTGAGGTGGTAATTGAACACCCTATTGCTCAGTTGACTTCCCAAGGCTGAGTGGACCCCGTTGCAGCACTCGTACTTTTCAAATTTCCTGGCAGAGCCGGGAATCGAACCCGGTTTTTCGAGAGTGGCAGCTGATCACACTAACCCCAATACCACAGAGGTGAACTTACTACATCATATGACTGAAAATGAGATACATTTTCCCCCAGCTGTTAACGGGTCAGATCAGCCTAGATGTGTAAATGTTAAAAGGTGTTGTAAGAGAAGTGTTCTATATTTTAACGAGGTAGACCCAGATAGTTTTTATATGGTTACGATTGCTTTCTCAAAAACTTAATAAACTGTATTAGGGAGAATTCAGAGACTGACTGCCTGAATATTTTGTTAGCAATGCAATTAAAATGTTCACTCTTTGTTCAAGCAGCCATTAGGTCCCTCTGGTCACGTAGTAATGGCGTGGATGCAGAAAATGTTTTCAGCAAGTACAATTTAATTGCCACAGACAGACGAAACAGACTAGAAGATGGTGATGTCGAAATTTATTGTGTATTAAAATTTCAGTAAGTTCACGTAATTATTCTCTTGGATAGTAAATGTCAGACTGAAAAGATAAATGAATGTAAAATTTGTAATAAACTTTTAACAGATGCATTCAAATGAAAAAATGTAAAATATTTTATTGTCTTGAATTATGATTTATAAATGCATGGAGATATACTTTATGAGGAAGCGGGTCCTTGTAAACTTACAAATTTCTTAGTGTTCATAGTTTAACTTCAATTTTCTATGATTCTTTAGATGTTTTCTTGAATTTAAATTGGAAAATGTACAAAATACGTCGATATGTTAAGATCCAATTCTCCATTGAAAAATATCACTTCCATCGTAAGAAGATACAAAGTGTGAAATGCTAGCGTTGACAATGTTAGAAAATTATAAACATTAAACATGAGTCAAAATACTAATCAGGATTAAATAAGTTTTATCTTGATTACGTGTAGCGATCTCCGATCCTATTCCTGACTCTCAAGTTGGCTGACGCTATGCAGTGTTATGTTTCTTAATAATTAAACAGATATTTTAAATAGAGTGCGCAACCTGTGGAGTTTCTTTATTTATGCTAATTCGAATTGTTATTTAGTGTTCACAATAATATGTCTTCATAAATCAGTTTTGATCGATGTACCAACTTTGTTACACATCGTAAAATTATGGCCATGATCATTAAGGCTTTGAAATCTAAAGGGCCTGACACCGAGGTTGGCCGGCTCGAGTCCAGTTTGTCGAAATATGTTCTCCATGAGAAAGTCGGCTGGCAGGGTAGATGATGTGGCGGTATATCATTTCTAATCACTAGATTGCGTGCCAAAAGTCTGGATTAAATTCCAAACCTCTCCGCAGTGCTCATGTGGAGTGAGGGTGTATGGCACTGTTGATGGTAATTTGTCCGTCCGATGCAGAAGTTAAGTCTTGAGCAGACCCCTTGGTGCTATTTGACAGGAGTAGACTATGTGCGCGCTCCGGGTTTCACCATCTCTCTTCCTACTATCATATATCATGCCATTCATTTCACCTTATTAACTCCTCTGATGACGTTGACGTCAGGAAGGGCATCCAGCCGTAAAAACCTGCCATGAGAGATTCATCTCTCCTCATACCCGACCACGTACAGAAACGGGATGGGGCTGGTAAATAAACAACAAACAGCAATAATGATAACTTGACAGTAATTTAAAGTAAAATTTATTCCTCAAAACAGAATTAGGACTCAAACTAAGAAAACTTTAAAGATAGACCCAGAGAAATAAGCAACAAAGAAGACTTTCGAAATAAATAAAACAATGTATGAAAACGTGATTGGTAGAATATCTGCACCGAAATAACAGAGGCAGCTAAGGAAATAGCATCAGAAAAAAGGAAAAAAAAAAGCATAGATGTTGGACCCAAGGCTGTGAGCCCCGTGCATTCTTTGAGTTGTCCAGCCAGCTTCTTCACTTGCATCTGACACCATGCTTGCCCTCAATTTCCGTTGTAGTATTAGCTGTGGAAAGAGGTTTCTCCTCTCATGATATGCTCGAAGTACTCTATTTGGTGCTGCTTATTCAAAAACAAAATTTGATGGTCTGCTTTTGCTTATTTTAGAACTGCCATGTTTCTCAGCCTTTGTGTCCACGATGTACGAATCATTCTTCAGTCGATGCACATTTCAAATGCTTCCATTCAGCTAATAGTGTTAGATTTGAAACTCCAATTCTCTCCACTGTATAGCAACAACGATGATCGACAATGTTGAACCTTTTTCGGACGTACTTTCAGATAGAGGTGTCATATCAGATAAGCCGACTTTTCGTCTCGTTGAAGCTAGTTCTTGCTGATCCGATTCGGTGACGAATTTGTAGCCCAAGGACGAGGTTTAGGGTGACCATGCCATCTTTGTATCTAAAATAACTTTTATTTCAATATTTTGGCAACGAAACCTCTTGATGCGGTTGGCAAGTAATTACCATGAATTTTGTTTTCCCCACCGAGGTTAATTAGTATGCAGTTCAGGTCCTAGACAAGCACGTGTCGTCGGCATTCCTTAACACATTTACTATCGTACCATTAATCTCCACACCAGCTTCAGAATCCGTAAGGACTTCTTCGATTTTTCGATATGAACATAGGTTGAAGAATAGTGGAGACAGTTTACAACCTTGACAAACACCTCTTCGGATACTGATTGAGTTTATCCCAACTCGAATTTCCACTGTCTGTTTCTAATCGGTTAAGAATGATTCCTATTTCATCCAAGTTGGTTTATTGAAGGATTTCCGCACGTTTTGAGTGCTGTATTTTGTCAAAATTTTTTTTGTAGTCGGTAAGGCCGACATAAGGATCTTTTTGATTGACCATACATCTTTGCAGGAGCACATTGAAACCAAACAACGCTTCATAGGTTCGGAAGCTTTTTAGAATCCGAACTGTAACACCCCAAGTTCCATTTCGCAGTTACTCCTTGTTTCAGCACTGATTATACTTAAAATGGTTTTTAGGAGAAGATTCATTCGTTTGATGAGTTTGTAGTCATTGCAAGCTCACGGATGCGATTTCTTCGACACGGATATAAAAATTGATTTCAACTAGTCATGTGGCGTTTCATCCAAATTATGAATGCTATTGAACGATCTTGTTATTATTTGTACATTATTCTCATTTATCAGATTTAGAATTTCAACTGGAACCCCGTCTGGTCCATAAGCCTTCCTGTTTTGTGCTAATGAAACATCATATCGTACATCTGATTTGAGGTTATTGGGGTCATCAATACAGTTTTCAATCAGTAACGCCTCCTCTTCGCAATCACTGTAAATATCTTTAACGGTGTTTTCCTTACTTCCATTATTTATCGTTCTTGTGTTATTAGGTTACTTGAGCTTTCAGTTATAAATGTTTGTTGTTGTGTCGTGAACAGTCCTGATACGTCTTGTACCTTTCTACACCCTCCGGTACTTTGAATCTGTCCGGCGTCCTGCGTTGTTTTGCTATCTTACGTTCTATAAGCTTTTGCACTTTTTGCATTAACCAACATTCTTTATTTATATCATCTTTGTTCCACCACATCTAGAATTTCATCTACCATCCAGATTTTATTCTTCCTGTGTATCGATGATTTTAAGTTACAATATTTAAAGTGTTCCACTGATTTGGGAAGGTTCACTGAAGTTCATTTGCTTGACTCCTTTACTGAGCTGAGTTTTAACTAATTATTTAATTTACGGATCACTTGATATCTATAGGAAAGCCTCGTGGCTCAGGCGGCAGCACGTCGGCGTCTCACCGCTGGATTCCGTGGTTCAAATCCCGGTCATTCCATGTGAGATTTGTGCTGGACAATGCGGAGGCGGGACAAGTTTTTCTCTGACTAGACCGGTTTTCCCTGTCATCTTTCATTCCAGAAACACTCTCCAGTATAATTTCATTTCATATGTCAGTTATTAATCATTGCCCCAGAGGAGTGCGGCAGGCCTCGGCAGCCGGCACAATTCCTATCCTCGCCGCAAGATCGGGGCTTCATTCATCCCATTCCTGACCCGGTCACTGACTGGAAAACAGGTTACAGATTTCATTTTTTGATATCTATAAAGGACTTACGAAGATTTCTCTGTAACATCTTCATATATATTTTATGCATTCGGGAGAAGGTGGGTTCAAATCCCATCGGCAAATCTGAAGATATTTTCCCATGGTTTCTCATTTTCACACCATACAAATCCTGGAACTGTACCTTAGTTTAGGCCATGGGCGCTACATTTGAAATCCTAATCCTTTCCTATCCGTCGCCGAAAAACTTCGATGTGTTAGTGCGACGTTAAACAACTAGCAAAATATTAATTTGCTTAGATCTAATAGATTGTGGTCAGTACATATACTAGCACCTGGACAAATGCGGTGCACTTGACTGAGTTTCTTAATCGTTTAGTGATTAGAATACTGCATAAATAATTTGGTTCTCATTGTTTCACCTCAGTTTTGTTCTAGCAGTGAAGTCAATGTATAAAGTCTGCGTTTATGAAGTTTAAACCATGTGTTAATTACCAACACGCTGTTCTCTTGGCAATATTAAAGAAGTGTCTGTCATTCATTACTTGTTCCTAGAACGAAGTTTCCTACTAGATCTGAGAGTTGGCCATGTTTACGCAGTGATATGTTAGAATGCAAACTAATGTGGTTATTAGGAGGTGTCGACTAGCCCGTTCACTCGTTATATATCAAAAGTAACATGAACTCTAGGGGTTCTGATGGGCCGTACCCCTAACGTTTATACAAGTCTCATAACGTAACCGTTGTGTAGGGTAGACCATACTTGTTTCTGGCTTCAGTAAATTTGCAATTTTACCCATTACAGCCATAACGTCCGCCTCCGTAGCGTAACGGTTAGTGTTATTTGCTGCCGTCCTCGGGGGCCGGGGTTCGATTCCTCGTACTGCCAGAAATTTAAGAATGGTTGGAGGGCTGCTATGTGGTTGAAATGGTACATTCGGCTCACCTCCATTGGGGGTGTGGTTGTAAAGAGCTGCACCACCTCGGTATGAGGAGAGGAGTTTTACTTTTTACTGCCATAACCAATGTTGGCATTGAAATCATACGGGCTCATCGTAATTTCTTTGTTTTAGACATTTTTCATAACCTTGTTTAGGGTTTAGTTGAATGCCTCGACATTTTCATTATAACTTTTTTCTGCATTTTGATCACAGCTATAAGATAATGACTTTAAATAATGCTTGAATAAAATAATTCTGCTCCTAAATGGAGTAAAGGAGCTTGCATATTTTGTATTTTCTGAACCAACAAGGATTCTAGCTCCTCTTTGGAGATGTCTACCATCACTCGTACCGCCAAAGCAGTATAAACTGTCGGACTGATGATGAAGACTTCCTGTACGATGCCAATGCAATTAGCTTATGCAGAATACGTCAATTTGATGTCTCTTCATGTTTTACAACATTATCTAGGTTAGAAACTATGTAGAGTTTTCTTATATTTTAAGTGGCCACTCGAATATTCATTTTAGCATATCCGTCAGGGAGATTCTTAACTTCCCCTGCCTGAAACTAGGAGCCATTTATCATCAACTATGATCCATAGTAACATTCTGGAAGACATTACACAGGGGTGTTACTCCGTTGCATTCCCCTGTATGCACTAACCTTGTGTGAAACGCTTTTGGTGACCGCTCCTAACCTGGAGTGCAGACGCTACCTGTTGCCGGTTGATCCGCGGGTGGTATTCCATTTCTCTCTAATCACCTACATCTGGGAGGCACCCCTTATTCACCCCCCGGGGTACACCCTATAGGGGTTACAGGGTTTACAGCATTTACTATAATCAAATTACTCTCGAGCTGATTGATAGTAGCAGAATTGCTAGTGACATTATTTGTAGAGAATGCATTCCTGATGTGGGTAGCTGTTGACAAAAACTAGCAGGGATAAGATACTTTACTGAATATTCAGTATTGAAGGGACTATTTATGTTTATAATTCCATTGAAGTTTGATCTCTAAGGTCTCGTTACAACTAGTGCCGTACTTTGAAGAAGCGTGGCATGGTCTGAGTGAAGCGCTCTTAGAAGTAAGAGGGGATTTTCGAATTTTAATCAGATCATTCTCATCATAGTGAAATAATATCTACCTTACCACTATAGGAAGATACATGCACACGTTTCAGCAAAATAGGCCAGTAATTTTTGAGATTAGCTTGGCTAACAGCAGAAACTTTCTTTCCTAATAAGAGCAGTTCGTCATCATCATGTATTGACTGAAAAAATTTGTATTTTATCATGGCATGAACGAGCATATCGTCATGGAATACTTATAAGAAGATGAGGGAATGGACTGCCCATAATTACCTAATCCAGCACAAGATGATCAACCGAGATAATAGATGATGACCGCAGAATCAGCTTCAAGCCAGGAGAGTCGCAGGCAGTAGCTGAGGAGACTTGACCATTCCAAAAAGGCGGAAGAATGTAGGGGACAAGAAGGATAACAGAGCACAGATGGACTATTTAATTTTGCGGACTACATAGCCACAGTAAGCGGGCGGTAGGAAGATGCAAAGAAGCAACTCAACAACATGAAAAAGATAGCCAGAGAGGTAGGGCTACGGATCGTCTACGAAAAGACTAAGAATATGAACACCACCGGTGATTGAAAAAAAAAACCAGAAGGCACCATGCTGAAGGTAGAAAAGTGTAAGTACCTTGAATAATATGCAAAAGGAAGGAACAGGAGCAGGGATGGGATAAAACAGACGGTGAAAAATGAGGACTACCTATCTTGCGACCAGATAAGTGTATAATAAAAGAAACATATCAACAGACGCAAAGCTCAAGCACTACAAGGTAACATTGAAGAACGCGGTACAGTACGCGGCCGAGACGATGACACGAGGAAGGCATGGGACAGAGCAACTGGAGAAAGAAGGAAGAAAAATTCTGAAAGGTAAAAGATGGGAACGAAGATAAAAGAGACGAACTGTACCGAAACATGAGGACGATCTCCGAAGAAATAAGACTCAGAAGAGCAAGATTATCAGAATGAACATTAGGGAATGACTAGAAGTGTATGTGAGACAACGCATGAGACGGGAAGAAAGACGGGAACTAAATGGGTTGTCTGGACTGAGATGGGGATCAAGGTGAAAGGGACAGACAACTGGGGAAGTAAATATACACCAACCAATATGCCAGAGCTCATTGGGAGAGCTAAGTACAGAAACAGGATAGAGAAGTACCAGTGAGGAAGACAAGACAAGAGGATACAGAAAATATCAGCTCAAGAGCGAGAGAGAAGGAGAGAGAGAGGTTCTGGGAGAAGAAGAAAATCCAAACCATTACAAAGCTGCTCATGTTTATACAGGAGCCGTAAGGAAATAGTCAATCAGTCAGTCAATATTGATCTGCAGATCGCTCAGGTGGCAGATTCCCTATCTGCTGATTTTCTAGCCCTATCTTAAATGATTTCAAAGAAATTGGAAATTTATTGAACGTATCCCTTGGTAAGTTATTCCAACTCCCCTTCCTATAAACTAACATTTTCCCCAATTTGTCCTCTTGAATTCCAACTTTACCTTCATATTGTGACCTTTCCTACTTTTAAAGACGCCACTCAAACTTCTCCAACTACTAATGCCATTCCACGCCATATCTCCACTGACAGCTTGGAACATACCACTTAGTCGAACAGCTCGTCTCCTTTCCCCCAAGTCTTCCCAGCCCAAACTTTGCAACACTTTTGTAACGCTACACTTTTGTCGGAAATCACCCAGAACAAATCGAGCCACTTTTCTTTGGACTTTTCCAGTTCTCGAATCAAGTATTCCTAGTGAGTGTGCCATACACTGGAACCATACTCTATTTAGGGTCTCATCAGCGACTTATGTGCCCTCTCCTTTACAACCTGACTATAACCCCTGAATATAATGATAACCATGTGCAGAAATCTGTACCTTTTATTTACAATCCCATTTATGTGATTACCCCAATCCTTATATTAACACCTAGGTACTTACAATGATCCCCAAAAGTAACTTTCACCCCATCAACACAGTAATAAAAACTGAGAGGACTTTTCCTATTTGTAAAACTCACAACGTGACTTTAACCCCGTTTATCATACCATTGCCTGCTGTCCATCTCGCAACATTATCGAGGTCATTTTTCAGTTGCTCATAATCTTGTAACTTATTTATTACTCTATACAGAATAACATCATTCGTAAAAAGTCTTACCTCTGATTCCACTTCTTTACTCATATCATTTATATATATAAGAAAAGTCCAATAATACTGCGTTGAGGAATTCCCCTCTTAATTATTACAGGTTCAGATAAAGCTTCGCCTACTCTAATTCTCTGAAATCTATTTTCTAGATATATAGCAAGCCATTCAATAACTCTTTTGTCTAGTCCAATGGCACTCATCACTGGCTTAGATAATCTTGGTAATGGGCTATGTTGATTCTTTTACCTGCTTTTGCATAGTAATATGGCTACACAGGGGTTGAATATCATATTTGTTATGAATTAGAAAAGCAGCGCTGTTGGAACTAATGATGCTGGGATGTCACGAGGAGTAAGAGGGGATTTCGCTTCCTTTCTCAAACTTCCTTTATTGTATTATACAGTATAAGCTGTGTCTAAAAACTATGATGAATGGATGGTTATCGCAATGAAAACGTGTGGTGCATGCTCATGTGAATATAGAGACAATTTGAGAAGCGCCACTTAGCTGAAGAACGTTAGTCTGCTGTGTCTATTCGAACGTAGCGCGTGTGAAGACTCGTGTCATAGTGAGGGGGAGTAACCCATAAACATATAGTTTTGTTACAAATTGAGAAAATGATGGTGACACATGCGATGTTGGTGCAAGTGTACGAGCAGAAACTGTAAGCATAAAATATGTTTAAGACTTGTACACAGGCTTTCGGGATGATCAGGTAACTCTTGATGGTAAGTCACGTCTTGAACATCGACCGTACTACTCGAATCTGTCGCCTGCAGACATGGGCGTAACGTTAGAGCCTTTAAGGAGCTCTGAAAACTCCTCGCAAAAAAGCTTAATATTGTTCTGCGCGGGAATGATCTAGGCGGTTTTGTAGAAATAGTCGAAAGAGTTTCGTTATCTTTTTACAATTTTTACGTTGAAGAATTGCCACTTGGTTGTATTTAGCAGCAATTCATTGTACTGAATGTAATACAGCAGGGATTATTTTTCGTGTGGCTATTTCTAGCCGAGTGCAGTTCTTGTAAAGAAGACCCTCCGATGAGGATGGGTGGCATCTGCCATTTGTAGATAACTGGATGTTATTGTGATGGAGGATAGTGTTATGTGTGATGTGTGAGGCGCAGAGATGTCGGGGACAGCACAAACACCCAGCCCCCGGGCCACTGGAATTAACCAATGAAGATTAAAATCCCCGACCCGGCCGGGAATCGAACTCAGGACCAGCTGAACCGAAGACCAGTACGCCGACCATTCAGCCAACGAGTCGGACGCAGCACAGATGTAAACAATGGTTGTCCTTGCCATCTCTCATAACACCGCGACACTCTCCTCACAAAGACCTGCAGCAAATTATTAAAAGATAATTATAGTAATGAAAATTGATGCCAAAATATCGTATTTTAGTTAGTAAATGATAATTTTTTGATGTGCAGTTCACCTGAGGTCGTATTATTCTCAAATTTTGTTGAACATTTAACTTTTATTACACATTTATTCGAATATAGTGTATAATGCCAATAAGAAGTTGGTGTAGTAACAATCAGTCAACTCAGTTTCGAGCGAGCTCTCTGCCCGAAGTTAATTATCAGCTGTGCGCTTTGATATTTTTCGAACTTTATTTTATGAGTTTTTGATTTAATTTTGTTCTTATATTTTTCTGTCATGTAATCGGTTGAATGATCGAAACCGAGACTTCGCTATCGGTTAGAGAGTATAGCTCTGTAGTTACCAATTAAACTTAAGTACCAACATCTAAGTTGTGTGTGGTTGGCAGCTCAGCAGCTTAGCTGTTAATCCCGGGAGACAGTCAAACAAAACTTATTAAACATTACTTTTGAATAATCTGACAATAATGAATAATCCCTTTATTCATATAACTTGGCAATATGTTGCATTTCTTCTACCTGATATAATTAAATTTATATTAGTTCTTCATAGGTTTTTATATTTTACTTGAGAGGGACCGGCTTTTCTTTTGGCAGGCGGGCCCCTATCACATTCCTTATATTTGTTTCCATACAGGACATCCGAGAACGTGTGACATTAGTACTTCGATCTGCTCCAAACGACGCCTTCCCTTCAAGTTTCCAGGAGTTGTATACACGTTTACAAAATTATATTGTGTCCAATTGAGGTTACCTTGAAGGCGATCAAAGGTATTTGGTTTGCAACTTCTGTTTTTTGTGTGTTATGGTATTATTCGCCATACTTTTTAGATGCATCTTGTACTTCTAATATCTGGACGGTTCCATCTTAGGTGAGACTCAACATGAGATCCGTTTCTATATCATAATGGTCTCTCTTTAATCGGAACTCCAAGGGGAACCAGGAAAAAATATAATTATTCAAAATTCGATATAACCAAGAATTACTATTTTAACGAAAATATAATACAGTACAGTACGATATAAATACATAAAATAAATTAATTGTAACGAATAATTTTTACAGTGTTATGCATTCTGCTGTAACTCAACAGATGCCATGTTATTCTGTACTCTAGATGAAATTATTCATCGTCATCAATCAATCAATCAATCAATCAATCAATCAATCAATCAATCAATCAATCAATCAATCAATCAATCAATCAATCAATCAATCAATCAATCAATCAATCAATCAATCAATCAATCAATCAATCAATCAATCAATCAATCAATCAATCAATCAATCAATCAATCAATCAATCAATCAATCAATCAATCAATCAATCAATCAATCAATCAATCAATCAATCAATCAATCAATCAATCAATCAATCAATCAATCAATCAATCAATCAATCAATCAATCAATCAATCAATCAATCAATCAATCAATCAATCAATCAATCAATCAATCAATCAATCAATCAATCAATCAATCAATCAATCAATCAATCAATCAATCAATCAATCAATCAATCAATCAATCATTTATCTGCATTTAGGACGGTTGTCCAGGTGGCAGATCACCTCCCAAATTTTTACCTAGAATTTTCTTAAATATTTTCAATGAACTTGGAATTTTATCAAACATTTCCCTTGATAATTTATTCCAGTCCTTTACTTCTCGTCGTATAAATGAATATTTGCCCCAATCTCTCCTCTTGAATTACAACTTTGTCTTCATACCTTTAAAAGCTCCACTCAAGCTTATTCTTCTGCTTATGTCATTCCACGCCATCTCACCACTGACAGCTCCTTACTCCCAAGTCTTCCCGGCCCAAAGTTTGCGAACTTTCAGTAACACTACTCCTTTGTCCTTTTTCCATACGAAAATATACTGTATAAACACTAATCAAACTACAATATTTATAGTATTTAGACACAATTAGAAAAGTTAGTGATTTTTTTGTTCTGTATGCACTACGTTTTGACAATTTGAACACACTGAGAGAAGAAAGGTTCAGGGTACATTTCCGGCGGTCATTTACGGATGCCCGTAGACAAGCGATGGTCAAGGTCATTGCCATTTTACACTCATTAACAGTTGCAGAGATAAAGAAGTCTGTTAGCAATAGCGACCACCTCACCACAACTAGGAAGTTACAATAAAATAGAGAAATCTTGGAAATTACTTGACACCGTGACGCCGTTAAAAAAGTAACTTGCGGTAAAATCCTTTTTTCGAATTATCCAAATTTAAGCTTCGAAAATTCGAATTAAATACGATTTTTTGAATTGATTAAAATAGGAGTTTCAAGAGAAATACATTTTTATTCGAATAATTCAATTTTCTAATTATCCACTGCCGTCGAATTAACCAGAGTCCACTGTAATTATTCTGCAAATACACAAGGGATGAGGACACACTTCAAGGCATAGGTTGTTGTAAAGATAAAAAGAAACTTCACGACTTTCTCGGCTATTACTGGATACTATTGCTGTCTTTGCATCCAAAAATTTGACCTCAACAATGAAAACTGGTTTGCAGTAATCAGGAGATGAGATCAGAATGATGGAATAACAGGCGATTTATTAATGTATTTTACTAAATCAGAAAATCTGCTGTTCCCATTAGTTAATTTGTCCGGCTCCACGGATAAATGGTTAGCATGCTGGTCTTCTGTCCATAGGGTCCCTGGTTCGATTCTCGGCTGGGTCGGGGATTTTAACCTTCACTAGTTAATTCCAATGGCTCGGGGACTGGGTATGTGCCGTTTCCAGCATTAGAATTCACCATGGGTAGGGCTATCCTCACAGAGGCGCAGGTCGCCCATAGAGTCAACTCGCAAGTCGTGCAGCAGACGTCTTCGGAGGCCACACGCTATTTCGTTTTTTTTGGTGCTAATTGCTTTACGTCGCACCGACACAGATAGGTCTTATGGCGACGATGGGATAGGGAAGGCCTAGGAATTGGAAGGAAGCGGCCGTGGCCTTAATTAAGGTACAGCCCCGGCATTTGCCTGGTGTGAAAATGGGAAACCACGGAAAACCATCTTCAGGGCTGCCGACAGTGGGGCTCGAACCCACTATCTCCAGATTACACGCTATTGTATTCGTTCATGTCACTTTATTTATAGAGACATATTTTCAGTAAAATTTTCAACGTAAGTTAGTTTCAGATTCGTTGGGTTTTTGAAATACGACCACATTTTGACATTTCTTCTAAGAATTTTGGTGCGTAATACCTAACAATCTTTCGCGTATGTACGATCATATTTCTTTCCTTCTTAATCCCTTTACTCTGTAGGGTTGGATTTCCCTCGGACTCAGCGAGGAATTGCACCTCTTCCGCATCAAGGGCAGTGTCTGGAGAGTGAGACTTTGGGTCGGGTGATACAACTGAGAAGGAGGACCAGTGCCTCGCCCTGGTGGCCTCACGTACCATGTTGAGCAGGGGCCTTGTCGGGGGAATGGGAAGTTCGGAAAGAAGAGAGAAGGAAGCGGCCAAGGCCGAGTACCATCCCGGGATATGCCTGGAGAGGTAAAACCACGGAAAACCACTTCGAGGATGGCTGAGGTAGGAATCAAACCACTTCTGCTCAGATGACGTCCCGACGGTGAGTGAACTCCGTTCCAGCCCTCGTACCAATTTTAAAATTTCGTGGCAGAGCCGGGAATCGAACCCGCGGTTCTGGGAGGTGGCAGCTAAAAACACTAACCACTACACCGCAGTGGCGGACATGTATGCCAATCACAGAATGAAAATACCGGTTGTAGGGGAAGATAAACTTAGGAAGAATTTAGGCAGTACCGTACTCCATGTCCAGTCATGTTCACGATTTGTAAGGTATAGATTGTGTGTACGTATTTTTGAATATTATGAATAATCCGTGTTTAATATTTAATGGTAGTCATATTAAAATGAAAATATCAATGAAATTATTTACAATTACACAATATTATGTAGAGCATTGATGGTAATCACTTTGTACCAATCAGTTAATTAATTTAAATAGGTTTCTAGATTAACAACAAAGGCACTCAATCGAGTTTTAATCATTATCATAATGGTAAATAGCATTTACATTTAATTTGTATCTTCTGCCACCTTCCAGTGTAGGCCTACTATTAGTGGTGAAATAATAAATTAATACATTTATGATTTCTGGAAAAATAATACAGTATTCCTATATGCTTGTTAACTCTGTTGAACTAATCTTGTTAATTACTTTTAAATAACTCATATCACTAATCGGTTTATGTTATTTACTATTTTTAAGGGTTTGATCATTTCAGTGGTTGTACAGAAGTGTAAAACATATTATACTCAACGCCAATTTTGATTATTTCCGCTATGACATTCCTTTTTACTTCCTGTCCATACAAACGTTCTTAAAATATTTTTGTGTTGCTCTGGAACCTTTCGACGAGTCACTGGTTGTCTGTTTTAAGTAAATTAAAGAATTCAAGTTATATTTTCTTTAAATTACGTCCAAAAATACAAAAGCTATGAAGTACATCAAAGACTGAACCACCCATCAATAACCAATAAAAACACAGTGGGATTAAAAGTATAATCATGAATGTAAACTTTAACATTGTAAAATTCTGAATGTTTGGAGAGGGTCATTACGGGTTTTGAACTCGGTGCGGAGGGTGTGGATAATTGAGAATCAGATAATGGAGTTTGGTGATGGAATTAATGTAGGAGAGGTAATATTAAAAGTCCGTGGAAGGTTCTCAACCAGTTAAGGGATAAGTTTAAAACACTGAAGCAAACGTAGACTCTTATATCAATATTTAAGTCCATTGGTGATGTTTTTAACCTCTGTTTTGAGTGTAAATAGATAAGAAACAATCACAGGAACTGATTCTGTGATATTTTATTATACATGAGTATCGATATAATTCACTGTGCGTTGTGATATTTTCTGTACAATACAAACTCATGGAAACTGATATTAAAAGAGTATATTAAAGGAATATTTGCTTGTTGTACTCATGTTGTTGTAGCTGTTGTTGGGTAATTATGTTTTTAACTTTACTTTATTATCACTTGGAATTTTAAGTTAGTAGTAAGCTCAACCTATAGTGCTCTAAGCCGTAGTGTTAAGCACTGGAAATACTTAAGTTGTCTGTGAATTTGTATATGATTATGCTGGATTTGGAATGTTAAACTAGTAATATTTTCTTTCCATGGAATTGCTTGTTTTACTCTTGTTGTTGTAATTGTTTTTTTGTTGTTGTTGGGTATTTATGTTTTAAGATTACTTTACTATCACACTGCTGTATGTGAGCATTACCAGCGGGATATTTCCCAGTTACGATGTAATTGTTAATAGTAAAAATATGTTTTTGGTGTGAACTGGAAAGACAACTGAGAGTGAAAACTAATAATAAAGCTCTTTTATTTTGTAGCATTTTCTTTGAGTCTGATAAATTTCGCACCTCTGTACAGGTTCGTATAAGAAATTTCTAAACATTTATAATCGTGTAGGTTATTGCGATTGCTAACTGCAAGTACTTTCAGAAACAAATTCCTTCATCCATCTTCAAGAGAATATAGCGGCCAGTCACCGAAACCCTGTCTGAGTTAGTCCGACATTAAAGCGGCTAACAAAAATAAATGATGATCGGTGAAGACGAGGCTGGAGTGATGATCTAATTCTGTAAGTGAAAACAACAACAGACCGAAGTTTGTACCTCACACTCGCCACATGTCGGAAGAGATTCTGATAGTGTTCAGGCGCTCCCGTAAGTCCATGCAAAGTGGCTATGTAGTAATATTACTTTCGTCTACTCTCCCCTGCACTTTCTGTGATTGGGGATCAGGGGAAGCCACCTGGCTTTTAATGGGCTATGCTCGTGGAGTGATCCCCTCGTGTCTAGCAAACACCTGCCCGTGGTCGGCCGGCTATTTGATCTTGTCACAATCGAGTTAACTGTGAGACCACAGACTTCCCCCTCGTTTCTTTTCAAGTCCTGTGTTACCCACCCGCATCCCTCGGGAATGCATCCCTTCTTTCTCTGCTGGACCCAGCATTATTAATTTGTCTCCACCGGCGGTATTAGCTCCTCTTCAATTTGGATCAAGTCTTTACTTTAGCATCGTCTTCTGTTCTCCCCTTTCTTTCAAGGAAACAGCTTTCCTTAGAAGTCAAAAACTTTGTATCTCGTTGAAATGAATTGTACATTGCAGGTTAGTTAAGATGAGTTATTTTATTTACCCTGACTAATGTAGGACACTTGACTAATCCTAACCCAATATACTGTTACTGTTCTAGTGATAAGTGAATTTAGATCATGCCAATACTACTACTACTACTACTACTACTACTACTACTACTACTACTACTACTAATAACAATAATATGAGAGCAATAACAAAAGTAATACCGTAATAGTAATACAATTATCTAACCTAATGACATTAAAGTAGAATCGTTATCATGCAAAACTTACACAGATTTTTCTTATGGTTTTATCTCCTTTCTCCGTAAATTACAACAAAGTTCTTATTAACTAGGTTTTTCGTTATCTACGAAAAAAACAGAAGCTGAAACTTAAGCACATTATTAAACCTCGACCAGGGGGCCACATAAAATGACTTCACGGGCCGAGTTCGTCCCGCGGGCCGCAAGTAGTACACCCCTGGTCCAGAGTATACTTTTACTAGCTTGCATTATTACATATTAAGGACACATAGTAGACTTGGGAATAGAACTAAGCCTTACAATACATGTTTCTATGATGCAACCTTATTCCTGTATTATTATACATAGAACACTCAAATTTGACACAAGCATTATATAGTTCTTTTTTAATCTAGAACTACAAAGGCATTATTTATACATTCATTTTCAGAAAAAAATATTTTTGAAATGTACTTTTCTCATAAAACGTTGAACTAATTGAAGTAATATTTGTTGATGGACATTTGCTATATAACAGGTGGAAGATATCTTGAAAATAAGTAAAACATTTATCACAAGGAATATTAAATACTGTAAGAAATTATCAAAATATGGTGTTTCAAGTTAAATATTTTTACGAAGAAGTTTTTAATCAAATTAATATAAGAATTTATAGCAGCCGAAAGGCCAAACAAAGTAGTTACATCTTACTGTATTCAGTTAATGACATTGTTCTTTTAGTGCACTTTGTTAGGTGGTATTTGTCACATTCTCGTTTGCACAGCTTACATACACTACAATTTTCACTGGGATTGTGGTACAATTTGGTCGCGCATATTTTGTGATGGAAACCGTGAATGCCGTATCTAGTGACGACGTGTCGTAGTTCCTGATTTTCTTTCATCCAGATTCTCTCCATCATTGCGCTTGTAGCATAGAAGTCTAGGTATATCTCTTTACTCTTCTCTCAAGGTTTTGTTTATTGTTCTGTAGCTGCTAGTAACACTTTTCCCTCAGGTCCTCTGCGTGAAATGTCTCCTTGGCGAGTATACAAACCGTTCTTATTGGTGCTGATTTTCCCACTACCAGTCCATTTAAAGTGGGCTTTGACCCTTTCTACTTTTTCAAAGTCTCTGAGGTTTAGACGATCGCAGATCAGTTCTAATCCATAAGTTAGTATTGGAGGTATAGTGGTGTTAAAACGTCTCATTGCTGTATCTAGGGACAGAGATGAAAGATTCTTTATGGCAGGAATTACTCTTGTGACTGCTGCACTTCTTTCTTGAATGTGATATCTAAATGACTTTGTAGTAGTTTGCAGGGTAATTCCAAAGTACCTAAAATTATTAACAATTTTTAGAGGTTTTACGAGTGAGGGAATCTCTACCAGTGGGTTTTCTCCTTTCCTAAATGTGATTTGGACTGTCTTTTTCAAATTGATGTTTCTTTACTCATTTCTCCAGCTCAATTAGAGCTACTTATAGGTCATTTGTATTGTATTAAAGGGACTTTATTTGTGGCGAAGTTACGGCTCCTGGCCCTTTCTTACACTTAACCACTTCATGTATATAAATGAGTACTAATTTACAATGTAATTTTTACAATTTTACACTGGAAGAATTTCAACAATTTACATTTTAATATATACTAACAGTATATAAACTGCAAAGCAAAGTCACCTACGCACAGGCCATGAAGGCCCTTGGGGAAGTGGAATGTAAAGGCTTCCACCATTGTTAACCTCGGCACGTAACGGGGTAGAGTGGTTAGCTCTACGCTCGGCCCCCTTTGTCCCCAGGAATTGACCTGGTACTCATTTTTGGTGTAGGCTGAGTGAACCTCAGGGCCATATGTAAAAACTGAAATGACCTAATTTAAACATATTAAATCTTTACAACCTAAAGTATAAACTAAACTAACTAAAGTATCACTAAACTAAAGTAAGTAAAGTATAACTAAAGTATGAACTGCAACACGTTACAATAAACAACCATATTCACTCTCATTCATGCATCCATTCACACTCAAGAAATAGTGGAAGTGCTTATATGATAACGCTGGCAGACGATTTTAGCTTTGTCTTAGGTTTTGCTGTCCTGATGTGATTGGGGAGTTCATTCCACCAGTTTGTGGCGGTGATCGTGAACGATCTGTTGTAGGTTGCAGTTCGATATATTGGAATTTATAGCGTACAGCCTGACCGTAATGTGTATAAAATTTAGTTGCTCTCTCTGGGCTACATTCAGAGAAATGTGTAGGCCTACCTATAGAGAAAAATACATTTATAAATAAAATTTTACACATGAAATTTAAACATAATTTTCTTCTCGAAATGATTGCATAAATCAAGCCATACTTTTTGGTTTTGGGTTAAAGAAGAACTATATATTGGATGTGTAAAATTTGAGTGTTCTATGTGTAATAGGGTGAAAATAATGTGACATAAAAATCATGTAAGGTAGGGGGCCGAATTCCATCTCTGCACCTAATTTCGTCCCCGTAGGGATTTCCAGTTTTCACGGTTGGTTCCTAATGTTTATCCCCGCGCACACGCGTAGCCTCATCCCGTTGTCTTGTTGTGAGAGTTGGTTGTGTGCACCACGTTTAGTTTCCGTGTACAAGGAGGATTCATTTTTTATGGTGAGCCGAGTTAGTGCAGCGTTCAAATTAAGAGCCTGTTATTCCTAGAGTGAGCACTGATATGTGTGTGAAATACTGGACTGCATTTCAGTCGTGTAGTGTAGTTCCTGGCGTGTAATTGCTACAGTAAGGTGGTTGACGTGAGTTATAATAAATCAGGGAATGTTCGTATTTTCGTGTCTCTTCATTTTATTTCTTATTTATAAAGTTTATTATTATTTTGAGATGGGAAAACGCAAGTAGCGGGATAAGGAGGCTATGAAAAAGGGACAAGATAATGGGTAAAAAAATTGCAACTAAAGCGCTTAACATCCCTCGAGCAACGCTGAAAAACTGTGTTAAAAAGAATACCAAGAAAATATTTTTCATAAATCAAGTAATTCATTATAGGAGAAGTGTTTGGTAAGCTTAGAAATGGAATCTATATTAAAATTAATTGTACTTTTCATAAATTTGGTGGGGGACGAAATTACGAACACAGTTTTGGAAGTTTAATTTTGTAGTGTTTTTGTTTATGTCAAATATTGACTACCTTACGTTATAACAGTTTCATTGAAACTCGCTTGTAAGTGAAGGATATATTTAGTAATATATACCAGTTTCTAGCCTTGTCCATAATATTCCTGAATTTCTACAAGTCTTAATCTGCTAACGGGACGAAATATGGTCCCCTAACCCATTGTTGTGCTTAGTTCTATTCTCAACTCTGCCATATGTCCTTAATGCCTAAATAGCCGGAACCTACTTACGAGATTATAACAGAAGTTTTAATGTTGAAAATATCACGCTTTCGTGAATAAGATAATTTTTCTAGCATTCTGTTCACATTTAAGGTAGTTTTGTACATAATTATGTTTTACAGTCACATGAATTTCTATGTCATTAGTGTGCTAAAAGGGAGAGTGGTGGTCGAGAGTTGGAAACATTGAATCTGTTACCGATAAAGACTGAACCATTGCGGCAGCTGCCATCTTTTCCGGGCTATAACAATCGGTGAGCCCATTTCCGACACGAACAATTGATATCCGGAAGTGAGACTATGTCATGAATATATATTGATATGTCTCGATATCTCTAGCGATCATCTTTAACAAGGTTGCATAATGGCCTCTCTCGAGGCCACGCTATTTCCCTCCGTCTGCAAACCATGTGCTCGAAATGGCTCAATCGATAGTCGATAGCGAGTAACATCTTCTCCCGACTCCTTCTCCCATGTATATTTTTGTCTCTGTTTGATTGGAACCGTTCAATAATTACAATTACATTGTTACAGTCTACCCAAGACATACTTGGCAACCATTGGTGTCTATTTGGTAATGCCACGTACTGTATGATATTAAGTAATGGCAAAAGTACAAAATAAAAGTAATTGGCCTCAACTGCAGTTACCTAACAAAATTGTACTCAATTACATTGGAAAAGTAATTAGGAAATTTAAAATTACAATATTACTTCACAGAAAGCAAGTCTTTAGGGAATCACAATTTTTCAAATGGGGATGGAATGATACCAAAGTTTGCAAAGAAAAATACTGGTGACCCCAAAGTTCGTTGACATTATTTTCACGAGGCATATTGGAATATTGGAATTAGAGAGGTATGAACTTACACACACGATTGGCATGGCATGGGGTTTTATTGACACCAAAGTAAAGTAAAGAAAGCTTCACTAACAGTGCCTTTTCTGGTGACGTCACATGTGGCGATTGAAGATGCATCTGACGCCCTCTCTAACGACTGCTCCTTTTATATCGTACACTGCTCTGATGCGTCATCAATGACGTGTTGCTGTCCAGCGCCATCTATTGGCCTGTTTGTGCACTCGTTATTGATGTCAATAAAAGCCCATGTCATGTCAAGCATGTGTAGTCATTTGTATCTGACGTGTTGCTGTCCAGCGACATCTGTTGGTCATTATGTGTACTTTATTTTAGTTTTATTATTATTAATCATATACAGTCGTATTATCAAACTCTTTTTTAAAACATAACCGGTTTTCGGACACTAAGGTCCATCGTCAGTGTTAGAATTTAAATTTAATTCCACATGAGTGTGTCGTCAAAATTAGTTAATGTCAACAGGACTACATTTTTAACGGTTAATAATAATAATAATAATAATAATAATAATAATAATAATAATAATAATAATAATAAAATAACTACATCAGCACTGTTAATAAGAAATGGCTTTGATATCTTATAATGATTATAATTCTTTATTTTAGTGTCAATAAAATCCCATGTCATGCCAATCATGTGTGTCAGTTATTAAATCTCTGCCTCTAATATTCCGTGAAGTATATTTTTTTCTACTTGTTTTACGTCGTACTGACACAAATCCAGCATTTGCCTGGTGTGAAAATGGGAAACTACGGAAAACCATTTTCTGGGCTGCCGACGGTGGGGTTCGAACCCACTATCTCCAGGATGCAAGCTCACAGCTGCGTGCTCCTAACCGCACGGCCAACTCGCCCGGTCTGTGAAGTATTGCCTTGTCAAATGTTAACAGACTTTCGGGTCACTCTGTATATTATCCTATGTTGTACTATTTAGCACAGAGATATTAAGTGGTCACTGGCTGAGACTAACCAGAGTTCCAAACTTGTTGCTTTCAAGCAAAATTTACATGTCACTTTCGTGTTTGCATTATTTTCAGGATTCTGGTTCCATTCTCGACCACATAACGCATGTGTGTGAGGGCGGCAGAATAACACCTACGGTATTCCCTGCGTCCGCCTCTGTAGTGTAGTGTAGTGTAGTGTTGGGGTTCGATTCCCGGCTCTGCCACGAAATTTGAAAAGTGTTACGAGAGCTGGAACAGGGTCCACTCAGCCTCCGGAGGTAAAATGAATAGAGGGGGTGGGGGTTCGATTCCCTCCTCAGCCATCCTGGAAGTGGTTTTCCGTAGTTTCCCACTTCTCCTACAGGCAAATGCCGGGATGGTATTTAACTTAAGGCCACGGCCGCTTCCTTCCCTCTTCCTTGTCTATCCCTTGCAAACTTCCCATCCTCCCACAAGGCCCCTGTTCAGCATAGCAGGTGAGGCCGCCTGGGCGAGGTACTGGTCATCCTCCCAGGACACTGCCCTTGATTTGGTAAAGGTGGGATCCCTCGCTGAGTCGAGGGAAACACGGACCATGGAGGGTAAACAGATGAAGAATAAGAATAAGAAGTATTCCATGCCTGTCGTTAGAGCATCGGTTTACGACCACCGTTCCGCTAGGTGAGTCTGGCATTGCTTCCCCTTACTTGTGTCAATATCCTCGGCCAACTCTCGTCCTCTCCCGACCCCGAGGTCATTTTCACACCCTGCATGGACCTTTTCTCTCTTTTGTCGATGCCTTCACTTTTCGAAGTGTCGGATCTCCTCCATTTTCATTCTGATTAGTGTTAGTAGAGGTTGGTTGCCCACTTGTGATTCCTCTTAAAACAATGATCACTACCAGCATTTCGACCACGTGATATTCAAAGTGTGGTATGCGTACCACTAGGGGTACGTCCCATGGTGTAGGAAAATATATCGTAGCTTCTGACTGTTCCACTGAGCAGTGCAAAAAAGAGTTGAGCATGCTCATTTCAAATTAAAAAACCTTGTTTTGATGAAGTGTTTTTGTCTGCCACTAACAAGAGTCCTCTTTCCGAACTATTCACTCTAAAATGTCAGTGTGTTTCGAAATCCACTCATTCACTTCAATTTTTATCAGTAGAACTGTAGTAGGGGCTGCCTGGCCGAGGCGGTAACGGCGTGCTCGGTTCACCCGGCATGACGTGGGTTCGATTCACCCTCAGGAAGACGAAAAATTTAAGAAACGAGATTTCCACTTCCGGAGGTGCATATGGTCCTGAGGTTCACGCAGCCTACACCATAAATGAGTACTAGGTTAATTCCTGGGGGCAAAGGCAGCCGGGCGTAAAGCTAACCACTCTACCCCATCAAGTGCCGAGGTTACGTATAGTGGAAGCCGTTATCTTCCACCCCTCCAAGGGTCTTTATGGCTTGTACGGAGAGGACTTTTCTTTGCTCTGCTAGCACTATAGCAACTGTAGCATTACTAATGTGTATATACGAGGGCAGGCCGCCTCTGTGGTGTAGTGGTTAGCGTGATTAGCTGCCACCCCCGGAGGTCCGGGTTCGATTCCCGGCTCTACCACGAAATTTGAAAATTGGTACGAGGGCTGGAACGGGGTCCACTCAGCCTCGGGAGGTCAACTGAGTAGAGGTGGGTTCGATTCCCACCTCAGCCATCTCGAAGTGGTTTTCCGTGGTTTCCCACTTCACCTCCAGGCGAATGCCGGGATGGTACCTAACTTAAGGCCACGGCCGCTTCCTTCCCTCTTCCTTGCCTATCCCATCCAATCTTCCCATCCCTCCACAAGGCCCCTGTTCAGCATAGCAGGTGAGGCCGCCTGGGCGAGGTACTGGTCATACTCCCCAGTTGTATCCCCCGACCAAGAGTCTGAAGCTCCAGGACACTGCCCTTGAGGCGGTAGAGGTGGGATCCCTCGCTGAGTCCGAGGGAAAACCCGAACCTGGAGGGTAAATAGATGATGATGATGATGATGATGATGATGATATACGAGAGCAAATCAATAAGTATCTGCAATCATTTTTCAATCAATCAATCAATCAATCAATCAATCAATCAATCAATCAATCAATCAATCAATCAATCAATCAATCAATCAATCAATCAATCAATCAATCAATCAATCAATCAATCAATCAATCAATCAGTCAATACTGATCTGCATTTAGGGTAGTCGCCCAGGTGGCAGATTCCCTATCTGTTGCTTTCCTAGCCTTTTCCTAAATTATTTCAAAGAAATTGGAAATTTATTGAACATAAGTTATTCCAATCCCTAACTCCCCTTCCTATAAATGAATATTTGCCCTAGTTTGTCCTCTTGAATTCCAACTTTATCTTCATATTGTGATCTTTCCTACTTTTATAAACGCCATTTTTTATAATTTATTACAAAAAGCATATACACATTTTATTGATATTTTTCAACATAGTCACCATGCGTTTCAATGCACATCGTCCACCGTTTCACGAAATTTCTGATTCCCCCTGCAAAACAGATTTTTGGTTGCGAAGCAAGCCGCGTATGAACCGCTTCCTGTTATGTACGATTTCATATGCAGAACTATGGCTAATGTGCATTTGGCCACGTCATCAATGTATTTTTGTTAGTTGCTTTACGTCGCACCAACACAGATAGGTCTTATGGCGAGTGTTCGACAGGAAAGGCCTAGGAATGGGGAGGAAGCGACCGTGGCCTTAATTAAGGTACAGCCCCAGCATTTGCCTGGTGTGGAAATGGGAAACAGCGGAAAACCATCTTCAGGGCTGCCGATAGTGGGGTTCGAACCCACTTTCTCCCGGATGCGAGCTCATAGCTCCGAGCCCCTAACCGCACGGCGAACTCGCCCGGTCACGTCATCAACGGTCACTCGTCTGTTATTTAGGACCATATCACGCGCTTATTCAATATTGGCATCAGTTACGGCTGCAGACTGACTCCCGGATGTTCACACTCGTGAGACCACTTTTGAACTGTTCAATCCACTCGTAAACACTTTGCTGTGGCAAAACATTGTCTCCGTATTGTGATGAAAGTCTTCTATGAATTTCTGCTCCTGGTACACCAAACCCAAACCCAAACCCCATGGCACTACAGCCCTTGAAGGACCTTGGCCTACCAAGCGACCGCTGCTCAGCCCGAAGGCCTGCAGATTACAAGGTGCCGTGTGGTCAGCACGACGAATCCTTTCGGCCGTTATTCTTGGCTTTCTATACCGGGGCCGCTATCTCACCGTCAGATAGCTCCTCAATTCTAATCACGTAGGCTGAGTGGACCTCGAACCAGCCCTCAGGTCCAGGTAAAAATCCCTGACCTGGCCGGGAATCGAACCCGGTCCCTCCGGGTAAGAGGCAGGCACGCTACCCCTACACCACGGGGTCGGCCCGCTCCTGGTACACCCTCAGACCGCAAACATTGCATTACGGAACGCTGTCCTTCCTTGGTGCAAACAGAGAGTGAGTGGCGCGGCCATCTTTACTTCGCAACAGCGCGAACTGTACTGGTCTGATACCACTGAAACCTACCACAGACATAGACAACAGTGCCATTTAGCGGCTGATGAGCAGAAAATGCCATGGAGTCGACCTAAAGATAATTAAAAAGAAAAATTTCAGATACTTATTAACTTGTTGCTGGACAATGGAAAGCTCTTAACTTCACTCTCGAGAAAACCACGTTTCTCCCTCTGCCTTGTGAAGGCTTGCCGCGTTGCCTGAGAAGGGAACAGAAGGATCGAATAATTGAGCTATCATTAAGCAATGAAAATGCCAGGAACAGTTCTCTGGCCATTGCTGAGCGCTCTGTTTTGCGATTCTTCTGTAGACTTTATTCCGAAGGAGTTACGAGGTTTCCTTTGTCTAGCGACGATAACACCATATACAATACATTATTGTTATTATTGTCCGACTCGTTGGCTGAACGGTCAGCGTACTGGCCTTCGGTTCAGAGGGTCCCGGGTTCGATTCCCGGCCGGTTCGGGGATTTTAACCTTAATTGGTTGATTCCAATGGCACGGGGGCTGGGTGTATGTGCTGTCTTCATCACCATTTCATCCTCATCACGACGCGCAGGTCGCCTACGGGAGTCAAATAGAAAGACCTGCACCTGGCGAGCCGAACCCTTCTTGGGATATCCCGGCACTAAAAGCCATACATTTCATTACATTGTTATTATTGGGAACAGGGCGATGTAGCTGCTTGCCTGTCAAGCTGGCGACAGTGGTTTTATTTCTGGAGTGACCTTAAATTCCGGGCCAGAACTGCATGCAAGCACCTTGAACAAGCGGGATAAGCTGCGGATGATGACGAAAATGAAAATCAACAGTCTGTTTCCAGTCATTCGACCGGGTCAGGGATGGAATCAATGAAGCCCCCATCTAGCGGCGAGGATGGGAATTGAGCCGGCAGCCGAAGCCTGTCGCACTCCTCTGGGGCAATGAGTAATAAATGACAGATGAAATGAAATTACATTGGAGAGTGTTGCTGGAGGGAAAGAGTACCCGGAGGAAAACCTCTCCCGCCTCCGCTTTGTCCAGCACAAACCTAACATGGAGTGACCGGGATTTGAACCATGGAACCCAGCGGTGAGAGGCCGGCACGCTGCCGCCTGAGCCACGGAGGTTTTAACGGATGATGATGATTATACTAAATATTACCAGGCATGCAGTAACAATTATTTATTATTTCTGGTATAATGGCAGATACTCGTACTTCGGGGATACGAAGGTGGAAGAATCGGATTTAGGGGGTACGCCAACAGAAACGTTTGTATACCACTTTCGGTAAATGAACGAGTACACAACGTATCGTGGAATTATACCGTTGGTGTGACGCCCTGCGAGAGCTGGGGTTCCAATGTCGCTAAGCTCTCGATCCTATGTGTATCGATTACTGAAATGAAATAGCGTATGTCTTTTAGTGCCGGGAGTGTCCGAGGACACGTTCGGCTCGCCAGGTGCAGGTCTTTTGATTTGAATCCCGTAGGCGACCTGGGCGTCGTGATGAGAATGAAATGATGATGAAGACAACACATACACCCAGCCCCCGTGCCAGCGAAATTAACTAAGGATGGTTAAAATTCCTGACCCTCCCAGGAATCGAACCCGGGACTCCTTTGACCAAAGGCCAGCACGCTAACCATTTAGCCATGGAGCCGGACTGTATCGAAAATGTAACAATTACAATTTTTATTTCAAGAAGTATATTCTTTCTTAATCTGTTTACCCTCCAGTGTTGGTTTTCCTTCGGACTCAGCGAGGGATACCACCTCAGTGTCTTGGAGCGTGAGACAGTGGGTCGGGGAAGACAACTGGGGAAAATGACCAGTATCTCGCCCAGGCGGCCTCACCTGCTATGCAGAACAGGGGCCTTATGGGGGGATAGGAAGATTGGAAGGGATAGACAAGGAAGAGGGAAGGAAGCGGTCGTGTCCTTAAGTTAGGTACCATCCCGGCATTTGCCTGGAGGAGAAGTGGGAAACCACGGAAAACCACTTCTAGGATGGTTGAGGTGTGAATCGAACCTACCTCTACTCATTTGACCTCCTGAGGCTGAGTGGACCCCGTTCCAGTCCTCGTATCACTTCAAATTTCGTGGCAGAGACGGGAATCGAACCCGGGCCTCCGGGGGTGGCATCTAATCACATTAAACTCAATAAATACATTACGAGTAAAAATTACTAAAAAATCGTTACAAGTAATTCAATTAATTTTACTCAATCTTATTCATAAGTTAGAAGTAACAGACATGAAATTAGCATGAATGATTGCTGGTACAAACAGGTGGGAACAATGGCAGGAGGGTACTCGGAATGAGGAGATAAAGGCTAATTTAGGAATGAACTCGATGGATGAAGCTGTACGCATAAATCGGCTTCGGTGGTGGGGTCATGTGAGGCGAATGGAGGAGGATAGGTTGCCCAGGAGAATAACGGACTCTGCTATGGAGGGTAAGAGAAGTAGAGGTAGAGCAAGAGGACGATGATTACACTCAGTTTCTAACGATTTAAAGATAAGAGGTATAGAACTAAATGAGGCCACAGCACTAGTTGCAAATCGAGGATTGTGGCGACGTTTAGTAAATTCTCAGAGGCTTGCAGACTGAACGCTGAAAGGCATAACAGTCTATAATGATAACGTATGTTTCTCAATTACTTCCGAACTCGGATCGTATTCCTGCCATCAAGTCTTCATTTCCAACAACCTTAGGATCGCGAAGCGTATTGGATCTTTAGTTTTTTCTGGTTTATTGACTCTTATTTCTTCAAGATGTCAGATCTGCACGTCTTCCGCCTAGACTATTCATGTTTGCAGAGCCAGTTCCACACAAACCACAAAGGCCCTTCTGGTAGTGCAGTTCATAAGCACCAGGTAGGATAGAGCGGTTAATTTTGCCCAGCCCATACCCCTCCACCCCAATCCAGAAATTACCACGCTATTTATTTCTGGAATAGGCTCAGTGAAATCCACGACCAATTCTTTCTCCACATGTGGAAGTCATCTTTATATATTTTTCGACTTCCTGACTGGGAATAGGAGCGGCTGCCTGGCCGAGGCGGTCAAGGTGCGCCCGCTTCATCCGGAAGAACGTGGTTTCGATTCCCCGTTAGTAAGTCGAAAGTTTTAAGAATCGAGATTTCACTTCCGAAGGTATATATGGTCCTGATGTTCACTCAGCCTGCACCAAAAATGAGTACCAGGTTAATTACTGGGGGCAAAGACGGCCGGGCGTGGAGCTAATCACTCTAACCCATCAAGTGCCGAGGTTACGGATAGTGAAAGCTTTTACCTTGCACCCCTCCAAAGGCCTTCATGGCCTGAACGGATATGACTTTGCTTTTCACTTTATGTAGTTCATGATACGAAATCTGAAAGGCTCTACCACCAGATGTGCCACCTGAACAGTCTTCTTTATCTGTTTACTCTCCAGGGTCAGTTATTCCCTCGGACTCAGCGAGGGATCCCACATCTACCGCCTCAAGGGCGGTGTCCTGGAGCTTCAGAGTCTGGTTCGAGGGATACAACTGGGAAGGATGACCAGTATCTCGTCCAGGCGGCCTTACCTGCTATGCTGAACAGTGGCCTTGCGGAGGGATGGCAAGATTGGAAAGGATAGACAAGGGAGAGGGAAGGAAGCGGCCGTGGCCTTAAGTTAGGTACTATCCCGGCATTTGCCTGGAGGAGAAGTGGGAAACCTCGGAAAACCACTTCCAGGGTGGCTGATGAGGGAATCGAATTCCCCCTCTACTCAGTTGACCTCCTGAGGTTGAGTGGACCCCGTTCCAGCCCTCGTACCACTTTTCAAATTTCGTAGCAGAGCTGGGAATCGAACAGGGCCTCCGGGGGTGGCAGCTAACCACACTAACCACTACACCACAGAGGTGGCCCCACCTGAATAGTCTCCATTTAGAAATATAGTTCTCTGAAGAAATGCCCGCTTTCTAATCTCATTTCTTGGTGTAAAACCACCTACCACCTTCTTCAGATTTAACGCCTTAGCTCCAAAGACTACCAAACTCCACGTTTTCAGGGGACTTAACATTTAGGAGGAGAATTTTTTTTTGGGGAAAAATTGCACTATGCACCCCTAAAGATCATTTTTTGTTGGGGCAGAAAACGTCTTACTCCCACAAAGACGGCGCGACTGAGGAGGCTAGCAGAAGATCGTCAGATGTGGCTTCAGCGACAAGGTATTGCCTTTAGTAGATGATGATGATGATGATGATGGTAGGGGTTCTGGAATTGATATTTTCTGCTTAGCTAGTTGTCATAGTTTAAGTCATATTCATTTGGAAATGGCCGAAGTGAACACTATGTGATGTTTAACATGGATGTTTGAAGTTCGGGAACATTTGAGCGGCGAGCCGGAGAGAACGCTGTGAAATATTGACGGGCCGGGGTTAGCCGTAACCTGGAATGACGGCGGTAAATCTAAATTACAACAGTCGAGTTGTAAAAGTTGACGGAGCACTTTGCCCCATGATAAGTCAACTGTGGCTACCCGTCACTTTTGATTATTGGCTAACAAGACGGGACGCGAGGGAGGAGGCTAATTTTCCATACCCTCCATATTATTCGAACGAGGAAAACAGGGAATGAAGTTATGACGTAATGAGTTCTTCCCCCCCCCCCCCCTGATCTCAGCTACGTCAATATTATGACGGACATTTTAATGTCTTATGACAGAATTATTGAGGTCTCCAAAATTTTCTTCGTTGAATATTATGACGTAGTAAACATTATTAGCGTTCTCTCTTTCTACAAGTTTGCAATCAGCCATAAAACTCAATCTCATTTTGTGAGCTTGCAGTGCCCGATATTTTTAGTGTTAAGCCGAGAGAGAACGATCGTCACTTATCCTTTTGCGGCGAGATTCTGAAACGATGTTTTTAGTACCATTCACTTCACTGGTATAAGCGAAGAAGCGAGTTTCACGCCTCTGTATACTCTACTTTGAAACTGATATATTATATTGTAGGGTAAAAAAGCAAATCTCTTCCTTCTTGGAAAGGTAAAGCAAAAGTAAAGGCCAAGAAGGCCCTTGGATGAGTGGAAGGTAAAGGCTTCTACCATGGTTAACCTCGGCACGTGATGGGGTAGAGTGGTTAGGTGAACGCCCGGCCGCCTTTGCCCCTAGGAATTAACCTGGTACTCATTTTCGGTGTAGACTGAGTGAACCTTAGGGCTATATGCACCTCCGGAATTGGAAATCTCATTTCTTAAATTTTATGACTTCCTGACGGGATTCGAACCGAGCACGCCTTTACCGCCTCGGCCAGGCAGCCCCTACTTGGAAAGGCACCAGGATCAATCCTAAAACTGAATGAACCGGGCGAGTTGGCCGTGCGTGTAGAGGCGCGCGGCTGTGAGCTTGCATCCGGGAGATAGTAGGTTCGAATCCCACTATCGGCAGCCCTGAAAATGGTTTTCCGTGGTTTCCCATTTTCACACCAGGCAAATGCTGGGGCTGTACCTTAATTAAGGCCACGGCCGCTTCCTTCCAACTCCTAGGCCTTTCCTATCCCATCGTCGCCATAAGACCTATCTGTGTCGGTGCGACGTAAAGCCCATAGCAAAAAAAAAAAAAACAAAAAAAAAAAAACAAAAAACAAAACTGAATGCTTTCACGGCTTCGTTCCTTCGGATGAGCTTCTTCTTCTTCGTGCACCGATTCACTACTGGATGTTAGTAGTCCAGATGACAAGGTTGTCTTTGTCTACTGTAACATCAAATAGTTCATCAGATAACGTGCCAAACCTGGTCAATTTAATAGCAACCATTTCGTTACCTCATCTCCATTGCCTCCGGCTTATCATTGAGGTACCGTAAGGCCACCCAAGAAACCACAGAAAACCGTATTCAGGGCTACCGACATTGGGGTTCGAACCCACTATCTCCCGAATGCAAGCTAATAACTACGTGATCCAAACCGCACAACCACTCGTTCGGTCGAATGAAGAATGAGTCACAACATGGATCCCAAAAGGTTTCTCCAGCCGGGCCGAGTGGCTCGGACTGTTCAGGCGCTGGCCTTCTGACCTTGCAGGTTCGATCCTGGCTCAGTCCGGTGGTATTTCACGGTGCTCAAATACGTCAGCACGTAAAAGATCTCCTGCGGGACTAAATTCCAGAACCTCGGCGTCTCCGAAAACCGTAAAAGCAGTTAATGGGACGTATAGCAAATAGCATAATTATTAGTTCTCTCCATGCAAATGAAGTGTAGCTACTCTTGCAGAATGCACATTGAATCACCACAATCCACGAATGTGATAGTTTTGAGTGACATGCACACTCCAAAGGAGTTCGTTTTTTGATGTAGATGAAGTGATTTTTTGTGATCAGTACAGTGACTCGATCAATTAACATTTTTTTTTTACATAGCAAGTAAATGGGTCTGGTGATAGAAATTTTCCTTGCCGGGCTGAGTGGCTCAGACGGTTGAGGCGCTGGCCTTCTGACTCCAAGTTGGCAGGTTCGATCCTGGCTCAGTCCGGTTGTTTTTGAAGGTGCTCAAATACGTCAGCCTCGTGTCGGTAGATTTACTGGCACGTAAAAGAACTCCTGCGGGACAAAATTTCGGCACTTCGGCGTCTCCGAAAACAGGAAAAGTAGTTAATGGGACGTAAAGCAAATAACATTAATTATTATTAGAAATTTTCCTAGCCACTAATTTTGTTTGCTAGTGGCTTTACGTCGCACCGACACAGATATGTCTTATGGCGATGATAGATTATTTCTTTTCAGAACCGTTTTCCCATCGTTAATTTGAGCTCTAGGTGGAGCGCACGAATTCAATTTAGAAGTTGGTTTTGAATTTGAGATTTTAAGGTCTTTCTGCTACTACGCACTCGGCCTATTGAAAATCCCATCCGAAGTAGGCTGTATTTGAAGTTGGAACACTCACGTGGTTAAACCAATGCGCCAGCATTCCCTTTAACCCTAGAATACTAACATTATTCGCTCGTTGCCCATACCTATGCTAAAACATTAAGCAAACAGAACTAATATATCATTTAAGCATTACGTAGTATAGTTTGCATTATATTGTTTATAAATAATAATTTTAAAAAAGTGGACCGCCTTCTACGTTCGACGTAGGTCCTGGTCGAATATGAACTATGTTATTTTTGGGGTATTTTCCAGTGTTTGAATCAGTTGTATATGACCATCCTTCCCAAAAAGTTTATCCACTTCACCTTATTTTTTGACATAGGTCAAAGGCAGGCATGTGTATAAATGGAGGCACATGCTTCCCCTAGTGCCCCGTCACTGCATTGTCCTACATAAGAGGGTTGCAGTGGTGTCCCAACGGCGCACTAGCTCCAGCGTCTTGGAAAGTTATAGCATTCCAACTGATGAGCCCACTGCTACACTAGGGCAAAACGCTGGTAAATTCACGATTGAAAAAGCCTAAAGGTAAAATGTTTTTAACATTACGCATTCGATGAAATTAAATTACTGTTTCCTTCTAGGAACCTTATTTTTTGATTATTATTATTGTTATCCTCTTCCTAGTTCCTTTCCTAGATTTCACTTTCGATGGCCACTTAATTTTTGAATTTCAACAGAAGCTCGTAAATCGGGATCACGATCAAGATTATCTTCCGAACCCTCGCCACTGGGTCAGATCATCATCGGAGAGTCTTCGTGCTCAGATTTAGTTTCTAAACGGTTGTCTTCCCCGCTCTCATCTTCAACCAGCTCGTCTAGAAATGAACTACTCCTCTTTTTCTCTTCGTTTATCTCTTGCGTCCTGGAAAGTCAGATGCCTAATAAATATAAAGCAACCATCCGAAATGAGCAAGGTACTCGCATGCGACAACATCCAGCGAAACTCCTCGCATTCGCTCCTCACTCAAGCATCTAAACGCTATAGTGATCATCCACGATGATGAGTAGAAGCACTGCATGGAGGTGGTCTGTTGGGGGTAACGCAGAAGTAGCAGTGCGTAGTTATATGACACATACAGTACCGGTCAAAAGTTTAGGACCACATCAAAAAATCCTGAAATGTCATTTAGAATCTTAACATTCTGCTACTAGAACTCTGTATTTTTTCCTGAGCTTTTGCATCTAATATGATGTACATAACCTGATTTCATTGAGTTACGCCAAGTATTGTAGAAGTTTTAAATTTTTAACTGTTGGGAGCTCACATCAGAAAGTCAACGTGTTTGGGAATATTATGCCCTATATACTCTAATTGGTTGCAAGTATCACCACCAAGATTCTTTTATAGTCTTAAAATTAGGTCACTGTCATTTTAGTATAACAAAGAAAAATTAACCATCTTGGCACTGGTTCGAAAACAATAAAACACGCAAAAATACCGGTGACGCATATTTTCGGAAATTTTATATTTATACTAAGATAGCCCTCATTTATTGCTAAGTCTACAAAAAATCTTGATGGCGATACTGAGCCGTATCCTACCGGCCCATAATAATAATTGGAATATTATTTGACCAAACATGTGAAATTTATTCAGAAAAGTTACAGTCTAATATGTGAAAGCATCGTATCCTAAGATAGTTGATACCGGATGTTGAGCAAGACAGTGGTTCGCTGGATATTGCTTCATATTTCCGTATGACCGTGAGAAAGGATAGCGTACCCAAGCGCTGGCAAGGATCGACACGTGTATTAGATGCTGACCAAGCAAGATATTTCAGCCAATGGGAACTTAGGGATTTGGCAAACCTGGAGGCTACACCGCGCCTAATATTAATTCCAGGGTGACCAACGTGCTTTGTGGATAAAGTCAGTTTCTGTAAGAGATCGGTTTTCCACAGTTTCTGAAGTCAGATATATTTGGAAATGTATTATAGAAATTGGTGGAAGAGATTTGCTAGTGTTTAAGCTGTGTTTTGTAAATATATTACAATAAGTATTATGTCATCATACATGACGAACTCTCTGATTGGTGGTTGGTTCAGACACCCGGGAACCCCAACATTATTGGCGTCACCGAAGCCTCCTCAGTAACCCTTAGCTCTGGAGAGCGTCAGTCCGTAGCAAAGATTTGAGCAGTACGGTTGTACTAACTCTGTATTCCGTAGTTGAAATTTGAGCAGTGCGGATGCACCAACTTTGTATCTCCGTGGTAAAGATTTGCACAGTGCGGATGTATTAACTCTGTGGCTGGTGATCGTGATTAACGTGGTATCATTCCTGTAACAGTAACTGAGTTTCATTGATACTTCAAATTGTGCAGTCGCAATATTTACGGTGGTTGAGCAAATGAAATAGTATAATTTTGGCAGAGTTTACTTTCAATTGATAAAGACGGTGTTTAGTGACCGCTGAGTAACAAGTGTAGTGGAAACGTGCTATTGTTTCACTATTTCGCGACGGGCGCGTATTCGCGTGGAACTTCCGTACCGAACCGTGAGCTGCTTTAAAAACTGTGTTTTTACCCTTTAAGTGAAGTGTGTTATATATATGTGAATCAGTGTGTTAGCTGATCTGGTAAAAGAAAGGGTATCTCGGCTCGCAGCATTAAGCAGTGAAGAGGTTATCAATAATAGTCTTCTGTGTTCCAGTGAATTGTTTTCCAGCAAGATGATGGATACACCTGCAGAGGAAGGAAGTGCATTCCCACATGTTAATGCTGTGATTAACATGGAGTAGACTATAAGTAGTGGGGATGTAAGCTGCTATCCTGGTTTCCCGAGAGTCACGTAGAATGTAAAGTAAGACGCATGTATTATTTACGGCATGATATGTAAGTTATGTTAAGGTACTAGGGCAGTGTAGATAGAATTTTAATTTTCATATAAAGTAAGCCTGACGGCATGTATTTGTTTAATTTTGTTTCTATGATAGATTCGGATACGAGATTAATGCATGTTTATTTTATTTTCATTTTGCTTTATGAGTAGATGTTTGGGGAAATGAGGGATTGATAGGATCAGTTATTGTTGTAAATATAGTACTTAGCGTAGGATATTCCGAGTTTTCCTTAAATATATGCTAGAAGGGCTAGATCGACAGGTTCATTTTTATATTACGTCAAACACGTATCAATTAATTTTATTTCGGTTATTCAGAGAGACAGGTATAGCTATTTTGCATGATGCATGGTTTTACAGAAGCTGCCAGAAGGAGCTGCAGAACGTCGTTGTTAAATTAAGATCTTTGAAGTTAAGTTGGATTATGTTTGCCTGATGGTCTGCCAAGGACTCGAACTGCGTCTCATTATGTGGAAAGGCCAGTGGGATTTATGAGGAATAATGAGATAATAATTGCATGCTGAATTATAATGTACTGGTGCAGGCTGATGGTAAGCCTGACAAGATAGAGTTTTATGCAGATGTGTGTGCCTGCCTAGTGTCTTCTGAGTGTATATTGTGATCAGAATGGACAGTGTTAATTCCAGACTATTGAGTCTGATGTTGTTAAATGGCCCAAGCATGCCAAGAAGGAATAAATATACGGGAGCTTCCGTGTAGCTGATGATGGGCGTTATCTCATGGCAAGCTGATTCCTGGCCTGTGTTATCGGCATGTGTGAAAGAGACAGTATTTCCTTGTGGCGGCCTCGGGAGACAAAATCCAATCTTTAGCATAGTGGAGTTCAATATTTTTTTACAGCTCGTAATCTACCCGGAAGTACATGACGGATGACCGCGCTGTTGAGCGCTTAAACGCAGCAGAAGGAGGCAATGTTGCCCATTGCTTTCTTCATGATATCAAGGATTATTTATATGTTTTTCCCTTACAGGATGATGTTTCTACATTATTATTTATGATTGTATACCTTGTCTCGTTGTTTTTAAAGGGAACAGCCCGAGTGCTGAAGTATCGTTGGTTTATCTAGTTCTGTCTAGATCTTTTGTAGTGAACCGGGATTCACATTAGAAGCAGTGTAGCATTTAAGACTTTACTCGATATCCGATGTATATATATATATGTTTAGTTTGATTATTTGAATTGCTGTAAATATAGTGTAGGATTTGCCCCTAGTATTTTGCATACCTTACATAGCGTCCGGTGCGTCTTAATTATTTTTCATTCCGTCGTAATTTTTCTCATTATGTAACTTTTATTTTACGGAAATAGTTTGACGACTCTCGGGAGTAACTTAATTTTAAAACCGTATCGTTGGGATGCGATAGTGTGAAACTCCATACGGAAATACCACATGGCAGTGTTTGCGTACACTTGTTGCCATATAACATAAACATTGGACTATAAGAAGAAACTCAATCTTGATTTATATTAATGTTCTTTGTTGAACTTGTTTTTCTTTTTAATGTCAAATTTGTATAATCATTCCATTAACATTTTTAATTTCGATTTGTTTCTATACTTTGAGTTCATTTTTTTACAAATTTTTATTTTTCTTGATTCAATTTATTTTCGTGTGATTTGATCGGGGATATTTGTTAATAAATCCATCTTACCCCCTATGATTGTTTCTCATTCGTGTTATACCTCCATTTACTGTCATTGATTGCTATTATAGTGTAGAACTTCGACTTTTTATCCTGACCCAATCGACAACCAACCCACACTCTGCCCAACCCTGAGTTAGTCGGATGTTCATGCAGGAATGGAGGCATCGTCCTAGAGGGTATTTACCCCTGGGTACGGTACAATACTTTGCAACCAATTAGAGTATACAGAACATTATATTACCAACATTTTTGATTTTTTGGTGCGTCCTTCCAAGAGTTAAAAATTCGTAACTGCTACAGTACTTGGACTAACTCAGATAGAAAATTTCAGGGCTCAATTTTAGGTTTTAGATGACATTTCGTGATTTCTTCACGTGGTCTTAAACTTTTGACTGGTGCTGTACACGTTGATTTTACCTATGCTGGTATTCTAGGGTTAAACAAACATTTTGAAAAACCCTATCGATGAAAGTTATATTTAAAAACAAATGTTGTGTTCTTATCTAATCGTTTCAAACACGGTTTCGGCTTCAGAGGTCTGCATAATGAATCTTTTATTCAGATCTACTGAGGACTTAAAATTAAACCTATAGATAAATCTTGTCGCTTTGAGAGTGAGGACGCGTATTACTCATAGAATCTATCCAGATTGAAACAAAGTGAGTGAGTGTCTTGCTCGTCAGGTCATCACAGGCAATTAAAAGTGCACGCCTGGCTCCAATTCAATATCTGCCGTCATGAATACTAACGTGGAGAGCTAGCATGCGGGGCACGTAGATCGGCTGTTCCATTATCACCACCACAAGGGGTGCCACTGTACCCGTGTGACCGGGCAACAACTCCTCTCCTTTCATACGCAACCCATCCTAAATTAAAAACGTGTTTAGTGTCTCTATAAACATGAGTGTAAATGATATAACATAAAGTTCATCCAGGATAAATATTTTCGATCAACAACCGACAAGATTACAGTACAGTAACGTACATTTCTACTCAATTAGACCGTGGACCAGATCACATTACAGGAGGATATTCTTGATTCATAACGTGATGGCTCTGACGCATATTATGGGAGCATATCCTCGATCGTCAAGGCCGTGAATGTAAATTATATTACAAGAGCATATTCTCGACGCCAAAGAAAGGTAGTGAATCTAAATTACAAGACCATATTCTCAATTCAGAAGGCCATGAGTCTGAATAACTTTAAATGAGAATATTCTCGATTCAGAAGGCCATAGTTGCGAATTACGGTACAGAAGTACTGTACGTTCTCGATTACGAAGGCTATGAATGTGAAGTACATTTCACGAGAATGTTCTCAGTTAAGAAGACTATCAATTAAAAATACATTCAAGAATCAATAGTCAAGAATTAAGAGTCAAGAATCAACAATCTTTATTTGTCATTGATCATATACAATGAAATGGGCATCGTAAACTGATAACAATTTAGTACTTAATATTAACAAGGCTATATGTACAAACTTAATACTAACATTATGCATTTTTAAGAATTCAGAAGGATTATAAAATGGATTTTCTTTAAACTAAGCATGCAATTTCCTTTTAAAACTGCTTAAAGGAATGGAATTCAGAATGTGGTAATTTATTAAATAATCTGTTGTTTAAGATTTTATATGAGCCAGCAGTTTTTAACCGCCCATGAATTGGGATGTCAGTGTCTACTATGCCCCTAGTATTACGAAGGTGAATGATTTACCTAGTACTGAATTCATTTAGGTTGTTTTTAACGTATGTCAATGAGACATATATAAATTTATAATTGGAGAGATGTCGGCAATGGGCAACTGCACCACCCATATACATTGTGAGCACAGCCCTTTTCTGTATAAGAATGTTATATACGTAGGAAGAATGTCCCTATAATAACAGCCCATAAGTAATGTGTGACTGGAAGAGACCAAAATATGCCATCCTTAGGTAGTCACTGCTAATTAAGTCCCTGAATTTTCATATCAAATAGGTCACTCGTGATATTTTTTACAAACATCATCAATGTGTGTTTCCCAGTTTAATTTGACATCAATATGAAAACCCAAACCTTTGACTGACTGAATTTCAATATCTTTGGATAAACCTAGTGCGAGAAATTGAGTTTTATTCTGATTGCACAACAGCCTACTGGATGAAAACCAATGTATTGCAGTTGCAAGAGCTTCCTACGACATCTGATGCAAACCTGAGATATTCTGGTGTTTTTAAATTAACTCCGTATCGTTCGCATAGGATATAAGAGCATGAGCCGTGACATTTTACGGTAAATCATTGATTGCCAGAATGAATAAAAATGGTCTGAATACAGAACCCTGTGGCACACCAGTTATTACTTTCTTGAAAGTGGAATACATATTGCACGAGTATATCCTCGATTTAAGAAGGTCATAGTGTTACCATTATACTACAAGAACGATTTCTCGATTGAGAAGCCCGTGATTGGGAATTACCTACATCGCATGAATATGTACTCAACAACTCCTCTCCTTTCATACGCAACCCATCCTGAATTAAAAACTTGTTTAGTATCTCTAAACACGAGTGTAAATAATATAACATAAAGTTCATCAAGGAGAATAAAGGGGAATTCAATTGCAGGAACATTTTGTCGATTCAGAAGGCCATGAATGGGAATTACAATGCTTCTTTACAGGAACATATTATCGATTCTTAACGCCATTAATGTGCATATCTTTAGATAAATAAATTTTCGATTCACATGATTATAGGTCTAAATGCCGTTATAGTTCACGAAGGCACGTACAACTAGAACCTCATTAGTCCGGACTAATTGAGACTCCAGGTTGTTCGAATTAATAAAAGTCCTGGTTAAACGAAATAACTTATAAAATGAGCCATAGTACACATTTAAATACTCTATTCAGTTAAAAGAAGGTGTACAGTACAGTATTTCAAATTTAAGAAATACAAAGGTTATTTAGTATACAAGATATAATGCAATAGAGTATTAAGCCCTACAAAATACAGAATAACTACTGCAGTACAGGATTAGAACCTGCAATCAAGGCACACCTTCACTGACCACACTTGACACGCTTGCAGGTTAGAAGAAACTGCTGATCTTTTGTTGTCTTCCTTTGACATTAATTTCTTTATTAATATTCGTAATTCTTCGTAATATTCAGATATGTTTTTAACGTTGTTATCTTCAACGTCTTTAATGACAATGTTTAGATTGTCTTTATTTCATTAAGTTTTGGCTTAGGGTTAATAATATCACCTGCTTCATCCTGGTCAGGCCGGGCTGAGTGGCTCAGACGGTTGAGGCGCTGGCCTTCTGACCCCAACTTGGCAGGTTCGATCCTGGCTCAGTCCGGTGGTATTTGAAGGTGCTCAAATACGTCAGCCTCGGGTCGGTAGATTTACTGGCACGTAAAAGAACTCCCGCAGGACAAAATTACGGCACCACGGCGTCTCTGAATACCGTAAAACAGTAGTTAGTAGGACGTAAAAAAATAACATCATCATCATCATCATGCTGGTCATTAATTCATTTCAGAGATTTCTCCAGTAATCACACTTTGAACGATCTCCTCCGGCGTAGTTTACAATTTTGCGTTCGTAATTCAGCTTTATACTGCAATTGCAATTATGTACGAGCATTATTACTGAACGGCTGTCCGGATTAAGTGAAGTCCGAACTAATAGGGTCCAGATTAATGAGGTTCTACTACTTGGAAAATATCATAACAATAGAATTCTATTTATGTGCAACCTATTCAACGTCACAGTAGCACAGATACGTTTTCGACGACACGAGGAAAGAAAAGGACAGAAAAGGCTAGAACTTGGAAATATAGTGGTCATAATTAGGGTACAACTTCAACTTCTATCTGGTGCGAAATGGGTAACCACAGAATACCTTCTTCAGGCTGGGTTCAAATATTCCAATAAGAGTCACATAAAACTTGTTAGTTTATTATTTTACTTAATATAATTCAAATATATTGTACCAGGAAAAGTTGATTTTCAACAGCATGAGGTCTTTCGAGAGGTGAGTCCTTAGGAGATGGTACACAGAGGGGGGATCGCAAGGCGAAATAATATATATATATTGTATCTTTCTTTCCTTTATTCAGTCTCTGGAAGGTCACCCTATTATATTGCCGAATCATAGATATTTACTAGAAAATAAATCCCAATTTCAAAAACAGAATACCGAAAAATTAAGTTGATCAAGTAAAATGCAACTGAATAATGTCCTTTTCAGTCAGTTAATTCTATCATAACTTTCATGGCATAAATTAATAATAAATTTCTATTGGCTCTTGCGATTTCAGGTTACGCTTTCTACATAAATTAAATAAAGAAAATTTGGTAATTCCTTCTTATAAACACATCAAACCTAAATATGAAACACTAGAAATTAAATCTGATCTTCTAGCATAAAGTTCTGAGTACTGTCCTATTTTTTGTAGCTTATTGTACACTTTACGTAAATATTGTAAATTGAGAGTTTATGATACACTTCCGCTATGAATGAAGCACTCAATTGATATTTTAAAGTTTCAATAAATAAGAATATACGACGAGAGCACACTGTTATTTGAAAGTCTGTCTTTACTTAAGAGTTGTAAAACGTTAATTTTCCAAGTAAAATATTAAGTAAGTGAGCTTTTAATGTTCTTTGTCCGCAATGACGCTGTTTATAAGAGTTATGTTCAAAGTTAGAATTACGTTTTTGAATATCACGTGACATACGCCTTCTTGTTGAACTCGAATAGTTGAATACTGTTCTGCAAGCAGCAATCTGGAACTCAGCCATCACCATACACCACGATGTTCCATAATACCAAGTCCCTGGAACTGTCCCTCGTAGTACCAAGTCCACGTTGATCTGCATCAAATGTCCGTCGATCTCCGTCGATCTCCGTCGTCTTGAGTCAGGATTTCTCACGTTACTAAAAGAGTGGCTTTAACACGAGAAGGTCCAACTGACTAGGTTGAAATGTGCACCATTTGATTTTGCACTGTTAGAGAAGAAGAGATTGAACGGTAGGACACATCGTAAGACACCCAGGACTTGTTCAGTTGGTTTTCGAAGGAAGTGTAGGTGGTAAGAACGATAGGGTTAGACCAAAGTATGAATATGACAGGCAGATTAGAGCAGATGTAGGATGCAATAGTTACGTAGAAATGAAAAGGTTAGCACAGGACAGGGTGGCACGGAGGGCTGCATCAAACCAGTCTATGGACAGATGACTCAAACAACAACAACGACAACAACATAAATAATCATCATTCACTGGATGAGAAATACGTCGGAGCACTGTCTATTATCGTAAATCACGATAATGAGAAAATACACTTCCCTGCACAGTTCATTTTGACACTTACTGCACACTGTTGGTATTGAAAAAGGAACTTTCTTTCGAAACACAGTTTATCATGGCTCACTTTCACAGCAAAGAAATAAACAAGTGTCTCTCTCTCGCAATATCTCGTAATGTTCCTTCTCACTATCACAGTTCTACAAGTATTCATTTATGAGTCCTATACTTCACAATATCACTTAATTACGAAGTTCATTATACAGTCTATCAACACGGGTTGTTTTAAATGGTACAGTCTGTTATGACGATACGCGAACAGTCTTTCGGCACAAATTAAAGTGTTCTAGGCTCTGATAATACTCAAAATAGTCAATGTGTTGTGACCTACACTCACGATATTCTAAGTTGAAATAGTTCAAGATCATTACAATTTAAAGTAGCCGTGCTAACTTCAAGTTTGTTATGGTTATCCACACGAAAATTAAGAAATTTGTCAAGTTCAAATATTGGTGAAATATTATAAGTCTTATGACTCCGATGTTGTACACACGTTAATTTCCAGAGTTTGAATGTCTGACGAATTGCAAGTCCAACAGTTTATAAGTTAATCACTGGTATTTACAGAAAATAAGTGTCAACTTGCCGTCGAAATTATATAAGTATTACGATGTCCAGCAGCATGAATACTGAGTTCGACTCGTCGCGTGCAGCATGACATGCGAGCCAGCTGTGAAGAATGCGAACTGAATTGCTACGTTTTTTTTTTTTTTCGGGGGGGCCCCCGAAGCCCGCTCCCCCCGCGTGACCAACGACTCAATCTACATGGCCTCCGACATGCTATTATTTCTAAGAAGAAGAAAGAGATAGCAGGGAAGAGTGGGAAGTGATACAAGGAGTATCTGCCTGTTTCCATGTCAGACACGCTACCAGGCGAGATTGTATTAGGTATATGGTGTTGAAGTATGGTATTGAAGGGTCAGGGAAAAACCACATAGGCAGAAAGAAGAAAGAGCCTACATGTAAAACCTGACATCTTGTGATAGCACATGCAAGGATGTGGGCTGGAAAAAGACCGGAGGTTGTGTTAGTTAGGAACAGGTAACATGCACAAAACATAAACCAATTCCTTGCCGTTCCATCACCTGGGGATCAGTCCGTCTGGGCACTGCTGTGACTAGCACGGTCCTTGCCGGCTGCGGAGCCATGCGTCGAGTACCACTAGGGCCTGTCGCACGACTCCACCTCCTTGGGGTACCTCGTACCCAATCTCCGATCCCGGAGAATGAGGCCAAGCCCGCCGAGGCGGGGGCCTCCTGGAAAGGTCATGGGTCATGGCGCCGGGCCTCCCTCCTCTCTGCCCGCGCCATGGCCCGGTAGACAGGGCAACTGCGATGGGAGGCCGGGTGGCCCCCCGAGCAGTTGGCGCACACCGGCGCGTCTCTAAGTGTTGCGCAGGCCGTGTAGTAGTGATCACCACCACAGCGGTTGCACTTCACCTCGAGCCCACAGCTGACCTGACGTTGGCCCCACCTCAGACAGCGGAAACACTGCAAGAGCTGCTGAGGGGGACGTTTCACTCTCACCTGACTGCCGCTACCCGCTGAGGTCCTCTCCTGATTTGCTCCTCGGTTGACTGCTGTCCTGGGAGCAGTCCTGGGTTGCGGCTTGGCGGTCCTCTCCTGGTGAGCCAGCGTCGCCTTCTGCTTCCTGGTGCGGCGTCGTCGTCTTCTTCTTCTTCTTCCTCCCGGGGGGTGCTTCTCGGCGGGGGAAGAGGCCTCGTCCTGGTGGCCCTCTTCCCGGCCTGGTGACCCCGGGGTAGTTGGTGGCTCCGCTGCGTCGCCATCTTCTTTCCCCTGGCTGGCGGCGGCGTCGGCGTCGGTTGGTCCCAAGGGTTGCTTCTCGGCTGGGGAAGAGGCCTCGCCCTGGTGGCCCTCCTCCCGGCCTGGTGACCCCGGGGTAGCTGCCGGCTCCTCTGCGTCACCATCTTCTTCTTTCTCCTGGCTGGCGGCGGCGGTGGCGTCGGTCGGTGCTAACACTCGACTGCGTTCCCTGTCCTGGGGGGCGCACATCGAGGTCTGCAACTCGACAGACGTGCAGGCAGGCTGGACCTGGGCAGCAGTATCAGTACGCCAGGGGGCGTCCTTCTCCACCGCTGTGCTGCTCTCCACCAACACGGGCGCGTTCCTGGTTTGCGCCCGGGTAACAGGCCCTTCCTGGCAGGCCTGCGTCTGCGACCACTTCGCCCTGGTTGTCGCCTTGTTGGTCTGCGTGTACTTCGTGGAGTACAGCTTTCCAACTGGAGTCGCGCCGTCGCGGCGCTCGGGAGCGCCGCCGTCGTCCTCGGTCGTTGGCTCCGTCTGCGAGGCTGCCTCCTGGTAGCCCGAGACGTCCAGGTGCTCCCTGAGTCCTGGTAGCCGGGCAACCTGGAACTGCTGGGACGCGCGCTCCTCGTAGACCCTGAAGCTGGCTGCGTCGTTAGGGCGGATGATGATCGCCCAGGAAGCAACCATAATGCCGATGATCGGCAGGAGTGGCTCTCCGATGAACTCCGCAGTCGCATTCAGGTGGTCGAAGACGCGCAGCGTCCCCTGGTAGTCGCTTTCCCCCGGCCGGTTGAACACCACCAGTCCCGGGCGTTCATAGCTGGGGACATCCGCCGTGTCGAGCGCGTCCAGCAGCTTCTCGACGGCTCCCTGGTAGTCGTAGTCGACCAGTCTCACTGGTAGGGTCGGCTTCTCCATCTTGGACCTCCTGTAAGATAACCTGAAACAGAAGAAAGAGCGAGCACTGAGAAGTGCTACAGCTCAGACAATGCTCCTTCGAAAATGTACTAATAAGTACAAGTGCCTGGCTGATACTTGAAAAGTACAGAGCGCCTGGCAAGGAGAGAGAGAGCGCAGCGAGAGGCACGTATGTCCTTTCACTACGACAGTCAGCTCGTCCTTTGAATTGCTACGGTCTGGTCCGCTGCTTATATTCCGTACGACCCAAGGTTGCTTGCCACGTCACAGGGTGAAATGTGATTCCTTTCTCGCTTATATCTCTTGAATGCCGTGATGGATTTTATTGAAATTGACATATGTTTACGTTCAGAACATGGGCTACACGATGATGTATGTCTCATTTCCGTATCTCTATTGGCTAAAAAGTTAGAAATTTTCCTTACAGTACATTCGAGAGAGAGAGGCGTACATGTGGCCGTGACGTCTCCCGCAGGTTCATTGCTCGTGACGTATCCGGCTCGCCACGAGGAGTTTCGTATCGCGCTCGTACAAGATGTCGGGCGTACGAGCACATATTATTGCCGTCCTTTTTCCATATATTCGGGCAATTATAAAACAATGTACAGGGCTGGAACAGTTCCTGGTACAATATATTTATTTTTAGGTTTACGTTGCATCGACACAGATAGATAAATTGGATTGTAAATGGTTATGGGGGCATTTAGGGGTTGCAGTAAGGATGTAAAGGAGAAGGCATATAAGTGTCTGGTAAGACCACAACTAGAGTATGGTTCCAGTGTAAGGGACCCTCACCAGGATTAATTGATTCAAGAACTTGAAAAAATCCAAAGAAAAAGCAGCTTGATTTGTTCTGGGTAATTTCCGACGAAAGAGTAGCGTTACAAAAATGTTGCAAAGTTTAGGCCGGGAAGACTTGGAAGAAAGAAGACGAGCTGCTCTACTAAGTTGTATGTTCTGAGCTGTCGGTGGAGAGATGGCGTGGAGTGACATTAGTAGAGGAATAAGTCTGAGTGGTGTCTTTAAAAGTAGGAATGATCACAATATGAAGATAAAGCTGGAATTCAAGAGAACAAATTGGGGCAAATATTTATTTATAGGAAGGGGAGTTAGGGATTGGAATAACTTACCAAGGGAGATGTTCAATAAAATTCCAATTTGTTTGGATTCATTTAAGAAAACGCTAGGAAAACAAGAGATAGGGAATCTGCCAACTGGGCGACTGCCTTAAATGCAGATCAGTAGTGATTGTTTGATTAACTGACTGATCTTATGGCGACGATAGGATAGAATAGGCATAGGAGTGGGAAATAAGCGACCGTGGCCTACATTAAGGCACAGTCCCGACATTTGCCTTGTGTGAAAATGGGAAAACACGGAAAACCACCCTCGGGGCTGCCGACAGTGGGGATCGAACCCACTATCTCCCGAATGCAAGCTGATAGCCGCGTGACCCAAACCGTGCCGCCACTTGCTCGGTAATTCATAAAATTACCATTCATTTAAATATTTCAAAAAGTATTTGGTAGTTACTTCTGAATTATCTTCTCTCGCCAAGACTCTTGTGGTGTAAGATGCACTGGATATAGTGCGAACAGAAATTGTACCTGTTACCCCCGTTTGGGAGCGAGATGCTGGGGTAGGGGTGTAGTGACGGTGATGGATTGGCCTTGGGGACTGAATACTCGCGCCGTGCCGCGTCGCGGTGTCCCACACAACAGAGATCGTACGTAACAAGCTAGGGTCTTAATTCAGCACAGTGTAACTTTATCCAGAAGGCTGGCGATACTTTACACAGCTTGTCATACGGTGCCTTCTGGTACAGACGGTCTCTGTCGCTGCATGGGCTCCGATGACGTTATATACGTCACTGTTAAGTAAGGTTCCAGTCAGGGTGCCGAATCCGGGGGTGCTACGGTGCTCCAGCACCCGCTCCCCCGCCACAAACAGGGGAGATAACAGAAATAAATAAAAAAGGGGAATCAACTTTTCGTCGTAGTTCTTCACCCTAGCAATATCAAGATATTTTTTGTGCTGTGTTTTACCAACGATCCGTCTCTGTGGTGTAGCGGTTAGTGTGATTAGCTGCCAACCCTTAAGGCGCGGGTTCGATTCCCGGCTCTGCCACGAAAGTTGAAAGGTGGTACGAGGGCAGGAGCTGGGTCAACTCAGCCTGGGAAGGTCAACTGAGTAGAAGGGATTCGATTTCCACCTCAGCCATCCTCGAAATGATTTTCGGTGGTTTCCCACTTCACCTCCAAGCAAATGGCGGGATGATACCTAACTTAAGGCCACGGCCGCTTCTTTCCCTCTTCCTTCTCTGAAAATGCACAGCCTGTTTCCGGGTCAGGAATGGAATGAAGTCCCCATCTTGCGGCGAGGATAGGAATTGTGGCGACTGCCAAAGCCTGTCGCACTCATCTGGTGCAATAATTGATGACTGAGAGATGAAATGAAATTATATTGGAGAGTGTCGCTGGTATGAAAGATGGTAGGGAAAACCGGAGTACCCGGAGATAAACCTGTCCCACCTCCACTTTGTCCAGCGCAAATCTCACATGGAGTGACCAGGATTTGAACCACGGAAACCAGCGGTGAGAGGCCGGCGCGCTGCCGCCTGAGTCACGGAGGTTATTCCCTTTCCTTGTCTATCTCTTCCAATCTTCCCATCTCCCCACAAGAACCCTGTTCAGCATTGAAGTTTAGGCCACCTGGGCGAGGTACTGGTCCTCCTCCCCTGTTGTATCGCCCAACCCAAAGTCTCACGCCATTGAGGTGGTAGAGGTGGGATCTCTCGCTAAGTTCGAGGCAAAAACCAACCTAGGAGGGTAAACGGACAAAGAAAGAAGGAAGTATTACCAACGGGCGCGGTTGCGGAGGGGAATCTGAGAAGCCCACTAAGGAACGTTTGTTTAATTTATTCTCAATCACAAGTGAGGTGTACACCCCTTTTCACATGTACATCAGAACGATCCTTTTTCGCTCTGAGAAGATTAAAACTTACCTGTGCAACAACATGACGCAAGGAAAATTGAATGACAACGCAATACTGCAAGACAATAATAAACATACATACATTATAGACTGTTATGCCTTTCAGCGTTCAGTCTGCAAGCCTCCGTGAATTTACTAAACGTCGCCACAGTCCTCGGTTGTAACTAGTGTTGTGGCCTCATTTAGTTTTATACCTCTTATCTTTAAATCGTTAGAAACCGAGTCTAACCATCGTCTTCTCGGTCTACCTCTACTTCTCTTACCCTCCATAACAGATTCCATCATTCTCCCTAGGTAACCTATCCTCCTCCATTCGCCTCACATGACCCCACCACCGAAGCCGGTTTATGCGTACAGCTTCATCCATCGAGTTCATTCCTAAATTAACCTTTATCTCCTCATTCCGAGTACCCTCCTGCCATTGTTCCCACCTGTTTGTACCAGCAATCATTCTTGCTACTTTCATGTCTGTTACTTCTAACTTGTGAATAAGATATCCTGAGTCCATCCAGCTTTCGCTCCCGTAAAGCAAAGTTGGTCTGAAAACAGAAAATAATGAAGAATAAAAATAAATTGAACCTTGAATCTGTGGCGAACATTTTGACAAACGATCGACTGGTTGTAGAAACACTCTTTTTCAGTGAGAATTAAAAATTCCGTAAAGATTAAGACTTTCAGTTTCCTTTTATTATTTACAAATAATAATAAGCTCCGAATTTGTCCGTCTCCTTGGCTGAATGGTCAGCGTTGAGGCCTTCGGTTCAGAGCGTCCCGGATTCGACTCCAGACCGGGTCAGGGATTTGAATCGCGTCTGATAAATTCTTCTGGCTCGGGGACTGGGTGTTTGTGTTTGTCCCAACACTTTCCTCTTCATATTCATACAAGATACTACACTACCAACCACCACAGAAACACGCAATAGTGATTGCACCCTCCATATAGGGTTGGCGTCAGGAAGAGCATCCGGCCGTAAAACAGGGCCAAATCCACATGTGCGACATAGTTAGCACCCGCGACCTTACAATTGCGGGAAAAAGCGGTAGAAAAAGAAGAAAGAAGAATGTGCTCCGAATTGGGGCATTCTATTTTTAGAGGCTGGGGGAGTTGGCCGTGCGGTTACGGGCGCGCAGCTGTGAGCTTGCATGTGGGAGATAGTGGTTTCGAATCCCAGTGTCCGCAGCCCTGAAATTGGTTTTCCGTGGTTTCCTGTTCTCACACTAGGCAAATGCTGTTCCTTAATTGGGGCCACGGCCGCTTCCTTCCCACTCCAAGCTCTTTCTTATCCCATCGTCGCATTAAGACCTATCTGTGTCGGTGCGACATAAAGCCAATTGAAAAAAAAAACATGTTATTTATTTACTTATTCTTCCCCAAACGATTGAGAGTGCCAAACTGACAAAGAACATCCACACTGTACTAATTCAGTAATCTAATGACAATTTAGAATAAAAGATAAACAATCATTCAAATAATAATGTAATGACAAAAATACATAGAAGAAGCCGATAAAATAAAAATAAAAAATGTACCAAATGTTGAGAAAGACAAAGGAGACGATGATTAGAGTCAATTTCTATTGTTTTTAAAGTGGAGGCCTAGAACCTAATGAAACCACAGTGTAGCTGCAAGTAGATCGTTATGAAGGCACTTGTTCTGTGACATTGTACGTCTGAACCGTTATTTTACCTGCAATAGCCTCATTCATGACATTCTGTTGCCATCGGCCGGAGTTTCCCTCTGTACCTCCTGTCTACACTCCTCACCGTCTACTACCCTCTCTCATCGTCTATCTTCGGCTCTTTCTCTAACGTCATGTTGGCGCAACGTCAGCATGTTTGTGCATCTGATGTCCGGATTGCTTGCGAACTTTCCATAGGCAACCTTAGTTTATGCTAGCTTCTATTTCCCATTCATCGAAACGCTATTAGAAGCTTTTATTTGCGCAGTAAATTTGTAAATAGTCTAACCACTTTCGGTACACAACTCCTTTAAACTAAGTTCAGTGTCATTGAAGTATCATGTATTGTGTGAATCCTCACATTAGATATTCTGTTTCACGTTGTTGTGTTTTTCATAGAGTTTTATCTCATGTATGAGGGCATTTCAAAACGAAACCTGCCGGAGGCTATAGAATGAAAACCGCTGAAAGTACCGTAATGCAATTGTCTGCGGAAGAAGGTGCGGTCCCTATGAGAGCGCTGAGGTCCTAAACATGGGTGCACACCACGTGACGGCAGAACGAGTACGCGCACCCGTTGATCGTCCCCTGCACCCACTCGTGCTGGCAACAGTGAAATGGAGGTTCAAAAAGGAGAGCAAAGGGGCGTAGAGGGTTTCCTGATAGCAGGAGGAGTGAGGGGAACTAAAATACAGCGAAGAATGACACAAATATACGGAGAGAACTACATGTCTATTGCAAGTGTCAAGGTGTGGCACAAGCGATTCAGGGAAGGACGCATGTCGTTGACCGATGATGCACGGTGTGGAACGTCACACCGCATTACCGATGCCATTGTCCAGCAGGTGAATGCCCTCTTTATGTAAGACGGGCGAGTTACGCCAGCAGCCATTGCCGCAGAGGTCAGAGTGAGCGTCTGAGTGTTCACGCCAACGAAAGGACAGATTGAAATTTCGCTAAATGTGCGCCCACAGGTTGCCTCACAATATTCAACCAGCACAGGAAGCATGTCGAATGGACCTCTCTCTTGAACATCTGTTGTGTTGTGCCAAGGAAGGGAATGAGTTCCTATCACGAGTGGTCGCTGGTGGTATCACTTCGAACCCAAGTCAAAACGACAAAGTGTCCAGTGGAAGCATGCAGAATCGCCGCGACCCAAGAAATCCAAGGTGAGCTAAAGAAGGCTCTGGGAGGCAAACGATTTACCTCGGACGACGAGGTCAAGCAGTACGTTATGAGACGGGGAAAATATCTTAAGACCAGCCATTTAGACAGCTAAATGAAGCGTCTTATGGTACAATCCGTTTGTCGATATGATGTATCATTTAGTAGCAGTTAATCTGTAAGTGACGGTTTGCAATATTGTAAACATTCATATACTTCGTATGTCGATCTATATACTGTATATTCATTGAGGTCGATTTGTAGCGAGTTAGAAATGTTGTGTTTTCAATTATAATTAATATCTTACATCGATAGTGATTCTCTGCAGGATGGTGTCTACAACTGTAATTATTACTCTCCACATCGACTTTGACTGGCACTAGGAATGGGATCTTTCTCCAACTCCTTTGTAACTAGTATTAGTAAGGTGGGGCTAACATTGTAATTAATAATCTCTTTCTCCATTTGCTGGCAGAAGTCAAGGGAGCATGCAATTTTGTTCAAAACCCTCCTAATCTATTGTGTTTGGGAGTATGCAAGTGTGCTCGAAATTATAGACGAATTTACCCATCTAAAATGTGGCTGGAATTAGGCATAGTGGCCTTGCTATTAAAATGGAAACTCACCAACTCGGTGTGACTGCCATTAAGAAAAGGGGCCTGTCATTATAATGATAACAGCACAACTCAGTTTTGACTGGCAGTAGGGAAGATGCCTGCTATTATAATAAAAACTCCTCAACTGTAATCTGTCTGGAAGTAGGATGGGGAGTCTGCCATTGTAACGAAAACTCCCCAAATCTATTGTGATCGTGCAGTAGGTAATGAGGCATCCCATTATAATGAAAATTTACCTACTTGATTGTGAATGGCAGTAGGAAAGTGAGCCTGCCGTTATTATCACAGCTCCGCAACTCGCACTGTACATTGGAAACAACGTATGGCAACCTCCCTCTTGTTGTTTCTGCGTAACGCTAAAGGATACGAAATTAAAAAAAATGTTATTCACTGCATGTACAATAATTTACTTCGATATCCGTATACAATGTAGAATACCTTAGCGAAGCACGGGTACATTTGCTACTAAAAGTAAATTTACTTCTAGGGGCTGGTGGGTTGGACCCTGGCGTAATTAACACATCCCTCCTTCAGAATTATTTGTGAGTAAGAATAGCAGCAGTGAAACTAACATATTATGTAATAATCTTTGCGGAGTAGACTGTAAATTTCAACCGGATATTGATGTAGGTAAGCTTCCTTCACCCTTTGCGTATAGTGTTGTACTAATCTTAAATATTGGTATCCCATCATGCCATGTTATCCTGATGGTTACGCACTTACCTGGCACATTTATGGTGGTTTCATTTATGGTAACAGAGCACACGGTAATAACTTATTACAGTACTGCAGGTTTCGTCAATGGTAGCTCATTGTAGCTATCCTACTTTACGACATTGTTACAGTTCATTTGCAGGGACTTACAGAGTGAGCACTGTAGAAAAATAGCAGCTAATGAAAATAATATATTTACGAGAGTTGTCTAGCCGCAGCATGAAATTTGTGCTTGGTCTATCCGGAAACATGAGTTCGATTTTGCGTTAGGAAGTCCAAAAATTTAGAAACGAAGTTTCTATTTCTGGAGAAACACAGTATGTTGGCGTTCACTCAGCTTGGTCAAGAAATGAGTACCTGGCAGATTTCGTGGGCCTTTGTAGACCCTATCTCACTAGGGTGTGGGTACTCCGGAGTGAACTAAGTATATCTAGTTCTTTTTCGGGGTTGAACCGTGTTGTTGTTTTGTGTACATTACGCACAATTTGCCGACGTTTCGCATACATTGCAGTATTCTTTGTGTAACGGTTCAAATCCCGTTACAAGATGATATCTGTATTTTTATTATTGTATGATTTTATCTGTATTTTATTATTATTATTATTATTATTATTATTATTATTATGTCAGTATTATTATTATGTTATCTGTGATATTGTACTATTATTGTAATTATCCGTTTTATTCAATTTTGCAATTGCCTGTTGCTTGCAAGATTGCACCTAGATGTATACATATATACGTATGTGTAGTATAACACTCAATACCTGTACAGTGAGAATTGTTGTATATATCAGAGATTGGAAGTGACGTTGTTATATTGCGACACCACTGGCGATTCTGCCAAGTCATCGCCGCGCCTTGGCTACGTCATTGTTTTTATTTAGATATGCGCGCACGGACTCGTCGCCGCGGGGCTATTTCACCACTGTGTGTAATATCTGTCGCGTAGGTGGGAGTATGTCATTGTTATTTCTGGAGATTACGTAGTTGTGTCAACCAACGTCTATATAAGGTGGATACACATTGTAGCGTCAGTCATTACTTATACGGATGCAGTACAGTGAAGTAGTCTACTAGATCAAGAGGCCTTAAGTGGTCAGCCAACCAGTGTGAACGAGAGATGGTGAAGACTCAGTGAGCCATTATTGGTCATTGAGAGAGTGAGACCAAATGGTTGGTCCGTCACTTAGTGGAAGACGCGGACGCAAGGCTTACCAAGGAGTCAGAGAGGGCAACCCTGGACCTACCAAGAGGTCATACCATATTGACTTACAAAGAAGTCAGATGATATGGAGAAGAAGCAGTCTCAAGGATGTATCACCACGTTAGGCGTGACACATCTACAGTAAACACCAGAGCAATGGATTACGTCGTAATTACACTCAAAGTGTTAAAGGTACAGTCAAGTGAATCAGTGAGGGAAATATTTCGTATAAATTGTTAAATGTCCGGTCAAGAAGAATTCAAATTCATGCCTAGTTTCTGTCAGTTGCAATGTCATAATTTCATATTCTCATCTGTTTTATCGCAACAAGACTCACTATTTTTTGATATATTATTTAAAGAATATATATTGTTCTATCCAACGAATTCAGAGTTTCATTTCATTGACAGTAAAATATCTTAACCTCAAAATTAATGGGGAAACCGAACGCCAATCTCCTTTTCCCAGAACTTATATGGTATGTTGTCAAAAGTAAGCTTATTACCCCACACCCTAGAGATGGTCAAGAGTCTCATTCTATTATTGCTGTACTGAGTGACAGCTGGCGCCCTTCAAATAACGTATGTGTAAGTAAGCAGGTAGCAAGTAAGTGTGAGTACAAGGTTCGACGAGTGTGTATTTTATTTAATGAATATTAATTTTCATAATTTTCATGTTAAACGCAGATATTCAGATTTTCAATTTAATCCAGATTTATATAATATTTGTAAAGTTAGTCAGACAGTTAGGAAGTTCTCAATGTGTCGACGCAACGTGGGACTCGAATAAATTCAGAATTTGTTCTGAATGACAGCATATCATAGGTTCATTTTGGGAGGAGTGTGCGCATTTAAGCCAACGGAAATTATTACCGGTAAATGTCAAGAGTGTAATTTTGTGATATATATTTGTATTTTGGGGATATGTCAAGGGATTTGAAGAGGGAAATTAATTTGAGATCGCGTACTATCACTAGTGAACCAAAGATGGACAAGGAAGACAATAACAAGTCATGTGACGACGAGGTCATTGCTTCTGCGGACATCCAAGGTGAAATTCAGAGTAGGGAGCAGGTGAATACGATGGAACCTTCTGAGGAAACTCAGGAAAGTGCAGAAATTGAGAAGCACACTGAAACTCAAAAAGAAATCGCGGGGGGAATGAACCAAGATATTCTAAGTTTGCTGCTGGCCAGATTTACAGCGATGGAAGAAAAGATTGATACTAGTAGTGAAAATATTCAGAAACGTATGGAGGAAAAGATTGATACGAGTAGTGAAAATAGTAAGAAAGAGATAAGTAATAAAATGGAAGAAATGATTGGTATTAGTAATGAAAATAATAAGAAAGAGATGAAAGAATTAATTGACAATAGTAATGAAAATTGTAATAAACAGATTAACTCTCTAAGTAATAAAATGGAACAAATAATTAGTAGTAACGAAAATAGTAAGGAAGAGATGAAAGAATTAATTAGTACTAATAATGAAAATTGTAATAAACAGATTAACTCTTTAAGTAATAAAATGGAACAAATGATTGATATTAGTAATGCAAATAATAAGAAACAAATGGAAGAATTAATTGGCAGTAATAAAGGAAATTTTAATGTGATCAATGATAAAATAGATGGGTTAAATGAATCACTAAATTATAAAATAGATACTAAGATAGTAGAGGTAACTAGTCAAATATGCAAGTTAGAAAATAAGTTAAACAAGGAGTGTGTTGACCTTAGAGAAGAAATGGAGTCGAGTCGGAGCGAGCTTCATACTCAAATCGAGCATGTCAAAGGAACATGTACAGAGAATATCTTAGAGTTAAGTAATAAGATTGCGAGTAATCGGGAAGAAATTCATGAGGTAGTCGAGAAAAGATTGGACAAAATTTACAATGCAGTTAGGGAAGATACGAGGGAACAGATTAGTAGAATTGAACAAATTGAAAGCAAACTTGTGGAAGTCAGTGAACTGCGGAACGAACAGGAAACGCTATCACAGCAGGTGAGAAATAGAGAGGAAGAATTGCAGGAAGACGTGGGAATAGTGGAAGAGAATGCTGAGAGAGCAGCGGAAGAAGAAGCGGAAGAAGAAGAAGAAGTTGTGAACTGCCAGGGAGTGGTACGGCAGAAAGGTAGAGGTAAGACAGCTTTAGAAGTGGTAATAGCGAGTGGTTTGTTCAATAGGGATCGTGATTTAACCAAGTTTTCTGGAAAACAGTTCAGTACTACAGAATTTGTAAAAGTAGTCGAGAAAAGATTTGCAAGTAAGTTGAGGAATAATGTTATTGAATGGGAATACGTGTTGGAGATTTTGTCTAATGTGTTTGTCGGTGAAAGTAGAATATGGTTTCGAGTATACTGGGATAATATGTCTAATTTAGGAGAAATTAAAGGCAAGTTCATTGATACGCTTTGGAAGGAATGTGTGCAAGGGCGCGCGCGAGAGAGAGAGCGCATGATGTCTAGGGAAAGTAATATTGTAGAGAGAAGGGGGAAAATGTTAGCCGTGTATCAGAGGAGAGGGGGTGATCATGATCCGCAGAGGATTAATAGTTGTGTTGATGGTGATAGTGGTCAGAAGAGTAACGAGAGAGAATCAGAAAATGGGAGGCGTATGGATTTGAGTTGTGAGAGAGAGGATCAGAAGAGTAATCAGAGAGAATCGGAAGATGGGAGGCGTATGTATTTGAGTTATGAGAGAGAAGGTCAGAAGAGTAATCAGAGAGAATCGGAAGATGGGAGGCGTATGAATTTGAGTTATGAGAGAGAAGGTCAGAGGAGTAATCAGAGAGAATCGCGAGATGGGAGGCGTACGGATTTGAGTTATCAGAGGGATTATGATAATCTTAATACGAATGTTATCCAAGTGTCGTTATCGAGCCAGAGTATTTCAGATTCACAGGGAATCGGGTAAATTACCGGTAAGTGGACAGGCTGAAGGTAGTAGATGAACAGGTATTTAGTATAAGTAGTTATGTAGTAAAAGTAAATTTAAGAGTAGTGTGATTGTGACCTAAGTAATGTTAAGTGAGATATTTAAGTAATGACGTAGTCGTAGATAATGAAGTAATTAATGGTAGTAGTAAGGTAGATGTAAGAAGTGTTCTGATAAGTGATGGAAATACTTATAATACCGAGTATGTGATGTAAGTAGTGAGGGAATAACTCCGATGATGGAAATTGTGATATGAAGAAGGTAAGTGAAGGTACTATCAGATCTTATAACAGCCGTTGGGTAAGTCAAAGTAAGTAAATAAGATGATAGCGGTAGTAATCACGATAGAAGATGATGGTAAGTTTCAACTATGCCTTGTTGTAACAGAACTTGTGTATTCAGTTGTTTTAGGAGCTGACTTGGTTGCAAATTATGGAAGTAGAGTAGACTTTAATTTAGGTAGTGTGTGTTTGTTCTGGGAGTAAAACTAGCAAAGAAGTACGTGTTAATTATGATGGTCTGAGGTAAGTGTTCGGTGACGTGTGTTCTTTGAAATATATGGGAGGTAAGTGAAGTTGTTCCTAGTGAGAGGAAATGTGTTGAAGTGTGTCAGGTGTGCATAACGACCAGGATCTGAGGGATCGTCGGTATGAGGCAGTGACGTGAGGTAATTTGAGTGAATTACAGGAGGAGTAATTGTGTTCGATGTTAGGTAAGCATCGAGAGGTATTTAGTGGTAAGTGAGGAAGAACACGTATATGAACATAAATTTGTAGTACATGACCACTCATCATTTGTGGGAGGTAAGTACCCCATTTAACTTAAAAATGCTAGTGAAGTCTAAGAACAAATAAACATTATGCTGGATTACGGAATAATTGAACCATCTTGTAGCCATGGTATTGATTCTTTAATTATGGATGTGATTTATTGAGATATGTAAGTTTACAAGGGCAAAATTGATTCAGTTTGAGTGACAAGGTGCTACTTAGAGTTCCATTCCCATCATCTGCAGCGGCGGGAAATATGTTGAAGTTATTTTTTTATCAGGGGTATTTCACTATTGTGAGCCGTATCGGGAAGTGTGCATATTCCTTAAAAGATCAGGAAGGGAAGATTGTCGGTACTTACAACATTAAGAACTTAAAGAAGTATTTCACGTGAGATTTGTTGAAATAAGAGTAAGATGATTATATTTTGTGAGAAACTGGCAAAATAAAACTAACATCTACGATTTGCGTGTGAACCAAGTGTCGTATTGGTGTATTGGAAGAATAAGTGCTACATTGTCATGTACTGTGTGACAAAAAAAAACGGAGAACAGGACATTGGACAGTTATGTGCGATAACAATATGCGAGAACAGTTCTCATATAAGTGATATTTCACAAAAAATTTTGATATGTAAAAAAAAAGGAGAAGAATGTTGTATATTGATTGAAATTATTTGTGTGTGTTAAATTAAGGGCTATGCTCTTGTGAATTGTATGAGAATGGGACACTGGACAGTTATCTACGATGACAATGTGCGAGAAGAATTCTCATATATGTGATGTATTATAAAATGTATGGATGCTGAAAAAGAAAATTATTGTTGTATACTCATTTAAAGTGTTTATCTGTGTCAGTGTTATATATATAATTTTGTTCATAAATCAATCGATTCTTTGTTCTTCGATTTATTTATGAGGGAGGCGAATTGTAACGGTTCAAATCCCGTTACAAGATGATATCTGTATTTTTATTATTGTATGATTTTATCTGTATTTTATTATTATTATTATTATTATTACTATTATTATTATTATTATGTCAGTATTATTATTATGTTATCTGTGATATTGTACTATTATTGTAATTATCCGTTTTATTCAATTTTGCAATTGCCTGTTGCTTGCAAGATTGCACCTAGATGTATACATATATACGTATGTGTAGTATAACACTCAATACCTGTACAGTGAGAATTGTTGTATATATCAGAGATTGGAAGTGACGTTGTTATATTGCGACACCACTGGCGATTCTGCCAAGTCATCGCCGCGCCTTGGCTACGTCATTGTTTTTATTTAGATATGCGCGCACGGACTCGTCGCCGCGGGGCTATTTCACCACTGTGTGTAATATCTGTCGCGTAGGTGGGAGTATGTCATTGTTATTTCTGGAGATTACGTAGTTGTGTCAACCAACGTCTATATAAGGTGGATACACATTGTAGCGTCAGTCATTACTTATACGGATGCAGTACAGTGAAGTAGTCTACTAGATCAAGAGGCCTTAAGTGGTCAGCCAACCAGTGTGAACGAGAGATGGTGAAGACTCAGTGAGCCATTATTGGTCATTGAGAGAGTGAGACCAAATGGTTGGTCCGTCACTTAGTGGAAGACGCGGACGCAAGGCTTACCAAGGAGTCAGAGAGGGCAACCCTGGACCTACCAAGAGGTCATACCATATTGACTTACAAAGAAGTCAGATGATATGGAGAAGAAGCAGTCTCAAGGATGTATCACCACGTTAGGCGTGACACATCTACAGTAAACACCAGAGCAATGGATTACGTCGTAATTACACTCAAAGTGTTAAAGGTACAGTCAAGTGAATCAGTGAGGGAAATATTTCGTATAAATTGTTAAATGTCCGGTCAAGAAGAATTCAAATTCATGCCTAGTTTCTGTCAGTTGCAATGTCATAATTTCATATTCTCATCTGTTTTATCGCAACAAGACTCACTATTTTTTGATATATTATTTAAAGAATATATATTGTTCTATCCAACGAATTCAGAGTTTCATTTCATTGACAGTAAAATATCTTAACCTCAAAATTAATGGGGAAACCGAACGCCAATCTCCTTTTCCCAGAACTTATATGGTATGTTGTCAAAAGTAAGCTTATTACCCCACACCCTAGAGATGGTCAAGAGTCTCATTCTATTATTGCTGTACTGAGTGACAGCTGGCGCCCTTCAAATAACGTATGTGTAAGTAAGCAGGTAGCAAGTAAGTGTGAGTACAAGGTTCGACGAGTGTGTATTTTATTTAATGAATATTAATTTTCATAATTTTCATGTTAAACGCAGATATTCCGATTTTCAATTTAATCCAGATTTATATAATATTTGTAAAGTTAGTCAGACAGTTAGGAAGTTCTCATTTGTCAAGGCAGCAATCACACTGAAAGAGTGGTTCCTGACCTTCGCTATCGCGTGAGAAAGGAAAGAGAAATCCGTGAGGCTATCGAAATCAAGAAGCACCCGAACAATATGAATTTAGAAGAAGGATATAAAATCAGCAATTCTTGGATGCCTAATATACATAGATTAAGACATACAGACAACAGCATAAACATGCAGCACGAACCTCCAATTACAAACAGCGCGGGCAAGCCCCACTACCTGGCTGTTGCACATACTTTCCAGAATTCTCACTGCCTGGGAGACATTACCTCGGGTCGAGTAGGGGTATTTCAGTCGCCTTGACAAAGAATACTGCAATGTATTCGAAACGTCGGCAAACTGTACATAATGTACAAAAAACAACAACACGGTTCAACCCGGAAAAAGAACAAAATATTCTACACACCGCGGAAGCTTCACTTCTAAGATAAGTATCTCTAGGCTTAGAATAGAGAAAATGAAATGTGTCTGCAGGCGAATAAGGGTAGGGAATATCCAGGACGAGGGAAAGGCGGAAGTACATGAATATGACCAGCGGAAAGCTCCAACAGATAGATAGTGAACAGGTTCAGGACATAGAATTAGAATGGGGTGGTGTACAGGGCTACTATAGTAGCAACAACAGGGGATACCTAGGAACATCTGTGTGTAAAAATGGGGTAAACAAACTTCTTGATGGAATGATGTAGTAAAGCCAGCTTGTAAACGTAAAACGAAGACGTATCAAAGAATGGCTCCAAACAAGGTCTGGTGCAGATGGGGAATTGTACCTAGATGAAAGGAACAGAGCTAAACAAATCATTGTTGAATCCAAGAAGTCATGGGAAGATTTCGGTAATAGCTTGGCAAGGTTTAGTCAAGCGATAGGGAAATCTTTCTGGACAGTAATAAAATAAATCTTGGGGTGGGATGGGGGAGGAAATTAATAGTGTTTTAGGTAAATCAGGTGAACTCACAGGAGAGCACAAGAAATCACTGGGCAGATGAAAGGAATATTTCGAAAATCTTCTTACCGTAAAAAGAAATCTCTCTGTGGAAGACGCAAAGAGCCGAGTTTCTGGTGAGGAGAACAATGATGGCAGTGAAGTTAACGCTCGAGGAAGTGGAAAGGATGGAAAAAATACTACATTGTGATAAATCATCAGGTATATATGCAACTAGATCCGAAATCGTAAAATAGAATGGGAAAGCAAGGATGAAATGGCTTCGCAGAGTTATAAGATTATCATAGAATGTTAGTTAGGTACCTTCTGTTTGGACGAACGCGGTAATTGCATCTCTCTATAAGGAAGGAAATAGTGAGGATTACAACAAGAACTATCGAGGTATTTATTTGATCAATGTAACATGCAAGATGCTGGCTGGAATTATGAAAAGGAGGATTCGATCGAAGGTTGGGAATAAGTTGGATAAAATGCAGTGTGGTTTAAGACCACAGAGGGGATACTGGGTCCATATTTTCAGTACGCACCAAGTAATTGAGGAACGACTACGAGATGACTAGGCAGTTATGGTTATCTTTAGTAGATCTAGATAAGTGATACGACCAAGTACAAAGGGAAAGGATGTTATCTGTACCGTGTTATGGCATTAAGGGCAGAATATTCGAGGTACTTACACGGTTTATGGAATGTTGTAGTCTGTAGACTTTCACCTTTGCTGATGATAGTTTTCATGGCTCAATTACTGAAAGGTATAAAGAGGCAGGACGGACAATTAGACGGAAATGTAGTAAGCAGTTTGGTCTATGCCAACGATTTGGTATTAACGACAGGCTGTGAAAGCTTGCAGTCTAATCTTTTGGGATTTGAAAATAGGTGCAGTGAGTATGATATGGAAATTAACATTTACAAGATTAAGGTAATGCCAATATGGAATAAACCGAAGAGAACTGAATGCCAGATCGGTAATACAAAACTGGAACAGGTAAATCATTCCAAATATTTAGGATGCGCCTTATCTCAGGATGGTATTATACAAAAGTGAGATTGAATCAGGGTGCAGGAAAGCTAATGCAATGAGTTAGCAGTTGCGATGAACAGTATTATGTAAGAACGAAGTCAGTTCTCGGACGATACTCTCTTTACACCGGTCTCTTTTCTGACTAACTTTGCTGTACGGGAGTGACAGCTAGGTGGACTCAGGGTACCTTATTCATAAGTTAGAAACAGGTGAGAAGAATGGCATCGAAATGAGGAAATGAAGGATAAGTTAGAATAAACTCGATGGATGACGCTATATTTTTTTAAAAAATATTGTCTTCAACTTGCCACTGATGTACAGTAAGTTCTTTCTTTTTAATGTCTCTTTATTCTAAATTTTCTCATTCTTTACTTGTTTTCCCTTTTAATTTATTTTTAAGGATGACACACACACCCTTATACACACCTAGTCCCCGAGCCAGTGGAAAGAACCAACTAAGGTTAAAATCCCCGACCTGGCCGGGAATCGAACCTGGAGCCCCTTGAATCAAAGGCCAGCACACTAACCATTTAGCCATGGAGCCGGGCATTTACCAACCAGCTTCGGCGGTGCGATCATCTGAGGCGTTTGGAGGAGGATAGTTTCCCTAGAGGAATAATTGACTTGGTCATGGAGGGTAAGAGCAGTAGAAGGAGACCAAGGTGCCGATGGTTAGAGTCAATATTTATTTATTGAATTATAAAAAAAGGTGAAACTAAATATCGGGTAAATTCTTCAATATTTTATTTAAAAACGTTGACCTGAAAATGTAATATTTTCGATTTTAAAAAAAATTCACTTAATGGTTTGAAATACGGCGGTGTCTCTTCATTTCTTGCTCAATCATACCTGAACTAGTCGACCAATTGAACTGTAGCTTGGTATGGAGACACTTCACATATCCATATACAAGCATATTCTAAGTTTTCAATAGTTTATATTTTTCAAATGGCGCCCATCAACATACACTGGTAGATATTTACTAAGTCCACCTCTGTGGTGTACTGGTTAGTGCGATTAACTGCCACTCCCGGAGGCGCGGGTTCGATTCCCGGCTCTGCCATCATGTTTGAAAAGTGGTAGAAGTACTCGAACGGGCCCAATCAGCCTTCGGATGTCAAATGATTAGAGGGGAGTTCGATTTCCACCTGAGCCATCCTCAAAGTGGTTTTCTACGATTTCCCACTTCTTCTCCAGGCAAATACCGGGATGGTACCAAACGTAAGTCCATGGCCGCTCTTCGCTGTCTATCCCATCCCCTTACAAGGGCCCTGTTCAGCATAGCAGGTGAGGCCGCCTGGGTGATTTAATGGTCCTCCTTCCCAGTTGTATTTTCGACCCAAAGTCTTACGCTCCAGGACACTTCATGTGAGACGGTAGAGGTGGGAGCTCTCGCTGATTCCTGGAGGCTAAACGGTTCAATAAATAAATAAATAAATAAATAAATAAATAAATAAATAAATAAATAAATAAATAAATAAATAAATAAATAAATAAATAAGTAAATAAATAAATAAATAAATAAATAAATAAATAAATAAATAAATAAATAAATACATAAATAAATAAATAAATAAATAAATAAATAAATAAAACCAAACCAAACCAAACCAAACCAAACCAAACCAAACCAAACCAAACCAAACCAAACCAAACCAAACCAAACCCCATGGCACTACAGCCCTTGAAGGACCTTGGCTTACCAAACGACCGCTGGTCAGCCCGAAGGCCTGCAGATTACGAGGTGTCGTGTGGTCAACACGACGAATACTCTCGGCCGTTATTCTTGGCTTTCTAGACCGGTAAATAAATAAATAAATAAATAAATAAATAAATAAATAAATAAATATGTACTAAACTCAGACATGCTTTATCCGCTAAAGACCGAAATAATTGGCAAATGGTTAGTCCTACCACGAAGCAAAGCCTATTACGTGGACATTTTCTCTACAAAAGAGGTCATGTGCATTTTTGACAACTTTAATTGTTCTCCGGGAAATTTGGCTTTCATGTGTTAAAGGATGTCTTCCAGAGCACTCACCGGCCGAAGGCTGTTCAGCTGCGTGTTTGGCCGGGTTTGGAACGTCCTGATAATTCAGACTGGACACCAGAGTGTGTGAAGATTAATGCTTGAAAATTAAACTTCAACGAATGGCAAGAAAAGAATTCACGGACTTTGCCAACTATCAGTCCGTCGATGATGGGAATGTTCTATTCCTCTGAGAATAAATTCAAGTGCGAGAAGCTTATATACTTATATTTTAACTCTTGGTGCTGCTTTGTCTATGAGGCTTTACGTAAGCTAACCATTCTACCCCATCACGTGCCGAGGTTAACAATGGTTAACTCCTCCATGGGCCTTCATGACCTGTACGGAGGTATCTTTGCTTTGCTTTTCCATGCGTGAGAAGCTGACACCGTGTGAGGAAATACACTGGTATAAAAAAATGAAATCCTAACACCAATACGCCATTAGTTTAGAGGAATGCAATTTCGACTAAACAATAAAATTGTCTCGTAACTTATTTATTTGATTAAAGTTTTTAGGTTACAGGGTCAAATATGCGCGAGAGCCATATGATAGGCCATTAATAACCTCTGTAGTCGCCAAGATTTTGAATGCATTGTGTCGTGCAGGTGCTGTGTACCATTCTGTGGGATGAAATTCCACGCCTGTTGCACTTGGTCAATGAAATCAGCAACGGTTAATGCTGATATTGAATGACGCTGGATTTGTCGTCCCATACGTGCTCAATGGGCGAAAGGTCTGTTGATCTCGCAGGCCAAGGCAACTGGACGACACTCTGTAGAGCGCGTTGGATGGCAGCAGCGATATGAGGACGAGAGTTATAACGTCGCGAAACACCTCCTTGAACACTGCGAATTAATGGCAGCACAACTAGTTCAGTCACCAGTCTGACGTACAGATCCGTTATCAAGGTTCTTGTGATAACGATGAGAGTGTTCCTGCTGTCAAAGAGAATCGCTTCTCTGACCATAACTTCTGGTGGAGGTCCAGTTGTAGACGCCACAGACAACTTGCACCCAAGAACTCATTTGGCCTCTTCTTACCAAGCTGCTGTCTTCACTGGTAACAAGACAAAACGACTCTCATCTGAGAAAATAAATCTCCACTCTGCCCTCAAATGAGCTCTAGTTTGACATCACTGAAATCACAGATGGTAGTGATTCGGAGTTAGTGGCATAAACTTTACAGGTCGTCTGGATCGGAGCTGTCCCTAAAGTAATCGATTTGTTACATTTCGCTGTGTCACTCTGGTGCCAACTGAAGCTCTGATAGTTGTTGCAGATGCTGTACGATCCACCACAGCCATGCGGCCAATACGTCGGTCATCCCTTTCCGTAGTGACCCTTGTATGACCGGGCCCCAGTCTTCTTGAGACAGTGCCTTCCTAGTACCATTGTTGCCAACTTCAGACATCATTGTTAAATATACATTTCTTCTTCATAATCAATTCTGAATGACCACATACAAGGTTTCCCCTTACGTGCTATTACTGTTATTCTGACTCGAGTTTGTTGAGGTTAGTATAATTCTGTTAATAATAATAATAATAATAATAATAATAATAATAATAATAATAATAATAATAATAATAATAATTTCCATTAAAGGATTTGGTCTATTGTAAACCGCTTAGAACCTAAGAATATGGTACAGTATTTTCCTTTCCTTCTCAAAACTATTTCATACGTCAGCTGATCACTTGCCTCTGTTCCTCCGATAACACTCGCCGAAGTTGACGTTGAATTTGCAAAAGCGAAAAATTCGCGGAAATTATCTTGCACCGCAAGTTCACTCTGTTTGTTATGATGTTATCTGCGATCTTCATTATTTGTAAATCCTATCGTATCTCTTCCAACTAACCGGTGCTGTGTTTTATTTTCGAGATGACCGGGCGATATGGTCGTACGGTTAGGAGCGAGCAGCCGTGTGCTAGCATCCGGGAGATAGTGGGTCCAAACTCCACTGTCAGCAGTCCTGAATATGGTTTTCCATGGTTTCCCATTTTCACACCAGGCAAAATGCTGGGGCTGTACCTAGATTAAGGCCATGGCCGCTTCTTTCCCACTCTTAGGCCTTCCTTATTCCATCGTCGCCATAAGACCTATCTGTGTCTTTGCGACGTAAAGCAAGTTGTATTTTGGAGATATTCTGTGGAGGCGAACATAAAATTGTATTTCGTCTTTTAATTATGTCTATAATTTTGTGCATATTTCGGTAGAGGTATTCTTTTTAATACTACTACTACTACTACTACTACTACTACTACTACTACTACTAATAATAATAATAATAATAATAATAATAATAATAATAATAATAATAATAATAATAATAATAGTAATAATAAAGCCGAGCTCGATAGCTGCAGTCACTTACGTGCTACCAGTATCCAGTATTCGGGAGATCGTGAATCGTGGGTACGAACTCCACTGTCGGCAGCCCTGAAGATGGTTTTCCGTGGTTCCCATTTTCGCTTCAGGAAAAAGCTAGGGCTGTACATTAATTAACCCTTTCCTATCCCATCGTCACCATAACACCAGTCTGCGTCGGTGCCACGTAAAGCAACTTGTAAAATGATAATAATATATTTAATGTATGTAAGAAATAGTTACGAGAGTTACGAGTTTGATTTATTTTAAATATTAATGTTATTAGAGGAGTTATGTAATAAGAAACAGTGCCCTGTAAATACGTAAACACCGGGCGAGTTGGCCGTGCGGTTAGGAGCACGCAGCTGTGAGCTCGCATCCGGGAGATAGTGGGTTTGAACCCCTGAAGCCCTGAAGATGGTTTTCGGTGGTTTACCATTTTCACACCAGGCAAATGCTGGGGCTGTACCTTAGTTAAGGCCACGGCCGCTTCCTTCCCATTTCTAGGCCTTCCTGTAACATCGTCGCCATAATACCTATCTGTGTCGGTGCGACGTAAAACAAATAGAAAAAAAGTCCACAAACGTAGCCTAAACAGTACAAAATGTGAATAAGTACTGTTTTGTATTATTAAAATCTAACTCTACGAATTATTAATGGTCACAATAAATACTCTTTCTCCGGTTGGTGGTCATCCGTGATTAATTCATTTATTGAATTAAAACAAAACAATGCCATAACTTTTCTCTCACCATCCAGAACACTTGAGACAGTAGTGCAGCAATATATTGGGATGTTACGTATCATATATTATACCAACCTGATGGGGCAATCTAACTTAAAGGATGCTAAGTTGCTTCCGGATGACCTTTGAGAGTATTAATCTTACTATCTTAGAAATTCTCCACCAGTAGGTGAAACTCTCTCATTACACCGTTTCTTATTCACTGCGCGTTGGATAATTGATGTCAAATTAACGGGAATGTATGTCTAACTCCCGACACTAGAATCAGCATCTGCATAATTGCTCCACATTTCACGTTAGGTGAAAGATTTATGGGAAGTGGAGACACAGATAGCAACTCTCATTTTAGATTGCGAGAGAGAAAGGAGGAGAACTAGAGAGAGGGACGCTGATATCTGCACCGCTATTCCAATTGAATAGTCCATACGATGTAAGGAAAGATGTGTGTGGAGAAACAACGCTCTCCGGTTTGTAGCTGGTATGCTGGAAGTGAGACCTTAATTGCTAATATTCCTTCTCTTCCCCGTATCCGTGCTAAGATGTGCTCATTGGTAAGGCTTGGGGCATCGACAGGAGTGAGAACGCTGATGGTGGTAAAAAAGCTAAATAGCACAGCCATCTTCTTACAGGTACTGAAAGCCCTTGGAAATATCCGTAAACTCGGCGGAGTTCGATTTCGTAACTTGGAGGGCAAGAAGGTAGTAGGGCTTCCCAACCAAAGGTCGGCTTGTTTACCTGTGAAGAAGTACGCATTAATAAGAAAGTAAATTGAAGGACCGTCCGCCTCTGTGGTGTAGTGGTTAGTGTGATTAGCTGCCACCCCCGGAGGCCCGGGTTCGATTTCCGGCTCTGCCACGGAATTTGAAAATTGGTACGAGGGTTGGAACGGGGTCCACTCAGCCTCAGGACGTCAAATGAGTAGAGGTGGGTCGATTCCCACCTCAGCCATCCTGGAAGTGTTTTTCCGTGGTTTCCCACTTCTCCTCCAGGCAAATGCCGGGATGGTACCTAACTTAAGGCCACGGCCGCTTCCTTCCCTCTTCCTTGTCTATCCCTTCCAGTCTTCCCATCCCCCGCAAGGTCCTGTTCAGCATAGCAGGTGAGGCCGCCTGGGCGAGGTACTGGACATCCTCCCCAGTTGTATCCGCCGACCAAGAGTCTGAAGCTCCAGGACACTGCCCTTGAGGCGGTAGAGGTGGGATTCCTTGCTGAGTCCGAGGGAAAAACCAACCCTGGAGGGTAAGCAGATTAAGAAGAAGAAATTGAAGGACCACCTATTCAGTAACATTTTAATACGATGTCAAATTACTTATAAGAAGGCTGTATTTTTCAACCTCCCAACAGCTATAAAAACACTGACATAACAAAATGATTTTATCACAAGAAGTTTAGTAGTTTCATATTCAGTTTGCCACACAATCGCCAAAAAGTTTTAGGCATTTGCCGTATCGCGACACCAGCTTTCCGATGCTCTCTGCAAAGAAGTCTGCTGCCAGTGAGGTAATGTGCGTCTGGACAGCCTCCTGAAATTCTTCATTTGTACACCACAAATGGAGGTTTATGATCAGTGAACTTTCTGCAGCAACTCCAGACATTTCAAGGTCTTCGCTATACACAATTGTGACTCAACACTAAGGATAGTGGAAACCTTGTTCACGCTGCGTTCCAACACTGTTGATTAACGATCGCAAAACTCAGCGAATGGCGTCAGTCGCAATGTTTCTCTCGCGTTACCGTAGTGAGAGGAAGAACTTTTGGAGTCTGTTGTTGCTGGTGATGAAACTTAGGTTCTGTATGACACTTCAGAATCCAAAGAACAGTCTAAGCAGCAAAAAAATTTAAACTGACTGAGGAACAGAAAACAATGGCTGCCGCTTTTTGGGACCATAAATGTATCATTTTTGGTGGACTTTATGGAGAGGAGGCTGTCGAGGCGAACATTACCTCACTGGCGGCAGACTTCTTTGCAGAGGGCATCAGAAAGCTGGTGTCGCGATAGGACAAATGCCTAAATCATTTTGGAGATTATGTGGAAAAATAAGTATGAAACTACTAACATTTTAGTGATAAAATCATTTTGTTATGTCAATGTGCTTTTATAGCTCATCGCGGGGTGAAAAAACAGCCCTCGTACAATGGGACCGGTTTCGACCCCATTATGGATCATCTTCAGCCATAAACTAAAATTAACAATATACAGTGCAAATACAATCAAATTAACTCTTTAAAATATTATGCACATATTAAAATTATTTTGCATATTAGGCAACAAAATATCTCAGTCTATAACTATAATTAGTGATCTTAAAGTCTACTAGTCGAACTTTGTTAAGTGTGAGATTGCCATTTATATTAATCTAAACTGATCAGTCCTAATAAGAAACCCCTGTACATATAAAAAAACCAAACCCCATGGCACTAGAGCCCTTGAAGGACCTTGGCCTACCAAGCGATCGCTGCTCAGCCCGAAGGCCTGCAGATTGCGAGGTGTCGTGTGGTCAGCACGACGAATCCTCTAGGCCGTTATTCTTGACTTTCTAGGCTGGGGACGCTATCTCACCGTCAGATAGCTCCTCAATTCTAATCACGTACGCTGAGTGGACCTCGAACCAGCTCTCAGGTTCAGACAAAAATCCCTGACTTGGCCGAGAATCGAACCCGAGGTCTCCGGGTAAGAGGCAGGCACGCTACCCGCCGGCCTCTGTACATACACAGTTAAAATATTAAAATGGGAGCTGAGCTGTTACACGGTTGCATTTGTGTGCTTAGTTGGTGAAAGTCTTTCGTGCTCAGTAACATGTACAGTTGTATCAAATGGGACACAGCTGTGTTTAATCAAGTATACATAAAATTAACAGACTTTACACGGTACAATTGAATTATTTGATAGAAACCGACCTTGAAAAATCAAAATAACTTGAGTCAAAATCGTAATTGACAAGCTGTTTGTCAGTAAAGTTCGTACTGAGCAAATAGGTCCTTTCACGGTGTCAAACAATGGGGACATACCCAGGAAAAAATTGAAGTGTTAATTTGATTGCATTTGCACTATATATTGCCAAATTTAGTCTTTGGCTGAAGATGATCCATAAAGGTATCGAAATCGATCCCATTGTATAAGTAATTTGACAACATATTAACTGGTTTTGAATAGGTGGACTTTCATTTTAATTTATTATTAATGTGAATGTTTGTCGAAACGGATCAGAGGGTTGGTGGTAGTGGTCTATACAAGGAACTGTTTCGGCATTCGCCTTAGTACATGAGAATGGAAAACCACGGAAAAGCATTCTCAGGACAGCCTATGGTGGGGACCAGCGCCTTTCCGTCACCCGAATGCAGAGGCCTAGAGCCATGGTAGAGCCGTGACCAACCGTTCTCTGCTCAGTTGGCCGGTCGGAGTGCAGAGCTGTTGGACCACGGACTAGCTGTGGCCACTTGTTTATATTGTACGGTGTGAAGTTTTTTTTGTTAGGCGCTTTACGTCGCACCGACACAGATAGGTCTTATGGCGACGATGGGATAGGAAAGACCTAGGAGTTGGAAGGAAGCGGCCGTGGCCTTAATTAAGGTACAGCCCCAGCATTTGCCTCGTGTGAAAATGGGAAACCACGGAACACCATCTTCAGGGCTGCCGATAGTGGGATTCGAACCTACTATCTCCCGGATGCAAGCTCACAGCTACGGTGTGAAGAAGTAGATTCGATGTCTGTCGAATAATTTAAGAATGTACCTCGATTTTTAGTGAGTCAGATAACCCTGCGAACACCAGGCTAATGTGTCCAGACATAGAGTGAACTACTCTATCCCACTCACTGCCTATGTTACGGATAGTTGAAGCTCCTTCAAGGGCCTTCATGGTCAATGCGGAAGTGGCTTCGATTTATTGCTTTATTCGGCCACTCTGTTTTTGTTGCCGAATGTTTAACTTCCACTAACACACGAAGGGATGGGATAGGAAAGGGCCAGGGTTTAGAAAATAGCGACTGTGACCTTCATTTTGCAAAATAATTTAATATTAACTAACATTCATGTTTTTCTAATTAGAATTATTTTGAATATATTTAGTTAGGGAGCCTTCGTGGCTCAGACGGCAGCGTGTCGGCCTCTCACCGCTGGATACCGTGGTTCAAACCCCGGTCACTCCATGTGAGATTTGTGCTGGACAAAGCGGAGACGGGACAGGTTTTTCGTCGGGTACTCCGGTTTTCCCTGTCATCTTTCATTCCGGCAACACTCTCCATTTTCATTTCATAGCATCTATCAGTCATTAATAAATCACTTTGGGAGTGACGACCCCATCGTACTAATAGCCTATATCTGCTTCATTCATTCCATCCTTGACCCGGTCAATGACTTGAAAACAGGTTGTAGGTTTTCATTTTCATATTTAGTTAGGAAGAATTAGTTAGCGCGCAGAAACTATGAAACCGTCAATAACTAATCTATGTCTGACTCTTGTCCCAACAGGGTTGGTTATGAAGTGATATGAATCTTCGTAGCGAGCTGTTATTACCGGAGACCGGACGCCCATACTGACTTCAACCTAATGAGAGGAGTAAATGAGTCAGTTACTAATGATTAACTAAAATAATTTGTCATAAGATTTTCAACATTACTGTTAATTTTAAAAGATTTAAAAGAAAGAAAGTAATGACTATGGCATGACTTACCAATTTTTCTTCTGCTGGGAAATACTAGTTTAGTCCTGTGTCGTTTCCCATTATATCTTATTTTATGTAGCCAAACAATTCGTAAAATTACGATTTCGACATGCGAAAATAATTGACAAATTTAGTGTAACCCACACTTAGATCGTCAAATTTGAACCCACCATCTCTCGAATGGGAGCTTGCTACTACACTACCCATAACTCGTGGCCAACTCGCTCGGACAAGCCTGCCCTTGATATTACTTTTTTAAACATTAGAATTGAGCCTCTATGGACTCCATATTGACAATCTGTCTGAGTTTCACTATGTAGTTGGTCTTGTTCGTTTGCGAGCTTTGACGTCCGACCAGTATGTATTGTGCCCATCAAGCAGCGGTTTGTTTAGTTCTTCTGGTAAAGGCCCTCTCTGTATTTTGGGTTCTTTAACTTTGAACTAGATAAAAAGTAAAATTGAGTATTCGTTTTTTTATATATATTCTAGTGAACATTACTACTGTCCAGGTTTTGACTATCGGGAATGCTAAGGTAAGTAAAACTAAATTCATGTATTTAGTGGGAAATGTTACGACCTGCGTAAATACAATTTTTCATGCTCTATCGATTATGAGAATGTATTTCCCTTGATAAGAGACCCAACTGGTGTTGACAGCAGGAATGTGCAAATAAATAGGAGGTAACAGGCAGAATTTCAATTTGGCGCAATGACATCTTCGGATACTGACCTTGAGATGAGAGTCCGACAGGGATGTGTTCCTTCCGCACTATTATTTAACCTTTATTCTGACAGCGTGTTTGAGAAAGCTTTAGTTGGAACGGAGGTTGGGGTTATGATTATTATTATTATTATTATTATTATTATTATTATTATTATTATTATTATTATTATTATTATTATTATTATTATTATTATTATTTTATTTAGAGCATTACATAAAATGTGCTCAGGCAACAGTAACAGGACAGAGAGAAGACTCAAGATTGGATTACCTCAAGGATAAGCTCCGTACCCCCTGCTGTTCAGTCTATACATCTCTGCAGTCTAACCTAGTCAGCGTTCGGTGGCAGACGTATTGTGTGGAGGTGTCAGAAGGGCCGACGTGGAATGTGAACGGTGGCCAGTAAAGTAATTCGAGAAGGAAGAGGAAGATGATTGGCGTGGATCAATATCGTGTGGCTATTGGAAGATGGCAGATGAAAGGGAAAAAGGAGATAGCTAGAAATAAAGGAAGTATAATGGAAACAAGAATGATGGACGAGATGATATTGGCGGCAGTGGTGATTATGATATTACTAGTTATAGGAGGTGTAGAGGTAAACCCCGGCCCGACTTCTAGTGGCAACATGAACTGGGAAGACGTGGAGGTCATTAGAAAAGTGGTGAAAGAAGTGGTGGAAGAAGTATGCCCGTTTGAGCAGATTAAGAATATGATGAAAGAGCAAATGAAAGAACTTGAGCATATAAGGCGGTGGATACAAGTAAAAACAGATGAGATAATGAGTAGAGTAGAAACCAACGAGAGAGAGATCATATCACTAAAGTCAAAAATAAGGGAGATGGAAGGAGAGGTGGTGAAGTTGCGAGCGGAAATTGAAGACTGTAACCGAGAACGAAGGAAGAAATGCCTATTCATATATGGAGTACCGGAAGACAAAGCAGAAGATAAAGTACTGACAACATACAAAGCTGTGGAAGTCATCCAGAAAATGATGAGAATTAATTTTAGCGAAGTCGATATTGATGATGTAGAAAGGATAGGTAAAAAACGGGGTGATAGACCGATAAAACTGAAGCTATTCTCCACCTTGGTGGCGGAAGTAGTGATAAGAAGTGCAGATAACATACGGAGCACAAAAATTTGGATTAAAGAAGACATTGGTAGAGAAGGGGTAAAGAACATAAACACTCTGAAGAAACATTTGGCCAGGGTTAAATTACAGGGGTTAAGAGCTCATATTAAGGGTCAAAAATTAGTAGTGACCAACGGTACTTGGACTAGAACGTGGACTGCGAAGAAATTACGAGAAATGGAAGATGACAGGAATGACGAAGTAGTAGTGGGAAAGAGAGTGGAGGAAAGACTAGCCAGAGACTGTAAATTGGGGGATGAAGGACATGGAGGCAAAGAAAGAAACAAGGATAATAAGATAAAGGAACCAAGCTCGCAGCATGAAGGAAGTAACTTGATAGATTTGTTAACCATAGCGAACAGGGAGGTAATGGCAGAGATGAGGAATGTGATAAGGAAGGAAACCAGGGAGACTTGGGCATTAACGAAGGAGTCCAGGACGGAGGCCAGTGGGAGAGAAGATAGAAGGATACAGGGAGAGATTGTGGTAGTAGAAACACAGGACGTAACAAGAGCAAGCAAACGAAGTGAAAACACGACTGGGAAGCAAGAAGAAGAAGAAGCAAGAGGTGCCCTAGTGAGAGGGAGAAGTCTGAGCCTAAGAGAGCTATGGGGCAAAAAGAACAGAGTAGACGAAGGAATAGTGACAAGAAGCAAAAAGTTAATGTGTAGTGAAAAGTAAATGGCTATATACACGATAATAGTGGAGTGTGTGCATGTTATTCATAACTATGTTAAGAGCGAGTAAACGACAGGTGTGATAGAAGAGACATGTTTCCAGGTGGTCAAGTGTGTAGTGAATGAGGAAGAGGGGGAGAGAAATTGGTCAGATGATAAGGAGAAAGATAATATCTGGTGACGGTTGGTTTCTGAGCTGGGGTCCTAGTTATAAGTGAGTGAGTCCGCCTCTGTGGTGTAGTGGTTAGCGTGATTAGCTGCCACCCCCGGAGGTCCGGGCTCGATTCCCGGCTCTGCCACGAAATTTGAAAAGTGGTACGAGGGCTGGAACGGGGTCCACTCAGCCTCGGGAGGTCAACTGAGTAGAGGTGGGTTCGATTCCCACCTCAGCCATCCTGGAAGTGGTTTTCCGTGGTTTCCCACTTCTCCTCCAGGCGAATGCCGGGATGGTACCTAACGGCCACGGCCGCTTCCTTCCCTCTTCCTTGCCTATCCCTTCCAATCTTCCCATCCCTACACAAGGCCCCTGTTCAGCATAGCAGGTGAGGCCGCCTGGGCGAGGTACTGGTCATACTCCCCGGTTGTATCCCCCGACCAAGAGTCTGAAGCTCCAGGACACTGCCCTTGAGGCGGTAGAGGTGGGATCCCTCGCTAAGTCCGAGGGAAAAACCGAACCTGGAGGGTAAACAGATGATGATGATGATACGTGAGTGAACATGGCTTCATTTAAGGTGGTGAGTTGCATGGGTTCTGAAGTTAACAAATATAGTGAATTAATAGAGGTTGAAGAGTGATCAACAAGAAAGAAATGTAAAGTGTAATAACTGCACATCGGCACTACAGTGGAGATAACACGTAGTTAGGTTAGCAATATAAGTAGAATATAAGAAAAGTCAGTGTCTAAGAGAGAATGTGCTGAGTGCGAACCCGGCCGGAAGTGGAACAGTCTGTGGTCTAGTGCAGACTCAGCCCGACACAGCATTGTACTCTGCTCAGTTATATGTTGCCAGTTTTAGTTTCACATGTCTATTAATGCCATACAGTATATAGATGGAATTACCCTGTTGCAATAGTTCTTTTAGTCTTCATTTTATCCCTTTTCTTGATAGCAATATTGGGTTTTTACATTTTATTATTATTATTTTCAGTACTACTAGCTTTCGTTTATCCCTGGTCTTAATAGCAATATTGAGATTTTTTGAGGTTTTGTTTATATCTGAAAAATTAACATTGACTCATGGATATTTGATTATTATTATTTCCAGCAACTTTGTTTTTCCACATTTGGTGTTAGCTATGTTTACTATACGAGTATTATTTTATGTGTATAGCATCTTAAGCTGTCTAGGTTGGGCACTATTATTTTTCTCCCTTAATGGATCAATAAGGCCTCATCGCTGTAGATCTGGAAGAAAAATAAAGGCTTTACTTACTTACTATACATCTCTGATCTTCCTGAGTCAAATGGCAGGAAATTATGTTTCTCTGATTATATTGCACTAGTTAAACAACACCAACATCGCAAGAAAGCTGAGGAAATCCTAACAAGCTGCCTGTCCACTCCAGAGGTCTATTTCAAGAAATTGAGACTTAATCCTAGTGCGAGTAAACAGAAGTGTCATGTTCCCATTTAAATAACCGACTAGCTAATACAAAATTGGGATTAAGATCAACTGAGTGCGTATCAAAGCAAGTAGATTTGCAGATGATACCGTCCTATTATAGGGGCTGCCTGGCCGAAGCGGTAAAGACGTGCTCGGTTCGCCCGGAAGGACGTGGGTTCGAATCCCCGTCAGGAAGTCATAAAATTTAAGAAATGAGATTTCCACTTCCGGAGGTGCATATGGCCCTGAGGTTCACTCAGCCTACACCAAAAATGAGTACCAGGTTAATTCATGGGACAAAGGCGACCGGGCGTAGAGCTAACCACTCTATCCCATCAAGTAACAAGGTTACGGATAGTGAAAACCTTTTCCTTCCATCCCTCCCAGGACTTTGATGGCCTGTACGGAGAAGACTTTGCTTACTTTTACCGTCCTATTATCCACCCAGAATTTATAATGGTGATCCCAAGATTCATGAAGGAGATTTGGACGACTCCATGCTAGATGGCAAGACGATATCCAGCAGTTTCCACAGCTGAAGAAGCTATCGGTCTCACCATCAACACCACTAAAACCAAAATGATAATCAGCCATAAGAAACATGACAATGAATCCTTTAAACTTAATGAGGCAGAAATAGAAAGACAGAACATGTTAAAGTATCTGAGCACAGAAGACTTCGATCCTGGTAGAGAAATGAAGACTCGCATTAAAATAGTTCCGTCTACTTTCCACAGAATAAGGTCACTCCTTGGGAATGACAACTTCTACTTGAAGCTGCGCAGTTGAATGGTAAAATCCTACTGGACGTGTGGTGTGTGCTTTTACATGGAGTGGAGACTTCGAGACTCAAGACTGATATCACTAGTCGGCTACAGGAATGAGAAATATTGGTCTGTAGAAGAATGCTTCGACTATACTGAATTGAGAAGCTTCTTCTTCTTTTTCTTATTATTATCTAGCCTACCGAGCTCGATAGCTGCAGTCGCTGAAGTGCGGCCAGTATCCAGTAATAGGGAGATAGTGGGTTCGAGCCCCACTGACGGCAGCCCTGAAAATGGTTTTCCATGGTTTCCCATTTTTACTCCAGGCAAATGCCGGGGCTGTACCTTAATTAAGGCCACGGCCGCTTCCTTCCAATTCCTAGGCCTTTCCTATCCCATCGTCGCCGTAAGACATACCTGTGTCGGTGCGACGTAAAGCAAATAGCTATTATCTAGCCTTTTAACGTCCACTCCTGAACATAGGACTCTCCCACTTGTTGCCATGCCGCTCTGTGTTGGGCAGTTTTAATCCAGTTCCTGTTTCTCCTTTTACAATTTTCTATACGTCGCGACGCAGAGAGGTCTTATGGCGACGGTGGGAAAGGAAAGGGCTAGGAGCGGGAAGGAAGCGAACGTGACCATCATTATGGTACAACGGCAGCATAGTGTGAAAATGAGAAACCACGGAAAACCATTTTCAGGGGCTGCCGACAGTTGGCTCAGAACCCAATATCTTCCGAATACATTCTGATAGCTATGTGATCCAAACAGCGCGGCCATCTCCCCGCATGGCGTGGATATCGTCTTGTCATCTTGCTTGGGGTTGTCCAAATCTCCTTCATAAATATTCAGATCTACACTATACAATAGACTTGGTCCATTTGTTGTCACTTCGCCAGCCCCTTGACAATGTCAAAAACAATTAAGTCCTGTTACGGGCTAATGCAAGATGTGAAATGTTAAGAACTGTGAAATGCCGGAAAACTCTTTGTTTCGGTCTTTAAATGAGAGAGGGGAAAGAATCGGTTTCTGTAAATCATACTTCAGAGTCACCATGGGTCACCAGTGTACGGCCTACATTATGTTACGTGAGCGCACGGGTTGGATCTCACAGGCCCATTCTGAAATACGTTCTTAATACTTATTTAAAATTGCTTAATTCTCGCCATTCTTATCTGTACCGGCTTAGTCATCTGCGCCTGACTTTTTCTGTTGTTAGTCATCCCAACGAACGTTACTGGTGGCGTGATGGTTGATCCTCCTTTGCTGTACACCAAGCAACAATCGCCTCACTTACTGCACCATCACCTCTGGAAAAACATGTACACCGAGCTCGATAGCTGCAGTCGCTCAAGTGCGGCCAATATACAGTATTCGGGTCGAATCCCACTGTCGGCAGCCATGAAGATGTTTTTCCGTGGTTTCCCATTATCACACCAGTCAAATGCTGGGACTGTAGCTTAATTAAGGCCACGGCCTCTTCCTTCCCACTCCTAGCCCTTTCCCATTCCATCGTCGTCATAAGACATATCTGTATCGGTGCGACGCAAAGCCAATTGTAAAAAAAAGTACCGTATGCGGCAGGTATTTACACAATGCATCACACTGTCATACGGTTATGTGAAAAGTACGTGCCAATTATAAGCCTTCAGTAGGGCATGAAATGAACGCTAAAAGCGATGTCATGCTGATAGAAAACGTGTATGCATTTATGAAGCGAATAGTTGCCCATCTAGCAGGCTCCCCGGTAAAATCCTCGCTGGAGTCGCCGTGGTGTCATAGGTTAAGAGGGGCGCTGCTAATACTACTGCGTTTGGCAGGTGGGTTCGAATTCCCCTTGAGTATGCTAATTTTATTAGGATTTTGTGCTTGGAGAATAATCCACAAAGCCAATATATCCGAATGCCCTCACATTATGGGTTGTTTATTTATTTATTTATTTATTTATTTATTTCTTAATCCATTTAACCTCCAGGATTGGTATTTCCCTCGGACTCAGTGAGGGATCCCACCTCTACCGCCTCAAGGGCAGTATCCTCGAGACTGAGACTTTGTTTCGGTGGATGGAAATGGGGGGAGGACCAGTACCCCGCCCAGCCGGCCTCAACTGCTATTCTGAACAGGGGCCTTATGGGGGAATGGGAAGATCGGAAGGGATAGGCAAGGAAGAGGGAAGGAAGCGGCCGTAGGCTTAAGTTAGGTACTGTCCCGAAATTTGTCTGAAGGAGAAGTCGGAAACCACGGAAATCCACTTCAATGATGGCTGAGGTGGGAATAGACCCCCCCCTCCTATTCTTTTGACCTCCCTAGACTGAGTGGACTTCGTTACAGCCCTCGTACCACTTTTCAAATGACAAGGCAGAGCGGAAATCTAACTGGGGCCTCCGGGGGTGACAGCTAATCACACTAACCACTACTCCACAGAGTTAGCTAGAACTGAATTTTTACACATTAATATTGTATTTAACACAAAACTCAAAAATTTTTGTACTGAAAATGGCTGAAATTGGGCAATCTAATCCCAAGTATCAGTTCAATCCAACGGAACATTTACATGTCATATTCTAGGACATTGCGGAGAAATACAGTTTGCTCCAAACACAAATACTTTTTGCAATGGCAGCATGAGTAGAGGATCTCTCGTTTATTCCCAATATTTTTATGCTCTTCTTCTCCTTTTTCCCCAGATTTGCTACAAGAACCAATATAAAACGCTATTAAATGAATGCAATTTGAAAATATAAGACAGAACAATATGAAAAACACCAATATTTCTTATTGATATAGCTGACTAGTGATATCAGACTTGAGTCTCCTAGTCTCTGTTCCATGTAAAAGCACACACCACACGTCCAGTAGGATATAACCATCAACTGCACAGCTTCAAGTTGAAGTTTTCATTCCAAAGGAGTGACCCCATTCTATGGAATGTAGACCGAACTATTTCAATGCGAGTCTTCATTTCTCTACCAGGATCAAGGTGGTATGTAGTGCCGGTGTTCAGATACTTTCACATGTTTTATATTTCTATTTCTGTCTCATTAAGTTTTAGGGAGACATTGCCATGTTATCATTTATTTAGTTTTAATAGTGCTAATGGTGGGACCCATAGCTCCTGCCGTGAAAATTTTGTTAAGAAGTAATTATTGGTCTTCAGTTTTGGGTGGATTATATGACTGTATCATCTGCAAAGTCCGCCTCTGTGGTGTAGTGGTTAGTGTGATTAACTGCCACCCCCGGAGGTCCGGGTTCGACTCCCGGCTCTGTCACGAAATTTGAAAAGTGGTACGAGGGCTGGAACGGGGTCCACTCAGCCTCGGGAGGTCAACTGAGTAGAGGTGAGTTCGATTGCCACCTCAGCCATCCTGGAAGTGGTTTTCCGTGGTTTCCCACTTCTCCTCCAGGCAAATGCCGGGATTGTACCTAACTTAAGGCCACGGCCGCTTCCTTCCATCTTCCTTGTCTATCCCTTCCAATATTCCCATCCCCCCGCAAGTCCCCTGTTCAGCATAGCAGGTGAGGCCGCCTGGGCGAGGTACTGGTCATCCCCCCTGTTGTATCCCCGACCCAGAGTCTGAAGCTCCAGGACACTGCCCTTGAGGCGGTAGAGTGTGATCCCTCGCTGAGTTCGAGGGCAAAACCGACCCTGGAGGGTAAACAGATTACGATAAGAAGAAGAAGACCTCCAAATCTACTTGCGTTGATATACACTCAATTTGTCCTAATCCCAATTTTGTGTTAAACAGTCGGTTATTTAAATGGAAACATGACACTTCTCTTTTACTTGCACAATTACTAAGTCTCCATTTCTTGAAATAGGCCTCTAGAGTAGACAGGCCCCTTGTTTGGATTTCCTCAGTTTTGTAGAAATCTTGGTGTTGTGTGACGAGTGCAATAATATAATCAGAATAGAAGAATTTCCTGCAATCTGACTCACGAAGATCAGAGATACTCATATAAAGATTGAGCATTAGAGGGATGGTGATCCATTCTTTAGTTTTCTCTCTTACTGTTGCCTGAGCTTATCAGATCTGTAGCGAGCAACAGACAGACCTGGTGAGGTGCGTAGGAGTGTCTCCGAAACACTAGACTTGGAATTCCGTATTCACTGCTTGGAGCACATCTATAGAGGTACATAGAACTAGTCTGCTCTGCAAGAACTTCTCACTCTTCGTGCTGTATTAACACGCACTGTCCTCCTGTGAGGAATATGTTTTGCATTACATATGTTCGAGCTGGATGACTCATCGATCGAGTATTGCAGTTTGGTCAACTTTTTGTTCGCCGACATGTCATCGTCGTGTAGTGCGGTCCGTGGGGCCCGGAACAAGCTCCAGGTAATTAGTTCCTCTCTGCTCCGGGACGACAGGACGCATCCTACATTAAAAGGATCCTCGGCTACTTATTAAGCTGCAATCCATCACAAGTTTTCACAGAAAATGGGGAAAGATTTGACGTATAAGTCCTGAAAATAGCCTTTGTGTTATTAGATATTTTAGTGCGGTGTAATTTTCGAATGTTCTAGCCATTGGTTTCTCAACAAGGTTGCCGCAGTTCGAATCCAGGCCAATGCACATGGGGGTTTTGAACTTTTTTAAATGACCAATTTGCTTTACGTTGCACCAATAGGGATAGGTCTTAATGGCGACGATGGGATAGGAAAGAGGTAGGAGCGGGCAGGAAGAGGCTGTAGCCTTAATTAAAGTACAGCCCCACAATTTGCCTGGTGTGAAAATGGGAAACCATGGAAAACCATTTTCAGGGCTGCCACTATCTCCGAAATGTAAGCTCACAGTTTGCCAACTCGCTCCGCAGCACTTTTGAAATGAGAATTTACGTACCTCTGGTTTTGATTACACGTGAAAAGGGCTTTTAAATGTCATAAATATCACATTTAATGATGAGAAAATACCTTTTCAGAAGTCAATAAAGACCTGAGTGTCATCAACAATGACGAACTAAATTGAGATGGTCACATAACAAGTATCTAAATCTCTCCATCCCTTATAAATTAAACAATTCATAAAATATGCAATTAAACTTACTTAAACACTAATTTTTCAATATTTAATAACAATGATGTAGAGCAGACAAAAAAATTCATACGACAATGAACTCTTGAATAAGATGTATATTTTCTTTAAACTCTGGGACACAGATTTCTCCGTATTATAAGGAACTCTTCAGACTGGAAGCTGAAAAACTAGAAACCTGGACACCGGGATTCTAATATATTAACTGCTGAGCCAATTTACTCCTGAAAATTTTAGCTTTCTCCCCTCCTTTCATTGCCATAATACCAGATCGACTTCTACCCCAGCGATATCCTGTAAACACTTGTCAGTACACAATCGCTCCTTTCTTGTGTCTGGTGAAAGGCTACGGAATTTTCTCCCGGCCCGTATCCGAGAGAAAGAAACTATTATCATTCGTCCTCCAACGAGGGTAACCATTCGTATCCGGTATACAATCAGAATTTCAATATCATTTACAAACATAAACATTTGGAAATGTATATTAGTTAATTCTGTTCTTGTCTTCATGTTCTGAGGTAGAGATGGAAATGTATTGTTACATACCCCCACCCCTGTGGAAGCCCCTTTCGGTTCTTCCTGGAAGGGACTAGTGAATAAGCCGACGAAGGAGCTCCCAGCCGGCCTGGAGGGCATGGCTGGCTTTTCCGTGTATTGTTCTCGTCGTCTGACTTACCTGTGAGTTTCTTGGAGATTGAACGGGGATGTTCCGCTTCTAACCATCTCGCGAATGTTGTGGTTAACATCACCCGAGCTGTAAAAAGGGAGGCCAGCCGCGGATAGTCAGTCAGAGTTAGGCTTCGTGGTGGAGTCAGTGTTGGTGCTGGACTCGGAGTCGGTGTGGACTCAGTGTGTTGAGGTTCGCGGTGCCTGGGCCGAGGGTGACGGAGGTGTTGGCTGTCACTAGTGTCCCAGCGAGGTCTGAACGAGGAGTTGTTGTGGTGTTGTCGGAGAGTCCCGTGAGTAACTGGACTGAGGATGGCGTGCGGAACGGAAGACTGTGCACTACCTGAGAGTACTGTGTGTTTGTGTATTTCTGTGGACTGAGGATCGCCGTGAGCGAGCGAGGGAAGCCGCTATCGTGAGTGTGAGGGTGTTAATGTTCGCTGTTGTGAGTATCGTCCTGCTGTTGAATACTGTTGAGCTGTTGCTGTTTGGTTGTTCACTACATGTGACTATAAATTACTGGACTGTCTCTGGAGTCGAACCAACGAACTTGTCATCGTGTGTTAAGTGGTCAGATGCAGCGGTCTACATACAGCTGCTGTATGAGGTGACTGGACTTGGGGAAGTGAAAGTAAGGATTAGCAACGGGCCGGACCGCCTGCTGCGCCACAAGGAAGAGAGACTTGTAAATATACAGTATTTATTAAGTGTGGCCATTCATGGCTGATTAGAATTGTGTGTGTATATATATATGTGTGTGTGTGTGTACATTTATTGGGTCATCCTGAAATAAATTAGTGTAATAAAACAGACGGAGATTTATTCGTAACAGTATGATATGTAGAGAGTCCTTCAGAATCTAACACATACTTAAATAGTCTCATTCAGACGGTCTCTTCGAGATTTACGAGAGCGACCACTGTAGCTATTACTCTTTGCTTCTGCTTCGGAAAGTGAAATACAGATTCTTTCCAGTTGCTCTCAACCATTCATAACATTCTGACAAGAGCTGTAGCTAACCTAATGCTGAAAATTCTAAATCACAGACCCACCCCATATTATTTTGCTGCTAGAGCAATTTGAAGATACCCATTTGAACCGGAATTTAAAGAATGATCTGTTGGCAGCGGTACTTCGACGGATCAAGTTGAGTGTACAAGTTTCCTGTTTTGTTCTTTCATTACGTGTGTTACTAAGTTTCCTACTAAATTCAGTTTTATTGACAAATTAGGACAACTTAATTCTGGGTTATTTAAAATGTTCGTTTTCTTTAATGCCTCTCTTTTTATAGTGTGTATGTAATATATTAGAAACTGCATGTACATTATGAGACATGGCGTAGCAGAGTAGCTGGCTTCCTGGTCTGTCACGCCATGGAAATAAAGACATGTATGTATGTATGTATGTCGGAAGGCCGGTTGGATCCGCAACAGCTCTGCAATCAGCTGTCATAAATGGCCTAGGCATCACTGAAGAGGCGTACTAGGGAATTGAGGAGCGACGTAGTTTCCCGTTGCTTTTCTCACTGAGCCAGAAGTTGCTATTACTTGTCAATCTGCCAAGCCCACTCAAATGCATGCACCAACTGACCCTATGAGCAACAGTTTCACACCATTCATAGCAGGGACTGGCTGCAAAAGGAATGGCATTACCAGCATCGCTCATACCTCGGTCACTTTCATGTTGTCAAAGCCAAGGATAAGACAGAGACAGACCAATGAATGTAACACAATTGCTCTAGCCTATACCAGAAGACATAGTGCACTGTAAACACTAGGTCCCGCCAGCAAAGGCACATAAAGACATGACAATAATGATATTAATAATAACGGATCTTTGAATTCTTCAGGAAGATGAAGACAGTGCTGAAATGGTTTCAAGAAGTGAAGTTGGACTTGACGAAGATGGGGGCTCCGGAAGATTACATCATGCACAGAAATCAATTTAGATAACTTGTCAAACGGTTCCTGGGTTTCAGGAGAGTGGAGAAACTTTAGTGAGGAAAGGGAGGTCTTGTACCGAAGAGCAGAAGAAGGAATTTGGAGAAAGGATGAAAAGATACTGGCAGAGAGTGGTGGTAGAGAAGGATAAAAATGCTGCAAAGATTGTGAAACATGATCCATAGACGGCCAAAACGAAAATCAAAATAATAATGGTCATCTTTGTTGACATCAAACAAGCGTAAGACTCCATTGATAGTCAAACCTTATTTAGTGTCTCAGAGGAGTTTGGAATTGACAAGAAAGCGAGAGAAATCGTCAAACTAATACTGACGGACACCATCTCGAAAGTAAAGTTCTTAGAAGAAATTTCTGCTCCATTTGAAATAACGCCAGAGGTCAGACAAGGAGACGGATTATCCCCGATCCTCACAATATCATACTGGAGAAAATAATGAAAAATTAAGGAAGCTCTGAAATTGGGAGGAATAAGTAGAATACACCTGGGAAAGAAAGAACATAACCTATAAATAAACTGTTCAGCTTTTGCAGATGACCTTAGATGATCTTAGCCAAAAACCGAGAAAACGCTCAAATGATGCTGGAGAGTCTGCATGATCCGAAAAAGTAGATCCTAAAGTCTCTTATGAAAAATAAATATATAGAATACAAGCACCAAAGCGAGAGGTAGGAATGCAGGTAAAATATGCAAGATTAAAAGGATAAGCACAAGTTCAAACACCTGGGTAAATTGATCCAACTCAACAGACTGGATAAAAAGGTAGACAAGGCAAGAGATAGAAAATTAAATCTGGCGAACAAGGTAACACAGAACCAGTTACAACTAACGGGCGATAACACTGTACGCTGCAGAGTGCCTTTAAATAAAATAGAAGAGATGCAAGAAGGAAAGGAAGATTCTGAGGCAAATTCTGGGACCGCAGAAGACTTCTGATGGCACTTGGAAGAAAAGCAGAAATGAGGAGCTCTGCAAGTACACTGAAAAGATCACGGACACAATGCGGAAACGAAGGCTGAAATTCTACGGACACCTGGTAAGAATGGATGACAAACTGCTGACCAAAAGGATCTTAAAATACATCATATGATTAATGGCCGCCTCCAAGTGGATAGAAGAGGTCAAGAAGGGCGCGTAAGTTTGGAATTATACTAGAGATGATCCACAATAGAAAAGTAGTCGATAGCCTAAAATCATTTGAAGAGAAACCACTAAAGCGGAGGTCCGAACGGATCATTTCCAAAGAGGAGAGATAAGAAGCGAAAGAATGAAGAGGCTTTGAGAAGAGAAGAGAAGAGAAGAGAAGAGAAGAGAAGAGAAGAGAAGAGAAGAGAAGAGAAGAGAAGAGAAGGCAATAAAGGCCAAGAAGCCTTAAGTTCTATGCCGTCTATAGATGGCCAAATTCGGAAAATAAAATAAAATAAAATAAAATAATAATACTAATACTAATACTAATAATAACAATAATAATAATAATAATAATAATAATAATAATAATAATAATAATAATAATAATAATAATAATAATAAATCCACTGAGAATGAGAGCGATAATTGAATTGAATTTATTAATGATTTATATATCACTGAGGCTGAAAATCTCTTTCCTGTAACGTCTACACAGGACAGAGTGTTACTAAGTTATTCACTGAACTCTAAACTTAAAAGTAGATTTAAATTAGGCGTTTGCTTATACAGAGGGATGCTAAATTGAATTATATAAAATGCATTATATATTCAGTTTTAAATGATATATATATATATTCCTATGTAGATTTCACTTTCGGTGCAGTGCATTTGATATTTTTTGATTTAATTTTTACGTTCATCTGGATCAGATTTCACATAATGATGGAGTTCGCATGCCTCTGATCAGGATACCTGCAGTTGCGTAAATATTTTTTCTACGTTTGACAACTTTGTGCTCAAACACCTCCGCTCCAGTTTCGTCATAGGCATTTGCTGAAACATGGTTGATATCAATGCTTTGCTCTTTTCCCTTAATCCCTCTTCATTAGGTGTATAGGTGACCAGAGTGCCTTAGGAGTCTGGCGAGTTGCAGAATACTTGCGATCCGGACTCTGATCTGCGAATTTAGTAGAATCTCAAATTTAAGAATTCACAATTCTCGGTAATATGATGGATGATGATTATTATGATGACTGATCTTTTAACAGATCAAACATTGAGGTCATCGGTTCCCTCTCGGCAATGTATGTTTGATAAATTTTAGATGTTATTTTATCATCATCATCATCATCGTCTACTAAAGGCAATGCCTTGTCGCTGTAGCCACGCCTGACGATTTTCTACTGGCTTCTTTATGTTGCTATATGAACCACATGCCAGTTCACCGAGGGAATTCCTGATGTATGACATCCTTGGTCGTCCCGTGGATCTCTTTCCCAGTACTTCAACTTCAATGATGGTTTGTAGTCATGTCTCAGTACGTGTCCAAGGAACTTCGCTTTCCTCTTCTTTTTAACATCGATCCTTCTTGACGTTCTTTAAAACAATGTTTTCTTTTTATCCATCCCACTTGTTTTTGTAATTCTTCTCCAAAACCAAATTTATGGAGCCACAAGTTTTGTTTTCCCCTGTTTCCCTAACGTCCAGGTTTCTCATCCGTATAGTAGCACACTCCACACGAAGGTCTTGAGAAATTATTTTTCTGGTTTCCAAACTGAGATGGTTGTTTAGCAATATATTTTTTCTTATTTCGGACGGCTTGTTTTGCTACCACTAAACTTTTCTTGATTTCCGAAAGAGACCTATTATCTGAAGTAATTACACTACCCAAATAGGGGAATTCTGTGACTTGTTCTATTGGTGTGTTATTTAATTTTATCTACCCGTATGCTTCTTTTTGTCTATCATTAATTTTGTTTTCTTTATATTTGTTTTTAGTTTAAATTTGTTTAAAGATTTGTAGAATGTTCTTAGCATCTTACTCATATCCTTTACAGAATTAGCTAAGCAATATCATCTGCAAAGCGGATACTGTGCACCTGAATGTTATTAAAATTCGCCCCTTTAGTATTCTATTTCATTTCTCTAACTGCATTTTCTACGAACAGATTAAAGAGAAATGTTGACAGAGGACAGCCTTGTCGTACTCCTCTTCTAATTTTTGTTTCTTTTATATTACCATTAATATTAACTTTCGTTCTTTTTGCAAGTTGCTTTACGTCTCACCGACACAGATAGGTCTTTTGGTGACGATGGGACAGGAAAGGACTAGGAGTGAGAAGGAAGCGGCCGTGGCCTTAATTAGGGTACATCCCCAGCATTTTCCTGGTGTAAAAATGGGAAGCCACGGAAAACCATCTTCAGGGCTGCCGACAGTGGGGTTCGAACCCACTATCTCCCGAATACTGGATACTGGCCGCACTTAAGCGCTTGCAGCTATCGAGCTCGGTATTAACTTCCGTGGTTTGGGCTTTATATAGATTGAGAATAAGGCGCCTGTCTTTCCAGTAACGTCCCCATTGCACGTAAAACATATTCAGTGAATTTCGAACAAATTGTCCCGGCTTTATCATAACTCTCCCGAACTTAAATTAGAAATTATTCGTACGAGATTTTGAAGTCAATTGCTGATACATCTCATCACTGACTTTGGTGGGGTGTATTTGTATTCTAGGACTCTGCTGTTAATATCGCGTTGGGAAGCTGACGTCGCGCTGGTCAGACGGATGTCTTGCGATTATCTGCCGCCCAAGTGTTGCTGCAATCAATCGATAAGTGATGAACATGCTACTCGGGTAGCCGCTGGCCCGGGGAGGGAGGGATATCCGCTGATTGGGTCCCTCAGATCGATCTCAGACGTTGACTGCAGTCTCTTGAGAAGTTCAGGGAATCACCACTGCATCTGTGCTTGGCCCGTTCTCCACACTTCTATTGCTCGTAGACGTATTCTAGTCAATTTAATATCATTTCATGTCATTTGCCTGAAGGTTGCTTAAGACTGACTACCAAATTGTATAAAAGGACATTCTAGATGATCTGGCACAGCTTTATCTAGCATAGTGATGCCATATGCAATTACGATATTTTCTAAATGTCTCGGTTCATTTATACTTCCCTCGTTGTTGTATATCCATCATTAACGGTTTAATTTGAATAGTTGCATCACTAGCGCCACCTGATGGAGATCAGTAGAAGCAGAAGAGACAGAGCACTCCTCAACTAACAACAGCATTCAGTTATTATTATTATTATTATTATTATTATTATTATTATTATTATTATTATTATTATTATTATTATTATTATTATTATTATTATTATTATTATTATTATTATTGTTAGATGTTGCCCACGGCTTCGCTCGCAAAGATTTCGTAAGTTGATAAAAAATAATTGTTCCTCGGTACTGCATGAAGACATTATCTGAAAATCCTTAAAGTATAAAAACTCGCCGAAAAATGCATTTCATTTATCCCAGGACCACCTTATAAACCACGTTTGTGGCATTGCCTTCTGGGGCAAAGACGACCAGGCTACTGGCAGAGCTAAATCTGGAATAAGCGACATGGAACTCTACATGTGAGAAACAGTCCTCTTTTAAGTCGAAAAAAGGGGGTTTCTTTATTTCTAAAGGAGATTCCAAATACCAATTTTCACGTCTGTAACATGTTAGGTTTTTGTGATATATTGTAGATAATCTCGCTGCTGTAAGAATACTGAGCTGACGTTGCCGTGGTTACGGCAGTTCATTTCTTTATCCGATTACTAGTGCAGGGGTAGTGTGGTGCCAATATCTCCATAACGGTTGGTTTTAGGGCCCGTAGGGATTACCGAGTTTGATTCTTTGCGTCAAGGGGATTAAAATGAGCTTTGTCTAGTCTTCGTACGACAAATTCGATTTCGCCTATATTAGCCTATAATTTTATATTTTTGTATCTCGCCCCGTTACCCCCTCCCCATAGAATTGTTTTGAAAATAAAATACAGCCCATGTTACTAATTACTGGCAATGTAGCTTTCTATAGGTGAAGTAATTTTTAAAATCGGTTCAGTAGTTTTTTACTCTATGCGTTACAAACAAATATAGAAATTTTCCTCTTTATAATATTAGGATAGATGAGCAAATACATCGAAATTGGGAAATATACCAGTGGCAATAATCACTTACAATAGCGTGATTGTAAAGATGAAACCTAATTAACCACCACCACCAACAACAACAACAACAACTACTACTACTACTACTTCAAGAGTACAACAAGCAATTCCATAGAAATAAAATATTACAAGAAATACTACTAGTTTAATATTCTAAACCCAGCATCATCATATACAATTTCTTACAATACTGAAGTATTTCCAGTGCTTAACACTATGGCTTAAAATATTATAGGTTGAGCTTACTACTAGCTTACGTAAGTTGTAATTCACCACCTTTTGTTTTATTTCGGCTATCTGCGAATTTCCAGAAGCTTCCTAGAACCGGCCAAATATCAAGCGAACAGAACTCTGCAGACAGGTGCTTTCGAACGTGTGCTGTAACATGTAAATGTAACTTCCTGTAGAATCATTTGAGATACCGTAAAAAGAAAGTGCATATTGTCATTGAAGAAACAAAACCTCGTATGTCACAATGCTCTTCCTATCAATTATTTACCTTAAGACTGGTCACGTCTCCCAGCCTCATATGGATATGCAGACCATCAGAACAAATTTTCGTTGTGTTCGTTTTCCTATACATATGTGTAATGTACCGTTCCCGTCTGAAATACAGTCTACCGGCGCCAATCGGAGAGCTGCGTGTTCGGTTCTTAAAAAAATTGATCGGGCTAAAATAAATTAAAAATCTCAGGATAAAATAATACCATGGGTATATGAACGGGAAACAGTATCATATTTCCGAAGTAAAATACAAAATAAAGGGGTAAGATGGATTTATTGACTAATAAAACATTATTGAAATTCGAGATAAACAAAAAATAATTAAAATATGGCTCAAATAAATGCCAAAAAAATTAATTTGTGCCGAGCACATAATTAACATAAATTTACAACAATTTACAAAGGACGGGCAATGTCCCGTTTCAAAATGAAAACATTTACAAAATAAACGCAACGACCTGGGGAAGAAATTCACACTTCGCTTCGACTTACGCAGTTAAATTCATTTTAACGCATCCTGACGGATATCATTTAAATTATAATTACAGGACATACCGCGACAGAATAAAATTATGCTAAATCCGATCCATAATAAAACTATATATATACATCACTTATCATCAAATCAATATTTCAGGGACCTTAGCTTACATCTACACTGAATTTACTTAACAGACCGTTCTGTTATAAATTGGATGGCTTAGAAGCCTGCTTCCCAATAGAATGAGTTTCGGACTCATATTTAAGAACAAATCTTTTCAACGCTGGCCATGACATAAACAACAACAATAAAAGTAACACAAATTAATACAAAAAAAAAACACTCTCGGAGAAACCTGTAATGACATGCAATAAAAAATAATAATATCATCTAATGCTCCAGCTATGAAACATCTTACTTCGCCAGAAAAGACTCTAACTAATTGGTTTGGTAAATCTTGCCTGAGAAATTCTAATATGTTTGAAAACATAAATTACGCTGCCATTCACTTCTCTGTTCATTTAATTAATACAAGGCCTCGAACTCCAATTAAAGCACAATACACATTCCTATGGCCTTAACTACATATTCCAATATAACACGGCTTGCAGATATGATACTCAACACATCTGGCCTAACACTTTGGGGTCCGTGAGTTCGATTCTCACAATCATAATGAACACTTGAGGCAAATCAAACCTCTCTCTTTCCATGCAGCTGACACCATTATATCTTTCCGATATTCACACGTAGTAATCTCAGTTACAGGCTAATCTTGCCTTTTTCTCGTAAAAACATAACTCAATACCAATTAGCTAGTTCTCTCTGCGGATCTAGAAGATATTAGTTCGACGGTGCACTTATACGTTGGTCATCACTGCCATGTATTCCTATAAACGTGCTACATGCAGGAAAAAAAATACCTTGCTAAATTTTATTCCCAGACCAAACTTTAGGCTGTGTAGCCTTCATACTAAAAGAGTCTACATCTTGTACCAAAATGGAATACACAGTTACCTTTAGACATATATATCCTCATCTACACCTATTCATTTCCCTCTTTCCCATCTTATAAAAAGGTAATAAAGTAAAATATAAAAATCAGGGTTCCAAACATGCATTTCCCTGAAACATGACACTAATCTATAAAAATACAACATAGCTCAGTCACAACAAGACTGACATTTACATTTACATTACACCGGGATCGAATTAGCCTAATTCCTTCTATCTAAGCATGCCTATAATTAAAAATGAACTTAACTGGTAGCGTCTCAGTTTCTTCATGATTCCAGGCCACAGCGTCCAGCAAATTACGCCATTATTGCACCAAACTGCATGGCGTTATCAAATACTCTGCAAGTCTTTTCTTCTCTCTTCATTATGTAGAAATAGTGCTTCGCACACACCATTTAATTGTACCGATACGATAACGACGGTTCGTACAAGTTCTTCGCGAAACCGAACGCGTACCGGACACGGTATTTGCACAAATCGTATGCAGGGTACGGAAATATCGACAGTAACTATCGTTTTATTGATATAATCCCGTGTCACCACCGCACTTTGACATACGTGATACCTGATATTATTTATATAGCGAAGGTAATTGCTCTGTTAATATACTATGCACACTCGTAACTGCAATCTAACACTTGCATTCATGTAATGCATATTTTCAGAAAGGAAAACGTTTCAGCTTCACAAATTTACTACTCATATGTTCAAACTAGTCACTTAAAAATAAGTTACTCTCCTATACCACTGGCTTAATATCAAAAACACCGACCCGCGCGGTTCACACTTCAAAAGCAGAGTGACTTTCCATGTCCAGAGGCTACTATATACACCAAGCTCCAGGTATTAGTCATGTCTTAGGGGATTCCACTGACGCGATGACGTTACTGCTCACCCACTACTCTGCAAAGCGCTGATTCAATAAAAATATGTTAATTATTTTATTAATTCAAATTAAGTATTGCAACTGTCTACAGGTAGTTCTATTAATGTTTAACTGGCTTCTCTTTCATATTAAAACCGTGGAGTCGAGCTTTATAACAAATTGCCTGATAAAATAAAGAGTAGTGCAGCACTGTAAATTTAGAAGTTGGTAAGACTGACTTAATTTGTTTTGTAAATCCCTTCATTCTGGCATATCGCTTCCAGGGCTGTGATTGGTCCTTTTATAATCGGCCGCTCTCAAACACTCTCGTGCATCCCCGAGTGACTCATTCGGAGTACGCGACATATTCACTGTTGCTATGCTTAGATAAGAAGCTATTACTGATGTCACCCGATGACGGAATACTGCATTACGCAACTTCTAGGTCGCATCATGACTCCCTTCGAATATGAACTGCAAAATATTACAACATATTATATAATTGATATTTGGGCATATATGATATGGCACAGTAAGACAAATTGAACCTTGCCGTACTGTCGGAACGAATGTTTGCAAGACGTATTTGCACACTTCTACAGCATAAGGTTCGTGGAACATAGGAAAAAGAACACAACTGACACTGTTATGTTGGACAGAAATTTCATACGCAACTTAAGTATTTTCAGTGGCTGGTAAGCTTGGCCAGTCTTAAGGGGGATGTAATCGGAAATGCATATTTTCTTTAAGAAATCATTACAGCTACAGTGTTATTAACATAGAGGTATGAACGTTTTGTGTGTGTAGAGGTAAATAACTGTAATGAATGAAAAATGTACAGTTATAGACTTCCAGGCAGGCAGATCAATGTTGAAAACATCCTTGAGATATGAGCTATGGATTTTAGGTAAATGAAATATAATAAAGTTTGAGAATATATTATTTATTTATTCCTAAAAGTTACAATACTTTTCTTAATCATAGTTATCCGATTAGATTAGCAGTTTGCCTTTTTCTACCACTACGAACGCTAATATGAATGAATGCAGAGTTTCATCTAATCCCTTATAACTGCATTTTTCGAAAATAAAAAACGCCTGAGGGTACTGAACTAAGGAATACATTACAGAAAGAATTATATAAATACGTTAATTTGGCTCGGATTTGAATAAAATCGGAAAGAAGGAAAGAAACAAGGAAATGATTGTGGGTTTTTTCCTGAACTGCATTTAGGCCGGAAGTGATTTTCGAAATTTGTTTTTTATTTGATAGAGCTATCCAAGACTCACATTTTGAAATTTGTTTTTTATTTGATAGAGCTATCCAAGACTCACATTTTGAAATTTGTTTTTTATTTGATAGAGCTATCCAAGACTCACATTTTGAAAATTGTTTTTTATTTGATAAAGCTATCCATGACTCATATTTTGAAAATTGTTTTTTATTTGATAGAGCTATCCAAGACTCACATTTTGAAATTTGTTTTTTATTTGATAGAGCTATCCAAGACTCACATTTTGAAAATTGTTTTTTATTTGATAGAGCTATCCAAGACTCACATTTTGAAATTTGTTTTTTATTTGATAGAGCTATCCATGACTCACATTTTGAAAATTGTTTTTTATTTGATAGAGCTATCCAAGACTCACATTTTGAAATTTGTTTTTTATTTGATAGAGCTATCCATGACTCACATTTTGAAATTTGTTTTTTATTTGATAGAGCTATCCAAGACTCACATTTTGAAATTTGTTTTTTATTTGATAGAGCTATCCAAGACTCACATTTTGAAATTTGTTTTTTATTTGATAGAGCTATCCAAGACTCACATTTTGAAATTTGTTTTTTATTTGATAGAGCTATCCATGACTCACATTTTGAAATTTGTTTTTTATTTGATACAGCTATCCAAGACTCACATTTTGAAATTTGTTTTTTATTTGATAGAGCTATCCATGACGCACATTTTGAAATTTGTTTTTTATTTGATAGAGCTATCCAAGACTCACGTTTTGAAATTTGTTTTTATTTGATAGAGCTATCCAAGACTCACATTTTGAAAGCCCTTCAACTTTAGGCACAATTCAGGAAATGTTTACGTTTTTCGTAGTATTGAGACCCGTAATTTGTCAGCTAAGAAATGTTTTCAGCATTAAAAATTATAATGAGAGACCTGGATGAACATAAATATTATACAATATTTAAAAGTTAAGCCCTTTTTTCGTGTAAGCTATAACAGGAATTCTAATGAGGCAACTCATTTTGAATTTTTACTGTATGAAGCTATCACTACAACATGAATACTGAACAATAATAAATTACATATGCATATTTGTTCTTTAATTACAAATTTTTGAACTTATCATTGAAAAAAATAAGACATTTTCTCATCACATAATACCCTATAAATGAACATTACAATTGAATGGATGAAAACCATAACGGTATAAGTGACATTTTTTAAAAAATGAGTTAAGTGCAGGATACAACTCCAGGAGGATGTATCCTTTCACCAGCAAAGAGATACAAGTGATAGCGGCAATATTCTGCACTCTAGTGATGGGTGGTATAACTACAAATAGCATGCTTTATATGAGTGGCGACGATGTTTAAATGCCTTTTTCTCTGAATGACCAAAATGCTACTTATACCGTTATGGTTTTCATCCATTCAATTATAGTTAGATATGTTCCACAATGTGAAAGGAAGAACTCCTGAAACGATCATAGCTCTGTGAATTACAGCTTTTGAGAAAAGTTTTCTCATTCTGCAAAAAATCATAAACTCCATAAATGAATGGAACAAGATAAGAATCTCGGACAGCCTAGACCTTTCAGAATCAATAATTCAAACAAATGGTGTACTCCAAGGGGACCCACTAAGCCCTCTGCTGTTCATCCTGGCAGCGAAGGACATTATGGTAATTGCACAAAATGAAGATGTAGCAGCATACGCTTATGCGGATGATATTGTGATTGGCTCAAAAAGCTTAAAGAAACTGCAGAACACTATAGACGAAGTGAGAAAATGGTGCATTGAACACAACACCGAGAAGACGGAAATGATGGTGTTCAGATCGATCGTGAGGGCAAATACCAAAATCGACAAGAATCACCTTAGAAGGGAAAATAATATCCATCACCAAAGAATACAAATATCTAGGGATAACACTCCAGCCGTCTGCAAAATGCTTCACTACACGCATAATAGAGAAAGCGTCACAAGCAATTAGAGCGATAAACGTCCGACTCGTTGGCTGAACGGTCAGCGTACTGGCATTCGGTTCAGAGGGTCCCGGGTTCGATTCCCAGCCGGGTCGGGGATTTTAACCTTAATTGGTTAATTTCAATGGCCCGGGGGCTGGGTGTATGTATTGTCTTCATCATCATTTCATCCTCATCACGACGCGCAGGTCGCCTACGGAGTCAAATAGAAAGACCTGCACCTGGCGAGCCGAACCCGTCCTGGGATATCCCGGCACTAAAAGCCATATGACATTTCATTTTCAGAGCGATAAACCAAATAAGCTTCATCAGAACACTAAATCTTGACACAGCAATGGCGCTCTTCAAATCGAAAATCGTTCCAATATTACGTATGGGATTGAAATTATATGGGCACACCTGGATGAAAAGAACTTAGCAACATTGGAAAGAGTTAAAGCAACATACATCAAAAGAGCAATCGGAGTGGCAAAAACAACAAGATCCAGATTAGTCTACCTTCTCGCGCGGGAAACTTTCCTCATCGAGGATTTAAGGACAACACAACAGCATCAGAGAACCTACTAAGAACACTAATAAAAAAAGAGAAGAAGTACCCACGGAATTCTATGGAACTGGGGCCATGATTGACCGTACATGGACAGCAGCAAATTTTGAGACGAGGCACGTGTTTACAAGACTTGCAGTACATGGATTCCACCATGTCATCTGCGAAAACCCAACATACCACGAACCGTCAAACTCATGCAAGTGTACATTATGTGAACAGTTATGTGGACGATATCACTTAGAACTCTGCAACAAGAGGACTAGATCAATCAGAGACTATGCGACCAATGGTGCAAGTGTTAAATTGTTAGAACACCTTTCACTAATGTATGGCTATTTTGCTGCATAAATGTTTTATAAAAAATGTATGTTAGAGGAAAATGCATTTAAAAATTTATTAACACATTCAAATATGAACAATTCTTAGCCTTTTATCAAAACTAATATATGCCTCATACCAGGTGTATGCATACATTTTCTCCGGTTTTTGTGGTAAAGAAAATACGTAATTTTCAAGGGAAGTTCATTTTTTGTTCATACAAAATATTGTCCATCGGCTTCTACACACTTCGCCCATCTTTCAGGTAAGTTATGAATAGCATGCGAGAAAAACTACTTGCCTTTTGCGGCAAACCATTCGTCGAGCTATTTTCCAACTTCCTCGAAATTGCTGAAGTGCTGCTCTGCGAGCGCGTGCCCCAATGATGCAAAGAGGTGATAGATGGCGCCAGGTCGGGACAGTACGGCGGGTGCGGAAGGATGTCCCATCCGAGCGATTTCAAGGTATCTTGCGCTGGTTTTACTGAGTGAGACGGTGCATTTTCGTGTAACAAATTCGTTTTGTCATGTCTTTTGGCCTATTCTGGTCGTCATTTGATCAATGCGTGATTTAACTCAATAATTTGATGGTGACAGCGGTTTCGCCGGGCCTCAAGAGTTCATAATACACAATACCGCTCTGGCCCTACCAGACACAAAGCATGTTTTAAATTATCGAAACCATGTATCACATGTTGTAATCGATGGAGTGTATTCACCATATGTTTCTACCGGCAAACGATGACTTTGCCTTTTCCTTTTGATACATAAGAAAAGCAATGCGTAGCGCAAATGTTCTTTTTCATGCACAAAATTCGACATGAACACTGAACGATACAACACAAACGCTAGTGTTTGGCGGACGGAACTTGGGTGTGTTGGTAGGCTAATGTCAGACGAATAAACTGACGTACAGTATAATTATGTCAAATTCATACGCTGCGTACTGTTCGCTGGCGCCATCTCTTGGTGAAACCGGAAAAGAGTTATGCACATACCTGGTGTATCTATAAAATTTATACACCATGTAAATTACTCTATGTAGAGTACAAAACGCCTGTTTTCAAAAAATCAATCTTTGACACGAAATTCATTACAATATCCCTTTAGAATAATAATGTATAGGAAGAGCATTTTGTAGTACGAGGTTTCATTTCTTCATCGACGGTGTATCATTTTAAGTAGATATGGGTGTGGAGACTAATGCTACGGATTAAATGAATTGAAAAGAGGAAAAAAAGCGTTTTGCTAGAAATTCAAGGGAAGAGAGAAATGATGCTAACGATACACATCTTGCGACATAATGCCGTTTTTAGCAGTTTGCTGTAAGAGAAAATAACGAGAAAGGCACAGCTGTTGGGTTTCCTTTTATGACTGGACTAACCACTTGCGCAGTATTATAGTATTTAGTGTTTAAAACATGAACATGTTTAGTAAATACCTAGAAATTAATTGGTCGCCATTTGAGACGGTTAATTATAGAAATAGGGCTATTCCAACAGGTGGATGTTTGAACTGAATATCTTAGATTTATCCACACCAATTTTCAGTTTGATTGGTCGTCTGGTTTAGACGTAATTGTGTGGTAAAGTGTTAAAGTAATTTTAAGTCAAATACCAAGGGAGTAAAAGTAAATGTACACCATATCCAATGCATTCGAATTGCATGACATGGCGATTATAGCAGACTCCAAGATAGAGTTGTCCAAGATGCTGAATGTAATGTCACAGAATTGTCAGATTCACGCTTAAGCATTAATGTTAAGAAGACCAAGGTATTAGTTGTGAATAAGTTCCCTGAACGAATTCACACCAACATCAAGCTTACTGATAAGATAGTGGAACAAGTCACCAGTTGTCTAGAAAGTCTGATCACCAATGAGAACAGGTGTAGCAAAGAGCTCATAAGGCAAGTAGCACTTGCCAAATGTGTTTAGTAATAACGGAAATCCTTTAATCAGTATAAATGTAGATTTTGGAGTTAGGAAGTAATTTGTGTTTTCTTTAGTATGGAGTGTGCTATTGTATGGCGTTGTATCCTGGACAATTAGAGATCAATATTGGAAACGACTGGAAGTGTTTGAGATGTGGGTCTGGAGACGAATGCTATGGATTGAATGATTTGAAAGGAGAACAAACAAAAGCGTTCTCCAAGAAATTCAAGGAAAGAGAGAAATGATACTAACCACAGAGAGAAAAAGGACTACATTTACCGGTCGCATATGGTGACATAATACATTTCTTAAACATCTGCTGGAAGGGAAAATCACGGCGAAGAAAGTCCGAGGACGACCGAGGAAATAAATCCTTCAAGATTTGCCACAGCATCTTCATTGTGGTTCTTATTATGAAATTAAACGGGGATCTGTGGACAGAGAACATTAGTTGCCTAGACATGGCACTGCCTTTAGACATTGATGATGATGATGCTTTATTTTATAGATCATTTTACAAATATACTTCCATGTCAATATTTTGTTTCAACCGTGTGATCCTCTGAGGACGTGTCTGCAAAATTTGATGACATTTCGCCTAGCGTTGTAGACGTCATATTCTTTCGAAAGGTAGACAGACATACGTCACTTCATCGCAGGACAAAACACAACACAACACAACACAACACAACACAACACAACACAACACAACACAACACAACACAACACAACACAACACAACACAACACAACACAACACAACACAACACAACACAACACAACACAACACAACACAACACAACACAACACAACACAACACAACACAACACAACACAACACAACACAACACAACACAACACAACACAACACAACACAACACAACACAACACAACACAACACAACACAACACAACACAACACAACACAACACAAGACGACACGACGCAACGCAACGCAACACAACACAACACTGCAAAAACTCAACTCTCTCATTAATAATTCCAATGTTTTCTTATTATTATTCTTCATAGCCAATGGGTCACTTAGGACCACGCGGAATCAACATTTGTTGGCTTTCCATTTTACCCGAGTAGTGAACTGATGTGTTTTCGTAGCAAGGATCATACATGTTGGTTAGTCTTTCATCATCCACAAAACCCCGTTTTTTGGCGGGCTGAGTGGCTCAGACGGTTGAGGCGCTGGCCTTCTGACCCCAACTTGACAGGTTCGATCCTGGCTCAGTCCGGTGGTATAAGAAGGTGCTCAAATACGACAGCCTCGTGTCGGTAGATTTACTAGCACGTAAAAGAACTCTTGCGTTACTAAATTCCGGCATCCCGGCGTCTCCGAAAACCGTAAAAGTAGTTAATGGGACGTAAAACAAATAAAATTATTATTATTAGAACCCCATTTGAGTGTGATTTTTCTGATTTCATCTCGGTGCAATAGATCTGATCATCCTAATTCCTTCTGTCTGTTTATATCATTTTGATCTAATGGTTTTGTTCTTTAAGAATGTGCAAGTTCTTTTATTGTAAGGCGCATGGCAACAACTTACCTACAAAATATGTATGTTTCAACTCTTTCAATGTTTCAATTTTTCTAACGTTACTCTTTTCGAAATTAATATTGAGTGAAATTATTTTAAGCAGGTATACTGAATATCACAGTCTCGTAAGTTTCGCGGCATGCCTCGAGGCACAGCAGTGCCCGCTGTGATCATTAATTGAGACTGAGATAAAAATACATGGATAGATCAGAAATCAGAGAACTTACAGCTCACCATTGTAACTGATCGATTTATATGGATCAAAGTAACATCCATTGTATCATAAGGTTAGTCCATTCAACTCTGGTGTACCAATATCTGCTATGAGATGCGCGCCATCATCAAAAGAAGAAAGAAATGTGGACGATTGTATCAGAAAAATGGTCGTAATGTTGCATTCACCATGAAGAAACTTTGGAATTTATTATGGCCATTCAGGATGTTCTGAAGGAAAAGCTACCGGACATACATTCTTGGAAATCACGTACGAGTTTAGTAAATATAAGCAGTGTAGACTGTTGATAGGCAGTAAGATATGATACTATAAAATATCAAGGATCGTTGAGTTTTGCAAATGGAAACAAGTTTCAATCCGTGAATATCATCGATATAGATAGACAGATAAATGTTTTATTTTACCTAGCAGTGTTAGGAACTCTTGCCCCAGTCTTACACATAATCAGTACTCTAGAACTGTGAAATCTGAACCTAATTTCTACCCTAATATACTAAACTAATTAGCTTATACACAACATATCTAATATGAAAATAATAGGGCATACTGATTCCTAAATGCAGTTATGTTCTAAAGCTAAGCCTTGTCGCCGCAGCCATACATGTCTATTTCGAGCCAGTATTTTCAACTCAGTGCAGGTCTTACAGTTCATCCTCAGAAGCAGCTTCGTGAAATAAGACACTCAGGGTCGTCCCCTTCCTCTTTTCCCGCCAATTCTTCCTTCATTAATGTTACAAAGGAGCAACTCATGACCAATACATTTTATTTTTCGTTTTTCAATTTCAGTCACCAGACTCCGTTTTTCTCCGACCTCTGTAAGGACTTTGGTAATGCTCTTCATTTCAGTCCAGCTTACCTCTGCATTATTCTTCAGATCCATATTTCAATTGCCTCTAGTGTTTTCTTGCATTCCTAAAGTCCAGCTTTCGCAAGCATACAAAGGTTTTGCAAAGGCCTTCCGAGTTTCAATATTGGTATGTTTGTTGACTAGCAGAGGCCTTTTATCTTGGAATGCCCTCTTTGCCATTGCTATCCTCTTCGTGACTTCTGATATGCTCTGATTATCACTCGTGATACGGTTCCTAGGTAAAAAGAAAATGTTTCACTTGTTCAATTTTATCAGGGCCAATTTTGATGTGTGTTATAGGTGTTTTCTTGGATTTACATATTGTCATGATTTTTGTTTTCCTTGCATTCATTTTGAGTTTTCATTTACCTAAAATGTTTGCTAGTATGTTGAGCATTCTCTGCATACTTTTGCCTGTTCTGGATAGAATGGCAATATCATCAGCAAATCTATATATCTATTGTACCAGGAAAAGTTTTTGGGTAAAGGGCATGAGTAGGACCTCAGGGAGTGGAACTTGGTTTTGGAGCCGATACAGAGTAGGATAGACTCGCAGAGCGAATAATAGATGGTTAAATTTTTTAAAAAAAACAATTTATTAATTCTTAACCCTGCAATATGATTATTGGACTCAAATCTGGCATTAAAAGTTTGAACGTAATCTTCCTGAATAAATATCACTGATTCCAAAGTCTTTCATATGTGAGAATATGAGGTATTGAATTTCCACCTAAAGTCTTTCTAAACCTAAGCTCACACTTGTAATTGTAAGTTGATATGAGAAATTAAATTTCTGTTAGAAGTTTTCAGTTTTCAGTTTGTAAACCTTGATATATATAGCACACTTGAAAAGCCTAAAGTCTTTCTGTGAGATATAAAAATGAAATTTGAAATTAATCACTTCTGAGAAATTATGAGAACTCTGAAATATTTGTTCACACGCGGCACTGAAGTTTCCACTGTTCAAAATTAATGAAAAAATTTTAGTCAGTTTGTTACTACTCACTTACGGAAAGAAATGTTGCTACAAAATGTCGAAGGATGGACATCTGGAATGTTCCGTGGAGAATCAGGATCGGCGATGTTCCCTTAACACACCATGTTGACGTTCCCGATGATGTGATGACGGCTGGAACTGGATCATGTAGAATTGCAGCTTGTTAGGGTGATTTTTCGTACACGAAAAATTCACTTAGTGCGAGTAGTTATCACTGACACTGTCATTTACTGTTGAACACTATTTAAGGCGTAATTGAATTTCAAGACGTTCAATAAAGAATCACAGTCCTTCCTGTATGAAATACTATTTAAAATCGTTACTGAAACGTTCATAATTACACAGTTCACACTTGAAAAGGCAAGTCGATAATCACAGTCTTTGAACACAGTCATTAAGTCACTAAGGATTATTTTCTGCTTATCTTGTTATTATAACGTCATATTACCTCAGAAAAGGTTCTTAGTTTTCACTCAAATTACTACTGTAAGTCTTATACTGATGTGGCGTGAATAAAGAAATACAGTTCAATACTCGAAACGAAATGAGTTCTGGTGATTCTACACATTAGTTTCTGGGTTCAATGTCATTCGAAGTAACCTAAGTCTACACGTAATGACATATTCTGTGAACGTTAGATAGTTAATATTTGCACTTCAATAAGTTCACTCGTATTATATTCTTAAATGTCTTTAGGATTAGACTGTAGTCGCGACGCGATGTACTAAACACAGTGCGACGTCTTTTATAATTCTGTCGGCGATATAACTTCGCGTTCCGGAAATGCGACGGCAAGTACTTTCACCGTGACTGCGCGAACATACTGTACGCGGGTCGGTCTCTCCTCTGTCTCACTCACACACAGCTGTATACTCGTCCTTGTACTGGCCTGCTTGCTAGCTGGCCTTGACATATATAGATACCAGCGCTGGGAGGGGTAGCATCTCTTGGCCATGTGACCGTGAGTGCGTAATATCTTTAGACTTTAAATTATTATAACTCAACAACCATGGGATGAATTAATTCGAAATTCACAGGGATTAACTTTTATGACGTCCGCTACGATTCAGCGTTTGTCCCGTTGAAATTGGTTAAGGCGTTGAAAAGCTGACAAAAGAAAATTCTTTTCGAGAAATATCTCTAGGGGAGGTGAGCTTCGAGCGACAGGTGACGTCACTTGACTCCGCCTAGTGGACTCGTGGGGTCTGGCACATACTGGAACATTCTTTACATAGATGTTCGTACGTCGGTCGGATCTTTTATGCTGGAATAACGTTTCTTTCGATTAATATGGACCAGGACCTAGGCTTTCCTGGTACACTATATATATATAAAATAGAAGTTTTGTCTGTACATTGCTCAGAATTTGAAAATAATGGTATTTCTGTATCGGTCATGTCCATAGTAACAAGAAAATGCACTTATTACTTTTCCGTAATTTCTGTCTGTCTGTCTGTCTGTCTGTCTATCTGTCTGTCTGTATGTCTGTATGTACACGCATCACGAGAAAACGGTTGAAGAGAATTTAATGAAAATCGGTATGTGAAGTCGGGGGATGAGTCTCTACAATCTAGGCTATAAATCATTTTGCTCACGCTGAGTGAAATGGTAGTTTAGGGGAAGGCCTAAAATTGAATTCTCAACTATTTATGTTATTAGTGGTCGTATGTTGAAGAAAATGGGTATGCAAAGTTGGGGAATAAATTTCTACAATCTAGGCTATCAATAATTGTATTCACGCTGAGAAAAATGGTAGTTTATGGGAAGGCCTAAAATTTAATTCTCAAATATTGTTGTTATTAGTAGTCCTATCTTGATGAAAATCGGTATGCAAAGTCAGGAAATAAGTCGCTATAGTCTAGACTGTAAATTATTTTATTCACGCTGAGTGAAATGGTAGTTCAGGGGAAGGCCTAAAATGTAATTCCCAAATATTTCTTATTAGAGGTGTAATCGATGAATGCTACATAACTAAGGTTATATAGTATTAAATTTCCTATTATTCATGTCTTATACATTGTTACGGTACTGGCTATGATCGCAAAGATATTCATGAATTTGGATTTTTGTTACTAAGTCCATATCAGCGCCGAGTAACGAGAAAATGAGTAAACAGTATTTAATGAAAATCGGTATGTGAAGTCGGAGAATAAGAAACTACAGTTTATGGTATAAAATATTTTACAAATCGCAGAGTCGAAAGAAAACTAAATGTGAAGGCCTACAATGTAGAAAGCTCATAACATTGATCAACAATAACATTACATTGACCATTGTTTGTCGTAATGAGCTTTGTGTCTTCTGTTGCCCCTCATCTCCGGTAGATAGGATTACTGCTGCGTGCAGAGTATTTATTTGATTTACGTTGCACCGACATAGATAGGTTTTATGGTGACGATGGGATAGGAAAGGTCTAGGAGTGCCTTAGGCCTTAATTAAGGTACAGGCCCAGCATTTGACTGGTGTGAAAGTGGGAAACCACGAAATACTGCCGACAATGGGGTTCGAATCCACTATCTCTCGGATGCAAGCTCACAGCTGCGCACCGCTAACCACACGGTCAACTCGCCCAGTCTTACAGAGTGTAACAGCCTGTCTGAATATTGAGGGGAAGTAGCTGGGGAGTTAGATAACATTCTTCTTTAGCATGCCATTCCTCTGGTTTATAAATTTTCTGATACTACTGGTACGTAACACACTGGATCATTATAGCATTCGGGCTATTCAATCCCTACTCTGAGGCACTGATTGGAATGAACAGTGTGCATATTTAGCGGAATAATGACAGATGAGTGTTCATGGCAATCTGCGGCCTGGTCATCCCAGCTCTGGAACTTTGGACTATTAGATTGGCACCGCAATCTAACCGCAGCACTGTTCGTTAAAAGTGATAAAACGTGCGGCTTTCCATTTGATCGAGTATTTTATATAATTGCATTGCTTTTAATCGTTATTTTCATACTTACGTTTTTGTAATGACCTATGTTGATTTCAGGTTAGGAAAATCACAAAGTCAGTCTTTCTGAGAATCCCGTAGCGAAGCACGGGTACATCAGCTAGTCTTATAGAATATACTTATTTACCATTATTTTTGACCCAAGTTGTTTTCTCTTTCATTACTGTGATGGTTTTCTTCAATGAGCATATTTAAGATATAAGGAGAAATTGAACATCCTTGCCTAACTTCTCTTCTCATTTTGGAATTTTTCTTTGTCCCATTGATTTCAAAATCAATGTTCTGAATTCTGTATAAATTTAGTATTAGGCACCTATCCTTCCAATCAATTCTTGATTTATTTTTCGTGGCAAGGCAAAGTTGTTCCCAGTCGACTCGGTCAAAAGCTTTCTCTGAGTCGATGAAGGTCACGTATACTTTCCTCTTCTTCTCAAGTCTTCTCTCCAGAATCAAACGTAGTGGCGGAATTGATTCCCTAGTGCCCCTCCTTGATCGAAATCCAAACTGGCCATTATCGATATCGTGTTCTAACTTTCCTCTAATTCTAATCTTGATGATGATGCGCAGTATTTATGAAGCATGAGCCAGGAGAGTGATAGTTCGATAATTTGAACAGTCCGTGGCATCCCTCTCTTTTGGTACTGCAACAGTTCTGGTTTTACTAAAGTCAGGAGGAACTATGCCACTCTCATGGCAATCTGATACCATCTGAAAAAGGGCAACGTTCCATATCCTCACCCACGTGTTTCAAAATTTCTGCCGGAATGTTATCGGGACCGGCTGCTTTATTTTCCTGGAGACTGTGTAGTGCTACATTAAACTCGGAACCCATTCTGCATTCGTCTATCTTGTCTTCTTCTTCAATGTAGCTGATCTTATTCCTTTCATCGTTTCCTTCGTACAGGTCTTCAATGTATTCTTTCCAACGTTCACAGATTTCTTCGGATTAAACAGGAGGTTTACCATTTTATATTTGACTATAGAGCTTCTGGTTTTTTGTTTGTGTTGTAGGGTTCTGATACTGAAATATTCATTTTCCACCTGTCCTCTGATCTTGTCCTCGCTTGTCTCCTTCATCCAATTCTCTTTTGCTTCGCGACACTTTGTTGTGATCTGATTCCTAATTTCTTTGTAACGCTCTTGATTCCGTTCCCTCCTATGCTTATTCTTTTCAAGAATGAGGTCTATGACTTCATGAGTCATTCATAGCTTCCTCGGATGTAACTGTCTCCTTCCCAGCACTTCTTCAGCAGCCTCAGTTATAACAATCCTTCTTGCCTCCCATTTTGCAGCCATGAAAAGCGTCTGCTAAGTGATTAGTTTTCATGTTGTATGTCTTATGTATGGCAGTGTTCTTTAAGCTTTGTGTGTTGGATTTATACTGGATCTATTTCATTTTCTTCTTTAGCTTAATGTCAGATTTGGCTAGAACAAGATTGTGGTCGTTGTTCACATCAGCTCCTGGATAGCCGTGACTGGATTTAGTGATGTTTCGATATCGCTGTCTGACTAATATATAATCAGTCTGATAACGTACATTATCTCCTGGTGCTTTCCACGTGTATCTTCTTCGAACAGGTACTTCAAAGAATGTGTTTGTTATAACCATGTCATGTTGTTCACAGAATTCTAAAAGTCTCTGTCCTCTTTCGTTCATGTTCCCTAGTTCGAATTTACCAGCATATTTCAAGGTGTTATGTGAACCAGTAGAGGCGTTGAAATCGCCCGTTATGATTTATTTCTTACGAGCTCTAACGAGCTTTCAGTTTGCTCGTAGACTAGGTCTACATCTTTGTCGGAACTGTTTGATGTCGGCTAGTACATCTGAATGTTCAATAGGTCGACTGGACTGATTTTCACTTTGATCATCATCAATCTGTCACTTACATATGTGTTGATCAAATGATTAGATCATTTTCTTCGCGAGATAATAGCACCTCCATTCATTCCCGACTTTTCACTTCCACTGTGAATGATTCTAAATCCATCTGAACTGATCACTTTCTTTCACATATTCCTAAAATGTCTAGCGTTGTTCCTTGCATTGCAATTTTGATTTCTTCTAGTTTTCCTATTTTTAGTAACGTTTTCACATTCAAAGACCCGAATTTGAACTTATTACGCATTTTCTGCAAGCATTTCGTTGGATGACAACCTGAAAGCCTCGCAGCCATCCCCTCCCATGACCAGTATTTACAGTTTCGTTGAAGCTTTTATCCGTGACTGCTTAAATTGAGAATTTGCTTGTGCAGTGGTTTCCCTTTGCCTTCTGCACGTCAGATTGGCAACTGCCCCTAACCTGGAGAACAGATGCTGCCCACAAGCCGCCAAACAATGGGTCAGACGCTTGCATTTATGAGTTCCAGTGGCATTTCCTCCCACTGAGGGTTCATCGTTCATCGCCCTACTAAAAGGACTCCTCCGCCTGAAGCCGTTGGTCCCCTCAGCTGGCTGGGTTATTTCCCATCGCCCAACACTCGGCGTTGAGACGTTGTCTGTAAAGCCTACTCAATTACCGTAGTAAGATGTACCTGGCCAGGCAGGAATGATATAACACCTATGTGTAAATACAAAGAAGTACTGTAATAATGAATTAGACTCCGGATCGTTTGGCAGTAGTAGGTTAGAATGCGAATGATTTGGTTAGTAGGAAGTATTGCCTAACCCGCCTTTTCATAATGTAGCGAGAGTAACATAAATTCTAGGGGTTCTGATGGGCTACACTCCTATTGTTTATGCAAAGCTCATAGTATAACCGTTATCCAGGCTAGAGTACACTTGTTACCCACTTGAGTAACTTTACACTCTAACCAATTAAACCCAACCAAACTAACCACATGGTGCAAGAGCCCCGAAGGGCCGTGGTCTACCACGCGACCGCTGCTCAGCCCGAAGGCCAGCAGATTATGAGGCATCGTGTGGTCAGAACGACGAATCCTCTCCGCCGTTATTCTTGGCTTTGTAGACCGTGGCCGTCATCTCACCGTCAGATAGTTTCTCAATTGTGATCACATAGGCTGAGTGGACCTCGAACCGGCCCTCAGATCCAGATAAAATCCCTGACCTGGGCGGGAATCGAACCCGGGTCTTCATAGTAAGATGCAGGCATGCTACCCCTACACCACGGAGCCGACTTCTATCCTATTACTGAGTAAAATTTGGACTCTAGTAATAATGTAGGATGATGAGAGGAAGACTTTATGGTACCCGCAGCGAAAACACACCCATTCATTGCGTGTGAAGGAATACTGGGCTAAAAGAATAAGCCAAGAAATGTTGATTCTGCGTGCTCCTAAGTGACCCATTCACAACGAAGCAGAAGAAGAAGTAGGTTTCTATGAAAAGGAAAAATTTAATGTAACAACTAGGGATGTCAAAGCTTCATATATTGTGTAGAAGTAAAATATAAAATCAATCATATCAGTTAATAAGGCGCTGACAAGGAGAAGACAGTAAGTCACAAAATATACAATTTACGTCTTGTTACTGAAAGGACAGCAAACGGTCAGGTCGATAGGAAGTCAATCGGCGGAATGGTTTAGTTCCTATGAGCGACGGAAGATGGCACTTCCACTGAGTCGACGGTACTTGGCCTTGAGTCACTCACGCCTCGTGCCTGTGAGGAAGGTTACTGTATCGAGATTTGTTGACGCCCTTGTCTACTTTGAATTAGTGATAATACCATTTTGTTTTGGTTGTTCTCTTCTGTCAGATAAGTTTTATTCACCAACATGTCTGACAATCCAGTTCCATACAGAATGGTACACGAGATTGTTTCTTGTGTTTTGAAAGTTCTGACGTCTTGTATTACTACGAAAAGGAGTTTGAGTATATGGTGTGACAACCGCACCGGACAAAACAAGACACTTGGATAAGAGATGTGGTCGTGATTTCGACATATTTGAAAAGAGAAAGAAAGACTGTCCAAGAATGATTGCGTAGGGACTTGTAAAGATGGTCTGAAATTGTAGGAATTTCTTACCATTTCAAGTTATCTTAATGACGAAGGAGGATTTCTCTGACTTCACTACGAAAAGCGGCACAGTTTTAAACACTGTGCCTTTAAAAATCAGCAGATTTCGAGATCTGAGTTACAACTGATCAAACAAGGCGATCATTCAATGAAATGGAAGGTCCACAACACATTTAGACATGGGCAGTGAGGTAAGAAGAGGACAGAAGACTGGAAGCATTTAAGGGGAGTTGGAAAGCCCTATATCGACAGTGTTAAATTTTGTTAATTCACTCACAAACCACTAGAGGTACATATATGCAATTTTTAATTTGACATTTTGGAACAAATTCTTACTTTACTGAAGTAAATTTTGGACTACAGTCACCAGTTTAGGGAATACAGGTTTCTAACTATATGCATATTTTAAAAATTATTTGGTTATACAAAACATTATGTATTTATGTATTTATTTCAATTCAGTAAACTCATTATAAGCATGCTATAACTCTCCGTGGATTTTAATGTTCTACTCCAAGCGGCTCATGAGATATGAGGAAGAATGTAACTAAAAATGTAAATGTTAAGAAACGGAATTTAAAGTTTTAAATGACTAAAAATTAGTTTGTTTTGTCTTGTAACTTACTCTGGAGATCAGAAAGAATATTTAAAAAATAGACCAACACAATGAATAGGGGATGCTGAAACCACCCATGCGATCCCACGACATTACATAAGAATACACCTAATGGGACCCGGGGCCCATAGAAACTGAGGTTAACCCCACAGTACCTTGTGACTATAAGGAATGAAAATTAACAGCCGAAAAGTGAAAAGTACAGTCTGGAAATCCTAGTCACAGGAATCGTACGTTTCTTAAAAGCACTTCTTCTGGGAGACTTTATTAACTATGTTTTGAACGAATGCAGCTTAATACTCTTGACTATTACTCAGAATACAGGTAGCACTTGAAAAGTATATTTTGGTATGTTTATATTTTGAGCAACAGCCATATTGGTTTCTACAGTGCTACCAGCAGGCACTACGTAAATTCTCATTTCTAATAAAACAAATCACAGCCTTCTACCTGAAAAATTACCGAATTTATTTCACCTTGAAGTAACCCATGCAATATGTTTAATATTTTGACCTGTGCAGACAATATTTTAAAAATAAAAACAACATACCTCCCATGCGAGTTTTACACTGATGAAATTTAATTCAGAAAATAGCACATTTTAACATGGGATAAAAATCCAAAATCCAAAAATATACCGAAATTCGCTTTTTAACTCCCGTTAAGATGTGGATTTGATGAGAATGGAGGGGATAAAATGGGTAGAGAAACTGAGGTATGAGGAGGTGCTGAGAGGAGTGGGGGAAGGGCGAGAAAGGTAATCAGGAAGAGGAAACACAATTGGCTTGTACACTGGATGAGAAGAGATTGTTTCCTGATGGATGATATGGAAAGAATGGTGAATGGAAGAAGAAGAAGAGGACGCAGAAGGTACCGACTATTAATAGTACAAGGACAGCAGCCAATTATGAGAAAACGGAGAGGGTAGCAGGTGATAGGATTGAATGGAGAACTGCCATGTGAAGACCTGCCTTATGGCAGAACACTAATGATGATGACAACATATTAAAATGATGATCTCACAATGGCATAATCAACACGCAGTCAATCCATTCTCTCGGAAAAATTCCGGTTATCAGCGAAATTTCTGAACCTTTTGATATTAAGGAAAAGGTCTGTTAGACAAAGTGGTGCGAATGTTTCGTCCTCGCAGATGATCTGCTAATTCTATCCAAAAATAGGCAAGAAGCAATTCAGTCCCTGAAAAATATTCACGTAATTACATAAAAAACTGGGCTCCAAGTCTCGTATGAGAAATCCCAATTCGTGAAAGGATTTCCTCGATACGTAGACAAACAATGCCTGGTAACTCAGTTTGTCAAAATCCCTCAGGTAAATACGAGGGCTGATCAAGAAAGATTGAGACATATTTTTCACAGATGTTCATTATTCCATTTCAATGTTTACATGATCTTTCTCAAAGAAGTCTCCTCCTACTTCAATGCACTTTTTATAGCGTCTCTGCAAGCCCTTGAACACATGCTGCAGACCATTGTCAGGTCCTTAAGAATCGCCTCACTTTCCTTGATCACTGCTTCAGAGTTCTCAAATCGAATGCCCCTAAGCTGGGAATAAAACTTTACAGGGTGCAAGATCAGGGCTATAAGGTGGATGCGGTATACAGGTAATGTTGAGTCGAGGCAGAAACTGCATGACTTTCTTTGAAATGTGCTTCCTCAGTGTAGCCAATAGTAAAGTGTAGTATGCTGCTGTAACACTGGTATGAGAGGGAACTACATGATGCACCTCCATTTTCTGGTATGCGAAATGCACGTAGCGTCTACACAACAGAACAGTACTACCAACCAACCGAAACGAGAGTGCTGCCGCCTACGGACATTATACACAAAACCCCGCTGTTTTCAAGTATTTATGTTACAGATAGGAAACTAACACGGAAGCTACAGGAAAAATCAGTCTCAGTCTTTGTTGATCAGCCTACGTAATTTCAAAAACACGGGGAAAATCACCCAACCACCTAGATTAAATCGTGAAGCAAAGAGAGAATATTCTAAATTACAAAAGCCCACATACCACACTGAGGCAAAATATGGGTTGTTATTGCTGTTTCGTGTACTGGAAATTTGATTTAGATATCATTATAATTTGAATACTTAATTCCAAGGTTTGAAGAAATACACACCAGAGTAAAATTTACTTTATACTAATAGTAATAACAATTATTAATGGCTGGAGCACAATGTTTTAAGTCATATGAGTTGGTATTGTGAGAATATGAAGAATATTTGTTAAAACCCAAGTGCTTTATAATATCATTATTTCGCTCATAATGTAATAACACATCTGCTCGGCTTTCATGATTCGCAGAGGTAGTTTCCAGTCATGAGTGAAGAGCCATGCCATGAATTCAAAGGAAGTTGCTTTCTGCACGGCGTAGCGACAAGCCGTTTCGTATTCCGGTGGAAGAAGGGAGCATACTAATCTCACCCCATTGTTTTCCGCACGACTTGTCATACACCTCTCCAGGTTTGTTAGCATCGTAACGTGACTTCTTGGAAGATAGGCTTCGCCCTCTCTGAGGTACGGAAATCTTATTAGCTGAAATTTTATGTGTCACTTCTCATCACGTTTTCATAATTATGGTAGGGCCTGTTTCCTCGAACACAAATTCAGGTGTCATGACGGTCGTGTTCCCTTACACACAATTCGACAAGATTTATAACTTTCAACCCAAATAAAATTTATTTTATTAACGCATATGCGCACAATGTGCAAAATACAAAAACTATATAACATTACACTAGTCCTAGTTTTTCTATTGATATTTGTCTTTGACTGCAGATATTTGCATGATATCTTTCACAGTGTTCGTTGCATAATTCACACACACAATTTTCATTCTGGTGATGAAATCTCTTATTTTTGAAAAACTTGTGATGAAAACCATGTGTTGCATATCGCGTTATTACGTTATTTGCTTGTTTCCAATCATCTGCCATTATGGCTGCGTTTTTCTATGAGAATTTTTGAATGTGTTCTCGTAGGCCTTAGTGTTTGGTAAGTGTATCTGCATTCTTATGCCTTCAGTGTGTGCTAGTTGCTTTACGTCGCACCGACACAGATAGGTCTTATGGCGACGATGGGATAGGAAAGGCCTAGGAGTTGGAAGGAAGCGGCCGTGGCCTTAATTAAGGTACAGCCCCAGCATTTGCCCGGTGTGAAAATGGGAAAGCACGGAAAACCATCTTCAGCGCTGCCGACAGTGGGATTCGAACCCACTATCTCCCGGATGCAAGCTCACAGCCGCGTGCCCCTGACCGCACGGCCAACTCGCCCGGTATGCCTTCAGTGAATAAAGTTTCTTCTAGTAGGACGTAGATCAGTACTGATAGGGCTGTCCTCCCGATACCCAGGAATCGTTTCACATAACGAGCTTGAACTTTCTCTAGCGTTATCAGGTCATTAGTTTCAAGTTTATTCCCAGATTATATGTATCCCGTAAGTTGATATTGGTGCTGTATCTGTTTTAATATCATTGCAGTTTTGTTGAAATTTTCTGTGGCTGTTGAATGTTGTAAATTACTTTTAATGCTGATTTTTTTATTTCCTTTATACGAATGTTAAATGACGCCAATGCTGTTTGAAGACTAACTCCAAGTTATTTGAATTTTGGTACTACTTCTAGAGGTTTATTTTAAAGGGTCAATGCATCTTTTGGATAGAGTTTACCGCCTCTTTTAAAAGTCATTTGTTTAGTTTTGTCATGATTTACTTGTACGTCATTTTTAGGGCCCATGAAGTGGGTCTATATAGTACCGAATTTAGAACATTGCTGTACCGATTTTTATATTTATCAGATTTTTACAGCATTTTCTTACATTTAATTTAAATTCTATATTTAGTGTGTGGCTTTTAGTGCCGGGAGTGTCCGAGGACATGTTCGGCTCGCCATGTGAAGCTCTTTTGATTTGACTCCCGTAGGCGACCTGGGCGTCGTGATGAGAATGAAATGATGATGAAGACTACACGGACCCCCAGCCCCAGTGACAGCGAAATTAACCAACGAACCCAGGACCCCTGTGTCCACCTTCAAATACCACCGGACTGAGCCAGGATCGAATCTGCCATATTGGGTTCATAAGACAAGCGCTTTATCGTTCGAGCTACCCAGCCCGGCGATCCTCATAGCATTTGGACTTCGGAGTCCTTGGGTTTCTCTCATGTTCACCTTTCAACTTCATTCCTTCATATATTGCAACCTCATTCTTCTACCATTCCTATTTTCTTTGGCGGAACTTTTGCCCTTGTTAGTTTTCACCTGAAATGTTCAATTATCACACTTTATTAGTGTTTATAAAAATATTTTTGATTTGGTTGATGGTTTATATATTCTGGCAAAATGAAGGTAAGATTTTATGTAGAATTTGAAGAATTTTGAGATTTTTCACTCTTTGTCTAATAAAATAAATTTAGCATTTTGTGAACATTTTGGTGTATTAATCACAGGAATCGTGTAATATTTAGGGTATTCTATACATTTGTGATTTAAAGACTTAAAAGTTCAGAACTATGTTTTTCACTGCAAGATACCCATTTAAAAAAGCTCATAAAGCTAGAGTTATGAATTTTTTGTATATCGCACATATTTATGTTCCAAACCTATGGTATTTTTCCTTAAAAACCCACTGCAATTGTTTCGTCTCATTAAAAATACATTCTGAAATTTAATTTTAAAAGTCATACATTTTGTACACATTTTATAACGCATTCATTATTAAGCATTTTCCATAGTTTTACTACAGTGTGTTCAGACCGGTATATTTGTTGGCAACAAAATATTAGGGAAATAGTTTGTGTACGTTCCGAGATAATTGGTCATCAAATGTGTCAATTTAGCGTTAGCAGCATACGATACACAATCTTACCTTAAGGCCGGATGGCCTTCTCTTACATTTTTCCAGATATGGTCCGAATTCCGGATAATATACGTGAGATTAATGATATTATAGCCATGCCCATACGATTTGCATGCTACATAGAACTAGAGGTCCTAATGTCTAGTTACGTAAAGAAATGACTAACTGACTATTCCATTATAATAGGGTGCTCAATTTAGATTGTCCAGCTCCATGGCTAAATGGTTAGCGTACTGGCCTTTGGTCACAAGTGTCCTGAGTTCGATTCCCGGCAGAGTCAAAAATTTTAACCATCATTGGTTAATTCCGTTGGCGTTGGGGCTGGGTGTATGTGTCCTTTACCCTAAAGGCAGTGTGTAAGATTATATTAATTTTTTGATACTCATGCGATAGCTGGAATCATAAAATTTGGCTAACATAAGGTCACTATTCGTGTCAATGTGCGTGCCGAATGTGATAATTCTATCTTTCCTATAAGTGTGTCAAATGATAACATATACTGTACATGTAAAAAGTAAAACAAATAACTTGAAATCGAGAAATACAGCTCTATTTAGTGTTTAAGGGATAGAGATACGACACAAAGTCATAGGACCAAATTTTTAGAACTCTCAAATTGAACGGAGATTGTGCTATCTGTTTTTCGATACGACTTACCATTTAGCCACCGATTATCTCTCAACATTAAAAGTGCATTCATATTTCGATATTTACAGGGGCCAAAAGTTATACGTTTCAAGAGCTTGGAATTTTTCCACAAAGAAAATTGTGTCCAGGTTTCGTGATTAGCACTCGCATACATACGGAGTAATTTAGGAAGAAATTAATACAGTTAAGGAAGTTGAGATTAATAGAAAATAGGAGTATAACTGAGAATAGCCGTATACGACAAATATGTAAATACCAAGTGGATGTATTGGAAAATATACTGTCCCTGAATAAATTGTGATGGCATGAGTTACGGATATCAGAAGCCGGCAACAGAGAAGAAATTTAGATGCAGGGATTCTTTGGTAAAGAAATAAGAAGATTTGAATGGTGTTGTTACTTAAGCCTAAAGAGGCAAGGCAGAGACAAGAAATTAAAGCGGAAAACAGAAGTAGAATAGAAATACAGTAAAAATTATAGCAAATGCCTGAAAACTACTTACGCTGTGAAATAATGGGCTACACTCTACGGCACTATTAAAATATTAACAACGCCCCTTACTGCTATTCGAGGACGATTGTAACTTCCTACGGAATCCCACCATTATCCCGCGGAATGGCCGATTGACGCCTCTCTTGGTTACTGCCCAAGGAACAACTACGAATTTACAGGAATGATGACGAAAATTACAATACGTTTTTTCCGTGCTGGCAAGCAGTCAGGGACGTTGTCGGTCACTCAATGCAGAGCATGAGATCCTCAGAAAATAGTAATTTTGTCCGTCATTTGAAGAGTAAGCGAAATTATGTACATAAAAAAGTTTTTTATAATGATGGGATATTTCACGTCTAGTCCATGGATTTTACAGAAAATCAATAGTATAAGAGAAAATGGAAGAAATATGTTCTGGTTTTTCTATAAACTCCCCGTCTATTCAGCGATTTTTAAATCATGTGCATATCTGCACCTTCCCCGGCGTCCAGCAGTTTTGTCGTAATGGTGGAACAAACAGACAAACTGACACGAAAAATAAAAACCACTAATACGGTCCTGAAATGACCAAAAACGGTTAAATATCTGAAAAATTGGCAAAACAAACGAAATTACAGACAGACGACCCCCTACAACTTTATTTATATAGATGTAGTAGGAGAAAATAGAAGTAAGCTAAAGACTAATAGCTGCTACGGATTTTAAGCACAAGATATATAGAATTTAGAATTTGAATTGTAAATTTAAGGCAGCACACAGATATATTTGAAACCAACGGGATATTCGAGAAGGATAACCCATGGTTTGAAATAATGCGGTAAATCAGATAATTGAAACACTTCGCTCACCGAGTTAGAAGGTTACTGAAAATACATAACATTAATGCTGCCAGGAAGGAAGAGTCTTACCAGCCCGTCTCGTGCCTATTGGACAACAAGAGGGAAAGAACATCCTTAATATACACTGACTGACAGTGGCAATTCAACACAAAGGAGGAGTGGTTCGAAAGGGATGAAAGTTGGGGAAAAAACAGAGACGGCACGGATGAATAATTGATGTTTATTTCAAACCGATATGCAGGTTACACAATGCGCACGGCATCGACTCAGTAGGATGTAGGACCACCGCGAGCGGCGATGCACGCAGAAACACGTCGAGGTACAGAGTCAATAAGAGTGCGGATGGTGTCCTGAGGGATGGTTCTCCATTCTCTGTCAACCATTTGCCACAGTTGGTCGTCCGTACGAGGCTGGGGCAGAGTTTGCAAACGGCGTCCAATGAGATCCCACACGTGTTCGATTGGTGAGAGATCCGGAGAGTACGCTGGCCACGGAAGCATCTGTATACCTCGTAGAGCCTGTTGGGAGATGCGAGCAGTGTGTGGGCGGGCATTATCCTGCTGAAACAGAGCACTGGGCAGCCCCTGAAGGTACGGGAGTGCCACCGGCCGCAGCACATGCTGCACGTAGCGGTGGGCATTTAACGTGCCTTGAATACGCACTAGAGGTGACGTGGAATCATACGCAATAGCGCCCCAAACCATGATGCCGCGTTGTCTAGCGGTAGGGCGCTCTACAGTTACTGCCGGATTTGACCTTTCTCCACGCCGACGCCACACTCGTCTGCGGTGACTATCACTGACAGAACAGAAGCGTGACTCATCGGAGAACACGACGTTCCGCCATTCCCTCATCCAAGTCGCTCTAGTCCGGCACCATGCCAGGCGTGCACGTCTATGCTGTGGAGTCAATGGTAGTCTTCTGAGCGGACGCCGGGAGTGCAGGCCTCCTTCAACCAATCGACGGGAAATTGTTCTGGTCGATATTGGAACAGCCAGGGTGTCTTGCACATGCTGAAGAATGGCGGTTGACGTGGCGTGCGGGGCTGCCACCGCTTGGCGGCGGATGCGCCGATCCTCACGTGCTGACGTCACTCGGGCTGCGCCTGGACCCCTCGCACGTGCCACATGTCCCTGCGCCAACCATCTTCGCCACAGGCGCTGCACCGTGGACACATCCCTATGGGTATCGGCTGCGATTTGACGAAGCGACCAACCTGCCCTTCTCAGCCCGATCACCATACCCCTCGTAAAGTCGTCTCTCTGCTGGAAATGCCTCCGTTGACGGCGGCCTGGCATTCTTAGCTATACACGTGTCCTGTGGCATACGGCAACACGTTCTACAATGACTGTCGGCTGAGAAATCACGGTACGAAGTGGGCCATTCGCCAACGGCGTGTCCCATTTATCGTTCGCTACGTGCGCAGCACAGCGGCGCATTTCACATCATGAGCATACCTCAGTGACGTCAGTCTACCCTGCAATTGGCATAAAGTTCTGACCACTCCTTCTTGGTGTTGCATTTGCTCTGTCAGTCAGTGTACATTAGATAAATCTGTATGTTCCCTTCTCTATGCCAGGCTAAATAGCTCGTTGGTAAAGGGCTGACCTTCTGAGCCCAACATGGCTGTTTCGACCCTACTGAATTATTGGTACGTTAAAGAACTTCTTCGGGACTAAATTTCGGCACCTCGGCGTCCCCGAAAACCGTAAAAGTAGTTAATGGGACGTAGATTCAGTATTATTATTATTATTATTATTATTATTATTATTATTATTATTATTATTATTATTAAAATATCTTCTCCGAAGCATCTACGAAGAGCTTTGTAACAATATCTGGCGACAATCATAGATAATCCTATTTTCCTCAATAACCTATGATGTTCAGCAACTGAACATACGCCCCAAGGTAATCTTTCTTCACTTCGCATTAATACATAGAAGGTTTTCGGTTGTGGACTTAATATGTCAAGGTACAGCCCAAACACTTGCGTGATGTGAACATTGCAAACCCATCTTTAGTGCTTCCGACAGTGGAATACGAACTCACTGTCTTCGGAACGCAAGCTAGCAGCTATATGATCCGCACTGCACAGCCACGTTGCTCTATCCACAAGTCTTAGTTTACGTCCTGAATTTGGTAACGTTCAAATCTCAGCAAGTACTACTGGGACCATTTAAAATATTATGACTCTAAAATTTCCCACTGTGGTTTAATTATTAACCTAGAAGTTTTCTCCACGGTTCTGGAGTTCATTTGTTCGTTCCGTCACGAATGTTCTGAAATGGAATTTACTCAGCTTCAACTAGCACAATGGAGACGATAATCTGATTAAAATTTCACCTTCGTAGTGCTTTTCTCACTCTGAATCTTACTGAGTATCGAGGTGTCTATCGCACAGCCCATTATTGCTTCATTTCCTTCTAATACCAAATATATTAAAAATACATACACCAGTGTATATCTTATTGCAACGCATGTACAACATAGGGTTCACATGTACTAATAACTCGGGTCTGTTGACCGATATAACTCAAGTACTTTATCATAGGCATCAGCCGGCTTTCGGCAGTCGAATAGCCAGCATGTTAGCTTCTTGAATCCAAACGCAGCTGAGCACTTTTCGGAATTCACACGACGCCATGCCATTCATCTCGAAGAATAAAATAACCTGGTGATAAGATTGTGTTCATTCGACTTCGTTTTCTCAGAATTCTAATCGGTCTCAAAAATCTTATACAGCAGTTAACTACAGTGGCGTGGTGAAAACGGAACATCGAAATTGACACCTAAGCCGCCCAGAAAATGTTAACTCAGGAGATTTGTTGAGTTCATATGATAATTAATTAATTATGTTCTTTATCGGATCAAGAGATGCTATGTTGGTTTCTGCGAGTGACGGAATATCACCTCCATTCCGAGGCCAGCGATTTCTGGGAAAGTACTGGTAAACTGAAACGGCTTTAAATAAATAAATAAATGAATAAAAATCCTAATTGTATATTTTTATACCTGTCATCGTTCAGTATGCAACCTTCTGTGAATTATCTAGGAACCTCCACAATTCTTTGTCTGCAACTAGATCTGCGGTTTCGTTTAGTTCGACACCTGTTACCCTTAAATTATTAGAAATTGACCTTAAAAATCCTCAAATTTGTCTCCCCGCTGTTTCGCTTACTATCTATGAACCAGTCTGTTATTCTCCTGGATAATTTCCTACTCCATTCGCCTCACATGTCCCCACCACCTAAGACGTTTAATATATCGAGTTCATTGATAACTTAACCTTTGTCTCATCGCTGCCAGTACACTCCTGATTATGCCAGCAATCATTCCCACTGTTTTCATGCCTGTTAGCTCCAAGTTATGAATAACACATCCCGAGTCCACCCACATTTTACTCCTGTTCAGCAAAGCGATGTGACGAAAATTTCATTCGAGAACTCGCTTCCTTCTTTACTACATAATAATTAGATTTCACGTAATCATCATCATCATATGATGATCTGCCTAATGTCAAGTTCTAGACACCAACCTTGTCTTCATCTCCTCCTATCTCAGGCCTGTTCTCCTGCACTCTTCACTTCTTTCTCCAGTGTTATCCTTCTCCATCCTTTTTTTTCTCCTTCTACCGTACCTTCGAGAGCTATGGTTAGAAGTTCTTTCCCTCTCATAATGTGACCTATCTAGATGTCTTTCATTGGGAGAATTCTATGTTTTTTTGACTCTGTTAGTACTTCTTCGTCTTTCACTCTATCCACCTACTTAATTTCCTCCATTCTCCACCAATCCCACATTTCAAAAGCTTCGATCCTAACCTTATCTCCCTTCTTCAGAGTCCATGTTTCTCGACCGTATACAAGAACATTTTATAGGAAATATTTTACAAGCCTTTTTCTCAGTTTTAACTCAATTCCAGTCGGGTTGAGTGGCTCAGACGGTTGAGGCCCTGGTCTTCTGACACCAACTTGGTGGGTTCGATCCTGGTTCAATCTGGTGGTATTTGAAGGTGCTCAAATACGTCAGCCTCATATCCTGCCGGATTAATTTCCGGCACCTCGCTGTCTCCGAAAACTATAAAAGACTAGTTAGTGGGACGCAAAGCAAATAACATCATTATTATTCCAATACACTGTGTAACACGCGTTACTTTTTGTTAATGCTTCATTTACAATGGTTATTATTGTTCTTATCTATCACCTGTCCAGTTTTTATTTAACATACTCCCTAAATATCGAAACTGTTTAACCTGTACAAATTTGCCTTCTGATATCATCACCATCATATCTTCACGATCGTTTATTCTCATGACTAGAGCTAGTGGGATTTTTACAAAATAATAGGTTAGAATGTAAACTACTTTGTCGAGTAGGAGATGTTGTCTAGCCTGCTCTTCTGTAACGTAACGAGAGTAACATAACATTTAGGTATTCTAAGCAGGTTTGTAACGTTAGGGTCTGAAAGGCCTGCAATGGAGGTGGGCCCCTAGTTATAAATGCCCCGCATGCATAAGTGATGAATGGGATGCCTGCTAACTGGTTTTCACAGGGGCACCACTGTCAGCAGGCAGGTTTCGTCAGAAATTTAAAGATTTAAATAATTTAAAGAGTCATTGTTTAGGAAGGCTTTCTCGTGGACAGTCAAGATCTCTTCTGAGGACGCAGGGCTCAGTTCCCTGCGAAACGTAAAGAATTGCACCTTATTTTCTTGACACGGCATAAGCCCAAAAGCCTATACAGCATCATGTCTATAAGTGTATTCTAGCCTGGACAGGAGTTCTGCTAAGAGGTTTGCATAAGCATTAGGGGCCCGTACTCTTTACTCTTAGAACCAGGCGCGTGACGAATGTGATGCGGGCCTGCCTGTCAAAGTAAAAATTTGGGCCCCCTCAAATAAAATGTAAAACCTATCAATAATTTAACATAAATTTAATTGCATCAGGTACACGTAATGCAATATATTGTCAAGTTATATGAACGAAGGGTGTATTCGTTGTTGTAAGATTATTAAAAAAATAATGTTTAATGTGTTTAACGGCTAAGTTGGTGAATTGCCGACCATGGACCAATTAGATGTTCGTACTTACTTTTTACTTAATTAATTTACTTAATTTTTAAAGAGTCATTGTTCAGGAAACCTTTCTCGTTGACAGTCGAGATTTCTTCTGAGGACGCAGGGCACAGTTCCCTGCGAAACGTAAAGAATTTCACCTTATTTTCTTGACACGGCATAAGCCCAATAGCCTATACAGCATCTTATCTATAAGTACGGGCCGTGAAAGCATCAATGGTAGAATACACTTGTTGCTCCTCTCAATATTTTGCACGCCTAAACATCCGGACTTTTCTCATGACATGTTTCCTTAACGTTTATTTTATTCCGTATTCTTCCATTCCTTCTTCTAGCTAGGGCACAACCCACTGAAGAGACAAGGTTTCATCGGCAAGTAATACCATGTCATCTGCAAATCTGATTCATGTTATCTTCTAGCCTCCTTCCAGTTCCTCGTCTTCCAATATATTGCATATCATGCATGCCCTCAATATGAAGGTTAACGCTTTGTTTACTGAATTAATAAGTTCTAATTAGTTTTGGTCAAAAATTTTAATACAATTTACTGAAATGTATATTTAGCTATAAAACACACATGAAACCATAGGTGTGCGGAATATTGGTAATTTACGCCAAAGTGTAACTTGGGACTTGAGAGCCCCGACAGGACTGACGGGTATATTTTCAAGGTGCATATGAATAACAAACTATTTCAAAATGGTGGTAGTCAAAAAGGAGTTGAAAACCTAAAATTGAGAAAATTTCTCCGATCGCGTTGTCTAGCTCCATTGTTCTAAGGGTTCCCGCGTACAATTCAAGGACATGTCGGGGGTTTTAACTTCCACTTCCTATGGCTGGGTGCTTGTGCCGTCTTCATCATTACAATTCCTCTTAGGTAGGATTCTATCCTGGCGAGTGCGCAGGTCACATATAGGGCGTCAAATCTCTCTTTCTTTCTCTCCCGATATATGTAAATAAAGCACACACTCAACTGCTGAAATAAAGCTAAATAATATTTAGCCATTGGCACTGATGCTATATGCCATGAATAGGCATGCAGTTAGCAACTTCTAAATATAACCTCAATCACTCTTTGTCATCTCTGGTATTTAACAGGACTTTGAAGTCGCTAGTGTTTTATACCAGAATTCCACAATACATAATGAACAAGTTCATACGGAAGAATTTGTCATTTTAGGTATCCATGTACGGGAGAAAAAAATTAGATTACCATTTGAATAGTAGAAATGCTCGTAAAATTTCTTTTGTACTCCGACAATCACCATAATGGATTCACCACTATTGAGTACTGCCACACATATTAGATAGCTGCTATATATCGTGCGTGATTGATGCTGCTATTTCTCACTAGATTCTGAAACTAAGTAATATTTAAAGAGGACTGGGGAGTCCCGTCAGGTTTCCAGGTAACGTTCAATTGCTGCAGTGAATTTCAAAAGGAGGAACTTAAAATTACCGTCAGTAAACAAAGGGTAGTTTGGTGAAAGATAAGAACCGTGTCTGACTGCTCTCTCTAATTCAAAACAATCTAATAAAATAAGATAGCTAGATGGTGTGTTTGCAAGATATAGTTCTAGAATTTTTAATACAGTGGGTCTCAGTGGTATAAGCAATGTATGTTCTAAAACAATGGGTGCTACGTCAGCATTTTCCCACGAGGTCATTGAACCCTAGTAGTGTACCTACCGAGCTCGATAGCTGCAGTCGCTTAAGTGCGGCCAGTATCCAGTAATCGGGAGATAGAGGGTTCGGGCCCCACTGTCGGCAGCCTGAAGATGGTTTTCCGTGGTTTCCCATTTCCAAACCAGGTAAAGGCTGTACCTTAATTAAGGCCACGGCCGCTTCCTTCCAATTCCCAGGCCTTTCCTATCCCATCGTCGCCATAAGACATATCTGTGTCGGTGCGACGTAAAGCAAATAGCAAAGTAGTGTACCTATGCAGGTGGTGGCTCAAAGTCATTGACCCCTATTATAGTAGTAGTGCAATGCCGATTCGCGGATTTTGCGTAAGAGAGGAAGCCTAACCTCACAGACGCCATCTTAGAGGGTCCTAACCTCACTTTTACGGCAAGTTGCCCTTCCCGACGCGGATTTTGCATAAGAGAACAAGCCTAACCTCACAGACGCCATCTTAGAGGGCCTAACCTCACTTTTACGGCCAGTTGCCCTTCCCAACGCGGATTTTGCATAAGAGAACAAGCCTAACCTCACAGTCGCAATCTTATAGGGGACTGACCTCACTTTTACGGGCAGATGTACTTCACGACGGCAACAGTCGCCATCCTAGAGGGCTTAACCACACTTTAAAGGTTAGATGCCCTTCCCGACGCCATCCTGATTAGTAGGGCAATGTGACTGAAATATAGTATTTTTCACTGAACAGTTCGAATAAGATGGTCATCACTGTATTTTTCTTCTAACTCATAACGAATACCAATTTCAGTTTCTCAAATATATCTGTGGAAGGCAACAGAAGACATGATGTACGCAGTTCGATATAATGCCGACAGATATAGATGTGTGTTTACGTCACCATTGTGAATAAACGATGAATTAGTTGATAGAAACATATTTTTCTTTAAAAAAGTACAAAATTCGTGGTCATGAGAGATTCATTGTATTTTTTACGTAAAGAAGACCCAACAATGGTACGAATTTCAGTTGTTGTAACCCTCTCGTTTTCTCAATATCGTTATGAATGGCAGACAGATTTAGGAATTTTATATATAGATTCACCTTGATAAATTATTTCAGTCCCTAATTCCTTTTTCTATAAAAGCTCCAATTGGTCCTCTTGAATTCCAACTCTGTCTTACAGTTATGATCTTTCTTGCCTTCAGAAGCTCCTCTCAAGCTTATTCGTTTACAAATGTCATTCCATGCCGTCTCTCAACATGCCACTTAGTCCAAGAGCTCGTCTCGTTACTCCCATATCTTCCCAGTCCAAACTTTGCAAGATTTACGTAACACTGCTCTTTTGCCGGATGACTGACTCTACGTAGGTTTATAGTGGAAAATATCCTGGCAACTTTCTAAAGGCTTTGCACATCTGTTTTTACTAATCAAACAGAAAGTGTGAATTTTTGTCATTGCAGACTGGATTTAGATCCTGAGTTTCGAATTATCATAGCAGTTAAGACTTGGAATAATAAGACTGTAGCGTCAAATTGGCAGGGAGACATGCGAATCCCTTATTTTTTTAATATCTAGATTTTCATATTGCCAGAAGTATTATCAATCCACTACACTATCTTTATCCTGATTATTAGTTTGGAGACGGGTATCCTATCCAACATACCTACTATTAGAAAATAAATCTCGAAATATGAAGTCATTAAACCAATATCCCGATATTTGATAGTCCCATTTCTGTGTAGAAACTCTATCAGGGTGCGAAATCGCGGGGAGGGGGAGGGAGGGTCCAACCCCCCAAACCGACGATTTTATCTCGATGGTTCTTCCTCATTAAACTTGCCCGGTGGGATTCTCCTTCTTCTTCTTTGTCTGTTTACCCTCCAAGGTCAGTTTTTCCCTCGGACTCAGTGAGGGATTCCTTCTCTACCTGGAGCTGCAGACTCTGGGTCGGATATACAACTGGGGAGGATGACCAGTACCTCGCCCTGGTGGCCTCACCTGCTGTGCTGAACAGGGGCCTTGCGTGTGGATAGGAAGATTGGAAGGGATAGACATGGAAGAGGGAAGGAAGCGGCCGTGGCCTTAAGTTAGGTACCATCCCGGCATTTGCCTGGAGAAGAAGTGGGAAACCATGGAAAACCACTTCCAGGATGGCTGAAGGGGGAATCGTACCCACCTCTATTCAGTTGATCTCCCGAGGCTGAGTGGACCCCGTTCCAGCTCTCGTACCACTTTTCAAATTTCTTGGCAGAGCCAGGAATCGAACCCGGCCTCATGGGGTGGCAGCTAATCACGCTAACCACTATACCACAGAGGCGGATGGGGATTCTTTCATTATAAAATAATGAGGAAAAGGTAGAATACATATATTACTGAAAATAATGTTTTTTAGTGTGCATATTTTCGTAAAAACACCAGCAATAACACACATAGTATTAGAATGACTGCCCAACCTGAGCAATAAAAGAACAACGTAGCAGTGGCAACTCCGCACCTGTAGCCTGTTGTTCGTGTTTCAATCTGGCAAGTCTATCTGAAACTCGGGCGAAAATATAACTTAATTGAAGCCCTCCTCCCTTATCATCGTTATAAGTAGCTTGAGCTTCCACCACTCCTGTATTTCGTCCCTGCCGGGACAAGACCTCCTATGTGAAGTATTTTAGCTTAGAACTTTGGCCGGTAAGGTTCTGTCATCTGAGGTGCAATACTGTGTGTCAATTGTCAAGGCATTCTCGCTCTTCATAATGCATGTGCTGCGGGTCAGTATATCTCCAAAAATATTATCACATAGGAGGTTTGGTTCCGCCAACGACGATTTGTTGGACAGGGTGTATTTCCGATAGGTAGTCAATGGGACAATATTCACTCAAGGAGTGTGAAAACTGACAAATTTGTTCAGTCAGTACATAGCCTTGGTAGCGGAAGGTTCCACTAATAAAGCAATAAATGAGGACAAATCGCACCTCATTTTGCCTCTCTTAAGAAAGGAACAGTTTCTCACAAACTTCTCAGCTGATAGGAATAACTTTCTAATATATATCATTCTTGTTATAACAACAGAATTCAAACAAAGGATTTTCCTGGGGGAGGTGGTCATTTACCTTTTCTCTTTCTTAATCCGTTTACCTTCCAAGGATGGTTTATCCCTTGGACTCGGCGAGGTATCCCATCTCATCCGCTTCGAGGGCAGTGTCCGGGAGTGTGAGACTTTGAGTCAGGGTATAAAACTGGGGAGGAGGACCAGTACCTCGCCCAGGCGGTCTCACCTGCTACGCTGCACAGGGGCCTTGTAAGTGGATGGGAAGGTTGGACGGGATAGACAAGGAAGAGGGAAGGAAGCGGCCTTGATCGTAAGTTAGGTACTATCCCGGCATTTGCCTGGAGGAGAAGTGGGAAACCACGGAAAACCACCTCGAGGATGGCTGAGGTGGGAATCGAACCGCCTTCATCTCAGTTGACCTTCCGAGGCTGAGTGAACCCCGTTCTAGTGCTCGTGCCACTTTTCAAATTTCGTGGCAGAGCCGGGAATCGAACCCGGGCCTCAGAGGTGGCAGCTAATCACACTAACCACTACAGTATACCACATAAGCGGACAGTAATTTACTTACAGGGCAATTATACGCCTCCTGTCCCGCTGGGCACTGCCTGAAATAAGCCCTACTCTCCTTCGCCCGCCCACCTCACCATTTCCTTATGATTTCGCACCCTGAATTCTATAAATTGTCATTACGTCAGAAGAGAGATATCCTTGTTTTTATAAGACAGTGAACTTCTCTTTTGTACAATTTTCTGTAGCGATTTCAAAGCAATTGGCCCGCAGAGATCTGTGGTACAAAAATCTAAGAACACTCGGTGAGTTAGCTGTTGCTCTACAACATTTTAACGCGTCTTTAAGTTCGTTTGCTTGGCAGTCATTACGGCGGGGGCGTGTTTACGACGTCGCTTTGTGCTCGGGGGCGGTGTGGAGGTGGCGGCGGCGGCGCCAATTGGGGCGGGGCGCTCGAACACCGCCACTGTAACGTATGGGCGCCTCGTGACGTCATTGCTTAACGAGCATTCGTGTAAGACGGCGCTGCATTTAGTCATCGAGTGACTGTAATTGGAATGTTCCTTCATTGCCGTAGCATGGACGCGAGTTCAGTTCATAAAAAGGAGGCCGACAAGAACATTAACCTTCAATTATTACTGTGTCACAACAACCGACTCTCTTGCTTATTTTCTGTCAAGAAAATTGTATAAGAAACAGACAAAGGTGAATTGTCCCCGTTTTATGATAACGTTTCTCGCTGTTAATGTTTTTAGCATTCAGTAAAGGAATACGTATTTATGGCCGCATATCATACATAGAAGTTATTTCTTATGAGATATTTGAATATATTTTTAAAGTGACTTCCAGGTGAACTTTAGACTGGGCAGCTGAAAAAGTTTCTGTAAAAAATACCGAAATCATCAGACTTCCCATCAATACATGATAAAGAATATCTGACGGGACCTTGGGATTCGTACGCGGTTTTGAACTTCTAATATTTACTGAATTCTCGCTAGCAAGTAGAATATTCAATGACGTTGAGATGGAAAAGGTCTAGAACTGGTAATTTATTGGCTGTGGCCCTACAGCTCCAGCACTTAGTGGGTGTAGAAATTGAGAAATGACGTAAAATAATTCCTGAGCCTGCCGACGGTGGATTTAAGACCTACCGTGCACAGCGAGCTCGATTGGTGACAGAATACGGTATAACAACATACTAGGGACTTGGCAAATTGTGTTGTTATAAACGAGTATTGCCGTATTAACCGGAATTTACGCTATCAGCCGAGTGAGACGAAAAATGAAATGGAAGAAAATTAGGCTTGATTTAGCTTGCATAATGTCTGAAATAAAGTGCAAAATCGAAGAACGTACAACACAATACAGTACTAAGTTTCATAAAGAGCTTAAGGTATTATAGTTAAGCAGGTGCCTGGCCGAGGCAGTAAAGACGTGCTCGGTACGCATGAAATGTCGTGGGTTCAAATCCCCGTCAGGAAACCGAGATTTCCACTTGCGGAGTTGTACATCGCCGTGGGGTTCACTTAGCCTACACCAAAAATGAGTAACAGGTTAATTCTTGGGGGCAAAGGCGGCCGAGCGTACACCTAACCACTCTATCCAACCAAGGTTGCGCATAGTGGAAGTCACCTCTCCCAGGACCTTCGTAGCCAATACGGAGATGACTGTTTGCAGATTGAGTTCTAGAAGGCATGACTGTCGTTAATAATGTATGTGATGTGAATCCTCTGACAACGATCTCTCACATTCAAGCTAAGTACTCTAAATGTTCACAGAACCCGGCTTCTTAACTTAATGGTCAGCTTAATAGCTTTCGGTTCAGAGGGCGGCCGGTTCGATTCCCGGGCGGGCCGGGGATTTTAATCGCGAATAGTTCATTTGTCTGGGTCGAGGGTGGGTGTTTCTCTTGAAATTTGTTTTACGTTACACCGACACTGGGTGTTTTTGTTCGTATTAAAAGCCTCTACGCCTCTTTACGTGCATTGGAATCGGGAAGAGCTCCAGCTGTAAAGCTGGACAAAGTCCACATGAAGTGACGACCGCAATAAAGTTGGAAAAGAAGAAGAAGAAGATATAAGCTCTACACGAGGTGTAACGTTTCAAGGCGTAATAATTCTATTGAACGAAATTTTATAAGAGGAAAAGTCATGGCCAAACCAGGCAGGGAATCAACAACTTTACGGAGAAACTCAGTAAATTAAATAATTCCACAATTGGATTTTACGAAAATCGGAAGAACACCTCGGATATAATAAGTACAGTCTGGTAATAGGATTTTCTACAATCTTCTACCTAAATTATGGAACTGCATTATTTATTAGATATCTCCCTAAAACATTTGTAGGCTGCCACAAGATTAAAGAGTATCATAAACAATAAATGCAAACAGAGTATCTTCAAGGTGACTGTTGATTGTGATGACCTCGATAATGTTGTGAGATGGACAGTAGGAAATGGTATGATGAGAAACGGGATTAAAAGTCAGGTTGTGAGTTTCACAAATAGGAAAAGTCCTCTCAGTTTTAATTACTGGGTTGATGGGGTGAATGTTTCTTTTGGGGATCACTGTAAGTACCTAGTTGTTAACATAAGGAAAGATTTTCATTGGGGTAATCACATAAATATGATTGTAAATAAAGGGTACAGATCTCTGCACATTATTATGGTGGTGTTTGGGGGTTGTAGTAAGGATGTAAAGGAGAGGGCATATAACTCTCTGGTAAGACCCCAACTAGAGTATGGTTCCAGTGTATGGAACCTCCACCAGGATTACTGGATTCAAGAACTGGAAGAAATCGAAGGAAAAGCAGCTCGATTTGTTCTGGGTGATTTCTGACGAAAGAGAAGCGTTACAGAAATGTTGCAAAGTTTGGGTTGGGAAGAACTGAAAGAAGAAAAGCTGCTCGACTAAGTGGTATGTTTCGAGCTGTCAGTGGAGAGATGGCGTGGAATGACATTAGTAGACGAATAAGTTTGAGTGGCGTTTATAAAAGTAGGAAAGATCACAATATGAAGATAAAGTTGGAATTCAACAGTGCAACCTGGGGAAAATATTCATTTATAGGAAGGGGAGTTAGGGATTGGAATACCTTACCAAGGGAGATGTTCAATAAATTTCCAATTTCTTTGCAATCGTTTAAGGAAGGCTAGGAAAGCAAAAAGGGAATCTGCCACCTGGGCGACTGCCCTAAATGCAGATCAGTAGTGATTGATTGATTGAATGATTGATTGATTGATTGATTGATTGATTGATTGATTGATTGATTGATTGATTGATTGATTGATTGATTGATTGATTGATTGATTGTTAAGGTCTATAAGTGTGGTTTCTTAAGATGACTGCCGATCCTTTTAATGCGGATACCACAATTGAGTAGAGAAGGTCTCTACTTAGTCCAAATCTGTTCAAGAAGACCACGAGTCCCTCGGGCACCGATCATGAGGCTAGTGATGCTTATAGACTCAAAATTCTGTTTAACTTTGTACAAGGTACTGTGGTTTCATAGTCGGATAGTCGGATCGATGGCGATGTCTATTCATCAGCTGCTCTCGTCAGGGGAGAGACCATGCACCTCCTCATTGGTTGCGTAGCCTTTTATCCGTTGAACTCGGCAGCGAAAATTGCGCAGCAGTTCACCATATGGACAGGATCCCAGGACATGCGCAATTGTTTCTATCTCTCTAAGAAAGCTTCGACAGAGGCTATTGCTCCGAGATCTGCCTAGGACAGAGTGTACAGCTGACACGTTTGCCGAACAGTAATATTCTCAGTTTTTCGTGTTTAGTACTGTAACTGAGCTTAGTCTGAGCACTGTTTTCGTAAGCGAATGTCCCCTAATTTGCTGAATACACAACACTAAATATAACGAATTTCTCTTTTGTTTCTAGGGAAACAAAATATGTCTATGGACATGACATGTTCTGCTGTCGTCATTTCGGGGGACTAAATACGTTTTTAAATGACATTCACTTCTCAAGCCCCATTTTCACTAGCGAAACACATGTTTGATTCTGAAGCTTGAAAGACCAATGAAACCTCTTTCAACTCCAGGAGTGATCATAATGCCTACTGACTAGTCAGATATTCAGTTCGGCAATCTTGAGCACGTGATGACTGGCTCTGTGGCTGAATAGTCAGCATACTTGTCCTTGGTTCAGAGGAACATGGGTTTATTCCTGACCTGGTTAATCACTCTAGCTCGGGAACTGAGTGTTTGTGATCGTCTTAATATACCATACAACACATTTCACCACCGACCACCACACAAAACACGCAATAGTAAATAAAACATTCTACATTAGGTTAGCGTTAAGAAGGGCATCCGTTCAGAAAACTGGGTCAAATCTGCACAAAGTGCAAACCCCAAGAAATTGGGAATAAAGACCAAGTAGGAAAATAATACATGCAGAAACACAAACTGTTGTGATATGTTGTAAAAATCGTTTTGCTTTAGCAATATTTTCTTATTATTTACATATAATTATTGTCATTATAGAGTGCTGTGCATTTCAGCGTTGAATCTTCAAGCCTCATTGAATTAGCTAAGCGTTTCCACAATCCTCTATTTGCAAATAGCTCAGTGGACGTAGCACATCCTTTCCTGGCTCTATCTCCTCATACCGGGCGAGTTGGCCGTGCGGTTAGGGTCGCCCCTAAGGGTTTAAACCCCACTGTCGGCAGCCCTGAAGATGGTTTTCAGTACTTTCCAATTTTCACACTGGACAAATGCTGGGGCTGTACCTTAATTAAGGACACGGCCGCTTCCTTCCCACTCCTAGCTCATTCCTATCCCATCGTCGCTATAAGACCTATCTGTGTCGGTGCGACGTAAAGCAAATAGGAAAAAAATCTCCTCATGGCTGAACGTCCGGTCTGGCGCCCTTCAGGGAGGAATTATATCATCTCTGCTGTTTTATCTCTTAGTGGCCTTGATTAAGGTACAGATTGGTGTGAAAATGGGAACCTGCTGCCTTGTAGGAGGTGGAGGGATCCACAAAGGCTACCACCCAGACAGAAGGGAGAGCCATCACGAGGGCTGAAAGTGGGCAGACCCCTCAGCAAGTTATGCTCTGGGCCAACGACCTAGTCATGTAAAAATACCTTGTTATGAGATCAAATAATAGCAAAAGCCGTATCGATTTAATAATAATAATAATAATAATAATAATAATAATAATAATAATAATAATAATAATAATAATAATAATAATAATAATAATAATAATAATAATAATAATATATTTACGAGGTCTATAAGTCTTTCATTTCCTCACAATTCATGAACCTTACAATTGTTTTGTGGATACAGTCATTTTTTCGATTTATCGGAACTCTTTATGTCCCCTGGGGGGGAGTAAAAGAACGCTTCATCTATACCCTCTGCTCGTCGTAAGAGGTTATTAAGAGAGAACAACCATATAGTCTATACTCGCTATCTCGTCTTCTGTTCCCAATAATAATAATAATAATAATAATAATAATAATAATAATAATAATAATAATAATAATAATATTGGCCTAACGTCCCAACAACTACTTTTTCGGTTTTCGGAGACGCTGAGATGCCGAAACTTTGTACCGCAGGAGTTCTTTTACGTTCCAGTAATTATATCGACACGAGGCTGACGTATTTGAGCACCTTCAAATACCACCGGACTGAGCCAGGGTCGAACCTGCCAGGTTGCGGTCAGAAGGCCAGCGCTTCAGCCGTCTGAGCCACTGAGACAGGCAGGTTTAAATATAATATTTAATGCAGAAATAGATAACTAGTTGTAACAAAGATGATGTAATGCATTTATCAAACAAATGGATTGCAATAAATAAATAAAGGACGTGTTCTTCAGTTTAAGGCGATCCCAATTAGGGGATATATATTTTTCAAAAGACACTAGTTCACAAACCGTAAATGACCACAAGGATCCAAAAATGTAAAATTTAGGATATGATAACCGAAAATGTTAATATTATTGTACAGAAAGAAAACACTAAATGATTTATCATTTAGGAATAGTGTATGCGATGATTTAAAATAGTCACTGAAACTTTTAAAATGTTTAGTATAATTTTTTCCAAAGTCGTCTGCTGGATTCCAAACTTTTTCAGGATTTCCTACCTATGTCTAGGTACAATGGCTCTACTTCCAAATAGCAGACAATTACGGACGAATGCTATGTCTCGCACTCAGATATGGGATGCATGGTTCATATCTGCTCTTCTCTTTCTGGTCAACTTCCTTGGCCTGGGATAAGTCTCTTTTGAACCGGATGGTGGGATCAAGAATAACATCTGTTCGAGTCTGCTGGTGGATAGCAACAATATATGCTCTTCCGTTGGACCTCGTGGACGAGATACAGTGTACTTCTTCATAAACTCTCTCAATGCAGAGGCTAAGATTGCTCACACTCTGTGATGACGGGTGTTTCTGAGCAATTATCCTTTGCGGCAGTATCTTATTCTGTTCTATTCTGTATCCTGGTTTGACTACAGGATTTCAACACAGTCGGCCATTAAGTACAAGTCGTTGGCGTAAGCCAAACTCCCTACTACATTTTCACCCAATGTGTTTAAGTGAAGCAAACCAAAGTCACCTCCGAACATGTCATGAAGACTCTTGGAGGGGTGAAAGGTAAAAAGGTTCCACTATCCGTAACCTTGGCATTTCGTGGGGTAGAGTGATTACCTCTACGCCCGACAGCCTTTGCCCCCAGGAATTAACCAGGTACTCATTTATGGTGTAGGCTGAGTGAACCTCAGTCCATGTGCACGTCCGGTAGTGTAAATCCTGTTTCTTAATTTTTGACTTCCTAACGGGAATCGAACCCACATCCTTCCAGTTGAATCGAACACGACTTTAACTCCTCGGTCAGCAGCCCATATATTTAAAGGGACTGATTTCAAAAACCTCTCTAAAGAACCAGAGAAACAAGGAAATGCCATTTGGTCCTTGTTTCAATGACGGTGAAATCCTGACATTCACCTCTCCGCGGCAGAGAGGGGGCAAGACTGCATATAAAAATAATATTTTATATTCAGGCGGCCAACGAATGAAGGGACCGATTATCTCCCGGTATGAGGAGATCCCCTATACCAAGTGCCAACAGTCTCTTTGAGAGTGGATGAGCGGGTATGGGTAAGGGCACTCTATTGTCCTGGGGACAAGAAATTGTTCCCGAAGGCGGAGGAACCAGTTTGGTCAACGGCATTAGGATGCAGAAGGCAACGGGAAACCACTGCATTAAAGATCCTGAGAGATATTCTAATAAATCCACATGGCATGGCTGCAACGTCAAGATCGGAGCTGGCCGTGTGGATCGTCTACCTCCGTTTGGAGACGACGGATTAAGAAGAAGATTTCCAAAACTACTTTAAATTTTATTAATTTTTATTAATTTTTAAACTTGACACTTAGAAAAATTCTATTATGGGAGTACCTTACACTTCTAAGGGGAGCGTGGGTTACATTCTTGTAGAAATTCAAGAATCTCTGATCTAATGTTTGGAACGTACTGGTGTCCGCCAGAGTAGAGACAAACTATTCCTGGGATGGCATTATTCGAAGCAGTAAATTTTTGACCAGTGCGCAGTAGAAATCACTGATGATAATGGATGTGAATGCTCCCCCTCCCTTCTCCATCAGTGGGATTCATATTTATGGGCATCACTCGCCCAATCGTTATATATTTCCGCCAATTGGTTGTTATTAAAACATGTTCCTAGTTCACTGAAACTAGTTTATTACTGTAAAATTCTCTTTACCGCGTCCTATTTGATTCCCAGTGACTGTGATTAATATGTCTTTTCCCGACGCTGGTCCCATTTTCACGTTCGTTTCGCCGACTAATTATCGCGCTAATGGAACAGATTGATTGCAGGAATTAATAAATCTACGAGGAATTGCCAGTAGGAGTTTTTTTAGTTGGCTTTGAGTTGAATATATAACTCTTCTTCCTTCGGCATGTATGTGTTAAATTGATTAATTAATATGTTCTCCACCTTCTATATATAATTTGAACGTGTAACGTAATATTGTGAGAAACCAACAACACTAACTTCTATGTATTATACATCAAAAGAAAGGTCTCCATCTCAGGAATACTAGAAAATATTATTGTCCTTTATTTGCGTAATTTATTTGAGTAATTCGATACTTAGGTCACGGCCGACTTGATGCACCGCTCTAGCTAGCTCCTGGCCGTGCTTATTCCACGCCGACTTGATGCGTGGCACTAGCTAGGCTCCTTACCGGCCTTGACAATATTGAGTCCACGCACTGTAATCGGAGTAGTTCCATAGCTCGACACGTGGCGCTGGCGACCTAAGGTTTTGCGGTAGAAATACATAACCCTCTATGGAAAATATATTGACTTTGATTGCCGATTTATCGTAATTTAGAGATATGGATAATGTTACACAGTTTAATACTGTTAAAATGATTAAGCCTAAAGGTTACTTTCCTTGATATTTGCCAAAATAATGTCGTGAAATGAAACTGCGCGGAGATGGAGTAGTCCAGCTGACGTTCTGATATTGACTTTGATTGCCGATTTATCTCCATTTAGGGAAAGAAGGAGTATGTTATATTGACTAATACTGTTAAAATGATTAATCCTAAAGGCTACTTTAATTGATATTTGTCAAAATAACGTCGTGAAATGAAACTGCGGAGAGATGGAGCAGTCAAAGTGACGTTCCTTAACTGTGAGGAATAAAGTAGTCACTTTTATTATCCATATCATTTAGATACATAGCAGAACTTACCACAGTACTTTTGTCTTCTGACGTTAATCTTGAGATTAAGAGTCATTGTTCAATTAGAGTTTTAAAATTCTTCAAGTGCTGCTGTCAGGAAGGGGACTTTTTTTTTTGCTAGTTGTTTTACGTCGCACCGACACAGATAGGTCTTACGGCGACGATGGGACAGGAAAGGGCTAGGAGTGGGAAGGAAGCGGCCGTGGCCTTAATTGAGGTACAGCCCCAGCATTTGCCTGGTGTGAAAATGGGAAACCACGGAAAACCATTTTCAGGGCTGCCGACAGTGGGGTTCGAACCTACTATCTCCCGAATATTGGATACTGGCCGCACTTAAGCGACTGCAGCTATCGAGCTTGGTAGGAAGGGAGGGGGGACTGGACAGAACATAATAGTATTAACTTTTTCTATATTCGGTGTATGGATAACATAGATATTTTGACTCAAACATGTTTAAATTTTAATTTCAATAGTTATATAGTTTCAGATTACATTTCATTCATACGTTGCACTAGAATTTTAAATACCGGGTGAGTTTCCCGTGTGGTTAGGGGCGCTTAGCTGTGAGCTTGCATCCGGGATACAGTGGGTTCGAACCCCACTGTCGGCAGCCCTGAGCACATTGCGAACACACTGCCAACATTTACGACAGCAAAACAATATAAATAAAACTGAAAATGCGGTAATTTGCGGTATACAGCTTCCTGTCAGTGACTTAGGAGGCCAGCGCTCCAGCGATATTATGGTGAAACTTTCCAATTACAGCTTTATGCTGGGCTCCACAAGCGGTTGTCAAGGCCGGTATAAGGAGTGCAGCAAGGGATCCAGTCGGTCGTGTTAGATCATTGCAATTGACTTAATTCGCCGGTAGATGGCTCTATGAAAGTTGTTTCCGCTGATCGTTATATGCCAGCCAGTTAGAGTTATCACTATAAAATGTTAGTTATTGCCCCATATTGGAACTAACAAGCGAGAAACGGAAAGAAATCCATCTCATGATATTCTATATTTCACAAAGTCTTAAGATTTAAGTGAACTACTCAATGTAGGGTTATTAAATGACAATATGTATGCACTGCCAAGCACGATATTTTGCTACGGAAATGATAAATGGACATTTTAATTCATGTTACCAAAATTGTTTGGTTTAACTTCCACAACCTCAAGTAAACGACGAACTCGAATGTATTATACTGCACGATAATGATTTCATGAATCATGTAAGGCAGTATAATAGTACAATGTCATTTACATCCTTTTCTGATAATTGTACACATATTCTAGGATTATCTCCTTACTGTTTTTAAGATTCAGGGGATGATAATTAAGTACGTTTCAGATTTACTGCCTACTTAAAATTGCCGAACATTATACGGCCAGCTTTATGAGATAGATTCGAGTCTTGCGAACATAATTCATTGTGAAAAACCACCGGGCGAGCTGGTCGTGCAGTTACGGGCGCGCAGCTGTGAGTTCGCATGCGGGAGATAGTGGGTTCGAACCCCACTGTCGGCAGCCCTGAAGATGGGTTTCCGTTATTTCCCATTTACACACCAGGTCGTACCTTAATCAAGGCCTCGGTCGCTTCCTTCCTTCATTCCTTCCCTCTCCTATCCCATCGTCGCCATAAGACCTGTCTGTGTCGGTGAAACGTAAAGCATTTTTAGAGTATAATAATATAATACTAGTGGCCTGTCTCAGCAGTAGCTGAAACTGATTATACAGGAAGCGTGAGAAAAATAACGGAAAATATACTGAACACCGGAACCATCTTCAGGGATACCGACAATGGGGTTCGAACCCATTATCTTCCAATGCAAGTTGACTGCTACGCGACGTACACCAGGCAACCACTGGCACCGTACTCCAGTTTTGATTTAAATACTAGATTATGACGATCTAGATCAGTCAACATCAGCGTGGTGTTACGTGTAGTCACCCCATAATACTACCGAGCAACATAGCTCTTCTGATTCGCAAGAAGATCAGAAGAGGCATTATAGCGACCGCAATCTGATTCCGTATTATTCTTATATTACATATAATATTATTATTCCCTTCGTGGCACAAAGAACGAGCGGCTGAATCTTTCAAAGCAAGCATGGCTCAGAGGAAGGGGCGGCTTGATGTTAATAATAATAATAATAATAATAATAATAACCCATGATATTTTGATGGACAACCTATGATAACAAAATTCGGCAAAATATTTCAGGTGAACCAATTCAGTTATTTGGGAGAAATTATCCAGCCCTCTGGTTTAAACCGTGAAGCAAATGAAAGAAATAATTTCTAAGTTACAGAAAGCTTACAGGATCACTTGGAACAGGTACAATAAAAATATCTATATCTCGGAAAGCAAAACTTGGACACTATAATACAATAATAAATTCTGAAACGTTATATGCTTCAGAAACCTCAATCATTGGTAGCGGGTCTCTAACCAAAGACATAGAGAAACAGGAAAGAAAAAAATTAAGAAAAATATTTAGCCCAGTTTCTATAGAGGGAATATGGAGGAAAAAGTCATCCCGGGAAATATATTGTCATTCTGACAAACTATCTCGCACTTTGGGGAAAATACGATTGAAGTTTTATGGACATTATCAGAATGAACAGTAACAGACTAACTGAAATAATTCTCAACCTGGCCCTTTCATCTAAAACCAAGAACAGCTGGCTTCGTGAAATTGAAACAGATCTCCAGGAAATCAACATCTCCGAAGATATTGTACAGGACAGATGTAAATTCAGAACCAAAATCGACAATCACCAGTTTGAAGACAAATCCAACACGTGAGCCACTGTTACTTGGACAGAAGAACGAAGGAAGAAGTTCAGCGAGAGATTGAAGAGATTTTAGAAGGAGAAGAAGACCAATACATCAGCTAAGCTGGTTCACTCGAGCTCCTAAGTAGGGCATAACGATGTAAAAAAAGAAATCCACATATGACTTAGGTTAGAATTAGTTCCAGTGTATGAGACAAAGGATTACTCGATTTGAGAACTGTCATAGATCCAAATGAAAGCAGCACGATTTGTTGTGGGCGATTTCAGACAAACGAGTAGCGTTACATACATTACAAAAGTATGGGCTAGGAAGATTTTGGATACGGAGACGAGCTGCTCGAGTAAGAGGTATGGTCCGAGTTGTCAGTGAAAAGATGGCGTTCAATAACATAAACTTGAATGGGGTTTTTAAAAGTAGGGGAGATTATAATATGAAGGTAAATTTGGAATTCAAGAGGACAAATTGGGGCAAATATTCTTTCACAAGAAAAGGAAATAGGGACTTAAATAATTTACGAAGGGAGACAGTCGATGAATTTCCAATTTCTTTTAGAAAAGACTAGGTACAGAATTGATAGGCAATCTGCCACGCGGGTATCTTCCCTAATTGAGAAGTGTCCGTTCGACTTCAAAACAAAAGATATTATTTCTTCCATATGCATTGCCGTAGTTCCTCAACTTTCTTAAGATGGAAATAGCGCCTTTGACCAGGCACTCCTTAAATTGCATATCAGAAATGAACATGATGATGTTGACCGGTGATCAATGTAATCTTGGAAACGTTCCCTAGAGAAATTTCGGTTGAAAATATGAACATTTTGCATTCGATCGGTCGAGAGGGAGGGGCTGCGACTTTAGTGAAAAAGCCAATGGCGTAGCCGTAGAGGCAAACGTACGAGAAGGAAATTGCCACGTTACTAGGAATCAGACCGGCCTGCTCTGTGTCGTGGAAACTGCGAACTACAAGAGGTGACACTGTGGGAGGTCAATGCTCATTCGTCCATCTCCCTTCAGTGTCGTAAACCTGGATACTACTCATTAAAAGGAATGTAATTAAGAGTACAGTCCTGGTTCGATTCCCGACAGTGTCGGGGTTTTTAATTGCATATGTTTAATTTATCTGGCTTTGAGACTGTGTGTTGATGGTCGTCCTTATGTACATATTCATCTACACACAAGTAAAGAAACACCTAATAATGAGTAGGTCGGTGTATGCAGAGTGGGTCTCGGTCCACAAGTGGCCACGGCTGGTCCGTGGTCCGACAACTCTGCACTCCGACCGGCCAACCGAGCAGAGGAGGGGTGGTCACGGCTCTATCGTGGCTCTACGCCTCTGTATTCCGAAGACGTGGAAGGGCTGGTCTTTGTCCTAAGATGGCTTTTCGTTGTTTTCCATTCTCCTGCACTAACGTAGATGCCGGGACGGTGCCTAGTATAGGCCACGACCGCCAACTCTATCACCTTCGCCACATATCTTCTTCTGTAATACTAATCTCTCGGCCTGAGAGACGGCGTCACTGTCTAGGGGATCTGGGAATGAAAACATTTAATAGTAGTAGTCTCCGAGTTGGATTACCGGCCAGGTAGGGAGTTTTACCTGGATCTGAGGGCTAGTTCGAAGTCCACTCAGCCTATGTGGTTACAATCGAGCAGCTCTCTGACGGTGAGAGGGCGGCCCCGGTCTAGAAAGCTAAGATTAACGGTCGGGGAAATTCGTCCTGCTGACCACACGACATCTCGTAATCTGCTGGCTTTTGGGCTGAGCAGTGGTCGCTTGGTAGTTCATGGCCCTTCGAGTCTGTTGCGCCATGTGGTTTAGTTCGGTTTTAGTAGTAGCAGCAGCAATAGTCGTAATAGTACAATGAGTACATCAGTCCACATAGGGTTGGCGTCGGTAAGAGTGTCACTGTGTGAGTTTGGGTCATGTAGTTCTTAGCTTGCATTCGGGAGGTGGTGGATTCGAACTTTGCTGTCGGAAGGCATGAAGATGGGTTCCGTGGTTTTCCATTTCCATACCAGGCAATTACTGAGGCTATACCATAATAAGGGCTAAGGTCGTTTACTTCCCAGTACTAGCCCAGCCACAAGGCCTGTTCGCAGCAACGCGAAACAAATTACGGAAGAAAGGAAGCGCATCTTGCCGTAAAACGGTGCCAAATTGACATGAAATGCTACACGAGAAAATAGGGAAAACGCCAGAAAGGAGAAGTATTGTAATGAAATGCAGTGCGAGTTGCACGGGACACGCCTGATTTGGGGTCCTGAGCCTCCGTGACTCAGGCGGCAGCACGCCGGCCTCTCACCGCTGGGTTCTGTAGTTCAAATCCCGATCACTCCATGTGAGATTTCTGCTGGACAAATCGGAGGCGGGACAAGTTTTTGTTCGGGTACTCTGGTTTTCCCTGTTATCTTTCATTCCAGCAACGCTCTCTAATATCATTTTGTTTCATCTATCCGTTATTAATCATTACCCCAGAGGAGTGTGACAGGCCTCGGCAGCCGGCACAGTTCCTAGCCTCGCCGCTAGACGGGGTTACATTCATACTTTCTGACTCGGTCAAATGACTGGAAACAGGCTATGAATTTTCATTTTCATTGATGTGCCCTAGTCAATGACAGTGTCCAGCTGTATAGCTAAATGGTTAGCGTGCTGGACTTTGGTGACAGGCGTCCCGGGTTCGATTCCAGACATGGTCGGCAATTTTAACCATAAATAGTTAATTCCACTGCCACAGAGGCTGGGTGTATGTGTCGTCTTCATCATAATTTTGTCCTCATTATGACGCGCAGGTCGCCTAAGGGAGTCAAATCAAAAGACCTAAATCTGGCGTGCCGAACTTCTCCTCGGACACTCCCGGCGCTAAAAACTATATGCCATTTCATTTCAGTGACAGTGGCTTTCGGAGAACGTGGAGTTACAACTCACATTTAAAATCCTTCCTCCCCCACTGATCTGATGTGGTTGCATGTCAGAGTTTCGCAGAAGCCAGCCACTGCGAGAGACGCTTTTGGAATGTTTTACAAGAAACCTATCCTTAATGCCATGACATGTTGGGAGGAAGAATCTCCCATTAACCCTCCACACGCTTGTTATGCAGGCTACAGCCTCCCTCAATTCGATCAGCCGGAGCCCTCATTTTCAGCCCCATCAGGCCGCGTTCTGTTATCCCCAGCATTCTATTAACAGATTAGGGCTTGCTACTGGAGCTTAGCCAGTCCTACCCACTCGCTTCCCGCCCCTTCCAGCCAGTCTCCTCACCTACAAAAGTATCCCCTGATCCCTGCATCTGATTCCCTCCACTGATACAATCACGAGACTGAGGATAGAGAATCTCCCTGCTTCTGTAATGAGATACTTGTTTCTTGATAGGTACAATATTTACCTTGTGCTGGTATATTTCAGTAAATTGCGTCTGTGGTTAGCGATTACTACATTTTATCTCTGCTAGCCTGAGTTCGATTCTTGGTTCTGATAACAGTTTGGCAATGTGTATATTTGTGACTTTATGCTTTTAAGTTCTTTTTAATAAATTCAACAAAACAATTTGCTTTGCCAACACAGATAGGTCCCACAGCGACGATGGGACAGGTAAGGCCTAAGAGTGGGAAGGAAGCGGCTTTGGAACGGCCTCAGCATTTGCCGTGTGTGAAAATAGGAAACCACTGAAAACCATCTGCAGCGTTGCCGACAGGGGGTTCGAACCCACTATCTCCTGGATGCAAGCTTACAGCTGCGCGCCCCTAACCGCACGGCCAACTCAGCCTTAAGTTTATTACTGTAAGATATTATTTGTATTGTGAGTTACAGGTATGAATGGGTGCCTCAATGTAGGACAGTCACAGTGTCGTGCACTAGCGATAGAAGTTTAATCTAGGCCAAGTGCCCCATGCACTGGAAGGGTCCAGCTAATCTGTATGAGTTAGTCAAGCATGTGGGTGGATTTCTGCTCGTTGCCCTGTCCAGCTTAAGCCTTTAAAGGGGAGCATCTGTTCCTGAATGAACGATGAAGAATGAATGATGATGAACGAATTAGGACGTGCGCCTAGTTCCAAGCTATGCCTACCTATCACATGTCACATCATAGCTTAACACTAGGCTACGTGTGCCATTTCAGTTAGATTATTATGTGACTATGAACATGAACGCGAGACATACGGACTCTTAAGAAAATAATCTGTCATGTACAGTAAATACCAGCACTTACTGTGGTATCTTGATCCAAATTCTTATACGTATTTTTAATGTTGAAAATAACAGATCTGAGCGACTGGGACGGGATCTACTCAGCCGTAGATAACATTGTTTATAATTTGCTTTACGTCGCACTGACACAGATTAACGTTATGACGACGATGGGACGGGAAGGGGTTAGGAATTGGAAAGAATCGAACCTGGCCTGGATTGAGGTACAGCCCCAGCATTTACCTGGTGTGAGAATGGGAAAGCAGGGAAAATCACCTTCCTGGCTGCGAACAGTGAGGTTCGAATCCACTATCTCCCGTAGATATCAGAAACGAGGTGGGTTGAAATGACACTGTCGACCGTCCTAAAAGTGGGTTTTCGTTGTTTTCATTTATTTAATTTTAATTGCATTTAATCGTATTTTAGGCTGTCCCGCAGGTGGCAAGTTCCCAACGAACTGTTTACCTATTCTTTTCTTAAATGAATTCAAAGAACTTAGAAATTTATGGAACATCTTCTTGGTCAATAATTTCAATACCTAATTCCGCTTCCTATATGTTATGAATATTTACCTCAGTTTATCCTCTTGATTTTTTTACAATCTGCTTTACGTCGCACCGACACATTTAGGTCTTACGACAACGATGGAAGAGGCATAGGAGTGAGAAGGAAGCGGCCGTGGCCTTAATTAAGGTACAGCCCCAGCATTTGCCTGGTGCGAGCATGGGAAACCACGGAAAACCATCTTCAGCGTTCTTTCTGTCCTCTGATTCTGCTTGGAGAGAGCTGGCCTTGAATCTGCACCTTGCAAGAGCTTTTAAGCGGGCCTACATTTCTTCCACGTTTGAACAACTACCTTACGAAATAAAGCAGCTGGAAGAGAGATAATTACCTCCTGTGAATGCTGTAGGGATTGTTCGTGAGGTGGAGGCGACCATTTTTAATGGAGCACAAGGTGATGAGATCAGTGCCAAATTTCACAATATAATGTAGATGAAACCCGTCTGGAAGGATGTTTTGGCTATTGCTGCTCTTCTTAATCGGAAAGACGTAGTACCAGCACCAAGTTTCACACCAGCAGAGCTAGCTGCTTTTACATACTGTCCCCTGACCTCATTTGAAGTGGAAATGTTATTTTCACAATTTAGAAATATATTAACCGACAATAGGCAGTTTTACTGTTCAAAATTTGGAAAAATATCTGGTTGTCCATTGTAACATATGCTAAGATTCATTGTAAGTGCCCTCTTGACATACGAGTAATTATTCTCTGGAAAAGATAACAGTGTCTTCAGTTGTATTAATAGTAATATTATTATTATTATTATCAATAATAATAATAAATAATAATTGTACCGGAGGTACACCAACTTCGTACATTTAAAACGAGCGCATTTTGAAAGGCCATCTGTGATATGAACTATGAAACTTCTAGTGGAAGAAGTTTGAACGTTAATCGTCAGATGTCTCTAATGTCTCTCTGGCGAGAGGATGAACAATTAATTTTCTAAGAAATTTGTAATTTTGAGGTTTTCAGCACTGAAGTGTTACAAATTCCTTTTGGTGTTCGTAGGTTATTAGCACTGCTATCATTTCCTTCTTCTTCTAAATGTTCGACCTATCAGGAATTTTTGTTATTTATATGATTATTCAATGATATTTGTGGGTGTGTTCAGGGCTTCGGCCCAGAGAATTCTGGAACCTTCCTCTCCGCTATAAAAGTTGGGACCTTTTGGGCCATGTTGTGTTTTGATCCCTCCAGTCCAGCAGTAGAGTGTACTCGTAGAGAAGGCAGGGGAGGGTTTGCTCATCTATCTCCGGAAGGTCCACCAGCTCAAGGTAATGGCAGGCATATTTTAATTAGGTAATAGTCTCAGAAACTTAACTTGAGAGGAAGGTTTCAAAAATCCTATTTTAATGTAATCTTTACATGTAACATTTCAACAAGTCTCAAGACCTTAGTCTAACTTAGGGAATAAAGAGTGAGAACCCTCTTTTATTCCCCTTCAGCTTTGTTTTGGGGTGACTATGATCTCGTAAACTTTAAAATTTATCTCTTCCTTTGGTAATTAAAATTTTCTCTCAATCTAGTCACCTCCGTAGTATAGGTTTAGCCTTTGTAACGTCTGGCCATAAGCCCACATAGGGTTTTTAATCAGGTTCCTGTGAATTTCGAAACATTTTGATTTTCGGCCAATACCTTTAACCTTTTCTTTTACTAGGGCCATGTAGAATGGGCACTCATTGCCTCTGTTAAAGTTAACTTCTCTCGTTTAATTCCTGAGTTAAATGTAACTTAGACTGTTGAGGGGATAATACGGTGGCCACTATTTTTTTTGTAAAATGGTCTCCTAGTGAGTAACTGTGTGGAGCAAAGATGCTCTTTCTAATGTTATAAATTTTGGAGCCCAGTCTCCTGACTTGTAATTGACCGGAGCAGCATCAGCTATTTGGGAAACGACATGGAAAGAAATGTGATTGTAGCGGGAGATCTGAATTACCAAATGACAATTGGGAAGGAAATGCGAACGACAGGAAGCATGACCAACAAATGGAAAATGAGCTAATATGGGAAGGACAACCTGATTCAGAAAGTGATGGAACCAACTAGAGGGATAAATAGCCTGGACGTGGTGCTGGTGAAACCAGATGAGCTCTATAGGGAAGCCGAGGTAATAGGTGGTATTAGTGATCATGAAGCTGTTTTTGTCGTAGTTACAAATAAATATGATAGAAAGGAAGGTCTTAAAAGTAGGACTATTAGGCAGTACCATATGGCTGATAAAGCAGGCATGAGGCAGTTTTTAAAAAGTAGCCATGATTGGTGAAAAACGATTAAAAAAAAGGAAACAGACTCTGGGATGGGTTTAAAGCAATTGTTGAGGAACGTGAAAACAAGTTTGTACCTTTAAAGGTGGGAAGGATTGGCAAAGACCCACGTTATTATGATAGAGAAATAAACAGACTAAGAAGGAAGTGCATATTGCAATAATCTCTTTTATCGATAATTTTGTGCGTATTTCCGTCAATAATTATGTTAATTATTAAAGAAATAAACGAAGGAATTAACAGATAAGATAACAAGGTTTGTACAAACAGCTTTTTAAAATAATTCCCAGTTCCAGCTGGCTAAAGTGGAATGAAAATGTAATGTGTACTCCACAAAGTGGAAGGGCGGGGGGAGCGACTGTTCCTCCTCGCCGCACCCCCTAATCGCCGCTACTGGTTGTAGACACGCCAAAGGTGTAGGGAAGGAAATCGAATGACTTATTTATTTATACAAGTGTAGACATTCCACTCGATGTATGAAACAAAAACTAATACTGTTCGGTGAAGTACGTATGTAGAAGGCATACGTCTGTTTGGAGCTTGTGTTGCATTCCGACCAGATTGTCCAGATTAAAATAATATCTTTGTATTCACCGCTGCTGATCACACTAGCTACTGCCGATATGCAGACAGCAAATATAGTGCGGCTGTAGCATACACCAGCCTAGAACTATGGGGTCGAAAACGATGTTTACTAATGCAAGGGGTTCATTCGACCGGCAGCGCTGAGTAACATGCTGCGAGTGTGACTCTGTTTCTTATCTCTTCATATTTTGACGTAACCTGCCCGCTGGCAGTAGTTCCCCTGTATAAATCAGTTGGTAGACACCCCACACATCACTTATGCATGCGGGACATTTATAAGTAGAAAGTACGGCGTCCGTGATCCACCTGGTATAATACGAGCATGTTTTTGACATATGTGCATGCAATGCATAATTGCAGTTTTCTTAATATTTTTGTATAAAACAGTATATATAGCCTACTATTCAAATCGGTACAACGATGCAAATGAATGGATATTTAAACATTCCACTCGCCACCGGAATCCTTTATAATGCATTCTTGTTGACAGCCTAAGATGTTAACAACAGCTTGACAATGTGTAATTCTTTTTTTTTTTCTTTTTGAGACGTTTGGTATTCGCTTCATATGTGGGAATCAGGTCCGTAGACAGACCGGTTTTCTCGGGTCATTTTTTCGTGGCTCGGGCCTCCCTTGGCGGCCCCAGACGGAGGTCCGGGCAGTAGTTGCCAAAATAAAAAAAGCGAAAAGTAAATGAAATAAGCCGCCAAAAATGTTTGGTCATACTTGCGGAACGCCTGCAATTTATTAGCAGTTATCTTCGCATTCTCGTGTTTGTAAGTGGTAGAAAACCGAGCTCGATAGCTGCAGTCGCTTAAGTGCGGCCAGTATCCAGTATTCGGGAGATAGTAGGTTCGAACCTCACTGTCGGCAGCCATGAAGATGGTTTTCCGTGGTTTCCCATTTTCACACCAGGCAAATGCTGGGCGACTGTACCTTAATTAAGGCCAGGGCCGCTTCCTTGCCACTTCTAGTCCTTCGCTGTCCCATCGTCGCCATAAGACCTATCTGTGTCGGTGTGACGTAAAGCAACTAGCAAAAAAAAGTGATAAAAAAGGGTAAGTTTAACATGTGTTGAAGAACCCACGCTATTGTTGTCTACAGAGGGAATTGCGTGCGGTTGTTGAGACTTTTGAGACCGCCTGTCTAACTCCCCTTCTCCGTTTGTCTCGTCGCCCTTTTTTTTTTTATTCTTTTAACTATGTTAGTTGCTAATATTGTCATTTAAAGCGAAGTTCGTTTGTCTTTTTGCTGTTCGATCTTAATTTTCTAGTTTAGTGAACGCGTTCCTGTAGTAATCACGCCATAGTACGTTTACTTATTAACAATTTTTAAATGTTTGTGTTTCGGTTTTGATTTGATTAAAGGTAATAGAATAACATCAGTCACCACGAGGAAGTACTATATGCCGGAAGTTAGATCGTATTTATCTTCAATAATGTATTCCTGTATTTTTTAAATATAGTACTAGGCCTACCAGTAAATCATTATTAATTACGTTATTGAGACAGTTTTTATTTAGCATTTAGGAACCAGAAAATAATTTTAATAACAGGCCATATGTATAATTTATACCAGGTGGCTCACGGACGCCGTACTTTCTACTTATAAATGTCCCGCATGCATAAGTTATGTGTGGGGTGTCTACCAACTGATTTTAACAGGGGAACTACTGCCAGCGGGCAGGTTACGTCAAAATATGAAGAGATAAGAAACAGAGTCACACTCGCAGCATGTTACTCAGCGCTGCCGGTCGAATGCATCCCTTGCATTCGTAAACATCGTTTTCGACGGCATAGTTCTAGGCTGGTGTATTCTACAGCCGCACTATATTTGCTGTCTGCATATCGGCAATGGCTAGTGTGATCAGCAGCGGTGAATACATAGACATTAAGCTGGACAACCTGGTCGGAATGCAACAGAAGCTCCAAACAGACGTACGCCTTCTATACACATTTTTCGCCGAACAGTATTCGTTTTTGTTCCATGCAATCATCTCTTTTATCGAGTTGAATGTCTACATGTGTCTAAATTAATAAGTTATTAGATTTCATTTACTGCATCTTTGGCGTGTCTACGAACAGTAGCGGCGGTTAGGGGGTGGGGTGAGGAGGGATGACATTTATTCCATTTTAGCCAGCTGGAACTAGGAATTATTTTAAAAAAGCTATTTGTACAAGCCTTGTTGTCTTATATGCTAAATCTTTCCTTTATTGTACAGCGCTACGGCAAGTAGTGGAGACGTTGCATGTGCTATGAGGAAGGGTAGTAGGGGTACAAATTTTTGCCGAGGTCGTGGCCACGGAGTTATAATTCATCCGCTTGCCGCGCGCATTCGTCAGTCTGGCAGTCTCTTTATTGTCTGTTAGTTTCTTAGTGTGTATTCAAATAGTAAATGATTATTAATTGCATAATCACCGAGCTCGATAGCTGCAGTCGCTTAAGTGCGGCCAGAATCCAGAAATCGGGAGATAGTGGGTTCGAACAACACTGTCGGCAGCCCTGAAGATGGTTTTCCGTGGTTTCCCATTTTCACACCAGGCAAATACTGGGGCTGTACATTAATTAAGGCCACGACCGCTTCCTTCCCATTCCTAGGCCTATCCTATCCCATCGTCGCCATAAGACCTATCTGTGCGACGTAAAACAAATAGCAAAAAAAAATTGCATAATCATGCCGTACATCTATGCAATTGTACAGGGCGTTCTGGCCGTGGGGTTACGGGCGCGCAGTGGTGAGCTTGCACTCGGGAGATAGTGGTTTCGAATCCCATTGTCGACACCACTGAAGATGGTTTTCCGTGGTATCCCATTTTCATACCAGGCAAACGCTGAGACTGTACCTTAATTAAGGCCACGGTTGCTTCCTTCCCATAAGTTATATCTCTATCGGTGTGACATAAAGTCAATTGTAAAAACAGATATATTTAATTGTAATTATAATTTCAACGCGAGAGAATATCAACTTTACATTCACCGGACTAAATTATTTCGTTTGTATTATGCTTTTTTATAAGTAAATGTAATTAATCAGCCCCGTGGATTAGGCCTGTTCGTAATAGGAAGACCGGGGCAAGATGACGAACGGAGCAAGATGACGAATCAACCATGACTTTTGTAGTATTCTGTTCACTAAGTTGGCTACCATGTGACCTTGGGCGCGATATCTCACACGTATAACTTACACATAGAAGGAAATTCCTTTCATTCTGAGACATGCAGTGGTAGGGGGGTGTCTGTCTGGCGCTGTCGCACTAAAATATCTGAGGTATGTGCAGGAAGCTTCTACTACTAGTGTGCTCACAATACGAATTAACTGTTTTATTTTCTTTTCAATGTATTTCTCACTTACTTCAGTGTTAACTGAATCTTGATTGTAAGATGTCTGTCGATTATAACGACAAACCGCTTCCTAAGCAATCTGGGGCAAGATGACGGGGGCAAGTTCACGAATTCGTCATCTTACCCCAAGCCAGGTATAGGCTACACGTAGTCACATGTACCCTTAAGCTAATTACAGAAATACCTAGAAATTTTCGACGGAAGACGGATAGACGTGACAGGGATGAAGTAAGCATAATACCCGCAATGCATGCTGTCAAGGAATCTCATATGTCTCGTAATGCAACTATGAGCAACGCCATTGAAAGATTTGAAGCTTGTGCGATTGACTCATTCAACCCACAAATATTTGATGAGGAAATTGCTCTCCATCAGTGACAACAGAAAGATATTATGAAGAACAGTGAATAAAATTAGCCTATGTTCATCGTCTAAATGAAGACTGGATCAGTGTATGATAATTGTAAAGTGTGGTGGCATGAAGACTGCTCAGTTATGAAGGTAGTTGACGGTTTCTCTGTGATATGTGCTGAGTATATTCCAGTTTAAAACGGTTTTCTTTAGAGTTCTTGTATTTAATGTAGTGCACAGTAGTTATTAATTTTAGCAGGAACTTCTAAAAGTTATTTTCAATTTATTTTAAAGTATTTTAACATTTTTCAAATTTATGTTCTTTAAAAATGTATGTCCTTGTGTAGTACATTATTAAAATTAAGTTATTCCATGTGTTGATTGTCTGTTGAACAAATTTCAGTGAAGTTCTGTGATGAAACAGTTGAGAAGAATGCTCGTCATCTTACATAATTATAAACTTTACTACTTTATGAAAAAGCTATTTAAACAAGAACTTCGAATATTGCAGTACTGGTTCGCGAAAAGGTAAGCAGTAATAATCATGGCATCACAGCCGTAAAACACGCCATTTTCCGGCGGAATGTCGAAAGAAAGCTTATCATCGTCAACTTGCCTCGGTCTCCCCTAATAGTTCTTTTGAGATTTTGATTCGATGCTGTATAATAACATTTTCACCAGGTCTCACGTGGCACAGGCCAGAGTAAAGTGTAGCTCCCACCGAAGTCCCAGTCAACATCCATGGCTGTGACAATATGGAAGTTGCTGGGGTATGGGTAGTGTTGAGTAATGGCATTCAGAGCACGACTAGTGCATCTGAGTGTTATGAAAGGTGCTGCTCATAGGGTCAGTCGTGCTGCAATAGTACTCTCTGACCCAGTGAGGAAAGCAATGGAAAACTGCCTCACTCCCAATCTTGCCTAGTACGCCTCATTTTGGTGCTGCCATAGGTTTTTGGGGTTTCTTTATAACCGCATAACATTTGGTGGTGCTATTTGAGGATCCAACCAGCCTCTGGGCTGATGACCTAACAGACAGACTCACAAACATACTACGGGGCATTTACTTAATAAATAACATAACACAAAGAAATAACTTAGGAACGTTAGTTTTAGCTCCTGTTGAAACACGATTACAACTGAATACTTTTTTTTTTTTACAATTGGCTTTACGTCGCACCGACATAGATAGGATTTATGGCGACGATGAGACAGAAAAGGGCTACGTGTGGAAAGGAAGCGACCGTGGCCTTAAATAAGATACAGCTCCAGCACTTGCCTGGTGTGAAAATGGGAAACCACGGACAACCATTTCAGGGCTGCTGACAGTTGGATTCGAAACTACTTTCTCCCGAGTGCAAACTCAGAGCTGCACGCTCGTAACCCCACCGCCACCTCGCCCGGTACAATTACATAGAAGTACGGCATGATTATACAATTAAAAATAATTTAGTATTTGAATACTCGCTAAGAAACTAACAGACACTAAAGAGACTGCCAGACTGATGAATGCGCGCGACAAGTGGGTGAATTATAACTCAGTGGCCACGACCTCAGCAAACAATATATACCCCTACTACCCTACCTCACAGCACAGGCAAAGTCTCCATTACTTGCCGTAGTGCTATACAAATTGGTTAGCGGCGACGAACAGCATTTTGTGCGTATTTCCGTCAATAGTTATGTTAATAATTAAAGAAAATAAACGAAGGGATTAGCAGATAAGGTAACAAGGTTTGTACAAACAGATTTTTAAAATAATTCCTAGTTCCAGCTGGCTAAGGTGGAATGAAAATGTAATGTGTACTCCACAAAGTGGAGACAAAGTGGAGGGGGGGGGGCGACTGTCCCTCCTCGCCGCACCCCCTAATCGCCGCTACTGTTTTTAGACACGCCAAAGGTGTAGAAAAGGAAATCTAATAACTTATTCATTTATACACGTGTAGACATTCCACTCGATGGAAGAGTTGCATGTATGAAACAAAAACTAATACTGTTCGGTGAAGTACGTATGTAGAAGGCATACGTCTGTTTGGAGCTTGTGTTGCATTCCGACCAGATTGTTCAGATTAAAATAATATCTTTGTATTCACCGCTGCTGATCACACTAGCTACTGCCGATATGCAGACAGCAAATATAGTGCGGCTGTAGCATACACCAGCCTAGAACTATGCGGTCGAAAACAATGTTTACTAACGCAAGTGGTGCATTCGACCGGCAGCGCTGAGTAACATGCTGCGAGTGTGACTCTGTTTCTTATCTCTTCATATTCTGATGTAACCTGCCCGCTGGCAGTAGTTCCCCTGTTAAAATCAGTTGGTAGACACCCCACACATCAATTATGCATGCGGGACATTTATAAGTAGAAAGTACGCCGTCCGTGGGCCACCTGGTATAAACATTATTCTAACTTTAAGGCAGTTTGAGTATTGTACTACACTTTAGGACTGTTATTGTACTGTGCTGTATTCTAAGGCCACGTCAGGTAACTAATATATTTTATACCAAATGTCTGCCAAATATGACTTTCCTTTCTTTTAGAAAAGTAGCTATGCTACCCTTGCACCTGCACTCCACATTTAAGGGAGGCCTCATCTTGCAAGTCCTCGTGAAATAATAAAGAACGTTAAATTATACAAGCAAACCTATTAGACAGAACAGAGCAGGATTTAGTCAAATTTAATTTTATGTATATTATAATTATGTAGGGATGGACAAGTCCAGTATACCCATATGAAGACTTCGTAAATGTGTTGAACGTTGGAGTAAAACAAGGAATAATTTTTAAGACAATCTAAAACGCATTTTCAATATTTATTTATTCCAAAACAAGAAACGGTGAATGATAAAAAAATAACTTCAGCTTTTATAATTTTTAGACTGAATTTTATGAAGGTTGAAATTCAAGAAATTTATAAGAAATTTACCAAAAAATCACGTAATGTTTTTGTAAGTGAGGTGAACGATATTTTCTTGCCCGGGGCATTTTTGGGCGAGAGAGGGATGGGGGCGCTCAAGTCATTTGCCCGGGGCCCGTCAAAGCTCTCTACGGCCCTGTTTGAAATAACAGAAAAAACGATGTTTTACGATTCCTGAAGAGGAGAGATCCTTCCTCGATACATGCCAGGACCCAACCCATCCACTCCAAAAAAAAATTCCTCCTTATAGTATATGGAAGAAATAAAATGGACACGGCCTGAAACTAAAAAATGCCACCATTCTATTTGTTCCTACGGTATTGTCACTAGCATTACCTGACCAGTCCCGAACAACTGTCTTGTCCAAACCAATATTTTGTAGTTTTAACGTATCTTTACACTGTAGCGGTGATAAGGACCACGCAGACCCCGCGGGGTCGGGGCATAGTTTGTGAGGAGCACATGACCGTTTCTTACTTCAGTAGCTGAAGAGTGATTTTACACAATACAATATTATTTGTATTACAGAGGGTTATTCCAAACTTAGGTCGTCGCAGTGAAGAGTTATTTCTGAAAGAAAGTAGTTTTCCCAAACTGTTCCAATAATAACCATCGCTTGCTGTCACTCACAACAATCAACAGGCATTTGAAGTAATTAGCCAGTTCTGAGAACCCAGTAGTCAGCGAAGATGGGATAACAAAGACATCCTCCTTATCTAAACTCTATATGATGAAGTTTCCAGCCTGTTTATAATGCTCAGCAGTCAGTGTAGCTAAGCAGGTCTACGATGGACGGTTGAGTTCTAAATTATTTGGTCCTAGGAACGAGATTATTTATTAATATTGTAACGGTCAGCGTGTTTTGGTTACTATAATTGGAATATGCATTTCTTGTGTGTTCGGATTTGAAAACTAAATTATTATTATTATTATTATTATTATTATTATTATTATTATTATTATTATTATTATCATCATCATCATCATCGACGTTGCTGTTCATTGTAATAATATACACCTTTGTACTATGAAGAAAACTTGCAACGTCTCTTATCAGGAAACAAGGGGCCCAATTTTAATGATAGCGGGGTGCCCCCGAGCTTCTTAGCGCTACTATCTTTACCGTTCATCTTTTGTGTCATTCGATATTTGTAGATAATGGGCCCACGTTGGCAAATTTGTTCAGTGCATTGCGAGCTCATCGGAGCCGCCGCTATGCTGGATCTACAATCTGTAACAATAAAGTTCGGTGAATAGTCCTGTACTATCAACACAGATGAACAATGCACGACAGTGACCTTACTGTTCTTCGAAATAGTCCCCTCCCATAACTATGTACTGCTGAGATCGGCGATATATGTCCTGGAAACTTTGCAAAAAGGTTTCCTTTGGGATGGTGTTCAAAAGCCTCGTCGCGTTTCGTTGGATGTGAGGAATATCGACAAATCTCTTTCCTTTCAAAGCGAGTTTGATGCGTGACTTTTCGGCTCTGACCTTTTTCCGACGAGGGGATCCCGGAGAACGCCACTCCATGCTTTGCCGTTTCGTTTCAGGGTCGTACCTGAGATACAAGGTTTCATAATCAGTGACAATACAGTTCAAGAAATCCTGTGAAGCCTCTAAACGTGCCTGCTTCTGATCGTCAGTCAAGTGATGAGGCACAAGACGAGAACACGTTTTCCTCTTCCCTAACTTCTAGGAAATGATTTGTCGCGCGGATTCACGGTTAATCTCCAGTTCATCCGCTACCATGTGCACAGTTAATCACCGATCGTTCATGATTAATGTTCTCACCTTCTCAATGTTTCCGTCACTGACGGCGGTCGCCGGTCTTCCGCTACGGGGGTTGTCAGAAACACTTACCCGGCCTCCTCGAAAACGGTCGAACCTTTCGTACACACACTTCAAGGACAGTGCTTGATCTTATAAACACGTACCAGCATCGCATGCGTTTCTTTTGGTGTCTTACCAAGCTTAAACCAAAACTGTACATTGATCTTTTGGACGTTCAAGTTCCTGTTTGCAGTTCAGAACCAACGCACTAAACACGCACTGTGTCAAACAAGTATTACACGGCACACACACGATGCTCAAGTGAACAACGTTGGGAGCAAATGGTAAAAACCTGCTGCTACGCAGGTGCAGCGTTGTGTGTCGCCAGTGTTGCCGGATCGAACGTTCTGACTTCATTCACCGAATTTTATTGTCACAGGTTGTATATGGTAATTTATTTATTTGTACCCTTCCTACAATGATATGCTGCCTAAATGAGACAATGCATATTGTAACACTTGAATATTGAATGCATGTTTAACCATGAAGAATTTTCTGGAGTTAATCCTTTTCGTATGCAGTACTACAGAGGTGATTTCTAACAATTTGGGCGAAGCCTATAATGGCCAAGACGGCTAAATCACAGTACAGATTCTTGGGAATGCCCACATTTTTGAAAAACTCAACTAAGAATTTTGATAGGGTTTCTCTTGCTCCGATGAAAAGTCCTACACACCTGATACAGGAGACGTATGATTCTTTGAAGTAGCTGATGGTTGGTTCGTAGATGGCTCGCTTCTCCGCATCTACTTCTGCTGGCTGACTGGAGTAGACCTCACATCTAATGGTGGGGTCCAGTATATCGGTCAATTGCGATTATATCTATTCTCCGGTTGCTTCCACCGTCAGCATCACATGGCACATCTTCATGTACCTCGTAACATTTGTGGAAGAACGCTGCTTCAATTCTAAATCTTATTCTATTGTGTCTAACATTCCAAAGCACGCCCCCCCGTGGACATGAACCAAGAACATGAGCTCGGTTTTCATACTCACTGCAGTTTCTGCAGTGGACTCCAGAGAGGACTCGTACAGGAACCATGTGGTATTGCATTTTCAGCGGATCTTCCCACTCTGATATGGTCCATCAGTTAGCCGATGTGTATTCCTGATAGAGGATGGCTCCCTTACCGTGAGTCCTTAATGCATTGTATTCGTTGTATGAAGACCAGCAGCCAATAGCAATCATGCCAAAGAGAAAAGCAGTTACAAATGTTCTACTTCAGCAGTGGATATTAGGAGAACCACCTTATAGATAGAGGAAAACAAGTATTTTGGTAAGCGCATTTATTCCTGTTTTTTTAAGTTCATAGATGCTTGTATATTTTGCCGTTTTTAGTGCGTATGGGTCCGCCCTCTAGTTTTGACGGATAATTTACAGTTATGCTGTCACCACCACCACCACCACCACCACCACCACCACCACCACCACCACTACTGTGTCCAGTTAATAACACGTACACACACCAGTACTAGCGTCCGGATCCATGGCTAAACGATGGCAAAGCAAAGAAACATTACATACATATTAATTGCACGAGACTGATGGTCAAGATCTCCCCTGTCCCCTACTACTAAGACTGCTTTATGATTTAAGCTGTTTAATGCTTCCCTGTTCTGCAGAAGGAACAGCACGTGACGTTTAGAGATTCCCTTCATGTTACGACATGAACTTGCTGGTGTATCTTGTGTAATGATGTAGTTGCACTGGGAAATTGCAGTTGGAACATCGTTTAATTATGATAAAATTATAATAAAACCCTACGTGACCTCACCCCGTTCAGCACAGCCTCTAGGTTGTAAGATGAACAGACTGGTGCTCCGATTAACCCTGATGGTTATAGTTAACTTGCCTAGGACTTGACATTGAATATTCGTAGCGCGGTTTACGCTGCACTCTATGGAGATAGTGATCTTGAATGAAGCAGCCTTTCATTAGGAGCAGTGACGGCAAACAACGCGAGCAAGGTGATAATGTTTTGCGATATTGAGTGGAATCTCTTGTCAGTGTCAGTCAAGCTTGCTCGTGAATATTCAACGCTCGCGAGGAACTCTGAAGGGAGACGGAATGGAAGCCAACTGGGTGGACAGTTGCGAAGAACAGTGGATGACTTCGTATTGTGTAGGAAGAAAGAAATTAAACGCCCAGAAATTCTGTGATTTCTTTTAGACAGTCAAACTAGAGTGCTATGCTGAGTTCATCAGACCAGAATTAGTGTAAGATGGAAGGTTCATGAATTATTCTATAATCAATCGGACTTAATCTGAATTCCCCGTGTTTAGCTAGTGATGTTGTACTGAGATTTTACCTTTTTTTGCATTGCATTACTGTTATCGATAATTCACACCTTAGTATTCAGGTTATTCATACTTCGGAGTCACTGTAAGATTAAGAATCATACACGCATACATAAAGTACATATATACATATAAATATCATTATCGAAGTTGTTGTTTGAGTCATCAGTCCATAGACTGGTTCGATGCAGCTGTCCATGCCACCCTATCCTGTGCTAACCTTTTCATTTCTACGTAACTATTGTATCCTACATCTGCTCTAATCTGCTTGTCATATTCATACCTTGGTCTACCCCTACCGTTCTTACCACTTCCTTCAAAAACCAACTGAACAAGTCCTGGGTGTCTTAAGATGTGTCCTATCATTCTATCTCTTCTTCTCGTCAAATTTAGCCAAATCGATCTCCTCTCACCAATTCGATATCTCTTCATTCGTGATTCGATCTATCCATCTCACCTTCAGCATTCTTCTGCTTCTATTCTCTTTCTTTCTGAGCTAGTTATCGTCCATGTTTCACTTCCATACAATACCACGCTCCACACGAATGTCTTCAAAAACATCTTTCTAATTCCGATATCAATGTTTGAAGTGAGCAAATTTCTTTTCTTAAGATAGCTCTTCCTTGCTTGTGCTAGTTTGCATTTTATGTCCTCTTTACTTCTGCCATCGTTAGTTATTTTACTACCCAAGTAACAATATTCATCTACTTCCTTTAAGACTTCGTTTCCTAATCTAATATTTCCTTCATCACCTGCCTTCGTTCGACTGCACTCCATTACTTTTGTTTTGGACTTATTTATTTTCATCTTGTAGGCTACTCCTTACCCAAGACTTCATCCATACCATTCAGCAACTTCTCGAGATCTTCTGCAGTCTCAGATAAAATAACAATATCATCGGCAAATCTCAGGGTTTTGATGTCGAAAGCCATTGTTTATGTGTTTATGTGAACTGCGACGCTCTTGATACCGTTCAAGTCCACGTTCAATGTTCATTGAGACAGGAGCTGAGAAGGGCTTAAAAGTATATAGTATAAAATGACCGAGATTAGTGTTGAATCCACTGCTTTTGGGGTCACTAGGCTGATTGTGACGGTCTCAATGACTGCTGAAATCGTGTACATCATTATGTACGGTGCGACTGACAAATACATATAATTATTACTTTTTTTTTTTTGGAAATAATCAAATACTTCCCTGTCATTTCTTGCTTCAACAAGGACAAGGTTTTACGCGAGAATGAAATAATCTAAAACTTGAAATCAGATACATCTAAATAACTCTAAAACTACATAATAGGTCGTAAAATAAATATCTCAAAAATAAATCAATAAGCATCCACTTCACACTTAACTAACTGGTAATACAAATACTAAAGGTAAACATTCAAAAGATACCCGGACAACGCCGGGTACTACAGCTAGTACACTTATAAAAGGAAAGCATTTTATGTCTTTCTTCGTTCAGTCTACAGGGATCTGTGAATTCACTATACACCCCAACAATCGTCTATTTGCAACTAGGTCTGGGGCCTCGATTGCGATGGCAACATACCAACAGCATCTGCAACAGAAGTAGCAATAAACATAGTGTCAAATTTCCCTACACAAAAATCAAATAATTATAAATATGTCTCTCGGTTATGATCATCCCAGGTAACGTCGTGTCGTGTCACACATTTTTTTATCGCTAATTTCAAATGAGCCAAATCTATAAGATAAATTTATATAGAAAAGCTGCTCTAGTGGAAACGACATGAATATTAAAATAAACAACAATAGTGAAGATAGCAGTAGCGGCAGTAACTGTAACAGCGAAGGGTTTAATAGTAACAAAAGGTGAATTAGGGGCAACAACAATGGAAAAGGCAACTGTGTTATTGTGCTACTCTAAATGTTATCGTGTCCGACTCGTTGGCTGAATGGTATTCGCTTCAGAGGGTCCAGGGTTTGATTCCCAGCCGGGTTGGGGATTTTAACCTTCATTGGTTAATTCCAATGGCCCGGGGACTGGGTGTTCGTGCTGTCCCCAACATCCCTGCAACTAACACACCACACATAACACTATCCTCCACCACAATAACTCGCAATTACCTACACCCTCATCGGAGGGTCTACCTTACAAGGGCTGCACTCGGCTAGAAATAGCCACACGAAAAATGTTACCGCACTGCGCGACTTTGATGTGCTTTGCCTTGTGCCGCACCAATACCAGTTTCAGTAGACTAGGGGCAAATGATGATGATGATGCTGATGGGCTATCGCTCGCTGACGAGTATGAGTGTCTTCTTCAAAATTCAGATTTTGTGTAGAGGACAATATTGGAGCCGCAGATTCTACCACATTGATGAGACATTTGGTCTGGTGGGCGCTTTCTGTGTAGTGTTGTTGTTTTCTTTCAGAAGTTAAGGATGCTTCCTAGCATTGCGCTTGTCAGTTTCTATTTTCCGATGTTGTTGCTCAAAGTGCTCAGTTCCTTACAAGACATTTCGTCGCCATACTGGACGATCAAGTACAGCAGCTTCCCAATTATCAGTTTTAATTTGGCATTTCTTCATGTAGGTCTTTAGTGTGTCTTTGTATCGCTTCTGTGATCCTCCATGTCGTCTTTGACCAACCTTCAGCTGGGAACCATGTGCAGAGATATGTACCCTTTATTTACAATCACATAAATATGATTGTAAATAAAGGGTACAGATCTCTGCACATGGTTATGAGGGTGTTTAGGGGTTGTAGTAAGGATGTAAAGGAGAGGGCATATAAGTCTCTGGTAAGACCCTAACTAGAGTATGGTTCCAGTGTATGGGACCCTCACCAGGATTACCTGATTCAAGAACTGGAAAAAATCCAAAGAAAAGCAGCTCGATTTGTTCTGGGTGATTTCCGACAAAAGAGTAGCGTTACAAAAATGTTGCAAAGTTTGGGTTGGGAAGAATTGAGAGAAAGAAGAAGAGCTGCTCGACTAACTGGTATGTTCCGAGCTGTCAGCGGAGAGATGGTGTGGAATGACATTAGTAGACGAATAAGTTTGAATGGCGTTTATAAAAGTAGGAAAGATCAAAATATGAAGATAAAGTTGGAATTCAAGAGGACAAACTGGGGAAATTATTCATTTATAGGAAGGGGAGTTAGGGATTGGAATAACTTATCAAGGGAGACGTTCAATAAATTTCCAATTTCTTTGAAATCATTCAGGAAAAGGCTGTTAAAGCAACAGATAGGGAATCTGCCACCTGGGCGACTGCCCTAAATGCAGATCAGTATTGACTGATTGATTGATTGGAAAACAGAATTCGTTTTGGCAGACGGAATTCAGACATACGAACAGTGTAGCCTCTCCAAAGAAGTTGGTGCTTGATGATCATGACTGCAATACTGGTGGAGTTTGCTTCTTCTAGAACCGATCTTGAGATTTCACTGTTAGAATCCATCTCAATCAGCGCTGGTGATATTTTCCCAGGCATTGTAGGTAGTCCATGTTTAACTCCGATATGCAAGAGTTGATTCAAGCCGCACCAGCGTTGTCCAATGAAAACCTGATAATGCTGCATGGCAGTGTTTCTTGTCAAGTCCGCGTGGAGTGACGTGCGGTGTTGGCGTATCTTGTCATTTTTTTCATGTTGTGCTAGTTCACTTTAGGAAATATGTAGTACTGTTATTAGCTGCACTGCAGAAGTAAAACTGACAATACCGCTTCTTCCTTTTCCCATCCCACTCGCTTCTAAGCAGCCCTTTGAGCTGTCCGTTGTTGACAATAAAGCCAGCTGCAAAAGAAATAGCAATAACGAAAACAGCATTAGCGAGAACAAACTGAAATTAAGAAGCAACAGCGAGAGAAAAAAATAACCGTGTCAAATGAGAAGCTGTTTTCGAAAAGGAACCAAAACATTCAAAATAGGAATGATGATTGAAAACATACAGTACGTTTGTAGGAAGCTCCAAATTATGAAAGAAAAATAGTCAAAACGGCGCAAATACGAATCAAATAGGTTGTTGAAAATCACGTTTGATGACAATAAGTACCAGATCTCACGGGGTGAACTGGCCAAACCATAACGTATGCTTCCAGCCAATGAGGAGAAATCTCCGTGACTCGTGACTAGCAGCAACAGAACAATTTACCTTAAATTTAGATTGCTTTCTGCGATGATTTCATTTAATATTATTTAGCTCATATGTGCCTCTAAATAACTTCATTTTGATTATCTATATAAATGAAGTTGTAGGCGGTCCGCTGTCTGTAATTTCGTTAGTTTTGCCAATTTTTCAGATATTTATCCGTTTTAGGTCAACTCAAGACCGAATCGGTGGTTTTTATTTTTCGTGTCTGTCTGTTTGTTCCACCATAACGGCGAAACGGATAGATAGATCTCAACCAAACTTCATATTTAGATTATACTGATCCCAAGAAAGGTTTCGATATGCATATCATATTAAAATCTTAGAATAGACAGGCGATTTATAGGAAAACCAGAACAGTTTTCCTCCATTTTCTCTTATACTATTTATTTTATGAAAACTCCGTGGAACGTACGTGAAACGCATCTTCATTATAAACAACTTTCGTTTCGTTATGTTCATAATTTACCTTACTCTTCAAATGACGGAGAAATGTACTATTTTCTGCGGGTATCATGCTCTGCATTGAGTGACCAACAGCCGGACAACGTATCTACAGGTTACCATGGCAACGTCTCTGACTGCATGCCAGCAAGGAAGTAACGAATTGCCATTTTCCTTATCATGCCTTTAAATTCTTGGTTGTTCCTTGGGCAGAAAGCAAGAGAGGCGTCAATCGGCCATTATTGGCGGAATATCGTTGGAGGATATAACCATCCTCGAATAGCTTAAGTAATAACACCATTTATTCACCTTATTGTCAGTTTACCTAAGAATCCATGCGTCTAAATTTCTCCTTTATTACCGCTTTCTTATATCCATAACTCACACCAGCATAATTTATTGAGGGGCATTTGATTTTCCAATACATTCACTTGGTATTTATATATTTGTCGTCGTCCGTCTATCCTCAGTTATAATCCATTTTCTATTAATGTCAGCTTTTTTAGATGTATTATTGTGCTTCCTTAATTACTCCGTATGCATGCGAGTGCTAATTCCGCAAGCTGGACGCTCTTTGTTTTGAGGAAATATTCTAAGCTATGCATATGTATAATTTTTGGCCCCGGAAAATATCGAAATATGGATGCAATTTTAACGACGGTGCAGACCTTCGTTTCGGGATATTTGGAGGTTATTCGTTAAGTCGTATCACAAATCAGAAAGCACAATCGCCTTTCATTTTGGAGAGATCTACAACTTTGGTCCTATGACTTTTTATCGTATTTCTATCCCTTATACGTTAAATAGAGCTGTATTTCTCGATTTCAAGTCAATTTTGTACTTTTACACGTATATGTTATCATTTGGCACACTTACAGGAAAGATAGAATCATGAAATTCGGCTCGCATATTAACCAGTGACCATGTGATAGCCAAATTTTCTGATTCTATCTGTCACATGAGTTTAAAAAATATAAAGTATTATGTGAAAACTGTACAAAATTTCAACCCATTCAATGACTCCAACTCAATCAAACCATAAACATAAGGGATACGAGAAGACGTCATGGGACTAGCCATGTAAAACACTGAACGAGGCGTCTGAGGGTGGAGTCCGTCTGTAGATATGTCGTACAGTTTCAAAGCAGTAACTCTCGAAATAAAGGTCTGCACTGCTAGACGTGTCCATGCTTATCTATATACACTTAAGAAAATGGAAATTGCAACACCATGAAGGCATTGGTCGTTTGTTTTCAATTTCAAGATATGGAACGATGCTGTGTAGGTATGTAAACGATCAAAGTTTCAGACCCATTGGATTGTTGTTACAGGTCTCCCCACGTGATTGGTCGCGGAGGAATCAACTCCAGTATACGGACTCTGGTGTAGCGTAGTAGACTTGCAGTCTGTGCAGTGAAGTGTTCCCCGTCAAACATGCCTCAACGACAGAGAAGAGCACGCTATCAACAACTGCCGCCGTTTGAGAGGGCTCGGATAATTGGGTGTGTGAGGCTGGATTATCGCTAAGGAATGTCGCTGCACGTGTTGGCCGACAGGCATCTACAGTACAACGAATATGGCAGCAGTGGTCAAATGAAGGTACCCACACTCGTAGACCTGGCACAGGCCCAGCGCGACAGATAACTATGAGAGAGGATCGCCGCACCATTCGGATGGCCCGGATGGAACCCCATGCAACAGCAGCGCAAATTCGAGCAGCTGTGGCACCCCACGTTACACAACAAACATTTGGTAATCGCCTGCGTGCAGCTGGCTTACGACCCCGTGTCCCTGAAGAAGATGTTCCATTGACCCCACAACAGCGACGTGTAAGGCTGGCCTGGTGTCGAGAAAGATCGACGTGGGTCGACGAATGGCATAGGGTCGTCTTTAGTGATGAATCGCGCTTCTGTCTTGCCCTCAGTGATCGCCGGAATCGTGTGCGCCGACGTACCGGGGAGAGGGGCTGCCCAGATCTTATTGTCGAGAGGCACACAGGGCCAACACCAAGCATTATGGTCTGGGGAGCTATTGGCTTTCATGTGAAATCACAATTAGTGCTTGTTGAGGGTACTATGATTGCTCGACAGTACGTTGATAGGGTACTCAATCCAGTGGTTGTTACTATGATGGTGAACATTACTAATGGGATGTTTCAGCATGACAATGCCCGGGTTCACACTACACGCATGTCCAGAGAAGCTCTCCACGACATCACAACCTTAGAATGGCCCGCCAGATCCCCGGACCTCAATCCTATTGAGCTTGTGTGGGACATGATGGGTCGACAACTGGCCAACTGTCCTCAGCCACCCACAACTCTGGAACAACTGACCGGTGCAGTGCAGCAAGCATGGGCCACAATTCCTCAGGAAGCGATCCAGGGCCTTATTGACTCCATGCCTCGACGAATTCATCAATGTATTGCAGCTCGTAGAGGGCACATCCTGTATAGGTTGTTGTCCAAACTTGCGGTCAAAGGGACCTGAAAGTGTAATCATCGAAGCAAAACCGAACATTCGTCCTGCATGTTTATTTGCAGCAATGTAGCACCACTCCTAGGTGTTGCAATTTCCATTTTCTTCAGCGTAAATAAAGTTGTAGGGGGTCCGCTGTCTGTAATTTCGTTTATTTTGCCAGTTTTTCAGATATTTGTCCGCTTTAGGTCAACTCAAGACCGAGTCGCTGCTTTTTATTTTTCTTGTCTGTTTGTTTGTCTGTTCCACCATCACGGCGAAACGGCTGGATAGATCTCAACCGAACTTAATATTAAGATTATACTCACCCAAAGGAAGGTTTCGATATGCATATCATTTTGAAATCTTTGAATAGACGGGGAGTTTATAGGAAAAACCAGAATGGTTTTCCTCCATTTTCTCTTATACGATTTATTTTCTGTAAACTCCGTAAACTTTATTTGAAACGCCCCTTCATTATAAACAACTTTTGTCATGTTCAAAATTTGCCTTACTCTTCAAGTGACGGAGAAATTTGCTATTTTCTGCGGGTATCATGCTCTGCATTGAGTGACCGACAGACCGACAACGAACCTACAGGTTACCATGGCAAAGTCTCTGAAGCATGCCACCAAGGAAGTGACGGATTGTCATTTTATTCATAATTCCCGTAAATTCGTGGTTGTTCCTTGAGTAGAAAGCAAGAGAGGGGTCAATCGGACATTCTGCGGGATATTGGCGGAATATCGTTGGAGGTTATAACCGTCCTCGAATAGCTTAAGTAATAACACCATTAGTCATCTTCTTATCTGTTTACCTAAGAATCCCTGCGCCTAAATTTCTCCCCTGTTACCGCTTTCTTATATCCATAACTCATACCAGCATAATTTATTGAGGGGCATTTGATTTTCCAATACATTCACTTAGAATTTACATATTTGTACTCATCCCGCTGTCCTCATTTATAATCCTATTTTCAGTTAATTTCAATATTCTCAGCTGTATTAGTTTCTTCCTTAATTACTACGTATGGATACGAGTGCTAATCCCGAAACCTGGACAATCCTTTCTTGGAGGAAATACGTCTTCCAGGCCATGCAAATCTATAACTTCTGGCCCCGGAAAATATCGAAATATGGATGCAATTTTAACGACGGTGCCGACCTTCCTTTCGGAATAATTGGTGGCTAAACCGTAAGTCGTATCACAAAAGATCGCGTTTCAATTTGGAGTGATCTACAACTTTGGGCCTATGACAATTTGTCGTATCTCTCTCCCTTATTCTTTAAATAGTACTGCATTTCTTGAGTTCAAGTTAATGTTGTACTTTTTACACGTGTATGTTATTGTTTGGCACACTTATAGGAAAGATGCATCATGACATTGGGCAGGCACATTGACATGACCAGTGGCCATATGTTCGCAACATTTTATGATTCCAGGGTCACATGAGTATCAAAAAATAAAGTATTATGTGAAAACTGTACCAAATTTCACCCCATTCAATGAATAACTGAATCTAACCCATAAATATAGGAGATAGGGAAAATGTCACAGGACCAAAAACGTTGAACACTGAACGAGTCGTCTGATGGTGAAGTCCGTTTGCAGGTGCAATTTAATATAGTCTTATTCACTGTATTTACAGTAATTTACGGAGAAATCCGTATACAATGTTGAATACCGTAACGAAGCACGGGTACATTTTCTAGTCTATATAAATAAAATCGCAACGACTGTGTGTGCCTGTATCCGTTTGAGGGGTAATAATGACCATCTGCATATTTTTGGTGTAGTTTCCTGAAAGTCCTAAGTTTTATCCCCCTCACCCAAAATCCAGATTGCGGCATAATCTGCCACACAAGCAAGAATATAGAAATTTCGCAAAATTATACGTTTTAGCCTGTAACGGACGTAAAACTTCCAAGATCTTTAAATTTTTCACTTTTTATCCCCGAAGAATATCGAAATATGGAGGCAATTTTAATGATGGTGCAGACCATCGTTTCGAGGTATTTCGTGGAATAAACGGGAAGTCCTTTTCACGTAACGGATGGCACAATCTCCGGTCAATTTGTAGTGATCTTCAACCTTGGTCTAATGACTTTTTGTCGTATCTGTATCCCTTATTCGTTAGATTCGTTTCTATTTCTCGATTTTAAGTACATTTAGACTTTTTACATGCACAATTCATACTTTCAGTCACTTACAGGGAAGTTAGAATCATCAAACTCTACACGAACATTGGCCCACCCAGTACCCACATGTGAGCCAAATGCTATGTCACATAATTATCCGAAAAATAATGCAATGTAAGATAATCTTACATAAATTTCACCCTATTCAAAGTTTGTTTATAAATAACTAAATAAATAAATAAATAAATAAATAAATAAATAAATAAATAAATAAATAAATAAATAAATAAATAAATAAATAAATAAATAATCAAATCAAATCAAATCAAATCAAATCAAATCAAATCAAATCAAATCAAATCAAATCAAATCAAATCAAATCAAATCAAATCAAATCAAATCAAATCAAATCAAATCAAATCAAATCAAATCAAATCAAATCAAATCAAATCAAATCAAATCAAATCAAATCAAATCAAATCAAATCAAATCAAATCAAATCAAATCAAATCAAATCAAATCAAATCAAATCAAATCAAATCAAATCAAATCAAATCAAATCAAATCAAATCAAATCAATCAAATCAATCAAATCAATCAATCAATCAATCAATCAATCAATCAATCAATCAATCAATCAATCAATCCTGATCTGCATTTAGGGCAGTGGCCCAGGTGGTAGATTCCCTATCTGTTGTTTTCCTAGCATTTTCTTAAATGATTCCAAAGAAATTGGAAATTTATTGAACATCTCCCTTGGTATGTTATTGCAATCCCTTCACTTATAATGCCAACGGTATTCTTCACTGCACCGCCTGTCACTCTCACTTCCAAACAAAACTGAGTTCAGGAAGCACAAATGAGCACCAATTCCCATGAATATGTCAAATTCTATCACTCTTTGTCTTATGAACCATCATATTCAAACTGTTTCACTCTCAGGCTTTTAGCTTTTACGTTAACACTGCTATGAATTCAAAGCAGAATCTTAAAGTAATTAATCGTTGAAAATGTTTGAAATGGAGTGTATTTTCCAAGCAGTATTGCGATCGAGATTTCAACCGTATCTAAGGAACAATTCAACAATATCGTGATCATTGTTAGAGGTAATAATATCCTGCAATAAAATCTGGACAGGCTTAGACTGCCTAACCACAATGTAAGTATGCAAGAGGTCTTCCTTTCCACTAAATAATTGCTTTAGGTTTAAATAATCAGACATCGCACCCTGGTTTTCCTTCCCACGAGTGGACACTAAAACAAACCAAGGAGTTTGTTAGGTTAACGCGTATAACGTAGCGATTTCAGCAATTAACTAGAATTGAAACTTCTCATCTGCGATCGAAACTAAGGTTTTGGGAACTTGAGGATTATCCCCACCCTTGATCTACCGACACTGTTATGCTACTCGATAAGATGTACCAGAAATATAAATATTAAATGAATGATGCTGTCAGGTGGAGGCACGTTCCCTGTACGGTCCGCCCCCACTAGATATAAGATGCATATCCAATAATGTCCCCAGCGGAGGCGATAATGAGGTTCATCAACAAGCCGAGAACTCAGGTGCAGAGCTTTCCTTAGCAACTGTTAAGGTGAGTCTGACCTGAAGACGATCCGAGTTCTGACACGAGCCAGCAATGTTCTCTCGACTGAGGGGAGGAACCATGGCGTACAATATTGTACTACATGAATTCTCTCTTACTTCGAGAGGTAATTCATTGCCTCGTGCCAGAATTGCGCGTCGCATGTCTCGACTAGTTGGTGAATCTCTTCTTGTGGTTGATCGCCACGCTGAGTTGGGGGCGTGGTTGGGGCCCCCTGTGGGAGGGTGGGTGGTTGGGGCCCCCTGAAATATACCAGCTAACCATCACGGATGAGCTCTGAGAGTTAATTGCATCATAAAATATGAAGGTAATGTACAATGTGTAGCCTTATAAAAACATGAAGATATGTCCGGAAGTGTGAATGTAATGTAGAATGTGCAGCAATTATGTCCGAAAATGTGAATGTAATGTAGAATGTGCAGCAAATAAAAAATACATTGACGTATGTTCTTGTATCCTTATGTACGTATACAATAGCCGTGATCATTAAGAGTAATAATATCCTTCAGTCAAAACTGGACAGGGTTGGACTGCTTAATAACCACAATATAATTATCCGAGAGGTCTTCGTTCGAATAAATAAATGATTGACATATTCAACTAAGTGAAATGAAATAACTTTGAAACCCAAAGAATGACGAGATGCGAGAAAATATCATAGGACCAGCCATTTAGGCCGCTAAATACTGCGTCGTATGGTACAATCCTTTGTCCTTATGACGTACCGTTTAGCAGAAGTTAATCTGTAAATGAAGGTCTGCAATATTGTAAACATTCATATACTTTCGTACCGGTATGTCGATCGATATATATTCATTGATGTCGATTTGTAGCGATCGAGAAAGGGGTGTCTGCTATTGTAATCAGTGATCCGCACACCAACTTTGACTGTCAGTAGGAATGGAGTCCTTCTCCAAATCGTGTGTAACTGGCATTAGTAAGGAGGGCCTACCATTGTAATGAACTTTTCACTCCTCTATTTGACTTGCAGAAAGCAAGGGAGGATGCAATTTTGTTCAATACTCTCCTACCCGATTGTGTTGGGCTGTAGGCCAGGGTGCCCGCCATTAGAAACAAATGTACCCATCTAGAATGTGACTACCATTAGGCGTAGTGGCCTGTTATTTTAATGGAAACTCTCCAACTCTGTGTGACTGGCAGTAAGCTGGCTGGCAGAAGGAAAAAGGGCTTGTTATTATAATGATAACTGCACAACTCAATTTTGACTGGTTGTAGGGAAGTTGCCTTCCATTATAATGAAAGCTCCTCAACTGTTTTCTGCCTGGAAGTAGGAAAGGGGGCCTGAAATTTTAACGAAAACTTCCCAAATCGATTGTGACCGCGAGTAGGCAATGGGGCCTGCAATTATAATGTAATTTTTCCGACTCGATTGTGAATGGCAGTAGGGAAGTGAGCCTGCCGTTATCATTACAACTCCGCAACCCACACTTTACACTGGAAACAGCGTATGGGGACTTCCCCATGCTATTTCTCGGATAACGGTAAGGGTCATGCAATTTTAAAACAATCTTATTTATTGCACGTATAGTATTTACTTCGATATCCGTATAAAATGTAGAATACCGTAGCGAAGTATGGGTACATTTGCTAGTTGTATATTTAAATACAGCCAGTTATGTGATTACTTCAGTGAAATGTGCGCCTTTCAGATGGATGTATTTAGAGTTTCAGTGCCAGAAAGTAGAAAACCTATTCCTTTTACTGTTGAAAATATTTCTGATTGGACAGAGTACTTGTAGTAGTCCCAATACTACAAAAAACGTAAATTAAGCAATGGTGAAGAACGTTGAAGGGTTAAAGGGCCCGGAAAAGTTCCAAATTGTGAGTCTTGGATAGCTCTAACAAGCCAAAAAACTAATTTCGAAAATCACTTCCGGGCTAAAATTAAAATCGATTGTTTCTTTGCTCGTTTTCTTTTTTATTCAAATCCTAGCCAAATTAGCTTATTTATATAATTCTTTCTGTAATAAGTTCCTTGGCTCAATATCCTCAGACATTTCTTGATTTTTGATAAATATCCACAACTAATGTAATTATTAGGGCTTCAGAGAAACTCTGCATTGACTCATGTTAACACTCGTAGTGATGCTTAACTGAAACAATGCATTGATTCACTTTTGCGCTCTTAGTGGCAGAAAAAGGCAAACTGCTAATCTAATCGAGCGGATATGGTTGAGTTTCTCTTCCGCGTGTCATCATCATTGACTCACACTAGCGTTCGTAGTGGTAGAAAAGCAAACTGCCCATCTAATTGACCGATATGACATCATGCCGGGACATCTTAAGAAACGTTTAGTGTGTCTTTTGTGTTTGGAAAAGTGAAAAAAAAACAACGAAAATTAATTACAAATCCAACAACAATAAGATTCAGTGATTGACAGATGATTAAGAAAAGGGTTGTACTTTTCAGGAATAAGGAAATAACGTATTCTCATACTTTATTGTATATTATTTACCCAAAATTCGTAGCTCATGTCCTCAGGATGTTTTCAACATTGAGTTGCTTGCCTGAAAGGCTAGAACTGTGGATTTTTTATTAATATTTCTTTTACTGCATTTTTAACATACTTTGTATAATAATGCATTAGTCTAACAGAATGTAATAAATGTCCTAAAATGAACTTTCAGTTGAAATATTACACTGTGAGGCCCAGTTCCTTCAACGAATAATACGTGTTAACACCATTCTTAAGTGGACTTAACACACAATTTAACAAAATAGGCGTGCTGTTAAGAATTGTTAACACTAACAAACTGTTAATACTGTTGTGAGATGGACAGCAGGCAATGGTATGATGATAAACGTGGTTAAAAGTCAGGTTATGAGTTTCACAAATAAGAAAATTCCTCTCAGTTTTATTTACTGCGTTGATGGGGTGAAAGTTCCCTTTGGGGATCATTGTAAGTATCTAGGTCTCAATATCAGGAAAGATCTTCATTGGGGTAATCACATAAATATGAATGTAAATAAGGGATACAGATCTCTGCACATGGTTATGAGGGTGTTTAGAGGTTGTAGTACGGATGTAAAGGAGAGGGCATATAAGACTCTGGTAAGACCCCAACTAGAGTATGGTCCCAGTGTATGGGTCCCTCAGCAGGATTACTGGATTCAAGAACTGGAAAAAATCCAAAGAATAGCAGTTCGATTTGTTCTGGGTGATTTCAGACAAAAGAATAGCGTTACAAAAATGTTGCAAAGTTTGGGCTGAGAAGACTTGGTAGAAAGGAGACGAGCTGCTCGACTAAGTGGTATGTTCCGAGCTGTCAGCGGAGAGATGGCGTGGAATGACATCAGTAGACGAATAAGTTTGAGTGGTGTCTTTAAAAGCAGGAAAGATCACAATATGAAGATAAAGTTGGAATTCAAGAGGACAAATTGAGGCAAATATTCGTTTTAGGAAGGTGTCTTTAAAAGCAGGAAAGATCACAATATGAAGATAAAGTTGGAATTCAAGAGGACAAATTGAGGCAAATATTCGTTTTAGGAAGGTGAGTTCGGGATCGGAGTAATTTACCAAGGGAGATGTTCAATAAATTTCGATATTCTTTGCAGTCATTTAAGAAAAGACCAGGAAAACTACAGACAGGGAATCTGCTACTTGGGCGACTGCCCTAAATGCAGATTGATTGATTAATACTTGTGTTGAATTTAACATGATATCAACCCCGTGTTAAACGGCTTAACAGGTGTTAAAATTATAAAATGTTAGCACATAGGAGTCGTAAGTTTGATGCTGTATGGAGACTATCTATAAACTAAGGAAGGCAACGGACGACCCATACTAAGAAAAAATACTTTTTAAAGTTTTAAGAAGAAAGTTTTCTGTGAAGATGCCTAATTAGCAAGGTCATAATATACAAGGTACTAGAAGAAATTGAAAATAGGTTAGAGTTTCACACAGACTGAAACTTATCAGTCTCTCCATAGCAGCAGGTGCATAAAATTCTTCGATTTTATGCTCCACACTCTTTTGATGTAATTGTAGGAGACCATGTTCATGAGTGCAAGACAAGAGAGTGTGGAATTGTGCAAAGAGTTTTTGTTGACTTTGTGGCATTGGCAACGCAGTGAAAGAATGCCCGAAAGTCATTCAAGACATATCAATTATCACATTTTCCCGTTGTTGTAGGAACCTTAGAATGCACAAAATTAAAGATATTGAATGCTGTGAAATAACCGCCCGTGCTTTTATTTTTCAAACACACTCGCATACATTCAAATTAAATCTATAATAACGTTTGTCTCGTATTTATTATAATTACCCTTTAGTTGCCTCTTACGGCAGAAGTTTACATCTTAGCGGTCTGCGCCAACTTTCTTTCTTTCTTTCTTTCTTTCTTTCTTTCTTTCTTTCTTAATCTGTTTACCCTGTAGGGTTGGTGTTTCCCTCGGACTCAGCGAGGGATCTCACCTCTACCGCATCAAGGGCACTGTCCTGGAGCGCGAGACTTTGGTTCGGGGGACACAAGAGGGGAGAATGATCAGTACCTCGCCCAGGCGGCCTCACCTGCTATTCTGAACAGGGGCCTTGTGGGGGATGGAAAGATTGTAAGGGATAGACAAGAAAGAGGGAAGGAAGCGGCCGTGGCCTTAAGTTAGGTACCATCTCGGCATTTGCCTGGAGGAGAAGTAGGAAACGACGGAAAACCACTTCGAGGATGGTTGAGGAGGGAATCGAACCCCCTCTCTACTCATTTAACCTCCCGAGGTTGAGTGTAACCCTCTCTAGCCATCGTACCACTTTTTAAATTTCGTGGCATAGCTGGGAATCAAACCTGGGCCCTCAGGGGTGGCAGCTAATCACACTAACCACTACACCACAGAGGCGGCGTGCGGTAATCTTAACCTAAAATAATATCAACAATGCGTGACAAATTACAATTTCAATGTACAGCTTGGAGTGCTGTACGCAAAGAAACAAACGACGCTCACTTCGGAACGCTCACGGATACGTGTTAATTTGTCTTTAACAAATGTTGGAAAAGTGGTTCGTGAAACAGGGAACTTTCAACAGAAGATTGAAATTAATAACAGTAGTTAGTTAACATTCGTTACGGAGACTTTAGCACAGAGTAGGAGAAACTGAGCATGAGTGTTTTTATTCTTATATAAAAAGTTAATTTTGGATTTTGTACCTTTTGGAAACGAGCTTCTCAACTAGCTATACATCCAGAAAATTCAGCAGGAGAACAACACCGAGGAAACAAAATGCTTACCAGAAGGAACTCTGGGCGTTATATCAGTTGTTATTATTCTGAAATGTCGCGTGTTATAAGAATGATGCTTCTTCAAACTACCTGTGTAATATTCATGAATATTCAAACGTATCTTTTGATGCTATCTTCACAATGAATTTCCTCCCTCATGAAGGGGGCGACCAGTAATAAAAACTTTTCGGACGGGGTTTATTATTGATTGTTGTTGTAGTAAAACCGGCTCTGCCCCATGTTCTCCTGTCATACGCGACAGTGGAAGTTTTTTGCGCTCTCTGATAAATTAATATCCGCTATGGACTTGCTTACTTTTCCATTAAGCTCTGCTGTGCGCCTACAAGGATCAAGAAGTGCTGGTCATTCTTGATCCCGGAGTATTTAACACGCTCCCAACATCGTCTGATTACACGTTATCCCCTAACAGGGGAGGGAACGGGGCAAGTTTGAGATGTTTGGTGGGGTTGGTCATTATTCCTCATTTAGGAGACTTGTCACCTCCCTCTCACTGTTCAGAATCTTTTACAGAAGTGTTAATTTTCAACACAATAACGCACAATAAATCACAAGTTCATTAATTGTCGTGCAGTTTGAAGATTCCCCAGAAAACAGATGGATTTATTTTCACTGGTAAAGTTAGTAAAATTTGGGACACGTTTCTCTATCTTACACTTAATCAATGAATACATGAATAATATAAAATAAAAACCTGAAACACATTAGGCTTACTGTGCTTCTGTGATCTTTTACTGTACATAAAATATCTAATATACTACAGAATATAAAATAAACAGACATTTCGATTCATAGGTACAGCAATAAACTGCCTACGAAGAAATTAAAATACAATATACAGTATATACATTAGACAACGAGGATTGAAATTTTATGGACAAGTTCAAAACTCCCAACAACAAGGCTTACACACAAGATCATGACATACCGCAAAAAATTGAAGAGTCTACCATGGATCCATTAAATCAAAAGTGACCTGAATAAATCCCAGATAGGCATATTAGAAATTCTAGACAGAAATCTGTTCCGTAAAAATTCCCCGGATGGGTAGAACAGCCAAAGAATGGAGTTCCAAGGAGACGAAGATCCAAGTGAAATGAAGAAAGGAAGAGAGCCCTCGGAGTAAAAATGAAAGGTATATGGAAGACTAAGAAGGAGAATCATAAAAGCACTGCGTGATCAAAAATGTTCCATATGCAAATAATAATAATAATAATAATAATAATAATAATAATAATAATAATAATAATAATAATAATAATAATAATAATAATAATAATTGTTGTACCCGGGTTACACTTTTCCCAACTATTTGAACTGCACGCCTTCTCTATCGCTAACTATAACAGTGACCAAGAACTTTTAAGACTTTCTAAAACTTTCTTCTCCGATGGTCAGATGGCTCTGCCATCTATTTTCTAGCGATCCCTTTTGGACTAAGTCCAAATCAATTTAAGAACATATTTTATTTGTTGTAGTTGGTAAACCTTGTTTCACCGGGCGAGTTGGCCGTGCGGTTAGGAGCGGGCAGGTGTGAGCTTGCATCCGGGAGATAGTGGGTTCGAATCTTAATGTCGGCAGCCCTGAAGATGGTTTTCCACCGTTTCCCATTTTCACACCAGGCAAATGCTGGGACTGTATCTTAATTGAGGTCACGTCCGCTTCCTTCCAACTCCTAGCTCTTTCCTATCCCATCGTCGCCATGAGACGTATTTATTTGTCGGTGCGACGTGAAGCCACTAGCAAAAATAACCTTGTTTCTGGTTATAGTTTATTTTGATGTTCCTTCTCTAAAATAATCTGCCTATCACATGCCTGTAACTAAGTTCTCTAGCCAATCAAATCCGGAGGAGTGTATGCTAATTTAGCATATCAGCGTTCGGTATTTGAAATTAATCTGGAACTTTCCGCTGCAGAGCTATTTAAGAAGATCCCTTTAAGGCCGTTTTGTCTGATTTGCTCAGGTGTTTGAGAGTGTGAGTTGGCGGAGGTTAGAGGGGGCGGTGACTTGAAGAAGATCCAGCGCGCTAACATGTAATGGCAGAATTAACCTAACCATGTGATTGTGCCGCTGTGTGTTTCGAGGGGAAGGCTACAGTAGTTTTCTTAAATTCTAATATGTCATCTTTCCTTTTTGGTCTGAAATAAAAGAACGTCTTCGGACTTTATTTATATTCGATAATGGAAAAATATTTATTGTAAGGGAGCTCGAGTGGTGACCCTCGCAACTCTCCTCTTCTACTTTCAAGGCGGATGACTAAAATTTTCAACCTTTAAATGTTGGAAATTTGTCTCGGTCTTTAAACGTTCCCCTTTTGTCACCGTTTTTAGTATGGAATTAGACTCTGTGTTATTGGGCTTTAGGTCCACTTAGGTTCTTGTCTTATTTTAGAACATTCTTATAAGAAGTGCTGCTGTTTTGCCTCCTTGCCTTTTGTTAATGACCTGTTTCATTGTTGAACCATTTCTTTTTCTTTTTAAGGCCTTGTAAAATGGGTTATTATGCCCCTGTATATTCCTTATAGTTCTTCGGGTAACGGTGTCTAGGTTTAGTTTCCCTTGATGAACAGTACTTAACCTGATTGAGAGATGTTGTAACTGATAAGACCACCAAGGGGCAATCTGTGTATAAACACTATGAAGTGGGGTCCCCCTAGGGGTTACCACTGTAATTGAAATTGTAAATAACAAGCGATTGCTTGATTGAGACTAGCCGCTATGTTTTGGGAGCTCGGACTGTGTAAAGTGTACCTCTTCAGAGCAACTATACTCTTTCATAATACTCCACCTGTTAGGGGCAATTATGCTCTTACATACTGTATATAGGTTAACACTGAGATTTTCTCCTAATTAAACTTGTACCTGATTAAGGACTTCTAAGTCCAATGTACTGCTGTAGCTGACGAGCTCGTTATTTAATGTGAGTATCCTCAAGTAATAATTCAAATGTTATACCATTGAATTACTCTGTCTGAATTTTAAGCAGGAAAAAAATCCAATTTTGTTAAAGTAAATGTTTGCTTTGTGTGATCCCCGGTCATTCCATTCATCCAGGCGCTTACTATTCCTCTGTGAAGCATGGAAAGACGGTAACTACTACTACTACTACTACTACTACTACTACTACTACTACTACTACTACTACTACTACTACTACTACTACTACTACTACTACTACTACTACTACTACTACTACTATATACTATACATTCCTTATAAATAGGTCAGATAACTCGTCTTGATATGCCTATCGTAGTCATATTCTTTTGCCTGCCCTTTTCGATACTTTTATGAACGTTGAATACCAGCAATGTAATTTATGACACTTCTTTTACGTGCTTCGTCTATTCGGCCGTATCTGGATCTTAACGTTCTCAGACGATCTTTCCCGAGATCGTGCAACGTAAAATTGTCCGTGGCTGCATACTGGTTCCGGTAAGCAGACTACCCACTTCTTCAAGAGTTTGTCCCTGCGCTTTATTAATGGTCATACAGAACTCTAGTCGACTTGATACATTGTAGGTACGTAGGCTGTTTTCTCTTAGCAGCATGTAAGTTATTAGGAACGTTCTGCCATCTGCTGAGTGTATTCAGAAGCGGGGGAAGGTCAGAGAATCAAAGAGTACCCAGCAGAGCGTAGTATCCTTCCATCACCAAAGGAAGTATACTCTCTGACTTCACAGGTAGTAATCAAACATGGCTGCATGCAATGACAGTACTAAGGATGGAAATCAGATATATATTAATGAAAGTTACAGTCGCTTAGCAACCCGCTAAGTACAGATTGTATTGGGGGTTAGAGTAAGCCTTCGACTGCAGATCATTTAATGATTTGATTTTATGATTATGATTACTCAAAGTTGGCTTAACGTAGAGAACTACCAATATCTTATAGTTCACCAGCAGGGAATTACAGAGAGAAAAACAGAAACGAAACAAATAGGTCCAGTAAAATGGACGGACAGATTTTCCGAAGCTATTTATAGTAAACTCTTTAAATAAATAGATAATAATATACATACATTGCATACATACATTATCATTATAGACCGTTTTGTCTTTCAGCGTCCAGTCTTCAAGCCTCTGTGAAGTTACTAAACGTCGTCACAATCCTCTACCGTACTTGCAAGTAGTGCTGTGGCCTCATTTAGTTCCATACCGCTTATCTTTAAATCGTTACAAACTGATTCTAACCTTCGTCGTCTTGGACTCCCTCTACTTCTCTTACCCTCCATAACAAAGTCCACTATTCTCCTATTCAGCAGATGATCCATGTAAACTACGAACCGCAAAGGTGAAAGATTACAGCCTTGTCTAACCCCTGTAAGTAACCTGAACCAAGAATTCAATCTACCATCAATTCTCACTGAAGCCCAATTGTCAACATAAATGCCTTTCATTGATTTTAATAATCTACCTTTAATGCCATAGTTCCCCAGTGTGGTGATCATCTTTTCCCTCAGTACCCTATCATATGCTTTCTCTAGATCTCCGAAACATAAAAATAACCCTCTATTCCTCTCGTAACATTTTTCAATTACCTGGCGCATACTGAACATTTGATCCTGACTGCCCCTCTGTGGTCTGAAACCACACTTGTTCTCATCCAACTTCCTCTTAACCACTGATCGCACCTTCCCTTCCAAGACGCCAGTGAATATTTTGCCTTGTATATTAATTAATGAGATTTATCGATGGTTGTTGCAATCCTTCCTGTTCCCTTGCTTATAGATAGGTGCAATTACTGCTTTTGTCCAATCTGAAGGTACCTTACCAACACTCCATGCTAATCTTATTATTCTATGAAGCCATTTCATCTCTGCTCTCCCACTATACTTCACCATTTCAGGTCTAATTTCATCCATTCCTGTTGCTTTATGAAATTGAGTTTATTTAGCATCCTTTCCACTTTCGCAAGCGTAATATCAGCAAACATCATTTTCCTCCTCCCCATGAGCTCGGTTGTTCGCAGCACCACCAGGAAGATTTTTCTTTTACGTTGACAAGATTTTAGAAATATTCCCTGCACCTCCCCAGTGATTCCGTGGGATCTGCTATGAGTTCACCTGAATTACCGAAAACATTGTTAATTTCCTTTTTTCCTCCCTTTCTAAGATTCTTTATTACTGTCCAGAAGGTTTCCCTGCTGCTTGAACTAGCCTTTCCAGGTTATTACCAAAATCTTCCCCTAAACGTCGTCACAATCCTTTCATATTGTAATAATAATAATTTAGATAATTTAGTGACTTATTTTTGTTTCGCTCTGTTCCTTTAATCTACGTGCAGTTCCCTGTTTGCATCGACCCTTGTTTGGAGCCATTTCTGATAGCCCTTCTTTTACGTTTACAAGCTGCTCTCACTTCATCATTCCACCAAGTTGTTCGCTTTTTCCCATCTTTACACACAGTTGTTCCTAGGCATTCCCTTGCTGTTTCTACTACAGCATTCCTGTATGCCACCCATTCTCTTTCTATATCCTGAACCTGCTTATTGTCTACTGTTCGAAACTTCTCACTAATCATATCCATGTACTTCTGTCTAATTTCCTTGTCTTGGAGATTTTATACCCTAATTAGTTTGCAGACAGATTTCACTTTCTCCATCCTAGGCCTAGAGATACTTAGTTCTCTACAGATGAAATAGTGGTCTGTATCATCGAAAAATACCCGGAAAACTCGTACATTCCTAACGGACGTCCTGAATTCGAAGTCTATTAAGATATAGTCTATTATGGATCTGGTGTCCCTAGCCTCCCATGTATAACGGTGAATAGCCTTATGCTTGAAGAATGTATTCGTAACTGCTAAACCCTTACTAGCACAGACGTCCAGCAAACGCTTCCCGTTCCCATTAGCTTCCATATATACCCCGCGTTTACCAAACACCCTTTCATATTGAAATGGTTATAGCGTCCGACATGCCTAGTCGCTACGCGCCCGGGGCGTCATCGCATCGGCCCCACCCCCCTTAAGGTCGAGCGTGCCAATCACGAGCAACACTTGGTGCTAGGCCGGCCCTCTTGCTACCGTCCGCGGTCTCACAGCAGAGGACGACGGAAATTACTCCACTATTAATCTGGAGTCTTCTATCTCGCGAGGTTCCTGGATACATCTAGCATTCGGACTGTTCTGGAAGGCCCATAGCAGGTATATAAGGAGAGGAGTAACTTGGAGTCAGTCAGTCAGTGAGAGTTAGACGGAGTTAGTGAGATAGAGTGAGTGAGAGCGAGATTGAGTTCACTGGAGCGCAGTCAGTGATGGCCTGGGAGAGTGCACCCTGATGGATTACCTGTCTGTTGGAGCCGAGGACTTGTTCCTGTTCCCCTGACGCCGTGTGTGTGTGCGTCCCTTGTGGCTGGCTGCTGGAGAAGAACCTTGAGTGTTCTGGAGCGGCGAAGAAGGGAACACTGGGTGACGACGTGTGTAGAGTGCGAACGGTTTTTGACGGATTGAGTGAACAGCGGATACTATCCCAACCTGCGAGACTGACGTGTAGGCTGTGGACCGTGACAGCGCTAACGAGTGTGACTGAGTGGCTGAGTGAGTGTAGTGTAAATAATCGGGGACTCTGTGTGTATGTGTCATTGTAGATGGGACATGAGAAACTAAGAGAGAGAGAGCGCGAATCGTGTGTGTAACCGTGTACTTGTGTAACTTGTAATCTCGGCTATCGTCTCTGTGTGTAAATCTGTAATTCTAGTGCCAAGTTAATAAATCTTAGAAATAGGTTGCTACCAGGTTCTGTACTCATTTATTCATTTATTTACCCCGCCAAAACGTTACAATATCCTTCAGTTCTATTTCCAGCTCTCGCATTGAAATCGCCGATTTGCACTATCCTATCCTTGCTGTTCACCCTGACTACGATGTCACTCAATGCTTCGTAAAAATTGTCAACTTCATCCTCAACTGCACCGTCACATGGTGAATACACTGAGACAATTCTTGTCCTAATTCCTCCGACTGGAAATTCTACCCACATCATTCGCTTATATAGGTGCCTAACAGAGACTATGTTGCGTGCAAAGGTATTCCTGATAAACAGCCCTACCCCATACTCTGTCGTTCCCTTCCTAACACCCGTCTAGTACACTTGATAGTCTCCTATCTCTTCTTCCCTATCTCCCCTTACCCGAGTATCACTTACTCCTAGCACATCCAGATGCATCCTCTTTACTGACTCAGCAAGTTTTACCTTCTTTCTTCCATAAGCCTCTTTAATACTGATAGCTACGCATCGAATTCCATTTCGTTCGCCATATTGTAATAATAATAATAATTTAGATAACCGTAGGCCTACTTTTATTTAAAATTTAAAGTTCTCATATTGATATTGTACCATTCTCTTTAATCGCGAGAATGAATATTTAACGCAGTCAAAATATTTGCGCAATAGGACGCCGCTTGTGAGGGCGTGAGGCTATATAGAGCGCGGGAATCGAGAAGGTGATTCCCCAGGCAGGGTGTGGTTGTGTACGAGTGAGGAAGAATATATGTGGAAGAGAGAAAGAGAGACGAGATTTTGTTATGGGAAGTCCCAGCGCCACGCTAACAAAATTTTAAGCGGGAGCAGACAGGGCCACCACACTACGGGAATCGAGCCATAATTCTTATAATTGAAGGTTTCTCAGGAAAATAAAAAGATGGAAATGATTGCCAGAATTTCACGAAGCCATAAATACCTCAAGGTTTATTAATATATAATTAGATCAATAAACACGCAGCAAGCAGAACCACCGTGGGAAGATCTGGAGTGGCCGCATCCCAGACTCAAGATGTTTCTCGGTGGATTCCCGGGCGTCCTTTGGTGTGTTGCCTCCTATAAGAGCTGAGTGATATGGGAGGGGTCATCCAGTCGACGATCATATTGCTGCCAGTACGCGTCGCGCGTCTGCCTAGATTGCGCCAGAAACCCTTTTGTTCAGAACAAAGACAGTGAGTAATTATTGCAGTGCGGTAACTTTGATCCAATGGATCGGTGATCTACAGAGTTACAGGTGGTAGATTCATAGATGTGACAATGTTCAGATACCTATCAGTGAGGTCGCATGTGGCTAAGTGTATCGGTAACAAAGGAACGCCGTACTTATGGACTCCGATAAATAGCGGTAGGTGTGAAGCTCCCGAGGTGCCGAGGAAGTGTGGACAATAGTCTAAGGAGGTCTATATCCATCCTCTGATAGACTTGTAAATCCGAATTAAGCGGGCATAAAAACACAATAACTGAGTAGATAGTTTTCTGGGGCTGAAAATAGTTTATGGCATAGTGCACAAGTTAGTGAGCATTCGGTTATACGAGAATTGAGGACAAGGAGTTGTAATATTGCAAAGTGTTAGAGCTGTATGCTAGCTCAACCTAAATGAAAGTCCAGAATGACGCGTTGTGTTTAAAGTGAACATTTCATTGTAGTAAGAGGTCGAGACGTATTCCGAGGGAAGTGAGGTGCAAGAACTTTAGAACGTGGCTTCGAAGACGCTACCATGAACGAGGCATCCCTCAAGAAGAAGGCAGCACCATGGACCAGCGGGAGGGGGAGACCGGACTCCAAGAATCGACCCTGGACGAGACCTCTATCATGATGGGCTAAATCACTATGGCCTACCCGGAGGGGGAGAAGAGGAGGTCATCATAACGAGATAAGTGGACCATGATTTCCTAGACATGTGATAGAGTTAGGGAGTCACGCAGAGATAGTAGAATTAAACTTGTAAATATTAATATAGGATTTGATTGTGGCCCATCAGGCTGCATATTAAGATAGTTTTGATATATCTAAAGGGTAAGGGTAGATAGATATTTTATGTAAAGCAGACAATGATGTAATTTTGCTAACGCGGCAAGAGGTAGTGTGCCTAGTTGATACGTATTTGTTTGAGTACGGTAGACCGGACATTTTCTTTTGGGTCGGTCGGTGAATACATTTCCCTTGTAGGATTAGGATCACTATGAGTAATTACCATTATATTCCAGGGGGAAGGGCAGACGTATCTGCGTGATGTTAGGTGTGCATGCTGATTGTACTTCGATCAAATGCATGGCTCTATTTTTGCAACTTAGATGAACGTAATCTGTAACGCAGGTGGAGACATTAATGTTATTTGATTCTGCGCGACTCTGCCAAACAGGGCCTGAAGCGCAGACCTAAAGTTACTGTGAACCCGTCGTATAAATCGACGTTATTGATTTTATCGGGGTGTAGTATGGTAGTATACTTTATATGATATAAATGGGGCCCGTGATGGTTTGTTAGTGAAATTGGATACATAGTGTAAGATGTATTTCCTCACTTATTTATGTGGCCATTTGCTTTGTCAAGCGTAGATAAATAAAAGCCCCTTTGTGAAGTTAGCTCTGGGAGCACAAGAACCAGGATACTGGGTCACAGGTGGTCGGTGTGTTTACGATTTTTTTTGGCGAGGGCGAGCCTCTCATGGCTAGACGAAACAGGTCAATGCTCGGCCCGCACCTTGGGGTTGGCGCGGCCATCTTTGTATAGCCCGGGGGAAGGTCGTCTTTCTTCTGGCAGAGAAGCTTTTTGGAGACACTGTTGCTTCATTCATTTGAACGTTTACCTCCTTTCCTTTCTTTTTTGTTGTTTCTGCTTTCTTATGGTTGCGTATTACTCTTAAGGTATCCTGCACGATGTAATTGTTACGAGAGCCCATCTCTTCACACAAAGTTCTGCTTGGTGGACGTGGGTTCACATCCATGTAAATATGTAATATAGGGCGGTAGAGTAGGTTATCTGAGATTACTTTTATACTTATTGTGCTGCTATTTTTGTGTATATAAATATCCCGATATGGGAGGAAACTTTCATAATAGCGCTAATCTCTGCGGATATCCTTAATTCTACCATCATGTCATTTTATGCCGTAGGCATAGTGATGCTGTTTCCATGTGGGGGACACATCCATTCATTCCTGATTCACAGATCGACAAACTTCAGCATAACGTCATCATCCAGATTGTATTTTCTTTGTTTTCTTTTTAAACTGTAGATGTGAGCCTTTGGGGCATTTATTTAGGCACTACAAGTGCAATCATTGTAAATAATTTGAGTTGTGAATACAAACTTATGCTCATAAATTCTGGTCGCAGCGAAAGTGTTCCTCATTTCGTAGTTTAATGTAATTGTATGAGTTCCCCATGATCCTCTCGTCATAAGAACCCTGTTGTCGACCATTTCTGCCGACTGCAGCTGAGCTGGTGCCCGTATGTAAGAACAGGTGAGCAGGTAAGTATGATCCTGCAGTGTTGATGTGCCCTGTAGGGTACAATATAATCATTAGTAGAGCTTCCGTGGCTCAGACGGCATCGCGCCTGCCTCTCACCTCTGGGTTCCGTGGTTAAAATCCCGGTCACTCCATGAGAGATTTGTGCTGAACAAAGCGGAGGCGGGGCAGGTTTCCTTGTCATATTTCATTCCAGTGACATTCTCCAGTATCATTTAATTTTATCTGTTAGTCATTAATCATTGTCCCAGAGGAGTGCGACAGGCTTCGGCAGTCGACACAATTCATATCCTCGCCGGTAGATGGGGGCTTTATTCATTCCATTCCTGAACCGGTCGAATGACTGGAATCAGGCTGTGGATTTTCATTTTCATGTGGGAGGAAACTTTGCAAGCGCACTCCGAAAACTTCAAGGAATTCATATCTTAAGTTTCGCATTCGTACCAGTGTTGGGGGATGAGAAAAAAAATCGTGGTGAATTATTTTTTGGCCACCCTCGTATTACAAAATAGGGATGGGATAAGATTACGTAAGCTGAGAACTAGAGATGAGTACTACTACTGCTCTATTCCTTACCTTTAATAACACTAACGATGCTGATATGATAATTACACTACTTCTACTACTGTTACTACTACTAATGCTACTATTATAAATAATAATAATAATAATAATAATAATAATAATAATAATAATAATAATAAGAAGAAGAAGAAGAAGAAGAAGAAGAAGAAGTAGAAGAACTACAGTCATTCTATGAGCTCATCCCGAGCAGATATTTTGAGCACCCTCTTTTAAAGCTTCCGTGCCATTGTATCTTTCTGACCTCCTGCGGAACGAGGTTCCATTCAATGTTGAAAATTTATTTATTTATTTATTTATTTATTTATTTATTTATTTATTTATTTATTTATTTATTTATTTATTTATTTATTTATTTGACAGAAATGTAGTATGCAGTTTGGCCTATACGGACGACTTAGTTTTAAATACAGACTGCGCTGAAAACCTGCAATCTGATATCTTGGAACTTGAAAATAGGTGCAGTGAGGATAATATGAAAATTAACATTTCCAAGACTGAAGTGATGTCAGTAGGAATACGCATGGGAAGAAAGGGCTTCTCTCCGGAGGCAGGAAAACTTCGATTAAGGACACGATTTCCTGTCTCTAGAAGCTGGGTCCCTCATTGACATGTATACAACATACTTCATCAAACATTTTGAAGGAATCCTTGACAATATTAAAACGCCACTTATATTCTTGTCATTAGATAATAATTACTCATTATACAGTCAGGCCCCTTATTGCGACATCGTTTTTAATGACGCATTGGATATAACGGCGACATCTGACGGTCTCGTCTAAATCCTATATAAACACTGTATTTTAAAATATCGCTTAGTACGATGTCGCTTATTACGACATGTCGTATATTTTTATCACATTTTTGGAAAAATGTATCGACTGTAACGTCCAATGATGATTTTTGTTTGTTACGCGTTTGGGGATTGCTGACAACAATGTAAGGCTTATTTTCAAACTCTTGTTTCCAATAGATCGTAGATTTCCAATCAGTCTGTGTGTTAAATAGTCAAGGCAAGCATCGCTGTGAGGCCGTCGCAAAAGGAAGGGAATATGTTTAGTAATGAAGAAAAATCACAAATAATATGACGGTTACGAAACAAACATCAGCGTGGCGGTCGCCAAGGAATTGGGTGTATTACACTTAAGAATTTCTACAATTTGCAAAGAACATCTCATTTGTTAGCCAAGACTGTGTACGACATTATTGGTCAGTTTGCATTGTTGCTACCTCCTTCCTCACTTATATATTTTATTGACATATTATTGCTGTACGTATTATGCATAAAAAATTGTATTTTATTCTGATTATTGTGATCACCCGCAATTGCGGCCGGATACCTCTTTTGTTGACAATTAAATAAAAGAGAATTGAATGTCAGTTTGGGAATAAAAACTGAAACAGGTAGATCATTTCAAGTATTGGGATGTTTATTCTCCCAGGATGATAGTACAGTAAGTGGCATTGAATCGAAGTGCAGTAAAGCTAATGCAGTCGGCTCGCCTTAGCGATGAACAGTATTCTGTAAGAAGGAAGTCAGCTCCTGGACGATACTATCTTTATACCAGTCTGTTTTCAGACCAACTTTGCTTTACGGGAGTGAAAGCTGGGTGGATCAGCAAGTATATTCATTCATAAGTTAGAAGTAACAGACGTGAAAGTAGCGAGTATGATCGCTGGTACAAGCAAGTCGAGACAATGGTAGGAGGTTGCTCGGAATGAGGAAATAAAACCTAATTTAACAATGAACTCGACGGCTGATATGTACACATAAACCGGCTTCGGTGGCCAATCAACCGTAATCATTCTCCAATGATATGTATTTAGGGCTGTCACCCATGTAACATAATCCCTATCAATTTCTTTTACCTAGCATTTTCTTAAACGTTTTCTAAGAACTTGGATTTATTTCGAACATTTTCCTTGATCCTATAAAAGAATGTTTATCTTATGTTGTTCTCTTGAATTAAAATATATCTTCATATAATGATCATATCTGAAGTACTTATTTGATTCTTTCTTGCATGAAGAAACTGTACCACATGAATGGAGAATTGCTATAGTAGCCCGTGTGTATAAAGGAAAGGGTGATATACAGTACACAAAGCTGAAAATTACAGGCCAGTCAGTTTGGTTTGACATGCATTTCATGTAAGCATTGGGAGAGCATTCTTTCTGATTATATTAGATATATTTGCGAAATTAATGACTGGTTCGATAGAAAGCAGTTCGAGTTTAGGAAAGGTTATTCCACTGAAGCTCAACTTGTAGGATTCCAGCAAGATATAGCAGATATCTTTGATTCAGGTCAAACGGATTGTATCGCGATTGACCTATCTAAAGCATTTGATAGGGTAGATCATGGGAGACTACTGGCAAAAATGAGTACAATTGGACTTGACAAAAGAGTGACTGAATTGGTGGCTATATTTCTAGAATATAGAACTCAGAGAATTAGAGTAGGCGAAGCTTTATCCGACACTATAATAATTAAGAGGTGAAATCCTTAAGGCAGTATTATTGGACCTTTATATTTTCTTATGTATGTATTGTATATTGTGACCGTTCGTGGACGCGTATGGTGCGGGAAATGATAATCTTCTTCAGTTAGGCCTCGGCTAGAATTCAGAGGTTCGCGTGAAAATCCAATCAAGGGCATGGCCCTTCGACGAGTACCGGTCACATCTCATCAAATGTTAATTGAGAGCTAATGATTCTACGTCCTTCCTAATTATATCTAGGCTCTTAAGTATCAGTCAAGAAATGACAACGACAATAAAAGCTTGGAAGGACATTAAATTTTAATGAAATAATTCTAAGGATATATAATAATAATAATTTGAATAAGCAGCACAACGGAGAAATATCATTATACAAATCCTATCACACTCTGTTGGTTCTGAAATCCATCTTTTAAACATTATTTAACATTAGATCCAAATATTAAAATAATTCGTGACAGTCTTTCAAAAGCTTTCATTATGAAGAAAATTATTAATCACTCAAGAAAATCTGTCAATTATAAGTCTTTCACTTTTTTTGTTTGTTGATTCATCTTTAAATCACTTTTACCCGTAGCTTGCCTTCCCTGTTCTATCTATTCTGCCATTCAAATATCTACCTAGCTAATGAACAACTTGAATTCCCTTAACGGTAATTTCTCTAACATAATACGGAATCATATCTATTAATCAACCATGACACAAATAATTTCATAAATAAATGATCACAGTGCCGTTACTCTCATCTGGATACTCAGCATTGCCGCACGTGGAAAATAACATCTGCTAACTACTGACATAATCAAATAATGCAATGTTAGACGGTCTGCGCTGCATCAGTTTCCTCTCCATGTTTGCTGAAAAATAATTCTAATGCTTAAATAAATACATCAAGCAATACTTCGAGTGCAAACATACAATAGCAGGTGACATCGACCCCAAATACATCTGTGTACTGTTCGGATGTGTTAATTACCGAGGATGTTATCTATTCGTCCGCTCGTCTGTTCACTTACTTTATGCTGTGCCATAATTCATATCATGATAAATCCTATGCGCTCGACATTAATTTCTTCGAAGTACCTTTAGATTCCAGTGTTATATTACATCGCTTGTCTATCCAATACTTAAAATACGCGGCGAATATTTCATTCAACAACATTATCCTGACTCATTGACCATCTCGAAGATTAAACATACCACCGTAGCATGCAATTCAATAAATCTCATTCACAATCATTACCGCACCAAATCATGACATCTGACGACTCTACGCTCGCCATACTTCATCAAAATGTGCACCACATCAAAATTATTACTCGAATAAAACAAGCATAGGCATCGAAGAGCCTTAATTCCACGCATATGAACATCCCACAACTCCTACTGAATAAACACTTCATCAACGTTCTGCAGAACAAGTCATACAAGAGGATCACACCATTAATAATATTACACGCACACATTCAGAGAACTTACCTGCAAACACTCGATATTATCTTACCACGATTAACTTCCACAATTAGTTCACTAATATAAGAACAACGAATGAAACATAATCGCGCCTAACCCCATTAAACGCTGACGGCAAGCTGAAATCCTATCTCGTAAACGATCAGACCAACACTTCACAAAATAACAACAAGCGACCCGTTAGGTTATTCAAGTCATTTCTTAAAAGTCACCTGTATGTGATGACAAAATCTAACTCTACAATAAGCTGCTACAAATAGGACAAGGAAAGACAATTCATGGGTACTTAACGTTGAAGACACAGACGTTCATCCCATCCTCCAAGTTGTAATATTTCTGGACATCTGTTTTATGTTATTTCGGTCATTCCAGCAGAGTTCTGATCCATCAGGGATCCAGTTAGTTTAAGCGCGTAAACTCCATCTTATTGATGTTCTGGGTCATAATTATTAACACTCTAGTAGTATAATGGGAGAGTTCGGGCGCCTCCTCCTCCTCCCGCCGCCTCCTCCGCCTCCTCCTCCGCCGCCGCCTCCGCCGCCGCCCGCGGGAAATTTGAATTTTGGCGGGAAATTTGAATTTTGGCGCGAGATTTGAATTTGTAAACAAAGCCACGTGCTTTTTGACAGCTGTCATCGACAACAACGCAACGCTAACCTCACTGCTGCCATCTTGACGGGCCTAAACCTCACTAGTGCCAACTTAACCTAACTAGCATGAGGTAAACAAAGCCACGTGTTTTTTGACAGCCACGTGCTTTTTGACAGACAACAACGCATCGCTAACCTCAGTACTGCCTTCTTGACGGACCTAAACCTCAGTAGTGCCAACTTAACCTCACTAGCATGAGGTAAACAAAGCCATGTGCTTTTTGACAGCCACGTGCTTTTTGACAGATTTGTAAACAAAGCCACGTGCTTTTTGACAGACAACAACACATCGCTAACCTCAGTACTGCCATCTTGACGGGCCTAAACCTTAGTGGTACCAACTTAACCTAACTAGCATGAGGTAAACAAAGCCACGTGCTTTTTGACAGCCACGTGCTTTTTGACAGCTACCATCCGCCATCTTTAAACTACAGAGCGCTGTGCTGCCCTCTTGCGTCACCTGTCATCGGCAGTGCTGCCATCTTGGCGGGCCTAAACCTTAGTGCTACCAACTTAACCTCACTAGCTCGAGATAAACAAATCCACGTGCTTTTTGACAGCCACGTGCTTTTTTTTGACAGCTGTCATCAGCCATCTTTGAGCACCGTGCTGCCCTCATGCGGGGCAATTTCGTCAGCTGTCATCCGCCATCTTTAATCCAGAGAGAACAGTGCTGCACTCTATGTGGTGGCGGCAATTTGAAAAATTCTATGTGCTCTTGTTGGGAAACAAAGCCACGTGCAGCTGTCATCGGCCATCTTTGAGCGCTGTGCTGCGGGCAATTTCGTCAGCTGTCATCCGCCATCTTTAATCCAGAGAGAACAGTGCTGCACTCTATGTGGTGGCGGCAATTTGAAAAATTCTATGTGCTCTTGTTGGGAAACAAAGCCACGTGCAGCTGTCATTCGCCATCTTTGAGCGCTGTGCTGCGGGCAATTTCGTCGGCTGTTATCCGCCATCTTTGAGAACAGTGCTGCACTCTATGTGGTGGCGGTAAATTCCACGTGCTTTACAAACCTATGCGCTTTTCTGACAGCTGTCATCCGCCATCTTTGAGAACAGTGCTGCACTCTATGTGGCGGTAGCAAATTCCACGTGCTCTACAAAGCCACATGCTCTTTTGACAGCTGTCACCCGCCATCTTTGAGCACTATGCTGCGGGCAATTTCGTTAGCCGTCATCCACCATCTTTAATGAACAGAGTACCGTGCTGCCCTCATGCGGGGCAATTTCGTTAGCTGTCATCCGCCATCTTTTAATGAACAGAGCACCATGCTGCTCTCTGTAGTAGCGGGTAATTTGAAAAGTTCTGTTAGCTGTCATCCGCCATCTTTAATCACCGTGCTGCCCCGGTGACGGCAAATTCCACGTGCTCTTGTTTGGAAACAAAGCTTTTAATCCAGAGAGAACAGTGCTGCCCCGGTGGTAGCAAATTCTACGTGCTTTACAAAGCTATGTGCTTTTTTGACAAAAAAAAAAAAATCTGCTCTCGAGATACTTACCGAACTATACTTACGAAACTGCTCATCACCTTCTTTCTTCCATGAGTAATAAACAAAAACTCTATCCTGCAAATAAGGAGCGGGAGGAAGGTGATACCTAACCTAAAATAAAAGAATATGCCAATTCTACATTATTTATTTACATCTTCTATGTACAAGTTTTATCTCGAATCATTTTACCCTAGCGTACTTCTCGATGCAATTCTTGAATGTACAAGTTTAGACTTGCCGTACCAGCGTTCCTCTCCCGAATTGTGATGTAAGACAGCGTAACGTAAGTACACACACACCTCTAGCATAATGTTTATGTAAAGTAGTACTTATCAATACTACTATGCCCCCAGGCTAGCGTGTTGGTAGAATTTGGGATGACAAACCGTTTACAATCATCGCTATTAAGGGCTACCTTACTAATTAAATGTGTGTACAACTGGTGCTTCTTGCTTCTAATGACAGACATTTGCTTATGCAAAACAGGTGGATTACTTTTAATGCAATTGTTATAGTTTTCAAAACTTAGCTGATTCTGAACGACATTCTTTTTAACCCCCTTCAATCTCTTTATTTGTAATTCATTTAAGAGTTTTATGCAATATGACTTGGATTTAGTACCTACAAATGAATCGATAATATTCCCAGCACATTCATCTTTCATTTTACCTAGAACCTTTTTGTTCACTAGCGGCAGATGATATTGATTATCTGCAGGATAGTTACTCGTATCAAACCTACCCAAGTCAGGCTTTATATCATTGTAATAGTCATCAGTTTTGATTTGATAAATAAACGAATCGGTATCTGTGTAGAGCAATTGCGCATTATGCGCGTACTTCTTCATCATATAATCGTAATGGAATTCATACATGAGTGTTTTAGCCAATTCAAGTACTGTGAAGCCGACGTAGGTAGGTTTGTCATACTTAACCTTGACACGATTCATCTGTATAATAACTAAATTCTCATGTATGATGGTGCAGCTGTGGAAATTTGGTTTACTTATTAAATAGTTAGCACCATACCTTTTCTTAATATTATCCCAGTTTGTAATCAATTTTACATCAACGCGTTTGTCAACATTCTCCATAGTCTTACCAAACACACTGTTATTCATGAGCTTGTAGAAATCTTTTTCAAACTCGTTAACCGCATTCGTTCTTAAATTATTGTTCAGATCGATATATGGCTTTAGCCACGGTGACTGATTAAATTCTAGTACGCGATGAATTTTGGATAACTTCAAACCATGCTGCAAACACTGTTTTAAATTTCGGTAATGAATGATATACTTAGATTTATCGCATAAATTAGCAATGAGCATTTTCGTCGTTGATGCAATGTACGGGGACTTCATATTTTCAGGGCAGAACGGTAGCTCATTATGAGAAGTGTGTAACTCTTTAGGATACTGTAAGTCAACTTCGAGGAAATAACCTTTATCAGCTTCATCACCTAGGGCGTGTAGCTGTAAAGCATCAATTTCGCACTGCGTCAGCCAGCGGAAACTACTCACCGGTAGATGCTGACTCATCGCCCACCCATACTGATTATTAGCATCGAGGTAAACGATATACCGAGATTCCTGACTGGAATCGAAACTCGGCATGTACTTATTATTAGCACTCGAATACCGGCCGCTGCACTGACTCAGACTGCCTCGAATGGATGCTTTTATAAAGTGCACCATATCGATATCGGACAGCAGTTCCAAATTCACACGCGTGTATTTTAACATCGCGTCCCAACTTAACCCAGGTGCAGTAAAATACTGACATGGGTCAAGGCTGTAGGTGTTCATGCAAACACAGCGAAAATTTTCAAAAACATCAGCTAACAAAAGTACATCTGTCTTTAAATATAAATCAGAGTATTCACCCAGCGTTTGAAGTGGAACTGCTCCCAGATATGTTGCGCATGTAAATAGTCATCATCACTAATATCTGCTGAATTCAGCGAGCTGTAAAAGGATTGTTTCGATGGTAAGGCACGTTCTTCGAGGCGGTCTAAGCAGTCGAGATATTCATAACAAAAAACACCCTTACGCCGAAGTAAATTAAACTGCGCTTCTTCAGGGAAAACGCGTCGAATTTCTGTAAATTGTTCAGGCTGTAAATGACTAGAAAGTTTATCGAGGCTACTCGCCATAAAGCGAAACGAGTCAAGGAATCTCAGTTTTATAGAATGCTCAGCATCTACTTTTACAGACTTTGCAAACGCAATGTACCGCTCTTTATTCTGAGGGATTATATCTACTTTTTCATCCGAAGCTCCAAATTGTGAAATGATGAAATGAGAGTCGTAACCAGATAAGTTATGAAAAATTACAGGGATAAATTTAGGAACTCTATACTTAAGATTACAGCTATAATGAGCGGCACATCTGTAGAAACCAGTTAAATGATCATGATCAAAAACTTTAGGGTCATTTTCGGAAAATTCCCCATCACAAATGCTACACTTTGTAGCACGTTCATGATCATTTAACTGAATTTCGGTGAGTGGCTTCATAGGAATATTACTATTCAGAATACGACCGAGACGAACTGCATCACTTTCAAGTCTTTCTAAAAATACTTTAGCAGCATCATGTCCTCGATACAGCTCTAACTTGTTAAGCGTACTATCGTAACTACACTTGATGTAATACGCGAAGCTATACGGGACATGCATGTGCGTAGTATTAGTGAAAGAGTTGTCAGGATTAGGTGAGCATGTGTTGCATGGCGTGAGGATGGCTTCAAAGTCTGCATAAATCACGAACGGTACCCACATCTGCTTGTGAAAATTTGTAAATTTTAAAACATTATTACCTGTAGTAGGTATCTCTGTACGTACATGATTGCAGTCATTCTTGGAGTGCTTCGTTAACTGATCTTCAGTTTTAAAATACTGCAAGCATCCATCACATAGCCACTTTTTACCATTACGTTTTGACAACTGACTGCCAACAAGTCTACTCAGATTTTTAATCCAGCAAAAGTGGCTATTCTCACTGTTTTCAATATAGAGTAAATTAACGTGAGTACTCTTCTTATGACATGTATAATACAGAGGACCTACTACCGGTTTTTTCTCTACACCATATACATTAATACTAATGTTATTTAGTTCCTCAAAGTGCTTAATATCCTTTATCTGTACAGGAAATTCTATACTATCGAAATTTAGCTTCGTTGAATAGTGTGGATACGATGATGTTCTATTCGCTACATTCCGTTTCACAGGATTTAAAGCTGACATCACCGCCCATGCAAAACATGCTTCGTCATTGTTTTGGATGTTTACAACAGCTTCTTTTCGCTGAATCCATGTCGGCAGCTCAATGTACGATGAACCTCGCATGGGATTGTACTTATTGATGTTAACTTCTAGATACATTATTTCAACTAAAGCCCACCCTGATTCCTTTTCCTGAAATTCCTCGCTCTTAGTTGAAATAATGTTAGAGACATCCCTAAGTACATCACCAAAATTAGTCGACTGACTTATGATAAAATTCTTCGTATTAAATGATTTAATGTCCGTTATTTCGGATTCATCCGTGCTTTTAATGTACAAGGCGAAAAGTTCAAAATTAACTTTAAATAAACTATGATTGGACAAAGATTTAGCAAGAAGCTGTTGTACATCCGGTTGAACGCAATTTAAAAAGTTTGAAGTGCTCTGAAACTTTTGACTGGTGCGAATTCGGTAACTAGCAATCCTACTTTTAAATGCTGTATTAATTTCCTCGATGTTTGCGTTACTACCACTTCTACACGCATTATTTTTATGCGCATTACTCCGTAAGTGCCCCTGAAAATGCGAAGATGGTACATCAGTGTTACAGTGCTCGCAGTGAATAGTTTGAAGTTCATGATTTTTTCTAGGTTTTTTACTACTAGTACTTTCTACAGCTACATCAGTAGCTGCACGCTTTTTCCCTACTACTACCTGAGGGCAAGTAGATATTTGATGTACCTCTGCTAAGTGGTCCTCATATCGCTCTACGTTAGCGAAATACACACTACAAACTTTACATAAAGCAGATGTTATGCTAGGGTGTTTTGATTTCATATGGCGCATGAAGTTATCACGCCTTGAAAACGTTACATTACATTCCTCGCAGCAGGGGGGCATCTGTTCATGATTTTTTCTAGGTTTTTTACTACTAGTACTTTCTACAGCTACATCAGTAGCTGCACGCTTTTTCCCTACTACTACCTGAGGGCGATTAGATATTTGATGTACCTCTGCTAAGTGATCCTCATATCGCTCTACGTTAGCGAAATACACACTACAAACTTTACATAAAGCAGATGTTATGCTAGGGTGTTTTGATTTCATATGGCGCATGAAGTTATCACGCCTTGCAAACGTTACATTACATTCCTCGCAGCAGGGGAACATCTAAAAAGAGAACGACCGATAGAGATTAGGTGAAAGTTACGGAAGAAACCAAGTTTCAGCGTATAGAGGTTGGACATGGCTGTGACTTAGGCCTATAGCATGAGGATTGAAGAGAACAACTAAAGTTACGATGTTCGGAAGAAACCAAGTTTCAGCCCGTTGAGACTAGACATGGCTATGTATACGTGTTTGAAATTATACCACGTCTATAGTATGAGGATTGAAGAGAACAACTATTTATCAATACTCTAAAGTTACGGAAGAAACCAAGTTTCAGCCCGTTGAGGGTAGACATAGCTATGTACACGTGTTTGAAATTATACCACGTCTATAGCGTGAGGATTAAAGAGAACAACTATTTATCAATACTCTAAAGTTACGGAAGAAACCAAGTTTCAGCCCGTTGAGGGCAGACATAGCTATACCTCGTCTATAGTATGCAAGAACAACTATTTATCAATAGACTAAAGTTACGATGTTCGGAAGAAACCAAGTTTCAGCCCGTTGAGGGTAGACATAGCTATGTACACGTGTTTGAAATTATACCACGTCTATAGCGTGAGGATTAAAGAGAACAACTATTTATCAATACTCTAAAGTTACGATGTTTTAGAAGAAACCAAGTTTCAGCCTGTTGAGGGCAGACATAGCTATGTGTGCGCGTGTTTGAAATTATACCACGTCTATAGCACGAGGATTAAAGAGAACAACTATTTATCAATAGACTAAAGTTATGATGTTTTAGAAGAAACCAAGTATCAACCCGTTGAGGTCAGACATAGCTATGTGTACGTGTTTGAAATTATACCACGTCTATAGCATGATGATTGAAGAGAACAACTATTTATAAATAGACTAAAGTTACGATGTTCGGAAGAAACCAGCTTTCAACCCGTTGAGGTCAGACATAGCTATACCTCGTCTATAGTATGCAAGAACAACTATTTATCAATAGATTAAAGTTACAATGTTTTAGAAGAAACCAATTTTCAGCCTGTTGAGTGCAGACATAGCTATGTGCGCGTGTTTGAAATTATACCACGTCTACAGTATGCGGGTTGAAGAGAACAACTATTTATCAATACTCTAAAGTTACGATGTTTTAGAAGAAACCAAGTTTCAGCCTGTTGAGGGCAGACACAGCTATGTGTGCGCGTGTTTTAAATTATACCACGTCTATAGTATGCGGGTTGAAGAGAACAACTATTTATCAATTGCTTAAAGTTATGATGTTTTAGAAGAAACCAAGTTTCAACCTGTTGAGGGCAGACATAGCTATGTGCGCGTGTTTGAAATTATTCCTCGTCTATAGTATGCAGGTTGAAGAGAACAACTGTTTATGAATAGCTTAAAGTTACAATGTTTTAGAAGAAACCAAGTTTCAACCCGTTGAGGTCAGACATAGCCATGTGTGCCCGTTTGAAATTATACCCCGTCTATAGCGTGAGGATTAAAGAGAACAACTATTTATCAATAGACTAAAGTTATGATGTTTTAGAAGAAACCAAGTTTCAACCCGTTGAGGTCAGACATAGCTATGTGTACGTGTTTGAAATTATACCACGTCTATAGTACGCGGGTTGAAGAGAACAACTATTTATCAATTGCTTAAAGTTATGATGTTTTAGAAGAAACCAAGTTTCAACCTGTTGAGGGCAGACATAGCTATGTACGTACCCCGCGTGAGGATTAAAGAGAACAACTATTTATCAATAGACTAAAGTTACGATGTTTTAGAAGAAACCAAGTTTCAACGAATAGAGGTCAGACATACCTTAAAATCTTCGCGCTGCAAACTGTTACTCGGATGTATCAAATGCGTGCGTTCAAGCCTGAAACTCGAATTATAATATTCTGGTCGTACCTAAAAAAAAAGAAGAAACATATATGAATGTAGTGTAGGGTGCATCATCTAACCTAATTATCTTTACAACTCAAAGTTCGAAAACATACCTTTAAAAAAAATGCACGTGCTGCAGGCTGTTACTGGGATGAATAAAATTGCGTACTTTCGAACGGTACCTAAAAAAAAAGAACAAACATATATGAATGTAGATATCCAGCGTAGAAGTTGCTTTGCAAAAAAGTAACTAACAGTTCTACCTTACCTTAAGATAAAGGCTGAAGAATAATATTCACAGCAGACGGGAGATGTGTGTGTACGTAATAAACGCATACAGAGAACTGTGAGCACTTCGCGCAGACTGCAGCGGCTAAATATTCTGCTTGTTACCAAGCGGATGTGGAAAAATCGCTGAGCTGGCAACTGCGGTACAGTCGGAACGAATGCAACAAGAGCTCCCACCTGCAGGCTGACGTATTCGAACCTCCTGTTGATGCCGAGGTGTCAGAATTTAAGAGTTCGATCCTTGGAAAGTTAGCGTGTGATCCTCGACTTCTCGAGGGTACATACGTGGTATTCCTTACCTGTAGGTATTGAGCTAAAGCTAGATCATGTAATGACGATCGCGCAGGCCCCCTCGCCTAGCATTTACGGCTTCTAGTTCGAACCCGCTATCCCCGAAGTAGCGAGAATGATTGGAGAGTGTTGAGGGTGATTCATTCGTCGGATGGAGGCGTTAAGCTATGTGCAGGCTTCTTCTAGTCGGGGTACGCGATTCAAATCCTAGCAACTTATACCGTCGGGAAGGGCATCCGGCTAGATCATGCAATGACGATCGCGCAGGTCCCTCGCCTAGCATTTACGGCTTCTAGTTCGAACCCGCTATCTTCCGAAGTAGCGAGAATGATTGAAGAGTGTTGAGGGTGATTCATTCGTCGGATGGAGGCGTTAAGCTATGTGCAGGCTTCTTCTAGTCGGGGTACGCGATTCAAATCCTGGCAACTTATACCGTCGGGAAGGGCATCTAGCTAGATCATGTTATGACGATCGCACAGGTCCCTCGCCTAACATTTACGGCTTCCAGTTCGAACCCGCTATCTTCCGAAGTAGCGAGAATGATTGAAGAGTGTTTGAGGGTGATTCATTTGTCGGATGGAGGTGTTAAGCTGGCTTCTTCGGTAGGAGTAGGCTATGTCGGGATATCGATTTAAAATCCTAGTCAGGAGGGGCAACCGGTCGTATAAAACTATGGTGTGAGGCGGGGTGTGCAAGAAAGCCAGCATTAAGTAAGGGCTGTTGATGGGGACGTTAAACCTTGTGCAGACTCCTTCGAAAATGATTTTTTGAGTACAAGACTTGACGGTGATTCATTTGTCGGATGGAAGCAATAAGCCTTGTGCAGGCTTCTTCAGCGGGAGTAGGCTATGTGTCGGTACCGGGATATCTAGTTATAAAACCTGCTACAACAAATTTATCGCGTATACTGCGATTTAAAATCCTAGTCAGGAAGGGCAGCCGGTCGTAAAACTATGGTGTGAGGCGGGATGTGCAAGAAAGCCAGCATTAAGTAAGGGCTGTTGATAGGAGGCGTTAAACCATGTGCAAGCTCCTTCACCAGGAGAAGCCTACATGCCGGTACCGTGCAGGCTCTTTCGATAGGAGTAGGCACTGTGTGTGTTTTAACCTCTCCGTACAATCATGATATTTTACGTTAGGAACTTACATAGGCTAAATGCTACACATTCCGTAGCAGAGCCAGGAATCGAACTCGGACCTCCGAGGGTAGCAGCTAACTACTACACCACAGAGGAGGACTATTTCAGAATATTTTACAACCTTAATTGGTACTGTGTTTTAAGAGCTTGAATGGTACTCAGCTAAGAAGACCTTCGCGAGTTACAAGCCGCTTATCAGCATGTAGTGTCCTCGTTCAAGGTCGAGCCAGAAGATACGTGTACAATTTCAGCTAACACACGCATTCCACACAACTCGCTCAGAATGACTGTGCCGATACTTCGAGGACTGTAGAACAAATCTATAGCCTACAGTATGCATGCCTCTCACCCGGTAGTCTCGGGTTCGATTCTCTTGGGAATAAAAATGTGTTTAAATCGCATGAATTTGTTGAGTTGTCCTTCCTGATGCAAAACTAGCAGTATCTAACCTCATACACTATAGTTTTACGACCGGTTGCCCTTCCTGACAACTCGGATTAAAAATCTGTTTTACAACGTCTAACACGGGGAATCGGGGATTTACAGCTAGATGCACTTCTTAGATTTTAAATCACGAACTATTGTTTTACGGCCGGATGCCCTTCCTGACGCAAAACTAAGATTTTTAAATCACAAGAATTTGTTTTAAGACTAGTCGCCCTTCCTGATGCAAAACTGGCAGTATCTAGCCTCTCACGTCATACACTATTGTTTCGAAAGGTTGCCCTTCCTGACGTCAAAGAACTCGGATTAAGAATCTGTTTTACAACTTCTAACACGAGAATCGGGGATTTACAGCTTAAAGATGGCGGATGACAGCTGTCAGAAAAGCATATAGGTTTGTAAAGCACATAGAATTAACCGCCACCACATATAGGGCAGCACGGTGATTAAAGATGGCGGATGACAGCTGCACATAGCTTTGTTTCCAAACAAGAGCACGTGGATTTTGCCGTCACCGGGCAGCACGGTGATTAAAGATGGTGGATGACAGCTGCACATGGCTTTGTTTCCAAACAAGAGCACGTGGAATTTGCCGTCACCGGGGCAGCACGGTGATTAAAGATGGCGGATGACAGCTAACAGAACTTTTCAAATTACCCGCTACTACAGAGAGCAGCATGGTGCTCTGTTCATTAAAAGATGGCGGATGACAGCTAACGAAATTGCCCCGCATGAGGGCAGCACGGTACTCTGTTCATTAAAGATGGTGGATGACGGCTAACGAAATTGCCCGCAGCATAGTGCTCAAAGATGGCGGGTGACAGCTGTCAAAAGAGCATGTGGCTTTGTAGAGCACGTAGAATTTGCTACCGCCACATAGAGTGCAGCACTGTTCTCAAAGATGGCGGATGACAGCTGTCAGAAAAGCGCATAGGTTTGTAAAGCACGTGGAATTTACCGCCACCACATAGAGTGCAGCACTGTTCTCAAAGATGGCGGATAACAGCCGACGAAATTGCCCGCAGCACAGCGCTCAAAGATGGCGAATGACAGCTGCACGTGGCTTTGTTTCCCAACAAGAGCACATAGAATTTTTCAAATTGCCGCCACCACATAGAGTTCAGCACTGTTCTCTCTGGATTAAAGATGGCGGATGACAGCTGACGAAATTGCCCCGCATGAGGGCAGCACGGTGCTCAAAGATGGCTGATGACAGCTGTCAAAAAAAGCACGTGGCTGTCAAAAAGCACGTGGATTTGTTTATCTCGAGCTAGTGAGGTTAAGTTGGTAGCACTAAGGTTTAGGCCCGCCAAGATGGCAGCACTGCCGATGACAGGTGACGCAAGAGGGCAGCACAGCGCTCTGTAGTTTAAAGATGGCGGATGGTAGCTGTCAAAAAGCACGTGGCTGTCAAAAAGCACGTGGCTTTGTTTACCTCATGCTAGTTAGGTTAAGTTGGTACCACTAAGGTTTAGGCCCGTCAAGATGGCAGTACTGAGGTTAGCGATGTGTTGTTGTCTGTCAAAAAGCACGTGGCTTTGTTTACAAATCTGTCAAAAAGCACGTGGCTGTCAAAAAGCACATGGCTTTGTTTACCTCATGCTAGTGAGGTTAAGTTGGCACTACTGAGGTTTAGGTCCGTCAAGAAGGCAGTACTGAGGTTAGCGATGCGTTGTTGTCTGTCAAAAAGCACGTGGCTGTCAAAAAACACGTGGCTTTGTTTACCTCATGCTAGTTAGGTTAAGTTGGCACTAGTGAGGTTTAGGCCCGTCAAGATGGCAGCAGTGAGGTTAGCGTTGCGTTGTTGTCGATGACAGCTGTCAAAAAGCACGTGGCTTTGTTTACAAATTCAAATCTCGCGCCAAAATTCAAATTTCCCGCCAAAATTCAAATTTCCCGCGGGCGGCGGCGGAGGCGGCGGCGGCGGAGGAGGAGGCGGAGGAGGCGGCGGGAGGAGGAGGAGGCGCCCGAACTCTCCCATTATACTACTCACTCTTGCTGGCTTCCAACCCTAAAACCTGTACAAAGTTTATTAGACAGAGTTTAAACAGACTTTATATCCACACTTTCATTTACTGACACTCGCCTGCATGTATCGGTGCCGTATAATCATTTATTAATCTTATTTAAGCTATATGATCTCTCAAAATCCTACAGATTTCCTCAGTTTTTAGCATACATCAGAGCTGTTCGATTTTAATTATCTCACAATAATAATTGGTTCGCATTTCATGATTCATAAAACTACCATATTATGATCTCCATTACACATGTTTCTGACATTTGAGGAACTTTGACATTACAGCCACTCTCTTCACTCGCAGAACTTCGCAAAGGAAGACATTCTACCATTTATTTACTCTTCCAACACATATGAAACGCCACTTCGCACACGCCTTCTTGATGGTTAACTTGCATGATTTTAAGTTATTCCATGGCCTCCGCTAAGACGTTTCCCGGACTAAATATTATGTATGACCTTTTCTCTTCACAGCTGTTGACATAATTTCTCATTACTGATCTCTGCTTTGTATCTAAATTATTCTTAACTCAATCTTCTGTGTACCACGGGGTTCTGAGCTTGATTTTCTACTTCATTCCGTAATATTCACCATAAATATGCGAGTTGTATCGGTTTTCATACGTGATGGAACGCATAAGCTGGCCGTATTGCGGCGATTCACGTACTTATGTGCCGTTCTCTTTGATCTGTTTATTGAATAACTTTCAATGAATCCTTCGCTCTCGACCTCGACATCATTGAAAGGTTATACTATACTGTATATCAATGATATGAGTAGAGAAGTGGAATAAATGATAAGCCTTTTTGCAGATGATGTTGTTCTGTACAGAGTAATAAACAAGTTACAAGAGTCTTAGCAACTGCAAAATGACCTCAATAATGTTGTGAGATGGACAGTAGGCAATGGTATGATGATAAACGAGGTTAAAAGTCAGGTTGTAGTTTTCACAAAGAGGAAAAGTCCTCTCAGTTTTAATTATTGCGTTGATGAGGTGAAAAATCTTTTTGGGGATCATTGTAAGTACCTAGGTGTTAATATAAGGAAATGTCTTCATTGGGGTAATCACATTAATGTGACTGTAAATAAAGGATACAGATCTCTGCACATGGTTATGCGGATGTTCAGGGGTTGTAGTAAGGATGTAAAGGACAGGGCATATGAGTCTCTGGTAAGACCCCAACTAGAGTATGGTTCTAGTGTATGGAACCCTCGCTAGGATTGCTTGATTCAAGAACTGGAAAAATCCAAAGAAAAGCAGCTCGATTTTTTCTGGGTGATTTCCGACAAACGAGTAGCGTTACAAAAATGTTGCAAAATTTGGGCTGGGAAGATTGGGGAGAAAGGGGACGGGCTGCTCGACTAAGTGGTATGTTCCGAGCTGTCAGCGGAGAAATGGCGTGGAATGACATTAGTAGACGAATAACTTAGAGTGGTGTCTTTAAAAGTAGCTAAGTTAACAATATGAAGATAAAGTTGGAATTCAAGAGGACAAATTGGGGAAAATATTCGTTTATGGTAAGGGGAGTTAGGTATTGGAATAACTTACCAAAGGAGATGTTCAATAAATTTACAATTTCTTTGAAATCATTTAAGAAAAGACTGGGAAAACAAGAGATAGGTAATCTGCCACCTGGGCGACTGCCCTAAATGCAGATCAGTATTGATTGATTGATTGTTTGATTGATTGATTGATTGATCTTTCCAACGTTTAGAATCTCCGCTCAAGTTTGTTTGTCTACTAATGTCATTCCACGCCAACTCTCCACTAACAGCTCGGAACATACCACTTACTCGAGCATCTCGTCTCCTTATTCCCAAGTCTTCCCTGTCCAACGTTTTCAACTTTTTCGTAACATTACTCTTTTGTCGGAAATCACCCAGAGCTTATCGTGCTGCTTTCCTCTGGGTCTTTTCTTCTTCTCGTATGAAATAGTGCTGGTGAGGGTCCTGTGCATAGGAACCATAGGAACTGTGGTCTTTCCAGAGAGTTGTACGCCCTCCGCTTTACATTCCTACTACGTCCCTAAGTGCCCTCATAACCATGTGAATGTATCTGTAACCTTTCTTAACAACCTCGTTAATATGATTTACCTAATGAAGATCATAAACTCGCATAGGCTTGTAGACTGAACAAGAAAGGCAAAACGGTCTGTCGTGAAGATGTTTATTTGACAGACTCCAAGGAGGAAATTCTTACATTAATGGTCAGTAAAATTAAGATGGCGATACAGTATACTATTAAGATGGTAACTGTCACATTAGTCACTGTATAAATCAAACTTAGTGCATATTGTACAGGTTAAAACATAAAACGTAATCAATAACATTGTTTGTGTACTCGTTACGTTTGCGGAAATAGTTTCATTGTTGTATGATCATCGTGATGGTCTTCTGTACAGAGGTCCGCGGGTTCGATTTCCATCCGAAAGCTAGCCTTGTCCGGTTAGTTCCTCTGCTTCGGAGACTGAGTGTTTCTGATTATCTTAATATATACATCTTTATTACGACAAAAGTACACCTCTGCGTTATGCATCACAAAAACAGGCAAAAGTGAATAGATCGCTCTCGTTACATCAGGCTGGTGTCAGGAAGGGCATCCGTTTGTAAAACTGGGCCAAGTTTACATGCATGACGCTGATTGCACCCGTAATCCCCTCAGAGTGTATGAAAAGTAGCAGAAGGAGATTCGGTAAATGGTTCAGGCCTATATATATATGTTTAAAAGACTTTGAAAAAGATGAGTTTATTTGGAGTGATTTGATTTCTTTAGGTAAGTTGTATGACTTCTTTTCGTCTCTAAATTGACCGTTTTCAACAGCAAAACTGTTTCTTTGCGAGTTCTATGGAAGACGTCATATCGGTTAGATGCATGATGAAACTGAGGAGTTTCCAACCTGGACTAGGTGCATCTGCGGGAATACGGACTGGAATAAGTTACCTAGTAGGGGAAAATATACATTCATATATAAACACTAATCTGTGATAGAAAGAGAGTAAATTAACAAGTAATTCCATTCAGTGTTACGACGTGGAATTTTAAGAGGTTTCTTCGTTTATTTAAGTCCGTGTTTCTCCGACTACTACATTGGCGAATCTACCTCTGTAGTGTGCGCACACCTGTTCACATCGTACCATGTCTTCAGCTTCATGGACTTTAGAATGGAGAGCAAATTGCGCATTGTAGCTGTGGACAATCACTTGGCATATTCTCTACTAATTGTAGCTTTTGTTAACCTTTTAAGTTTCGAGTGAATAATTCAGTTCCTAACGACTGAAAATATTCATTTTATTATACTGTACTTTTCGTCCGCCTCTGTGGTATAGTGGTTAGTTTGATTAGCTACCACCTTCAGAGGTCCGGCTTCGATTCCTCGATCTGCCACGAAATTGGAAAAGTGGTACGAGGTGGAACGGTGTCCACTCAGCCTCGGGAGGTCAACTGGGTAGAGGAGGTTTCGTTTCCTATCCCAACCATCCACGGAGTGGTTTTCCATGGTTTCCCACTTCTTCTCCACGTAAATGTCGGGATGGTATTAACTTAAGGCCACGGTCGATTCCTTCCCTCTTCCTAGTCCACTCTTTCCAATCTTCCCCCCCCCTCCACCAAGGACCCTGTTCAACATAGCAGGTGAGGCCGCCTGGGGGAAGTAATGGTTCTCCTACTGAATTGTATTCTCGACAAAATATCTGACGTTACAGGACACTGCCCTTGAGGCAGTAGAGGTGGGACCCCCCGCTGAGTCCGAGGGAAGAACCAGACTGGGAGGGTGAACGGATTAAGAAAGGAAGAAAGAAAGAAAATAAAGAAAGAAAAATGAGCACTTTAGACCTACACGTCTGAAATATTATCAACTATTTTAAGTATAGGTCTAAACATTTTACTATTATTCCTTTACAAATCAGCCCAAATGGTTGTTTGACTTGTGATTGAGACACATACATACATTTTTAATTTCGTGTGGCTATTATTAGCCGAGTGCAGCCCTTGTAAGGCAGACCCTCCGATGAGGGTGGGCGGCATCTGCCATGTGTAGGTAACTGCGTGTTATTGTGGTGGAAGATAGTGTTATGTGTGGTGTGTGAGTTGCAGGGATGTTGGGGACAGCACAAACACTCAGCCCCCGGGCCACTGGAATTAACCAATGAAGTTTAAATTCCCCGACCCGGCCGGGAATCGAACCCGGGACCCTCTGAACCGAAGGCCAGTACGCTGACCATTCATCCAACGAGTCGGACACATACATACATACATACATACATACATACATACATACATACATACATACATACATACAGTCTGCAAGCCTCTGAGAATTTACTAAACGTCGCCACAATCCTCTATTTCCAACTAGTGCTGTGGCCTCATTTAGTTCTATACCTCTTATCCTTAAATCGTTAGAAACTGAGTGTAATCATCGTCGTCTTGGTCTCTCTCTACTTCTCTTACCCTCCATAACAGAGTCCGTTATTCTCCTAGGTAATCTATCCTCCTCCATTCGCCTCACATGACCCCACCGCCGAAGCCGATTTATGCGTACAGCTTCATCCATCGAGTTTATTTCTAAATTAGCCTTTATCTCCTCATTCCGAGTACCCTCCTGCCATTGCCCCCACCTGTTTGTACCAGCAATCATTCTTGCTACTTTCATGTCTGTTACATCTAACTTATGAATAAGATATCCTGAGTCCACCCAGCTTTCACTCCCACAAAGCAAAGTTGGTCTAAAAACAGACCGATGTGGAGATAGTTTTGTCCGGTAGCTGACTTCCTTCTTACAGAATACTGTTGATTGCAACTGCGAGCTCACTTCATTAGCTTTACTATACCTTGATTCAATCTCACTTACTATATTACCATCCTGAGATATAGAATAATCATTTTTTATTTTCAACCTATAATAGGAAATTATGTTGTTGATTTTAGTTGGTTTAGCTGGCACCTCGGTGTAGGGGTAGTGTATCTGTCCCTTACTTTGAGTCCCAGGTTCTATTCCCGGCGGCCAAGTCAGGGATTTTAACTTGTATCTGAGAGTTGGTTCGAGGTTCATTCAGCCTACATGCTTACAATTGAGGAGCTCTCTGACGGTCAGATGGCGGTCAAGAATAAGGGCCGAGAGGATTCGTAGTGCTGACCACACGGCACTCATAATCTGCAGACCTTCGGGCTGAACAGCTGTTGCTTGGTAGGCCGTTGCCCTTCGGGGCTGTTGCGCCATGAGGTTTGGGGTTTTTCCAGTTGGTTTGTATGTCGTATAAATGATTTTTCAATATAGCCTAGCTGTTGAGTCCTTTATAATGATGATTATAATGTCATCATGGTTAAGACTAATTTACTTATTCCACGAACCTACTACGCAGGCGTAGCAGGGGGAGAGGTGATACTCCCACGTGGCGCGTCCCAGGTGGCGGATAGGGGGGTCCTAACCGGCTTGCCGGCGGACTTGAGGGAAATAAAATACCTCTCTCGGACCAAACACACAACCCCCTGTGGGTGGGGGAGGCAGACGAATAATACACCCACAGTACCCCCTGCCTGTCGTGAGAGGTGACTAAAAGGGGCGACCAAGGGATGATTGTATTCGAACCATGAAACTACATGTGATTAGTACCACCACGCGGAGAACACCAAGGGTCGCCTTTACTTGTGAGTAGTACCACTACATTAGGTATGGAATGGGTTTGTGATTAGTAACACAAAGGAGCACCATGCGGTCGGCTTTTGCAGTACCTGTGATTAGTACCACCATATGAGCAGGACCATGGGATGATAGCTATCATGGTTCTGCCTTGCCTGTGATTAGTACCACCATATGAGCAGGACCATGGGATGATAGCTACCATGGTTCTGCCTTGCCTGTGATTAGTACCCACTATATGAGGAACACTACGGGATAGGGGAAGGTCCCTGTGGTTAGTACTCTTATGTGATGAACACCATAGGTTTGCGTTGCCTGTAAATGCTGCCGCAAAGTGAGAAAAACATAGGTCTGTATTATATGTCGAATTTCATAACCTCTGAGTAGTACAATAATGTGTGGAATACCGCAAGTCTCTGCTACTTTTGATTAGTACCGCAACAGGACAGATACCATGGTTCTACATTACTAGCGATAAGTATCATTCTGAGGGCCCTTTGACCTGTCCTTTGGACCCATTTTGACACCAAGCATCCTCGATTCAGGATTGTGCTTTGGAAGTGGTCCTTTGGTCAGTAATACTATTAACTATGATAGTTTTTGAGTCGGATCCACTGATTGTTTTAAATTCATTCTTCATGACGTTTTTTATTGTGGTCAGTGGATTTATTTTGAACTTTGTCATTTCATTTCGTACCATTAGGGGCCCCTTTAAACAACAATCATCATCATCATCATCACCAATTTACTTATTTACTAATCAGTTTGTGGTAGAGGTGTGACAAACGGTTATTTTTGTGCAAAGTAACAGTTAAAAATAACGTTACTCACCTTTTATTGGTCACAGCCTGGTTATGGCTTTAAGCTTGTCTCCTTACAGCCGTTTTGCGAAGTCCCATTCGTTCACTCACACTTGCGCGCACGCATCACTACACTGTTGAAAGTCGGTGCAGCAAATCACGCATTCCTATTTGCTGTAAAGTTAACGAGAGGCAGACAACTGATAAAATGAGAAGACAACATAGCGTCTTTTGTGAAATCTAGAGGAGTAAGTTTGACAAGGACAGAAGACAAGAAAACATAATGTCTGCCAAACCTCGACACAAACCGGTATAAGAGGATCGATTAAGTTTAGAAAAATGAAGTAGTGTTATGTTATCTATAATATCAATAAGGAAAGTTAGCATACTAATTTATTTATGGTACATGGAAAGTTATACGGGTAAAACTTATAATAATATTATAATGTAGGTAGCCCTGCGCGGTGTCTGAGTCAACGATTATGCCTGAGTAGTTGAATGTGTCATAATAGTTTACACTTTAGTTACCAGATGACAGCAGCAACTTAAACAAATACACTATAGAGTATATTATTCACTATAGTATATTTGACTTAAAGCAATCTCCTACGAAAGCGCTCTCACTTGGAGGACACGCGTACTATCCGAAAACTGAAGGTCACATTCTCTGTCTATAAGCTGCTACTAGTGATAGTTCCCACTTCCCAGTGACTGTTTTCACTAGTATGTTATTCTGTTGTCGTTACTCGGTAACCTGTTATTTTTTGTCCTCGTTACATTTGTAACAGTGACAGGTATGTAACTGTTACAAAGTAACTGCTACGTTATTTTTCATCTATCTCTAGTTTGTGGTGTCCTCCCTAAACTAAGAAAGTTTGGGATGATACACAGTGAACAAAAGAAAAGTGAATGTGATTCCAGATATGTATGATATTTTTGTCTGGGTCATCAGTGCATAGACTGGTTTGATACAGATCTCCATGCCACCCTATCCTGTGATAAACGTTTCGTTTCTACGTAAATACTGCATAATACATTTCTTTCAATTTGTTTGTCATATTCGTACCTTAGTCTACCCCTCAAAAATCAACTGAACAAGTCCTGGGTGTCTTAAGATGTGTCATATCATTCTATCTCTTCTTCCGATCAAATTTCGCCAAATCGATTTCACCTCACCAATTCTATTCAGTATCTTTTCATTCACGATTCGATCTATCCATCTCACCTTCAGCATTCTTCTGTAACACCACATTTTAAAAGATTCTATTCTCTTTCTTTCTGAGCTAGTTATCGTCCATGTTTCACTTCCGTACAATGCCACGCTCCTGACACAAGTCTTCAAAGCCGCCTCTCTAATTCCTACATCAATGTTGGAATTAAGCAAATTTCTTCTTTGCTTGTACTAGTCTGCATTTTATGTTCCCCTTACGTCTGCCATCATTAGTTATGTTACTACCCAACTAACAATATTCACCTACTTCCTTTAACCCTAGACCGGACGCGCCAATTTCTGTCACACTACCGGGCGCGCGGTTGACTTTGTCAACCAGTTACGTTTTCAGTCGTTTACACGCTTACAATCGCATAAACATTTCATTTAACGGCGTTTTATCTTTTGTTTCAATGGTATTCTCCAAATAAAATTAAAAACTTGTATTAGTGATTAATGGGAATGTACTTAAAATGTATAATCATGAACACGTGAGCTAATTCTGATACGGACACGAATACTGCGCCTATTTAAAATGAGTTAAGCAACAGCTACATAATTAAATTAAAATAATAGTCATATTTTATTATTTGCACAGTTATACAATGAAATGATCAGATATAATAGCAAGAAAATAACTGGATGAAAAATAAACTTTGTAGCCGTGTCCAAGATATCTTTCACACCTTATCCCCGGAGCAATGCAATAATTTCACTGCGGTGCGCAAATTTAGCATCGCGCTCACGACTGTAATTTAGGCCTACTTTCTCCCGCTTCCTAGAAAAGTAAATATTAGTTCAGTATAATAGTTCATCGACCAATTCAGCCTTTTTCAACTGCATGAAACAGTCGATTTCTGTTGATAACTCCCTCGCCTCCCCTTCCGTCCTGGCAGTATTTTTTTACAATATTCCTTGCATCTACCCTCGAAGTAAGCTTTGAAAAGTCCGTCGTGGACCACATTGTTCCTCCATCTCTCATGAAGATAAATGCCCTTTCGTTATCGTCTTCATAGATCTCACTGTCCGAATCGGCCTCCTGCCCCGTATCACTGTTATGATCCAGATCCGATACGTTTATAATTTCCTCCTCACCATCCGAAAAGTCCGGGGCAGAGTCCTCTATTTCATCGGACAACTGGCGCAAAATATCAGGTATGTCTTCATCATTGACAAAACGAGACCTTAAATAGAAATATACTACATGTAATTAACGCTGATTTTTCCTAATTACCCGAAAAGTACAGAGGAAAGGAAATTTTAAAGAAATACATTTTACTTACATGACCAGGCGCGCGGTTGACTTTTGTCAACCAGCTCCGTGTTCCAAGAGTTTGCTAGAAATAATCACTCACTTATCGCTTCCACTGTTGTCGAAACTCGACTGAACTGAAGGTCAAGAGTGAGAGCAAAGGTATTAGTTGCGAGGTGGTGAAAGGCTGACAGTTCTAGTAATTACGGCGTAAAATAGCGCGGTGGTTGACAAAAACAACCAGCGCGGCCGGTCTAGGGTTAATACTTATTTTTCTAATCTTATATTTCCTGCATCACCAGACTTCATTCGACTACAATTCATTCCTTTTGTTTTTTATTTACTTCTTTTCTTTCTTTTTCTTAAGTACCGAAGCCATACTTTCCATTTTCGACTCAGTTAAATGTAGATTTTCAGTCTTTTCAACATACAAGTTAAATATAAATATTTGCATGCTTGTAAAAACGCATTATGAAACAAGGAATAAAAATCCACACTATTAAACAAAAAACGACATGTTTCGTTTTGAAAGAACATCATCAGGTTCTATCAAGTCACCCTGAAATATTTAAAATATTTAAGTTTATTTCTATTTAATACGTAGGAAGTTGAAATCTGGAACTTATACTAATGATGTCCTCTTTTGTCTCTTGTTCCTTGTTTAATAGTATGTTTTTGTTTACAGGTATGTTACAGTGTATTATTTATATTGAACATGTGTGTTCGACAGACTGGAAAGCTGGCCTGTCGGGCTGAGTGGCTCAGACGGTCGAGGCGCTGGCCTTCTGACTCCAACTTGGCAGCTTCCACCTTGGCTCAGTCCGGTGTTCAAATACGTCAACGTCAACCTCGTGTCTGTAGATTTACTGACACGTAAACCAACTCCTGCGGGAAATAATTCCGGCATCTTCACGTGTCTGAAAACCGTAAAAGTAATTAGTGGGACGTAAAGCAAACAACGTTATTATTATTATTATTATTATTATTATTATTATTATTATTATTATTATTATTATTATTATTATTATTATTATTATTATTATAGACCGTGTCCATACTGTTCAGCAGATTCTCCAGATCTCCTGCAGACTCAGATAGAACAACAATTCCATGATATTATGGTTATGTATTATGTATTATGAAATTCTCAACCCCTATAGTTGTGTCTTTTTCCTTCTTCCATAATCCTCAGCGCTTCAGATACGTGACAGTATCTCTCGTGCTGGTTCCTAATTTGGTCACAACACGTCTGAGAATCCTCTGCATTCCTCTCCAGCACCACATTTCCATGGAGCTTATCATTCTTGAATCTCTAGCTCGCAAGTTCTGGCTTTCAGTACTGTAGATGAAGACTGAGAAGACTAGTGTCTGGACTAACTTTTAGCTACGGAGTGATCATCCTTCCAAATACGAGTCATGGGAATCGTGCTCCTGATTTCTGTATCATAGCTGTTAGTGCCCTATAGATGGGGCGGTAGAATAATATCGACGGTATCCCCTGCCTGTCGTAAGAAGCGACTAAAAGAGGGGCAGGTACTTTCAATTCGGAAACCTGCGTTGGTGACGACGATTTCCTAGCGGAGTCTGGCATTGCATCGAATTACTTGGGCCAGGCTCCTCGCTTGTATATCTTTCCCATTCGACCTCCCTTGGTCAACTCTTGTTCTTTTCCTTTTCTGACGGCAGTAGGTTTGCGAGGCCTGTGGAGTATTTAACTTTCACGATCTTCGGTGCCTTTCCCTTACTTTCGTCGAAACCTTCATTTTACGATGTGTCGGATCTCTTCCATTTTCCTTCCGATTAGAGAATGGTTGCCAAATAACCAGCGCCGCCACCACCACTATTGGAGCCGTTAGTGTTAGTTGCTATTGCTCCAATGTCCTATCGACCGGCACCTTTGTAGTCTTTTGCACGTTGATCTGCAAACTCACTTCTCTCCCAGTCACGGATAACCTACAACTGGGGGAAGAATATTCGTTTATTATAATGCAAATTATTATATGTAGTTAGTTTTGATAGTACTGAAAAATATCATAGATCTAACCATCATCGTCTTGGTTTTCCTCTACTTCTCTTACCCTCCGTAGCAGAGTCCATTATTCTCCTAGGTAACCTATCCTCCTCCATTCGCCTCACATGACCCCACCACCGAAGCCGGTTTATGCGTACAGCTTCATCCATCGAGTTCATTCCTAAATTAGCCTTTATCTGCTCATTCCGAGTACCCTCGTGCCATTGTTCCCACCTGTTTGTACCAGCAATCATTCTTGCTACTTTCATGTCTGTTACTTCTAACTTATGAATAAGGCAAGCCCAATTTGATGCCGTAATTTTAGTCATGGTTCAGAAGCCCTGTCATTTCTCCTTCATCCACAGCGATAAGTATTATGTTTTCTGCATATCGGAGATTATATATTTTTTCTTCCTCGAACAGGAAACCTACGATTCCATCCATAGGCACTGTTCAGTTCTTGCGATATATTCGCCACATATCGTCGTTGCACCTAGAAAAACCGCTTTGTGTTAATATTTCAGCTTAGAACTCTGACCAGAAAGGTTCTGTCATCCAAAGATCAGCATTGCATGAACTATATCAAAGAATTTTCGTTCTAATTTGACACGTGAGCTGCGGGTCAGTACTTCTCCCCTTAACATTGTCACATCAGAGAGCGCTGGTGACAGCATACAATTTCTTATTTAGTGTTGATCACAACTGCAAGCTCACTGCGTTTGCTTTCCTGCACCTTGATTCAATCTCGTTTACAATACAGTACTACCATACTGGGAGAATACACATCCTAAATATTGAATGTGGTTTACTTCTTCTTCTTCTTCTTCTTAATCTGTTTTCCCTCCAGGGTCGGTTTTTCCCTCGGACTCAGCAAGGGGTCCCACTTCTACCGCCTCAAGGTCAGTGTCCCGGAGCTTCAGACTCTGGGTCGGGGATACAACTGGGGAGGATGACCAGTAGCTCGCCCAGGCGGCCTCACCTGCTATGTTGAACAGGGGCCTTGTGAAGGGATGGGAAGATTGGATGAGACAGGCAAGGAAGAGGAAAGGAAGCGGCCGTGGCCTTAAGTTAGGTACCATCCCGGCATTTGCCTGGAGGAGAAGTGGGAAACGACGGAAAACCACTTCCAGGATGGCTGAGGTGGGAATCGAACCAACCTCTACTCAGTTGACCTCCCGAGGCTGAGTGGACCCCGTTCAAGCCTTCGTACCACTTTTCAAATTTCGTGGCAGAGTCGGGAATCGAACCTGGACCTCCGGGGGTGGAAGCTAATCACGCTAACCACTACACCACAGAGGCGGACATTATTATTATTATTATTATTATTATTATTATTATTATTATTATTATTATTATTATTATTATTATTATTATTATTATTATTATTATGATTTGTGAGTCCGTGCTGATCTGTAGCATTTGTTATAAATATGTCAGATATGCCTTCGTTATCATGTTTTGTCTCCCATTTTCATTAGTTTTATGACATTTTAATATCGTTACATAATGTCCGGCTCCATAGCTAAATGGTTAGCGTGCTGGCCTTTGGTCACATGGGTCCGGTTTCGATTCCCGGCAGGTTCGAGAATTTTAACCACCATTGGTTATTTTTTCTGGCACGGGGACTGGGTGCATGTGTCGTCTTCATCATCGTTTCATCCTCATCATGACGCCCAGGTCGCCTACGGACGTCAAATCGGAAGACTTGCACCTGGCGAGCTGAACATGTCCTCGCACACTCCCAGCACTAAAAGCCATTCGCCATTTCATTTCATCGGCACGTAATAATTTATTCATTTATAATGTAGTTCATAACACTTCATTCCATACAATATTCACTGTGCTTCGAGGAATCGAGCCTTAACATTTTCAAGCGACTTGGCCGAGATAGTGCAAAATACAATTCGCCGTGGCTGAATAGTGGTTCGGTAAGTAGACACCCATTTCTTCAGAGTTTGTCCCTACACTTTGTTAGTGGACGTACAGAAGGCTAATTGTGATATCTTCCCGTCACTGTGTACGTCACTGTTTTCTAAGTTATTAGGAACGTTCTGGCATCTGTTGAGTATATTTAAGAGCAGGGGAAGGTCAGAGAATCAAAAAGTATCTAGCAGAGAATAGTATTCCTCTATGATTAGAAGAAGTGAATACCCTCTGACTTGACAAGTTGTAATCAAACATGGCTGCATGCAATCACATTAGTAATGATAAAAATCACAAATATAATATACAGTATATGAAAGTGCTAATCGTTTAGCAACCTGCTAAGTACAGTATGTTTTGCGGGCTAGGGTAGGCCTTCGCCTGCAATTATTGGAGTGATCATTTAGTGATTTGATTTTGGTATTACTGAACGTTGACTGAACGTCGAGGCCTGTAAATGTCTGGTGATTCACCGGAAGATAATTCCGCAGAGAATAAAAAAATGTAAAACATGAAGCAAATAGGATCATCAGCACAGCTTGACGGTAAACTGCTTAACATATAGAACCAACGGCCGTAGCCGTGTTGAAACACCGGATCCCGTGAGATCTCTGAAGGTAAGCAACACTGGGCGTGGTCAACATATGGATGGGTTGCCCCGAGCTGTTGGTGGTGGGTAGGGGAATGGAGGAGCGGAAAAGAACTGGCCATCCTACCGTACGTAAGCTACGGCTCAGGCACACCTATTCGGAGGTTCGGACCTGCCTTCGGGCAGAATACACCCCTTTAGTATATGCAGTAGATGTTTATGATAATAATAATATTTAATATTATTAATAATATTTATTATTATTATTATTATTATTATTATTATTATTATTATTATTATTATTATTATTATTATTATTATTATAACCTGAACGTATTTCAAATTCACCATGCATAATCCACGAGCCCCCTACTATGTTGCGAAGTGTTGTTGTGGATTAAGAATTGTATTTCTTGGCCTGTTATGGAGGAGACTTGCTGCCGGCCGCAGCACGCGCGAGGAAGGCAGGGCACTATGGGTGGATTTTTAGAGAGGCACGAAAGAGATAAATATTACAATTTAAACAGAGAGATAAGAGCAGAATAAGTAGAGAATACATAGATGTAACGTGATGTAGCAGCAAAAAGGAAAAAATAAGGAAATATAAAGAAGAAAGACATAATGACGGGAGTAGAGTCTGAATATGTAAAAGAATACAAGGAGCTATTTAGAGAGGAAGTCACGAGATGGAATATGTTGTAAAGTTCTATTTTAAAGCGAGACTCTTATTGTTACTTACATTAGTCCACTTAACTGTTACATTCAGAGCTCACGTTCCAAGGATTCATCATACTTATAGCACTAAGTGGGAGGAACTTGGAATGGGAAAGTCTAGTTTTGCTAATAACAATAATACATACTCCTTAATGTCTCATTCGTGAGCTGAGAACAGTGTCTTCATGTACAGAGAAACGCGTTGACCTCGAGGAAGCCACACTTGTGACAGAAAGCAGTCTTCATCTGCGATATTGTCACCAGAGTAGCCGCCGTTCAGACCCTGGGAAATGCGTAAGATACTTGTGAAATGAAATAGACCGCATTCCCCTCAAATGTGGGAGTCTTCTTCTCCTTATTATTCTTCCCGTGCTCTATCAGCTAAGCGATCATTGGCGATTATATTTTTACCAGGCATGAATAAGATTTGCCGGGTTTTGTGGTAAATAAAACCCATAATTTTCAAGGGAATTTCATTTTTTGTTTATTAAATATATTGCCCATCGGATTCTACACACTTCGCCAATATTTCAGGTTATGAATACCATTCCAGAAAAACTGCTTGTCTTTTTTGGCAAACCATTCGTCGAGCCATTTTCCAACTTCCTCGAAATTGCTGAAGTGCTGCTCCACAAGCGCGTGCCCCATTGATGCGAAAAGGTGATAGTCAGATGGCGCCAGGTCAGGGCAGTACGGCGGGTGCGGAAGGGTGTCCCAAGGATGTCCCATGCAAGCGATTTCTAGGTGCATTTCACTGGATTTTCTGTATGAGGCGGCGCATTTTCGTGCAACAGAATCACTTTGGCATGTCTTGTGGCCCATTCCGGTCGTCTTTCGATCAATGCGTGATTTAAATCAATCACTTATTGGCGATAGCGTTGTGCATTAACGGTTTCGCCGGGCTTCAAAAGTCTTCTCACTTTTGTGGTCTACCAGAGCGCGCACTGTTTTTCACATTGAAATCACCATGTTTAAATTGTCGAAACCATGTCTCACATGTTGTAATCGATGGAGCATGTTCACCATATGTTTCTGCCAGCAAAGGTTGACTTTCCACACCCTTTTTCTTTTGATTAAGTAAGAAAAGCAATACGAGCCGCAAATATTCTTTCCTTCAGGCACAATGCTTGTCATGATCACTGAACGATACAACACAGTGTTTGGCGGACTCAACTTGTGTGTGTTGGCATGTTAATGTCAGACGAACAAACTGACGTATATGTTAAATTCATATGCTGCGTACTGTTCGCTGGTGCCATCTCTTAGAGAAACCGGAAAAGACTTATGCATACACCTGGTGTCCACTGCTGCTCGATACTGGCCGTTCAGAGTCAGTTGAGAACTTGCCTATCGTCTTAACTTGCATGATGGAATTCTAGAGATTGTATTTTTCGGAGTGTTGCATGAAATGGGCAAAATATTCTAGCTTCCAATTCTTAAATATTTCTCACAACTTTAGTTTGGTTTTCTCATACGCCCCAACACCTCCACATTTATCACTTTATCAAACTAGCTTGTAAGTCTGCTGTATAAACTCACATTCAAATACTTCAAGCCTTTCTAAATGAGTACTCGTCAAGGACCAGCTCCCTATTTCGTAAAGCAGGATAGAGAAATCTAACATCTGACAAGGCGGCTTTTCAATTATAAATTTGACGTATTATTGCAAAGAATATTTCTCATCCTAAGTAATGTTCTTATTTATATGGTCATGTGTTAGATCATCTTGATATTACAGACAAGGTATGTTATTTTATTCATTTTTCCCAACGAAGTTCCATTTTCTCCCAATCCTTGGTGATTCATTAGGTTGTTAACTGACATCTTCCTTTTTTTAAGCAGTGATAAGCTGAAGTCATACTGACGTGATTCTGTCGACGAGCAATTGTAGTTACACAGGCCTGCCAGCGATGAGGACGTCATTCTGTGACATTTATATCGAGTGATTCCACTCTTCTATCAGTGTTGTGACGTCACTTCAGAAATTGTGTAAAATACATGTTAGTGGCAAGACATGAAACAAAAGAATTTTCGAACCTATCCCCTCATGACCCGATGGTGTAGCACTGAAAATGTCTCTCAAATTCCACTCCTCGTTGATGTACTAGATGGTTTGATACGGTGATCCACAATCATAGCTTGGGCTTGACTACTTACCCCATCTGTGCACCTTAAGTCGTTGATTGGTACATCATTCACCTTGACGCCAACTTCCATACTTTCCAGTGTGTCTTCTTCAACACTTTTTCAGAATATATTGTCGCTGCAGCGGCAGAACCTCGTGCCACACAATGCACTTCCTAGCCATTAATTCCCTTAATACTTGTCACGCCTCCTAGCCTCAAATGGATACTTAGTCCATCAGAACAATATTCGTTGTGTTCATACACCTTAAATGCATTATATTGTAGGAGTGCTTAAATACATACATTATCATTAAAGACTGTTATGCCTTTCAGTGTTCAGTCTGCAAGCCTCTGTTAATTTACTAAACGTCACCACAATCCTCTATTTGCATCTAGTGCTGTAGACTCATTTAGTTCTATACCTGTTATCTTTAAACTGTTAGAAACTGAGCCTAACCATCGTCGTCTTGGTCTCCCTCTACTTCTCTTACCCTCCATAACAGAGTCCATTATTCGCCTAGATAACCTACCCTCCTCCATTCTCCTCACATGACCCCACCACCGAATCCGGTTTACACGTACAGCTTCATCCATCGACTTCATTTCTAAATTAGCCTTTATATCCTCATTCCAAGCACCCTCCTGCCATTGTTCCCACCTGCTTGTACCAGCAATCATTCTCGATAAGTTCATGTCTTTTACTCGCAACGTATGAATAAGATATCCTGAGCCCACCCAGACTTCGCTCCAGTAAGGCAATGTTGGTTTGAAAACAGACCGATGTAAAGATAGTTTCGTCTGGGAGCTGACTTACTTCTTACAGAATACTGTTTATCGCAACTGCGAGCTCACTGCATTAGCTTTACTACACCTTGATTTAATCTCACCTACTATATTACCATCCTGGGAAAACACACAACCTAAATACTTGAAATTATCGACCTCTTCTAGATTTGTATCACCAATCTGACATTTAGTTGTGTTGAATTTCTTACCTAGTGACACCTATTTAGTATTCGAAAGGCTAATTTTCATACCATACTCATTGCACCTATTTTCAAGTTGCAAGATATTATACTGTAGGTTTTCGGCACAATCTGCCGTTAAGACCAAGTCGTCAGCATAGGTCAGACTGCTTACTACATTTCCACCTAACTGAATCCCTCTCTGCCATTTTATACCTTTCAGCAGATGATCTATGTAAACTACGAACAGCAAAGGTGAAAGATTACAGCCTTGTCTAACCCCTGTAAGTACCCTGAACCAAGAACTCATTCCACCAGCAATTCTCACTGAAACCCAACTGTCAACATAAATGCCTTTGATTGATGTTAATAATCTACCTTTGATTCCATAGTCCCCCAATATGGCGAACATCTTTTCCCTCGGTACCCTGTCATATGCTTTCTCTAGATCTACGGAACATGAACACAACTGCCTATTCCTCTCGTAGCATTTTTCATTTACCTGGCGCATAGTGAAAATCTGATCCTGACAGTCCCTCTGTAGTCTGAAAGCACACTAGTTTTCATCCAACTTCCTCTCAACTACTGATCGCACCCTCCCTTCCAAGGTGCCAGTGAATACTTTGCCTGGTATACTAATCAATGCGATACCTCGATCGTTGTTGCAATCCTTCCTGTTCCCTTGTTTATAGATAGGTGCAATTACTGCTTTTGTGCAATCTGAAGGCACCTTTCTAACAGACCATGCTAATTTTACTACTCTATGAAGCCGTTTCATCCCTGCCTTTCGACTATAATTCACCATTTCAGGTCGAATTTCATCTATTCCTGCTGCTTTATGGCAATGTAGTTTATTTAATATCCTTTCCACTTCCTCAAGCGAAATTTCACCAACATCATTTTCCTCCTCCCCATGGGCTTATCCGTTCGTGACATCACCAGGAAGATTTCCGTTTACGTTGAGAAGATGTTCAACATATTCATTCCACCTCTCCAATGATTCCTTGGGATCTATTATGAGTTCACCTGAATTACTCAAAACACTGTTCATTTCCTTTTTCGCTCCTTTCCTAAGATTCTTTATTACCGAGCTCGATAGCTGCAGTCGCTTAAGTGCGGCCAGTATCCAGTATTCGGGAGATAGTAGGTTCGAACCCCACTGTCGGCAGCCCTGAAAATGGTTTTCCGTGGTTTCCCATTTTCACACCAGGCAAATGCTGGGGCTGTACCTTAATTAAGGCTACGGCCGCTTCCTCCCCACTCCTAGCCCTTCCCTGTCCCATCGTCGCCATAAGACCTATCTGTGTCGGTGCGACGTAAAGCAACTAGGAAAAAAAATCTTTATTACTGTCCAGAATGGTTTCCCTGCTGCTTGACCTAGCCTTTCCAGGTTATTGCAAAATTCTTCCCACGACTTATTTTTGGATTCAACAACTATTTGTTTCGCTCTGTTTCTTTCATCTACGTACAAATCCCTGTTTAAATACGTCATGAAAACATACTATCCTAGAGCGCGGTATAGTAAGGTTCAATTTCCTTTACTAAGGCATACGAAAATGAACAAACCGAAAATTGTTCTGATGGACTAAATATCCATATGCGGCTGGGAGGCGTGACCAGTCTTAAGGAGAATAGTGAATAGGAAGGGCGTTGCGGGATACGAGGTTTTGCCGGTGCAGCCGCGATATAGGTATACTGAATAGGAGAGGAGAGAAGGTACAGCCCTGCCCAAGACCTCGTTGTATTTCAGTATCATCTGAGAACTACTGACCCAATTTGATATCAGCCATTTAGGTCCCGCGTTCTCGCTCTTATATCAGTTTGTGAAGTCATGCCGTTTGGGCGTTATGTTCCTATATACAGGAGTTCTACTGTAATAAAAAAGTCACTACTTATAATTAGTGCATCAGTTTCTGGAAATGATTATCATGCATATTGTTGTTGTGCCCGTGAGAAACGCTATTTGGAATTTTTCATCTTAGAACTTTGGCGGATATGTTTCTGCATCTAAGGTTCGGTGACTTGTGTTCAATTTCAAATAATTATCTCTCTTAGTGATATACGAGCGCTGTTAGTAAAGTAGTGGAGACGTAGTCCGGACACGTACTGATCGAGCATGCGCAAATAGGATATGGGAGCGGTCATTTGGCGCTTTTGTCGATGTATAGCGTGCATTTGACGGGCATCCATTTGGGAGTGTTGTTGCTGTGTGGCGTTGAAGTGAAGAGTGTCGATTTCATGGCTCTAAAGCAATTCGTGCATGAAAATCGAAATTGCCCGTAGCAAAAATACATCAGAATTTTATCGAGGATTACATGAAGCGTGTGGCGAGAATGCTTTACAGTCAACAACTGTCAGCACGGCAGCTCAAGGCGTTTCGTGCGGGTCGGAATGGGACTGCGGATTTGCACCGCACCGTCTGCCGTCCATTCCTCAAGATTAGATTAACATCGTGAGTGGTCTCGTTTCTGTAGAACATCGACTGACTGTCGGGGAATTATCCGTAGAGGTTAGTGTCAGTCATCAATCGGTGTGGCACATACTGACGAAATGTCTTAACATGAGGAATATTGAGTCCCGCCACATCAACTGACTGACGTACAGAAATGACACCGGTATGCAGTGGTTGGCATCTATCTGGACAGATACCGTAATGGAGGAGACGCCTATTTCCTGACGTGGCATCTGTACCCCGCGCACTAGGGCGCTCCGTCACTGACATCAACAGAGAATGTCTTGCCAACACTCCCGAACGGCTTCCCGACATTTGGTAATAGAGTTTGCGGGTGGCTACATTAAAGGAATGCAATATAACTGTATTTGTTATTTCATTAAATATTGCTTTCTATCAATATTGCTACTACTTTATTTACATCCCTCGCATGTGCTGCGGGTCAGTATTTCTCCCACAACATTATCATATAGCAACTTTCGCAGGCGCAACGACGATGTACGTTATATAGCTGAAAGTCAGCCACTGTATATTTCTTCTAAATTCACCTTTTTATCATCATTTCACAACCTAAATACACGTTCCATATCCTCTCTTTCTATTCCAGTGCACCGCACAAATAAAATTAATACAGTAGATCGAATGTAGTGACCGGCGCCAGATTATGGAATTGCCTGCCAGCTCAGGTCAGAGAAACTAGCTCTTTGCAAAGATTTAAGGTCACCTGTCGAGTTTACCTGATGAGGACAGCTGACTGAATGGTTGAAGTATGAAAGCGTGCGTGCCTGAGGATTAGTCATTATTAAGAGTTTTTAATATTAATTAGTTTTAGTATCAACTGAGTTGGTAATTTATTTAAATTCATCTTTAATACTATTAATTTATTCAAAATTCTATTAATTTTTGTACTTTTAACTATTTTAAGTATCTCAGTATTTTATTTAAAATTTTGATTGGTATGTGGTTAAGTGGATGAGAGGGCCCCGAGCTCTAACTTCGCCACTGTAAAAAAGGCATAAATAAATAAATAAATAAATAAATAAATAAATAAATAAATAAATAAATAAATAAATAAATAAATAAATAAATAAATAAATAAATAAATAAATAAATAAATAAATAAATAAATAAATTTGAGGAATCAATTGTGTTAGTTGGTTGAAAAATAAATCTAGCTGTGTACATCTTACGAGATCATGCTGAAGCACGTTTGACTAAATATATGTGTGTATTTCGTGATTAAGTACCTCAGTTTATTTTAGTGAATTTGGTGACAGCGTCATTGGAACAGAAATGTTAACTGCATATGCTGCTAGTGAACCAATGACTTCTTCTGACAAAATGCAGTGGTTTTTTGGAGGTTATTTGGACGTCCTTGTTTGGCTCGGCTCTCAAATCTACCCTGCGGGAGCATAACATTCAGAAGCAATCAGTTACTGATCCAAATAACTCTGCAACGGAAATCAGGGATTGTTTACAAGAGCACTATGGACTAGAGTTTCATGTTTCCACCGTGAAACGCCGTTTAGCAGCTGCTGATTTAGATAGTAGACGAACTGCAAGAAAAGGACTGATCAGTCGAAAGTGTCGAAAGGCCAGGTTAGAGTTTACACAGAAGTATGTCTCATGAAAGAGTAAAATTTGGTAGAAGGTATTATTGAGCAAAGAAATTAAGTTAATTTTATCGTCTGAAATTGTCAGTTATATTCAGAGAATCTGAGAAATACTGTACTACACGATACGAAGCACCAACCATTAAACAACGAGGTGGTAGCATCATGTGTGGGCTTGATTTTCTAGACGTGGAGTTTGTCCTCTCATGCGAATAGAAGGAATAATGGATCCTTCTACTTATCGTGACATTCTAGAATTTCACGTGACATGTCAAGGAAGGAAGAAAACGCTCGAAAGTGGATATTTCAACAAGAAAGTGATTCAAAGCATTCCTCGGGCCATGTGAGGAATTTGATTCCAGACAAGAAAGTCAAAGTCTTGGATTGACCAATCTAAATCCTGAACCTGAAGCGCACTGGGTGAAATTGGACAAATATGCACGTTGCAGGAATAAGGATTAGTTCTTTGCCTCTTTAAAGGAGAAGTGGACCAAGAGTTTCTCCGTACTTTCGTGGAATCTATGCCACAAAGACGTGCTGCTGCTATCGTTGCTCACGTATATGCATCGAAGTACTAAACTTGTACCTCTCATTTGACAAAGCTTTTGTGTATTGTTGTATTTTTCTATCTATAAAATACTTCTGATACACAAAATTCCAAGCTTAGTATTTTATTGAAGACAGTTACGTTTAAATAAGAGTTGTGTTCGATTGCAAAAGTATATGTGTTTATGTTCGTAACAGAGGTTTAGAAGAATTTAGAAAAAAAATGATGTTACCCAGAAAATACTTGGGGCGCTACCATAGTTGTTGAAACAATATTGGTTTCGGGGATGTGACATCAGAGCTTTTTTTGCAGCTGGGTTTCCTCGAAGTCAGCCGCAGTTTTCTTATTTAGTTCAGATCCTGGCCAATGCATGTGACGTTTTGAAATGAAAAGTTATGTCCCTGCGGGTTTGTAAATCACGTAAAAGTTTTAACCTTCGCGGACTAACGAGAATTTTAAGACCCAGAAGTTTAAGCCTAATATAAAGGACACTTTACTGAGTCTCCTTTTTGTTTCTTGCTATTGGCTTTACGTCGCACCGACACACAAATAGGTTTTATGGCGACGACGGGATAGAAAAGGCCTAGGAATTTGAAGGAAGCGGCTGTGGAAAATTGGAAACCACGGAAAACCATATTCAGAGCTGCCGACAGTGGGATTCGAACCCATTATCTCCCGGACGCATGCTCACAGCCGTGCGCCCCTAACCGCACGGCCAACTCTCCCGGTCCCGAGTTTCCTAAAATCATAATAATATGTGTTTTTACGTCAAATTAACTACTTTGAAGGTTTTCGGAGACGCCGAGGTGGCGGAATTTAGTCCCGCAGGAGTTCATTTATGTACCTGTAAATCCACCGACACGAGGCTGGCGTATTTGAGCACCTTCAAATACCATAGGATTGAGCCAGGACCGAACCTGCCAAGCTGGGGTCAGAAGGCCAGCGCCTCACCGTCTGAGCCACTTAGCCTGGCTCTAAAGTCATGTCGGGACTCTTACAGCCATTCAGGAAGCTGGAGATTGGTATAAGATTGAAATATGTTTGGTTTAACGGTTACGCGTTTCTGCCTCTTACCTGGAGGTCCTTGGTTCGATTCTCGATCTGGACAGGAATGTTTTCTTGGATATAAGGGCTGTTTTCGTGTCCACTCAGGCTAAGTGGTGGTGCTTATGGTTTTAAGAGGAAATACAACTGGATCCTCTGTTTACACTAATCCGAGGGTAGATGAATGTGAGGAGCCTGCCGCAAGTAAGTGGACACAGAGCCAGACTCACCAAGGGGAATCGTGGTCACCAACCCATGCTCGCAAGTTGAGAGCTCCTCCTTCGCGTTTTGGTCGCCTCTTGCGACGGTCATGGGATATTATTATTATTATGTTATTCTTCCGCCCCTACCCAAATGGGGTCTCTGCCTAAGTGATTACAATGGAGGAACTATCTGACGGTTGAATGGCGGCCCCTGTCTACAAAACCAAGAATAATGACCGAGGTGATTCGTTACGCTGACCACGTAGCACTTAGTTATCTGCAGGCCTTCGATCTGAGCAGTGCTTGCTTGATAGACCGAGGCCCATCAATGTTGTTGTATCGTAGGGTTTTGTTTCGTACTGTTTAGAGTGTGTGTGCATCGGGAGATCTACCAATAGCAGAACATTCTCTTCATGCCCTTTATGGTTTTCCTCATATTTTACACGCGATGACCTATGTCTATTTACCATATATTTCAACAGAATGCTTCGAAGAGACCAGCGCAGCCATATAAGAAAGATAACATATCTTCTCTTCTAGACATCATTTTCGCTCCCTGTCCATCTCACCCTTGACCGCTATTGTGTGATCCCTCATTTCTTCTGCTTCATCTTCACCTCCCACAAGACCACATTCCACAATGCTGGGGACATAGTATTGATCCTCGCGGTTGCTAGGAAGATGACCACCAGTTGCAGCAGCTACTCAACAGGTTCAATGTGAACTAGACACTACTACATGTCAAAATGTGGTTAAGGGGACTTGATCATTATCGCGGCTTTAAAATTGTGGTGCGGGCGGCAGTTCATGGTGGCGAATCTTTCAGATCATCTATGGCCTCTCTAGGGGGTAATGTTTCACCTTTGTTGTTCATAGTTTACATGGATCATCTAATGAAAGGTATAAAGTGGCAGGGAGGGATTCAGTTAAGTAGAAATGTAGTAAGCAGTCTGGTCTATGCTGATGACTTGGTTTTAATGGCAGATTGTCCCGAAAGCCTGCAGTCTATGCAATATCTTGGAACTTGAAAATAGGTGTAATGGGTATGATATAAACATTAGCCTTTCGAAGACCAAATTGATGTCAGTAGGTGCCTCTGTGCCGGCCCCGTGGTGTAGGGGTAGCGTGCCTGCCTCTCACCCGGATAACCCGGGTTCGATTCCCGGCCAGGTCAGGGACTTTTACCTGGACCTGAGGGCTGGTTCGAGGTCCACTCAACCTACGTGATTAGAACTGAGGAGCTATCTGACGGTGAGATAGCGGCCCCGGTCTAGAAAGCCAAGACTAACGGCTGAGAGGATTCGTCGTGCTGACCACACGACACCTCGTAATATGCAGGCCTTTGGGCTGAGCAGCGGTCGCTTGGTAGGCCAAGGCCCTTCAAGAGCTGTAGTGCCATGGGGTGTGTGTGTGTGTGTCGTAAGTCAGAAATATAAGAGAATTGAATGTTAGATTGGTGATACAAAGCTGGAACAGGTGGATAATTTCAAGTATTTAGGATGACTGTTCTCCCAGGATGGTAATACAGTGAGATTGAATCAAGGTACAGTAAAGCTAATGTAGTGAGCTCGCAGTTGCGATCAACAGTATTCTGTAAGTAGGAAGTCAGCTTCCGGACGAAACTATCATATTTTAGACCGACTTTGCTTAATGGGAGTGAAAACTGGGTGGACTCAGGATATGCTATTCATACGTTAGAAATACGAGATATGAAATAGGCGAGGATGACTGCTGGTACAAACAGGTGGGAACAATGGCAGGAGGATATTCGGAATGAGGAGATAAAGGCTATATTAGGAATGAACTCGATGGATGAAGCTTACACATAAACCGGCTTCCGTGGTGGAGTCATGTGAAGCGAATGAAGGAGGATAGGTTACCTAGGAGAATAACGGACTCTGTTATGGAGGGTAAGAGTAGTAGAGGGAGACCAAGACGACGATGGTTAGACTAAGTTTCTAACGATTTAAAGATAAGAGGCCTAGAACTAAATGAGGCCACATCACTAGTTGCAAATAGAGGATTGTGACGACCTTTAGTAAATTCACAGAGGCTTGCAGACAATGCTGAAAAGCGTAACGATCTATAACAGAGAAGACAAGGAAGTGCAATTTCAAGATGTTCCTGTACTTCGTGGATCACAAGAAAGCGTTCGACAAGGTGAAATGCTCAATGCTCTGGGCTATACTTATTGAGATGGGGACACCGAGACATTTAATGCACCTGATAATTCAATTGTACTCTTCGAACACTGCGAGAGTGAGGGTTAATTGCAACTTCTCAGATATCTTCTACTACTGATGGAGTGCGACAAGGTTGCATTCTCTCCCCCTTCTATTTAATGTGTACAGTGAGTACATTACGAGGGAGATTCTTGAGGATTGGAATGACGGCATCACAGTTGGTGGCAGGAAAATTAACAATCTCAAATATGCGTATGACACTATGATAATTGCAACAGGTGATCAAGAACTAGAAACCATCATGTGGAGGTTAGACGACTGAAGCAGAGAGTATATGTTCTTGAAATTAACAATAAGAAGACCAAAGTGATGATTGTAGATCGTGTTAATAACAACAGACCTGCCATAACAATTGCTGATTATCAGGTTGTCAGTCACTTCGAGTACCTGGGATCTATTGTCAAAAGTACCGGAGACTGTGAAGCTGAGATCCGTAAGCGCATAGCGACTGCGAGAAGTTCAACAGCAAACTTACCCGCATCTGAAAGGATACCTCCATTACTTCCAAGACAAAGCTCACACTCATTCGAACTCTGATCTTCCCTATCGCGACCTATGCGGCAGAAAGTTGGACGATGAAGATGGCGGATCGCCGCAGGGTTGATGTCCTAGAAATGTGGTACTATAGGAAATTACTGCGAATACCTTGGACAGCATACCGTACTAATGAATCGATCCTGCAACAGCTGGGCATCATAACAATACTGTCGAATCTTATCAACCAAAAACAACTCAGATATTTTGGTCATATTGCCAGGAGACAGGAGGCAATGGAAATACTTATCAAGTTGACGGCCGAAGACCTAGAGAACATGCACCGTTACGATGGATGGTCTAGATCAAGTGCTTGACCAGGATGAGCTTACAGCAAGCAAGTCACCATACACAAAGCAGAAACTCCTGGAGGCAGACCAACAAAAGGCTTGTCGCGTGATGCCAGTACACCCTTACCAAGGGTTGGACTCAAAGATAGGTATATAGGTAAATATGTATGTATGTATGTATGTATGTATGTATGTATGTATGTATGTATGTATGTATGTATGTATGTATGTATGTATGTATGTATGTATGTATGTATGTATGTATGTATGTATGACGTGCCTGTAATAAAGGCAAGTTAAATTAGTTGTGTAACGCGTATGAAACCATGTTTTAACGTATATTTTTTTTACTGAGAGCCCATTTAATAAATAATAGTGTGTGGTTATTTCTAACCTGTTGCAACCTTTGTGAGGCAGACCTTCCGTAGAGTGCAGTGGCATCTACTGTGTATAGTAACCCGCGTGATCTTGTGGTAGAAGACAGCGTTGTCTGTGAGTTTCAGAAATGTTGGGGATGGTACAAAGACCAGAGTCCCCGAGCCAAGAGAATTAACCATTAAAGATGAAAAAACCCAATCTGACCGGAAATCGAATCTGTGGCTCTCTGTACCGACGGTCAGTGCACTGGCCATTCAGCCAAGGAGCTGAACCGACGACCTACTTGATCAAAAGCGGCGCACCAACAGCTGTGTATCGCATGCGTGTACTCGGCGGTCGTTATGGTTACCATACACCGTCGTTAAGTAGAATTGTTTAGGGTAAATTATTGTCTATTAGATAGCGCAAGTATCCACGACCGGTCTGCGAGACCGCACGGGGTTGTAACACGGAGTGTTTCTCTACTTTGTAGTGTACCAGTAAAAGAGCCAGACTTTAAGATTTTAATTTTAACGTAAACATGAAATAGTTCTCAGGGCGAAAGTGGATAGACACTAGCTAGGGATTGGTACAGGAGGCAGGGTCCTATCTACAAGAAAATTTTTAATCAGACTGAATAAGTGTTTATTCATGAAATGCATATCAAACTGCACATCACCTCATTGTAGATAGGGGTTGTCTTCAACATCGTCCTTTTAATAGTCCGGGTCTCCAGCTCACCGGGCCGAACAGGCTGGAACACCCAGGTTGTTCGTGTATGAGTAAGTCTCGAACTTCCGATGTTCTGGATGATCTCCGGTGGTCTCTGACGATGTTGCAGTTAATCACTCATCACCTAAGTCCAGTGTGGGTGATGGACTCAATGTCCACAAAGACATCGGAAATGTGTTCTTCGTCACTCGTAGAATTTACAAGTCAAAGTTCAAAAAGACTTTGAATAATTGGTTTCTCACCACTGGCAAAATCACAAGTCAGTGTCCATAAAGACTTCAAAGAATTCGTTCCTTAACACTCGCGAAAATGACAAGTCCATGTTCAAAAAGACTGAATAATTTTAGAGTTCATCACTGGTAGAAATTGCAAGTCAATGTTCGTGAAAACTTTGAATAATTTCAGAGTTCACCACTGGTAAAAATTACAAGTCACTGTCCATAAAAGACTTTAAATAATTCGTTCCTTAACACTCGCAAAAATGACAAGTCCATGTTCATAAAGACTTTGAATAATTTTAGAGTTCATCACTGGCATAAATTGCAAGTCAATGTTTGTAAAGACTTTGAATAATCACTGGCGAAAATCACAAGTCAATGTCCATAAAGACTTTGAAGAACTTTAGAGTTCATCACTGGCAAAAGTTACAAGTCAATGTCCACAAAAGACTTTGAATAATTTTAGAGTTCATCACTGGCGAAAATTACAAGTCACTGTTCATAAAGACTTAGAATAATTTGTTCCTTAACACTCTCAGATATTACAAGTCCATGTTCAGAAAGACCTTGAATAATTTCAGAGTTCATCACTGGCAAAAATTACAAGTCACTGTCTGTAAAGACTTTGAATAAATTATTCTTTAACACTCGCAAATAATACAAGTCCATGTTCATAAAGACTTTGAATACTTTAAAGTTCATCACTGGCGAAAATTACAAGTCACTGTTTGTAAAGACTTTCAATAAATTATTCCTTAACACTCGCAAATATTACAAGTCTATGTTCACAAAGACTTTGAATACTTTAAAGCTCATCACTGTTTGTAAAGACTTAGAATAATTTGTTCCTTAACACTCACAGATATTACAAGTCCATGTTCAGAAAGACTTAGAATAATTTTAGAGTTCACGCGCGCACAATTGATAAGTCTCATATGGCCGTGATGGTTTAAGTTCCGTATGAAGACTGTAACTACTTGAAGATAGCCTCTGACGACTACGGCAGCGTGTAGAGCTAGGCTAATACTCAGCAGTGACTGACTGATCAGGCTATAGTGAGCCCTCCTGATATTCGGTTTGGGGGCTTCTACGTCATCATATAGCGTGATCCCTTGAAGCTGGTTATCCCATGAATCCCTCGACGGATTGACTTGAGATTCACGCTTTGCGACGTTTATGTGATTCGAAATGACACGTAGCTCAAGTCGCTACCTTACTTATTAGAGGAGTTTTAAAATTTTCTTAATCGAATGTTCGTGAAGGTGTGACGCTTGAATCCAGAACATACCAGGTCAGGCCAGCTACATTGGCGTGTCAGGCGGGTGATCTATCTTGCCCCTGCCGCCACGTCTCACACACACAGCTGTTCTCGACTCGCTCGCTCGTTCCACCGAATGTAAACAAACCAGGCTTGCTCGGAATATTACGCGCGATGATTAAATGCAATTAACTATCAAAACGCATGTACAGGCCGTAACCGGTACAATAGCGACCGGAAGAAAGCGTCGTTCTCTTTAATATGTTATTGGTGTGGACGTTGTTGAAGGAGAATATCAGGTTACCGCTAGCTACCACATCGCATGATTTACAACATTTTATATTTTCGCGCTGTCTGCTAGACCTAACATAGTACCAGCCTTACATTACGGCTGTCACAGTCAAAAGCTCACTTAAAGCGAACGCCGCTGATGAACATTTCGAAAGTTGCATTAGAGAATTGTTTGAGGGTGCAATGATGAGCTCTAAGCATTGGTGATTAAGAATGTGTGAACTTAGTTTGTTGAAAGTAATATTCAACCTTGAATCAGATCCTTGGATCACAACAGTAGCATATGGTTAAGAAATTACTTGTATTTCCTGATTTCTATAATACTTCACCTTATACTTCATGTTAGTATGCCACGTTGTGCACTTATCTTGCTATACGAATAAGTAATAAAAACCATCTCCAATATATTTTCCGTATTACTTGAATTTATATTGTGAGGAGACTTTGAGAGAAATCATCTCGTCCGTTAACTGAGTACTCGAGCATATCGTCTCCTTACGCCCAAGCCTTCCCAGCCCAGAACATCAATCATTGACCTGCATTTAGGAGTGGCATCCAGGTGCCAGATTCCCTATCGATTGTATACCTACTGTTTTCTTAAAGTCTTCCCAACCCGAAGTTTGCGACATTTTCGTAACATTGCCATTTTGTCATAAATCACTTAGAACACAACGTGCAGCTTTCCTTTCGATCTTCGTGCACCGCATATTCCTGGTGAGAGTCCGATACACCGGGACTATACTCTAATTGGGGTCTTACCATTGATTTATGCACCCTCTCTTTTCCTTCTTACTACAACCTCTACATACCCTCATAACCATATGGAGATATCCGTAAACTTTATTTACATACTCGTTAAGGTGAATACCCCACTGAAGATCTTTCCTTGTATTAGCACCTAAATACTTACAGTGATACCCATGAGGAACTTTCACCTCATTAACAAAGTAATAGAACTGGTTACTTTTAAACCCGTTAAGTCACGAATTGTAAACTTGTGGGGAAGTAAGAAACACTGAATAATTAAGTACTTAGATAACTTTTAAATGCTTTTATTGCTTCTAAAATTTAAATTTTGATTTAGCATGCCATGCTTTATACAAGAAAATTGTTGCAAGACTGGTTTAAATATTCATGACTTACGGGATTTCAAAAACTAATGAAGAACGTTTTATCATAAGATGGCGCATGTTCCTTACAATATTATGTTGAGTTAAAATATTCACCTAGAAAATAATTTCCCTGTCAATTAGTAAAAACATCGTTAGAAATTTAAGAAAATTGCATTTTAATGAATGTACACACCGTAGACATGATTTTGAAATGAACAACCTTTTTAACCAGTCTCCCTGTCAGTGATACAGTATGTCAGTCATGCGCAAATTTCCAGAATCCTTGGATTTCTCATTCATTCAGCATGTATACTTCCAGTTTTTTAAAATCCTCCATTTTCTGTATATTAATTAGAAGATTCTTTTTGCACGTCTTTTTCTGGCATCAGAATGGCACTGGGAGTATTGTTAAGAAGCCTGAGGTTTTAGCTTATAAGACCATCAACTTACTGGGTAGTATTAACTATGCCAAAGTGACCCCTAGAATACACGAAATAGTTATATAGTGGCACCTGAAACTTTACTTTCATATTCCGAGACACTCCCTTCCCATGGGATTCAATGGACAGGGCAGACTTCTTGAACAGTAGAGGTCTCTAGGAGTTGCGGTCAACAATAGTTACGTTCAGAAACGCCGCAAATCAATGATTTCCAGAGATTCAAAACCATACCCGAAGTTCCCAGTGTCCTTACATACATTCTATTCATCAGACTTACGGAATTTCTGCATGGAATGTTGCACTTATTTTGCAGTTTTCTCTCATAACATGACAATTACGAAATGAGAGAAGGGATTTAAAAATAACCGATTCAATTAAAACTGAGAGGACGTTTACTCTTAAATGGCGCGTCTGCTTAAATCTTCTAGCTCGGGGACTGGGTATTTGTGTTCTCAATACACATCTTCATTTAGACACACCACCACAGAAACCCTCAATAGTGAATACATCCCTTCATATAGGATTGGAGTCAAGGAACGCATGTTACCTTAATTTTTTTTTTTTTTACTTTTTGCTTTACGTCGCACCGACACAGATAGGTCTTATGGCTACAATGGGATAGGAAAGGGATAGGAGTGGGAAGGAAGTGGCCGTGGCCTTAATTACCTTTCTTGAAGGTATATTAGCAGGCCATATTCAAATTCTTGTGTGGTTGTCAAGAAAATGTTCAAGTCGGTTACATCAGAACGATGCAAAGCGGATACATTTTAAAAGTTTTTGCACGAGGGATCTTGCGAAATTATTGCCTGGTGTGAAAATGGGACCCCACGGAAAACCATCTTCAGGGCTGCCGACAGTGGGGTTCGAACCCACTACCTCCCAAATACTGGATACTGGCCGCACTTAAGCGACTGCAGCTATCGAACTCGGCCATCCGACCTTAGAACTGAATTTAATTCATAAGTAGTTGCCGACGGTAAGAAATTGTAAGAAAGATCAGGAAAGAAGTACAACCATTCTTGATTGTCTTTATTTATCATTTTGTATTCTTGGACATTTTTCTTTCCCTTCCCTGTTCGAACAGAGGGAAGTATAGAGTTTTGAAATCGTTTCTTTGTGCTCATACAGAACCCCACGGCCAGAGTGATTAATACTAAATTACCAGCGGTAGCAACAGCAACAACAATCATTACTAACCCGTGTTTCATGTACATTATTGCATTTTGAACAATTATATTTTCTCATTTATTTTACTTAAATGCCAATTTATTTCCCCTGTACGGATAGTGGGAGTGCTCGAGTAATAGTGAAACACGGGAGCTGTAATTTGTACCAACAAGTGATTACGTTTGACAAATTCTAATATTTCATAATCGCACCTCCTCCCTTCTGCCAACATTGTGGAGGTGAGTAAATTTGATGTCCTGCAGGGAGAAAGTTCAGTGGTCGCTTTTTGCTTTTCCTTTCTTGAAGGTATATTAGCAGGCCATATTCAAATTCTTGTGTGATTGTCAAGAAAATTTTCAAGTCGGTTATATCAGAGCAATGCAAAGCGGATACATTTTTAAAGTTTTTGCGTGAGGGATCTTGCGAAATTACCAAGATATAAAAATTAAATGGTGGGTTTTAAGATAGTCTTATTTTCATATGAAACACCGTCAGATGGTAAGAGTGTATTCAGTAATACGGTTTTAATATGCGAATGGACTACTTTGATTTCTAATTGATTTGTAATTGGACAGGCACTACAGGCAAGAGATCAAACACGAATTAGGCCTACCCTTATTATTGATGAGTTTAAAGTTGACAAGAAACCAACAAACTACAGGCAATCAGGAACATTAACAGAGCATTTGAATTCGTCACAGAAACGAACGAGTCAATCATCAATCAATCACAAATGATCTGCATTTAGGGCATTCGTCCAGGAGGCAGATTCCCTATCTGTTGTTTTGCTAGTATTTTCTTAAATAATTGGAAAGAATTTGGAAATTTACTAAAAATCTCGCTTGGTAAATGATATGACAATGTGACCCGATGACACTAGTGAAGTCTGACTCTTGTCAACCCCACCACTGTGTGGGATATAAAGTAGGAAGAGAGATAGAGGATAATCATCACCTATTTGCACAGTAGCTTGATACTGATGACATACCAAACCACATGTCGAAACTGAGCCTTCATCTGAGGAAGATAATATTGATGGTTTAGGGAGATTTGCTATCGTGAAGGAGATGTTCGAAGAAGGAGACGGGGTTGGCAGCTACGGCATATTCTAGGAACTAGCTCGGCATTTGCCTTAGTGCAGGAGAATGGAAAACCATGGAAAACCATTCTTAGGACAGCCACAATACAGACGCGAAGAGCCATGGTAGAGCCGTACTCGTTCTCTGCAAGGTTGGTCGCTCAGAGTGCAGAGCCGTGGCCACTTGTGGGCCAGGACCCACTCTACATCTACCTGTCTTCCTACGACCTAATATCTTACGTAAAATGTCCCTTTCTATCTTCCTCATCTCCTCACCTTCCGTTTTTCTGTTGTTGGTTAGACATTCCGATGCATACAGTGCTCCTGACCTTATGACTATATTATAGTGTCTTAATTTTGTTCTTATCGACAACGATTTTTTCTTGTGTACGTTTTGAGTGAGTTTGTAAACTAATTCCATTTTAGTGATCCTACTCTCATTCGCTTTATTATCAAGACCATTGAACTGTATCCACTCACCGAGATACTTGAATTTGGATACTTTCTTTATCTTCCCGTGTTCCATTTCCCAGTCTGTCAGCTTGTTCATTACTCGAGTCTTACCATATGGTATTATTACATTAATAATAATAGCTATAATTTGTGTTCCTAGTGCATGTGCAAGATTTCGCTTCTGTTACATACAAATGTAAGACATACTTCCAGATTATTTTCCATTGTATCACATAAGTTTTTGAAACCTTAAGTTATAACAATACAATATTGTTTTAATATATGAACTTATTTGTACACTTGTATATGTAATGGGTTTAAGCAATGTATTCCATAAATAAACCCCCCAAAATAATTTTCATCTCCCCTGAACTGATTTGTTGGTTACATCCTTCTTCCAGGGAGGTCTTCAAATACAGCATGAATGACGAATGAACTGTACAACTGTATTCCGTAAACATCTTATACTCAGCCAGGTACAGTGCTGTGGCTTTGCTTGCGCCTTGACTCCGCATATCGCCATCCAGTCTTTACAGCACAAACTATTAGAAGGATCGAGTAGTTGGCCGCGCGATTTGAGTCACGTAGCTATCAGCTTAGCTTTCGGGAGGCAGTGGGTTCGAATCCTGCTGTCGGCAGCCCTGACAATAATTTTCTGTAGGTTCCCGTTTTTCCACCGGGCAAATTCTGGGGCTGTACCTTAAATAAGACCACGGTAGATGCATGTAAACAATAGTTCACTCATAACTAATTCAATTTCAAGAAAACTTTCTCAATCTTAAGAGAGTATTTGCCAGGAGTGTTGTGAACTCTATTTTACACATAATGCTGTTTTCACGTAGACAGGTACTTCTCCTCCCCTCTTACCCAATTATATATAGTTTAAATGTAATTTAACGTCTAAAACCACTGAGTCGGGCATAGATTGATTGAGAAATATCTTACGTACAGCATTAACATCAATATATTAGTTAATTAAATGATCTAAATGCGCCTTATCAATAAAGCGAATTAATTTTAAATTAGGTGTGTCGAATCACAAACGGGGAGATACTGAATCACGTTCGTTAGAAAACGGTCTCAAATTTTCCATTGGGAAATTCTGATAGCTCTTTAACTGTTTTCCGAAAATGTTTACGAGTCTTCAGACGAGCATGGCTTGTTACAATATCCAGGAAATAGATATTCAGTTACAGGATTACGTTGAGTTTCCTGTTATGCAACGTGGAAATAGAGAAATGAACATCACGTGGCAGTTTAACTTCGACATGGGCGAGAACCTTTTAGGTTCAGTAGTATTTTGCAGTCGATGTTGAACACCTGATCACTGTACCATAAGAATTCCACACCTGCTTTCGACCGAAGATGGAGAAAAGATTATGTCTGTTGCGACAAACATCTTCACGAATAATTGTCCTTACAATAAGGTACAGTGTTAAGAAAGAATGGTGTGATTATTGTTTAGAGGGAAGTAAAACATACCAACAATCCTCATACAGAAGAACGTCGAAAATGAGGCAGGTGTGTCGAATCACAAATGAGGAGATACAGAATCAAATTCGTTAGAAAATGGTCTCAAATTTTCCATTGAGAAAATAATTAAGAGGGGAATTCCTCAAGGCAGTATTATCGGACCTTTATATTTTCTTATTATAATATATAAATGATATGAGTAAAGAAGTGGAATCGGAGGTAAGGCTTTTTGCGGATAATGTTATTCTCTATAGAGTAATAAATAAGTTACAAGATTGTGAGCAACTGCGACGTGACCTCGATAATGTTGTGACATGGACAGCAGGCAATGGTATGTTGATAAACGGGGTTAAAAGTCAGATTGTGAGTTTCACAAATAGGAAAAGTCCTCTCAGTTTTAATTACTGCGTTGATGGGGTGAAAGTTCCTTTTGGGGATCATTGTAAGTATCTAGGTGTTAATATAAGGAAAGATCTTCACTGGGGTAATCACATAAATGGGATTGTAAATAAAGGGTACAGATCTCTGCACATGGTTGTGAGGGTGTTTAGGGGTTGTAGTAAGGATGTAAAGGAGAGGGCATATAAGTCTCTGGTAAGACCCCAACTAGAGTATGGTTCCAGTGTATGGGACCCTCACCAGGATTACCTGATTCAAGAACTGGAAAAAATCCAAAGAAAAGCAGCTTGATTTGTTCTGGGTGATTTCCGACAAAAGAGTAGCGTTACAAAAATGTTGCAAAGTTTGGGCTGGGAAGAATTGGGAGAAAGAAGAAGAGCTGCTCGACTAAGTGGTATGTTCCGAGCTGTCAGCGGAGAGATGGCGTGGAATGACATTAGCAGACGAATAAGTTTGAGTGGCGTTTATAAAAGTTGAAGATAAAGTTGAAGATGAAGATAAAGTTGGAATTCAAGAGGACAAACTGGGGCAAATATTCATTTATAGGAAGGGATTGGAATAACTTACCAAGGGAGATGTTCAATAAATTTCCAATTTCTTTGAAATCATTTAGGAAAAGGCTAGGAAAACAACAGATAGGAAATCTGCCACCTGGGCGACTGCCCTAAATGCAGATCAGTATTGATTGATTGATTGATCGCATTATCATAAACATGTCTTTCAATAAATGAAACGCAAATTGATAACTCTGAATTTAAATGCATCTAACGAATAGTTTTTGAGAGATATCTGTATGGAATTTGGAGTCGGCAAGTGTAGGATTCAGTGAATAAAATGGGAAAACTGACTCAGAGGCTTTAAAAGTATCACGAATGAAATAATTTCTCTAGCGTGTGATGAGAGGAGGCCTATTTGATAAAAGAGCTTTTTATATTTCTCTCAGTGGGGGACATCCATCAGTACTTCACATCACAGCCTGCAATATCACATGGACCTTCTCTACTCTAACGCGCGCTCTTTGACAATTGGTCTCTCAGTCATGGTCATCTATGAATTCTTCACAGCCTGCACGATTGCTAAGTAACATCACGTCACACATTTTGTTTCCCTAATTTCATATCGCAGATTTTCAGGTGGATCCCAGCCATAAGACATATTTATGTCGAAATGAATGAAGTGATGAATTTTTTTTTTTGCTAGTGGCTTTACGTCGCACCGACAGATATGTCTTATGATGACGATGGGACAGGAAAGGCCTAGGAATGGGAAGGAAGCGGCCGTGATCTTAGTTAAGGTACAGTCCCAGGATTTGCCTGGTGTGAAAATGGGAAAACACGGAAAACCTTCTTTAGGGCTGCCGACAGTGATGAAATTTGATATGAAGAAGAGTGAAATTCAAAGGACATATTTTCAAACATCCAGGACTTCTAGTTGGCTAGTTGACTTCTAGAAGACTAACTCATGAATTATAATTTTCATAGTGGTCGGTATTGAAGATAATCACAATTTAAATTAAAAAGAGTTTCACGTATTCAATACACATTTATTTTAATAACTATAGGCTAAAATACTATGATACTAGTTTCGACTTTTCTTGTAAGTCATCTTCAGCCACAAATCTTAACATTTGACATGATAATATTTTAAAATATCAGCAGATTTTATTGTTCCTCTTTGCAAGTCACTGTGTCATTGTCCCGTCAGTTTTTGAGATTTATGGCTCAAGATGACTTCCAAGAAAAGTCGAAACTAGTACCATGGTATTCTAATCTATACTAATACCCCAGTGTATTGAGTAGGTGGAGCTCTTATTTCATTTGTATTAGAAGAGTGACTGGTAAGAATGACATGGGGAAGGTAAGGCAAGGTTACTATAAAGTAATCAGAATACGTAGGATGCAATAACTACGTTAGCACTAGGTAGGGGGCACGGATATCTGCATCAAACCAGTCTGCGGAGTGTTGACTCGAGGTTCAACACAAACCGATTCACTAAGTAAAGTTACAAATTTACACGAAAGGAGAACTAAATATCGTTGACTTCTGTGGCGGTATTCAACCTACTGTAGGAGCGAGAATGCAATAAAATGGGAGGGATTGTGTGCGACCTAATAGTGCTTCCGATCTTCGGTGCCATTATCCCGCAAGATGAAAACGAAGCTGCGTGGCAATCAACGTTCTACGGTCTCTCTGGAGAAAGAGAGAGATAGACGAGTCAAGAAATTGGAAATAGAGATAAGAATCAGCTGATTCTCATGGGTGGGAGACTGGAGACTGCAGGCAGTCTGCTTCTCCAGAGACATCACGTCTTGGTGAATAATTAGAGCTAATTGAAGTAAGTGTGAGCGGACTTAATGACGTCCCATGAACAGTGCTTTTTGAATTACATAGTCCACCTTGTCTGCCACAGTTTTACAAACTTACACTAATGTCTCCACTCAAACAATATCATCTCCGCAGACTCCAATTTAACTCTAGTCTGTTGAACAGAGTTTGAATAATTTATCATTCACCACAGACAAACCAGACGCACCGAACCTTTCCATTTATTTACTAATCTCAGCTTGAGTAAATCATCACATAACAATCTCATCGAAGACATGTAACTCACGACAAATTTTTGAGCTTCCTGTGTGGATGAGTAGTAGAGTATTGAGCTCGGGGGTTCAAATCCATCAGAGGTAGACGGATTTTTGAAGGTTAGTGGAAAGCCCATTCGACACCCCATGTCACGATGGTGGAATGTAAAAGATCTCTGGCGCCACATTTGGTGCTTACCTGAAAGAAATAATTAGAAACTCAGCCATATTTTGCCGAACATACATCCCTTGGAGTAAAATGCAACATCAGCAGCCAATAAGGTGTCGAGTTAAAATGCCTGCCGAAGGTAGCCGAAGCCATACGATTATTTTTACCATTATTATTATTATTATTATTATTATTATTATTATTATTATGATTATTATTATTATTATTATTATTATTATTATTATTATTATTATTATTATTATTATTATTATTATTCTTATTATTCATATATTCTGGACCGATTTGCTTCATTGCTTTATTATTTTCTCCGGAATTACCTGCCGGTGAATAATCAGACATTGGTAGGTCTCTACGTTCAGTCAAATTTGAGTATTCCTAAAATTAAATCACTAAATGACCACTCCAATAATTCCAGGCGAAGGTTTATCCTAGCCCACAGTACATTCTGTACTTCGTGGGTTGCTAACCGATTAACACTTTCATTGATATTCTGATACTCATGTGATTTTCATCGTTAGTAATATGATTACATGCAGCCATGTTTGATTACTACCTGTCAAGCCAGAGAGTATACACTTCCTCTAATCATCTGACACCTCTAAATATAATCAACAGTTGGCAGAACGTTCCCAATATCTAAAAGGGAACAGTCGATGCAAGCACTGACGAGAAGGTATCAAGGTATCAAGTCCACTAGCCTTCTGTATGACCATTAATAAAGCTCACGGACAAACTCTTGGAAAAGTTAGCGTCTGCTTATCCGAACCAGTATTCAGGCACGGACAATTGTATGCTGCACTATCGCAAGTAAGATCGTTTGAAAATGTTAAGATCTAGACACTCCCGAATTGTCAAAGCACGGTGAATATTGTATCGCAAACGTTACGAATGGATCAGTTATTATGTATGGGTATTAAATGTTTATAAAGCTATTAGAAACTGCAAGCAAAACAATATGAATACGACAGTTGTATATAGACGAATTATCTGATATATTTATAACGAATGATGCGGAGCCCATCTATGGAACCCGTAAAATAACTTGATTTTCGGTCCTTACAGTATTGATTCATCTCTCCACTGTATTCTTTTCTTCTTCCATCCGTCCAGACTGTTGAGTACTTTCTGTGCTTTCTCCCAAACTTTCTATTCCTATTGCGGAATTTTGGCCAGTCTAAATTTTTCCTTTCGTGATCTTCATTTCTACCAAATCCTTTCTTACTTCGATGAACCAGGTTCAATCAATTACTCAGTTGATCTGTCACCATTGAACTGCATTTAGAGCAGTCGTCCAGTGACAGAATCGCTATCAGTTGTTTAAATAATTTCAAAGGAGTTGGGAATGTATCGAATATCTATCGTTGTAAATTATTCGAACCTGTAACTCCTCTTCCTGTAAATGAATATTTGCTCCAGTTTGTCCCCTTGAATTCCTACCGTTAAAAATACTACTGAGCTTTATTCGTCTACTGATGCCATTCCTCGTCATCTCTCCACTGAAAGCTCGGAACATACCACTTAGTCGAGCAGCTCGTCTCCTTTCTCCCAGTTCTTCGCAGCCCAAACTTTGCAACATTTTCGCAAAGCTACTGTTTTGTCAGAAATCACCCAGAACAAATCGAAATGTTTTCTTTGGATTTTTCGAGTTCTCGAATCAACTAATCCTATTGAGGGTCCCTTGCACTGGAACTATACTCTATTTGGGGTCTTACCAAACTTATAGGACCTCTCCTTTACATCCCTAGAACAACCCCTATTATCCTAATAACTATGTCCAGGATCTATACCCTTTATTTGCAATACCCTGTATGTGATTACCAAAATGAAGATCTTTCCTTATGTTAACACCTAGTTACTTACAGTGTTCCCCATAAGGAACTTTCACCCCATCAACGCAGTAAATAAAACTGAGAGGACCTTTCCTATTTGTGAAACTCACAACCTGACTTTTAACCCCGTTTATTACCATACCATTGCTGCTGCTCATCTCACAACCTTGTCCTCCCTGAAGTTGTCTGTCCAGCTCTTCTAGTGCCCGGTTTCCTCCAGGTTAGATTTGAAGGGTCATTTTTGTTTTAGAGCTGTCTTTCCTGTAAACCAAGCACGTCTACCTCGTCGCGGCAATACATCTCCCACGAACAATACTGTTCACCAATAATGGATATATTACAACCTCAATAAAAGCAGTATGTCCTTGGATAATTCATTGATATAACTACAAGCTGCACGAGTCCAAATGCCGTTTCATTCTACTCGTCATTGTAACTGTAGAACAATATTATTAACTTGTGCTTTGTTCCAGCACAATCTCACCCGCACATAAACAAGCAACACAGACTCTTCCACGAAATCCAGAAGAGATTTCCATTGTGTTCGGTCGGAGATTATCTCCGTGCACCATTGTTTTGTATTACATATTGTACACCTGATATAATTACTGCCACTTCACATAATATGAGAAGGAGCTGATCGGATAAACCCTTTTGTGATAATTCTCATTACCTATTTATATAAAGCAGAATTGCTGTCTGTCAGTCTGTTTGTCTGTCCGTCCGTCGGTTTCTCATACAAATCCATACCTTCCACCAATCTGAACCATATTTTGTGTACTGACCTTTTAGGACCCTGTGGGTAACCCCATCTACAAGAAATTTTGACAGCTTTCTTCATTCCCTAGGTTTAGGCACTTTGGCACATTAACATAAGCTAATATAGGCGAAATATCGAATTTGTCGTACAAGGATTAGATAAAGCTCATTTTAAGCCTGAAGACGCGAAGAATAATACTCGGTAAGGCCTTATGGGCCTAAAACCAACCATTATGGAGATATTGGCATCACACTTCCCCGCTCTAGGAATCGGATGAAGAAATGACCAGCCATAACCATGCCAACGTCCGCTCAAGGATTCTACAGTAAAATACAGACCTGGTGTTCGAAGTAGGCACGTGCATAAACGTGGGCTAGGCCAAGGGGAGATTCTGCTACATATAAGACTGAAGAAAAAAAAAACCACTGCGGGTTTAAGGCACTCCTAGGTGTGGAGGTGGGGAGGGGATGGCTTATAAAAATAATCGAAAATAGTGTCGACTCCATAGGTCCAATTCATTGGCTGAATGGTCAGCGTTGAGGCCTTCGGTTCAGAGGGTCCCGGATTCTATTCCCGGCCGGCTGGGGGATTTTAATCGCCTTTGATTAATTCTTCTGGCCCGGGGTCTGGGTGGTTGTGTTTGTCCCATAACTTTCCTCTTCATATCCACACTACACTAGCAACCACCACAGAAACACGCAATAGTGATTTCATCCCTCCATATAGAGTTGGTGTCAGGAAGAGCATCCGGCCGTAAAGCAAGGCCAAATCCACATGTGCGACGCAGATAGCACCCGCGACCCCACAGGTATGGGAAAAACTGTAGAAAAAGAAGAAGAAGAAGAAGAAGAAGAAGAAGAAGAAGAAGAAGAAGAAAAGTGTCGACTCCATAGGTTTCGGGGTCGCTGAGATGAACAGTGATACACCGTATCTCGTTTAAGTTCAAGTCCAGCCCCCATTGACATGCGGGTGAAAAGGGGTGATAAAAATCCAAAATGGCCGAGATTATGCATGTGTCTGTGTTCATCCCTCTGGGTGGGGGTGGAACGTGTGTGAAGTATGAAAGTAATAGAAAAGACCAATATGAAGTATAATCCATAGTTTTCGGGGTCTCTCAGATGAATAGTGACACTCCAGATGTCTTTTAAGTTCAAGTTCAGCCGCATCGGCACGTGGGTGAGAAGGAGTGAAGAGAAAAGAAAATACCCAATGTAGCCGATATTACGGATGAATGGGTGTATGTTCCAGCATAGACATAATCGAAAACGGCCGATATTAGTGTCGAATCCATGGTTTTCGGGGTCATTGAGATGAATAGTGACACTCCGGATGTCTTTTAAGTCAAAGAACAGCACGATCGGTATGGTGATTTAGAAGGGCGTGAAAAATACCAACGCGAAACGAGAAAAAAAATCTAAACTAAAACTTGAAATTAAACACGTAACATTAACTCTTAAACTACGAAATCGTTCTTAAAATATCAGTCAATGTCACAATAAAGAAATTTACAAAACTTCGATTCATACGTAATTAACAGGTAATAAAATATCTAAATGAAAACAATCAATAATGTGACCGGGCAGCGCCGGGTAATACAGCTAGTTCTGTATATTATTCTCACAGTTGGTGAGAGCTGTGCTTGCTATCCCGTAAAGGTGATTAGAAACTCGGTTTATTTGTACTTCATTTCAAGATGTCAAGTGGGAGTATGTACAACTGGTTCGAGCCCCACTGTCGGCAGCCCTGAAGATGGTTTTCCGTGGTTTCCCATTTTCACACCAGGCAAATGCCGGGGCTGTACCTTAATTAAGGCCACGGCCGCTTCCTTCCACTTTCTAGATCTTTCCTATCCCATCGTCGCCATAAGACATATCTGTGTCGGTGCGACGTTAAGCAAAATAGCAAAAAAATAAATAAATAAATAAAGCATGTACAACTTCATTACGTAAATAGTAGTAGTAGTAGTACCGTGCGCACTACCTGTGAAAAATATTTCCTTCACAGTCCATCAGCGGGGTTCGAAAACTCTATAAGATGTGAATGTGGAGCTAAGCACTAAACCGTCCGGCACATATGCCAAAACATCGCCATCTGTACAATAGCTGTAAGACTAGACATGCTAATTTAGATCTTCATTCTTCCTGTGTATGTCAGGTTTTTAATTATTATTATTATTATTATTATTATTATTATTATTATTATCACTGATCATAAGTGAGAGGTAGAATGCGAGAGGGAGCTAACCCACACAGACATGGAACTGAGATATTTTGAGTTTTGTGTTTGTCTTTATTGCATGAAATTGATCATATTAACGGTCACCTTTTTTGCTTCATAAACAATTATTTATAGTCCAAAAAATATAGGAACATTAAAATAGTCTTCTTATATCCATTATTTATCTGAAAACTGCCATCTCCAAGTCGCCAAATGTGAAATATGAAATTTAAAATCTGGGTTACTTTTACCATAGCCCAGTTTTCATCGATTACTTGTTTTAAAATGCAGTTAGGTTCAGATTTATTTCAACAATAATTTTTCCTTACATGCAAGGTTTACTAAGAGTGCCTGGGATTGAAGTCACACCGACTCTAAGCAGCCATGTTTATCTGAACCTATACTTTCTTTCAACTGTCTAGATCCTCCTGCTCCTACTCTCTGTTTGCACCTTGAGTGTCTGGTTGAAGAGCATGATAGTTTTCAGGGATGTAATGGAGCAGGATAATCAATTCCTTGTGTTTTGTACCACCAATCTTTCTGCCAAGAGGATAGAAGCACTCCGCATTTTGTAAGCGTGAATAAGCCGTGGTGGGGCTAAAATCTTCTAATGTTCTGTTTTTCAGAAGTCATCCGGTACTTATGTTCAACACTTCAACTTCCTCCCAAAACACCCAATGAAGAGTAGTTTTATTTCTTCATTTCTTGCACAGTTTCTAGATTTCTCACAACTACTAGGCACAGAATCATCTTCACTGTCAGCCACGATGTCAACACTAAAACATGTGACTGCAGGCGCGTGTGTTATTGGCCAAAACTAGTTACAGCTTGGGTTATCCCCCGGCTCCATGGCTAAATGGTTAGCGTGCTGGTCTTTGGTCGCAGGGGTCGCGGGTTCGATTCCCGGCAGGGTCGGGAATTTTAACCTTAATTGGTTAATTTCGCTGGCACGGAGGCTGGGTGTGTGTGTGTCGTCTTCATCATCATTTCATCCTCATCACGACGCGCAGGTCGCCTACGGGAGTCAATCAAAAGACCTGCATCTGGCGAGCCGAACATGTCCTCGGACACTACCGGCACTAAAAGCCATACGCCATTTCATTTCATTTTTATCTCCCTCTATCACTTCAAGATCACGATTCCGAGATATTCCAAACTCTTTCTTTTGTACCGTTGGAGAGAAAAGTGGATAATAATTATTCATATATTGTCGGATAATAAATATACACTGAAGAAAATGGAAATTGCAACACCCAGAAGGAGTGGGGCTACATTGCTGCAATTGGACATGCAGGACGAATGTTCGGTTGTGATTTGATGATTACACTTTCAGGTCCCTCTGACCGCAAGTTTGGACAACAATGAATACAGGATGCGCCGAACACGAGCTGCAATAGATACATTGATGAATTCGTCGAGGCATGGAGTCAATAAGGCCCTGGATCGCTTCCTGAAGATTTGTGGCCATGCTTGCTGCACTGCACGGGTCAGTTGTTCTAGAGTTGTGGGTGGCTGAGGACGTTTGGCCAGTTGTCGACCCATCATGTCCCACACATGCTCAATAGGACTGAGGTCGGGGGATCTGGCGGGCCATTCTAAGGTTGTGATGTCGTGGAGAGCTTCTCGGGAGATGCGTGTAGTGTGAACACGGGCATTGTCCTGCTGAAACACCCCATTAGCAATGTTCGCCGTCATAGGGACAACCACTGGATTGAGTACCCTATCAACGCGCTGTCGAGCAGTCATAGTGCCCTCAACAAGCACTAAGTGTGATTTCACATTAAAGCCAATAGTTCCCCAGACCATAATGCTTGGTGTTGGCCCTGTGTGCCTCTCGGCAACAAGATCTGAGCGGCCCCTCTCCCCGGTACGTCGGCGCACACGATTCCGGCGATCACTGCGGGCAAGACAGAAGCGCAATTCATCACTGAAGACAACCCTATGCCATTCGTCGACCCACGTCGATCTTTCTCGTCACCAGGCCAGCCTTACACGTTGCAGTTGTGGGGTCAATGGAACACCTTCTGCAGGGACACGGGCTCGTAAGCCGGCCGCATGCAGGCTATTACCAACTGTTTGTTGTGTAACGTGGGGTGACACAGCTGCTCGAATTTGCGCTGCTGTTGCATGGGGTTCCATCTGGGCCATCCGAATGATGCGGCGATCCTCTCTTACAGTTATCTGTCGCGCTGGGCCTGTGCCAGGTCTACGAGTGTGGGTACCTTCATTTGACCACTGCTGCCATACACGTTGTACCGTAGATGCCTGTCGGCCAACACGTGCAGCGACAGTCCTTAGTGATAATCCAGTCTCACACAGCCCAATAATCCGAGCCTCTCAAACGGCGAGAGTTGTTGATAGCGTGCTCTTCTCTGTCGTCGAGGCATGTTTAACGGGGAACACTTCACTGCACAGACTGCAAGTCAGCTGCGCTACACCAGAGTCCGTATACTGGAGTTGATTCCTCCGCGAGCAATCACGTGGGGAGACTTGTAGCAACAACCCAATGGGTCTGAAACTTTGATCGTTTACATACCTACATGGCATCGTTCCATATCTTGAAAATCAACATAAACGACCAATGACTTCATGGTGTTGCAATTTCCATTTTCTCAAGTGTATAATAGTAATATTCAAATATGTGAATATCTAATTTTTTAAACAATTTGTAGGTTAGCTCCCTTTCACATTCTAGCACACAATTACATTTTTAAAATTACCCCGTGCCTCTCTTATCAACCATGTACAGTATAGTCCTATTTATACAACATTCCATTCTATCACATTGATTTGAACTTCGAGCTGATCTGGTTTTATCACCACCACGTCTACAATATTCCCCCCCCCCACGTTAGTTCCGCCAATTTTTTATTCAGCTGTCCTTACCATATTAACTTATGCACCAATTATTGGTCATGCTTTCTGTCATTCTCATTCCCTTCCCAGGTAACATTTGGTCAATTGAGATAACAATAACGTTCCATTATGTGTCGTTCCCCAATTAACTGATTATAATATCAAATAATTCCGCATCAGCGTCAACGCCAGACTTGCCAGGCATGTGCACCCCAAAACATCAAATTCTCTATTACCGGGCGAGTTGGCCGTGCGCGTAGAGGCGCACGGCTGTGAGCTTGCATCCGGGAGATAGTAGGTTCGAATCCCACTATCGGCAGCCCTGAAGATGGTTTTCCGTGGTTTCCCATTTTCACACCAGGCAAATGCTGAGGCTGTACCTTAATTAAGGCCACGGCCGCTTCCTTCCAACTCCTAGGCCTTTCCTATCCCATCGTCGCCATAAGACCTATCTGTGTCGGTGCGACGTAAAGCCCCTAGCAAAAAAAAAATTCTCTATTATCATTAGAGGTAAGTCATACACCTCAATTTTCCTGCTTCTCATTCTTAACATTTTCTAATCATACAAATTCTTCTTTCAGCAATATGAATACTCCTCCTCTTATCGTTTCTAACCTGTCTCTAAGACAAACATTTCTCCCTACTTGTTTTACGTCTCACCGACACAAATAGGTCTTTTGGCCACGATAGGACACGAAAGGGCTAGGGGTGTTAGAAAGCGGCCATGGCCTTAAATAAGGTACAGCCCCAGGATTTGCCTGATGTGAAAATGGGATACCACGGAAAACCATTCTCAGAGCTGCCAACGGTGGGATTCGAACCGAGTATGTCCCGAATGCAAGCTAACAGCTGTGTGCCCCTAACCGCACAGCCAATTCGCTCGGTCTACGATAAAACGCTCCAGTTCCGTGAGAAAATTTCCGCATCCATAATTTCACTTTTCAGCCATGATTCAATTCCTGTTACAATACCTGGTAATATACAGTATATTAAATTACTTTATTCTATTCCTTTCCTTAGAATAATGCCTTTGCAGGTGAGACGTAGTGTTTACAGTGCACTATGTCTTCTGGTATGGGCTATATCAAATTTGTTACTTTCATTGACCTGTCTCAGTCTCATCCTTGGCTTTGACAATATGAAAGTGACTGAGGTATGGGTGATGCTAGTAATACCATTGCTTATGCACCCAGTCCCTGTTATGAATGGTGTGAAAATATCGCTCATAGAGTCGGTTGGTGCATGCATTTCAGTGGGCTTGGCAGACTGATATGTAATAGCAACGGCTGGCTCGGTGAGGAAAGCAACGGGAAACTACCTCACTCCTCATTTCCCTAGTACGCCTCTTCAGTGACGCCTAGGCTATTTATGACAGCTGTTGGCGGAGCTGCAGAGGATCAAACCAGCCTTCGGGCTGAATACCCAACATACACACATACCTTACAATACTTCTACAGCTTAACGCTAACAATTTTGTGTTATCTTTACTTGACTTCCTGCTTCCTATATTGCCATCACTGCTCCCCATTTCACCCCATCTCCATGCATGCAACTCCCTATAACTTTAATAAACTAACCCCCTAACTTATATGTATCATTTCGGCTCAAGTAAAAGCTATTTTACGTAGATCCCTGTGTTCTACCTACCCATTAGGATCTACAAATTTCCCACTTACCCATTACATAGCGTCCTTTAAATCACCAGTTACCCTCCAGTCAGTATCCCTCCTACACAGTATCACACTGATAACAACATATGCATTCTTGAACTTGGAGAACATATTGAGAATGAGCCCACCACTAAAAGAATGAAGTACCATTTCTAAGACTGTCTTAACTGGGGATGTCTGTCAAGTTTGGCTGTTGATGCGGGGGGTATCACGTTTGGTTTCTGCGTACGGTAGAGCCATTTCTTACCGAGTTCTAATATGCGTGATGACCTAAGTGACCACGGTGAGCTGACTATTTCACTCCGAGACGCTGGCAGGTTGAGTCCGGAGAATCGGCTGCTCTATAGTGGCAAGGTAGATTGTAGATTAATTGGAAGAGTGGAACGAGAAAGGTAAAGTGGAGTGGAGAACGGTATCACACGAGTCCAAGGACTAATGACACCAAAAATGAAATCTATGCAGTCAGTTATTAAAATTGGTAACTTACTGTACAAAATTCTTCATAAAGAATTTCAGAAGTGCCACGGAAACGAATCCAATATTTATATACTTTATATGAAACAACAACAGTATCATTTACAACGTACTGTTCCAGATCACAGAATATGAATGATATGGTACGTTAACAATGCCAGAATTTCTCAAAGTACGATTTATGATATTGTTTGCGGTTCGAATTGCAGATTTAATTTAAGAAGCATAGGCTACTGTTGTTGGATAGGGGCTGCCTGGCCGAGGCGGTAAAGGCGTGTTCGGTCCGCCCGGAAGTACGTGGGGTCGAATCCCCGTCAGGAAGTCGTAAAATTTAAGAAACGAGATTTCCACTTCCGGAGGTGCATATGGCCCTGAGGTTCACTCAGCCTACACCAAAATTGAGTACCAGGTTAATTCCTAGGGGCAAAGGCGGCCGGGCGTAGAGCTTAACCACTCTACCTCATCACGTGCCGAGGTTAACAATGGTGGAAGCCTTTACCTTCCACTCCTCCCAGGGCCTTCGTGGCCTGTACGGAGGTGACTTTGCTTCTACTGTTGTTGGATGGTGTACGTCAGCTGGATTAATATGCATCAAGAAACAAAGGAAGAATGGAGTATAACGGCACCAGAGAGGCGGACAATTGATACGAACACCTGTTAGTATAACAGTGCTTGGTGGTTTGACTCATTGCCTTCTAATTTTGTGGAAATTTGTCGTACGGAAACAGTATTTACAAACCAATATCTCTGATTATCGATGTAATATTTGTTATCTGGATCAACTGTTATTTACGCAATACTTATTAAATACTTCGGAACAATGTCATAATCTCTTTTAAATTAATTAATTAATTTGTATTGTAAGATGAGATTTACCCTTCTCCTTGACTTAGACATCACCTGTTGCACACTGCGTTTGTGCCACCTATTGTCATTTGTCTGAACTATTGTCAGTTCCCACAAATTAAGCTCACCGGACAAAAAAGTAGTCTCTCCTGGAGAAAGTATTACAAGCATCATTTAATACCGTTCATCTCCGCCTCCGGACTTGATAACCGCCTGGATTCGGTTAGGAACTGAGTCCACAAGGTTGTGCAGATACGTCACATATCTCTCGCTTACGATTTTATCACGCAATTCCACCAAATTGTGGGGATGCTGATGTTGGCGTTTTACCCGCTGTTCCAACATGTCCCACAGATTTTCAATGGGGTTCAAGTCAGGTGATTTTGCAGTCCAATCGATATATAATAGGGTGGGGGAGTGTTCATAAAAAATGTCACATATGCGTCCATCCCGATGAATTGCACTGTAACAGAAACGATGGACTAATGGAATTTTTCAAAGCATTTCAAATTTGAAAATACGCGCGCAAGCAGGCAGCCAGCAACAGCGAACATGTGGCGAGTAACGTAGGAGCATGCTCCAGCTGCTCAAGGCTATACTGTAAGTTGCGTCACTCGTTGAACATTCCATTCCTTCTATCATTTATTACTCTTGTAATAATTATGATACGACTACGAGGGTAATACACCGTATATCTTATTTCACTGTCTTCAAGTCTCTCAAGTCTCATTAAAATTTCGCCAGGGATTGAGGAAGTTATTGAAGGTAGAATGAAACAGCTTCATTCTGTGACTTGACTGGCCTGAGCACCGGCCTAAAACACAGTCTAGCCAGGACGGTAGGCTGCTGGTGGTGTTCAGTGCTACGATACGTCGAAATTATTGAGTAAAATTCTTCGATACTCTGGAAAAATAATAGTGAAAACGAATATTTAATATTTCTCTGTCTGCGGAATTAGCCGTGTAGTCAGCGATTGTGGTAATTTGAAGATTCTCAAGTGTCTAAAATCTTGTGTATCAGAACTTAGAATGCTTACGTTCATAAACTGTCCATCGACACTTAGATCTTTCACGAATAAGACTTTGTAATACTAGTCAGTTTCTTAACTTGACAGTCCTAGTCTTCGTGCGTAATCGTTTCACATTATTTGTGAACATAGTACATCGTGTGTACTGAACTAATTTTCACTATTCAGAAATTGAGTTAATATTATTCCACGTCTTTGAACACAATCTTGCACGAAAATGGGACTAATTTCAAGCGTCAGGTATCTACTTCTAACACCTAATTGAAGTGCTTGTCATTTAACTCAGTGTAAATTATATTTCTGCAGTATTTAGCAGTGTTCATTTCAACGAATGAACTCTCCTAACAATTATAAATAGAATCAAAGTGATCTTGAAATACTGTAAGACCTTCCCACCGGTTGCAGCTAGTCTGGTATATGCTAAGCCTCTGTTGAATTAGACCCAAGTGGGATGTTGTCAATTTACACGTTTTTTTAAATTTTCTATTGATTTTGAATTCCCTTGCTTCTTTGCCTATTTTCGGAATATTTCTAAATTTATCTTTGACGTTTACGAGTGAACTAGTTACTGTAGATTCGATTGACCACCCCGTATATTGTATTATTGTTGAGGCCAATTTTCCAGTATTTTTTAAAGTGTATTTTTATTATCATTATTATTATTTGGCCCCTTTTGACATAGATGTATTTTTGGACTGGGGCTCTGTCCACAATTAGCGTCATCAGTTTCCTGACTCTACCGTAACCATGGAAGCACTGTTCGTCTAAGTACCCTAGGTCGGTAGCGTCATCTTCTCACTGTGCAATTTCTTCCCGTAACTAAGAGCTTGAGAAACTCCCGTTTCAAGAGAACCTAGTTCTATACGCCACTCCATGATTAAAATAATTGAACTGGCCAAAAAACGAACCCAAGGCCTTGGAATCAGAGACAGGCACGCTACCTCTACATGACAGTGATGAAAATAATAATAATAATAATAATAATAATAATAATAATAATAATAATAATAATAATAATAATAGGCCGTGCGGTTAGGGGCGCGCAGCTGTGTGCTCGCATCCGGGAGATAGTGGGTTCGAACCCCACTGTCGGCAGCCCTGAAGATGGTTTTCCGTGGTTTCCCATTTTCCCACCAGGCAATTGCTGGGGCTGTAGCTTAATTAAGGCCACGGTCGCTTCCTTTCGATTCCTAGGCCTTTCCTGCCCCATCATCGTCATAAGACGTATCTGTGTCGGTGTGACGTAAAGCAAATAGCAAAAAAAAAAATAAATAAATAATACTGGGCGAGTTGGCCGTGCGGTTAGGGGTGCGCGTCTGTGTGCTTGCATCCGGGAGACAGTGGGTTCGAATCCCGCTGTCGGTAGCCCTGAAGGTGTTTTTCCGTGGTTTACCATTTTCGTACGAGGCTAATGCTGGGGCTGTACCTTAATTAAGGCCACGGCCGATTCCTTCCCATTCCTAGCCCTTCCCTATCCCATCGTCGCCATAAGAACTATCTGTACGCGCGCGACGTAAAGCAAAATTTAAAATAATAATAATAATAATAATAATAATAACAATAATAATAATAATAACAATAATAACAATAATAATAAGAAGAAATAGAAAAGTAAGAGCGCAAATTTCTGAGGAAAAATCTGGAACCCAAGAAAGCAACGGAAAAAGACTTTAGCTTCCGTTTGAGATCAAATCAAGAGCTGTATGAAAAATGCGAGAACATTTCAACCCCAATAAGAAAAAGGCGACTGACTTTCTATGGACAACTGAGAAGAATGGGACCGGAACACCTAGCAAATAAGATCCCAAATCTTCCAGGAAAGAAGAAAGAACCAAGTACGATGGATGAAAGAAGCTCATCAGGGTCTTAAGAAATGTTGCACCAAGCTCGATAGCTGCAGTCGCTTAAGTGGGGCCAGTATCCAGTATTCGGGAGGTAGTGGGTTCGAACCCCACTGCCGGTAGCCCTCAAAATGGTTTTCCGTGTTTTCCCATTTTCACACTAGGCAAATGCTGGGGATGTACCTTAATTAAGGCCACGGCTGCTTCCTTCCCACTCCTAGCCCTTTCCTGTCCCATTGTCGCCATAAGACCTATCTGTGTCGGTGCGACGTAAAGCAACTTGGAAAAAAAAAGAAAAGAAAAAAAAGTTGCATTGAGAAGGGAGATATTACAAACAGAACAGCGTTCAGAAGGAAATTGCGGAGGTGACGGATCTGTTCGTAGAGAAACCCAGGAGAACAAGAAGGGTGTTTTCGGATGAGAAACGCGCAAATACGAGCCAGAGAATGAAGGAGTATTGGCGTAAAAAGAAAGAGCATTAACATTCAAGGAAGTTGTGTGTAATCGTAACCCATAAGAGGCTGACACGATCCTAAATAAATAAACAAATTAATAATAATAATAATAATAATAATAATAATAATAATAATAATAATAATAATAATAATAATAATAATAATAATAATAATAATATATTTACGAGGCCTATAAGTCTTTCATTTTCTCTCAATTCATGAACCTTACAATTCTTTTGTGGATATAGTCATTTTTTTTTCGATTTATCGGAACTCTTTATGTCCCCTGGGGGCAGAGTCAAAGAACGCTTCATCTATACCCTCTGTTCGTCGTAAGAGATTATTAAGAGGGAACAACCAAATAGTCCATACTCGCTATCTCGTCTTTTGTTCCCAAGAACACATATCTATAATTCTATGCTGTTCCGTGTATCGGAGAAAATGTACACACGTGATTATTATTATTATTATTATTATTATTATTATTATTATTATTATTATTATTATTATTATTATTATTAATATTGAGGCACCTCTCAGCTACAGCATGTTCCTCACTGGAACCTCACGCCTGCTGATGTTGGTCCTGGACATCGAGTATAATGCGCTAATGAGCTAATTGAAAGCCGCTTTTATTATTTAGTTGACAATTGCGATGAAGCTGGACCCTTGTTGAAATAATGGCCGTTAGTGAGTACTTGGCTGTCAGGCGCCGCCACTTCATTTGTACACCCACCACCTCGCCCTCTCCCGCACATTCCAGCTCCGCGGTTATTGCATTCTGTGGGGCGCGGCGACATCTGCATGCCAACTCTGTATTCATCGCTCTTTATATGACGACACTCTTTCAGCCGATGGAGGAAAGTGTCCTGGTATTATATGCCCTGTAGAGCGTGCAATTTTATTATTCCTTTAACGAAGAAAACCATCAGTGATTTTATGATATTGCCAGCAATTTTATTTATTCACCAGTATCATTTATTCATTCCAGTGGCGTGTGCTGGGATCAAGATGTTGGCTACCACTCATACCTAGGTTACCCCTTTTCGATGGTTGGTTTAGTGAACTTCAAGACTTGAGCGTGTTGAGCTGCAGCCAACAGCCATCGAAGAAGCCTGCTGTGTTCTCACAGCTGCTTGACAAGTTTGAAGTGTTTTTAGTGACCCTGTTGTCACTTGTTCTTGAAATGTCTCCGAAGAATTTAATCCCTTGTTTTCGTGTGACGCCTCATATTCTGTCCCGTGTTTCGTACTATTTTTTTTACAATTTGTTTTACGGCGCACCAACACAGGCAGGCAACGATGGAATAGGAAAGGGTGTGAGTGGTAAATAAGTGGCCGTGGCCATATTTAAGGAATATCCGGACATTTACCTGGTGTGAACATGGGAAACCACGGAAAACCATTTTCAGGACTGGCGACAGTGGGGTTCGAACTCACTATCTCCCGAATGTAATCTCACAGCTGCGGGACCCTAACCGCACGGCCAACTCATTCGGCATATCATTATTTGCTGCTGCGTAAACGGTAAGTTGTAGTGCAATTTCTGTCCGACGATATTTCTTAGGATTTTCTTTCTATCTTCTCGCTTTCTTCGATGTCTTTCTTGGTTGTTAATACTAGGGATTGTGAAGCGTATACGCACTCTGGTTGGATCACTGTCTGATAGTGTATTTTCTTAATGACTTAATGATATCGCTCTCTCTCTCTCTCTCTCTCACACACAAGCCGGGCTGAGTGGCTCAGACGGTTGAGACGCTGGTCTTCTGAACCCAACTTGGCAGGTTCGATCCTGGCTCAGTCCGATGGTATTTGCAGGTGCTCAAATACGTCAGCCTCGCGTCGGTGGATTTACTGGTACGTAAAAGAACTAGAGTGGGACTAAATTTTGGCACCTCGGCGTCTCCGAAAACCGTACAAGTAGTTAGTGGGACGTAAGGTCCATAACATTATTATTGAAGCGTGCATTCTAGTTGGATCACTGTCTGATAGTACCTTGGCTTAATCTTAATTGAATCCGGGAGATAGTAGGTTCGAATCCCACTATCGGCAGCCCTGAAGATGGTTTTCCGTGGTTTCCCATTTTCACACCGGGCAAATGCTGGGGCTGTACCTTAATTAAGGCCACGGCCGCTTCCTTCCAACTCCTGGCAAATGCTGGGGCTGTACCTTAATTAAGGCCACGGCCACTTCCTTCCAACTCCTAGGCCTTTCCTGTCCCATCGTCGCCATAAGACCTATCTGTGTCGGAGCGACGTAAAGCCCGTAGCAAAAAAAAAATCTTAATTGATATCGCTTTCTTGTTGTATGTGTTTTGCCGTAAGATGGAATGCACGCTCCATTTTCCTGTCTGTCTGAACATTTATTTATTTACTCTATATGCTTGGTTAGCGTTGCTCTCTTCGGTCCGTAGGGGTCCGAGTTCGATTCTCGATTATGTTGCGTCGGGTTAATTTCTCTGGCGCGTGAATAGAACTATTTTATTCATCTTCACACACATCTTCTCACTAACACACAGCACACCAAATTCCACTTCACCACAGAAACATCAGATAGTGAATAGGGTTGCGTCAGGAATAGCCGTAGAACTGTAATGCCGATCCCACCCTCAGACTGGGGGAAAGGCCAGGGAAGGGGAAAGGAATTTCCTTTCTGTGTTTTACTTCGCGCTCTCAGAAACTCTACCCCTCTCTTACACACGCACAAACGCACACACACGTAGTGGGGGATAGGTAAATTAACACACATCTAGTAGCGATTATTCTAAGAGTAAGGTATATTAGCTACTAATTCTTTCCATACCGAGCTCGATAGCTGCAGTCGCTTACGTGCGGCCAGTATCCAGTATTCGGGAGATAGTTGGTTCGAACCCCACTGTCGGCAGCCCTAAAAATGGTTTTCCGTGGTTTCCCATTTTCACACCAGGAAAATGCTGGGGCTGTACCTTAATTAAGGCCACGGCCGCTTCTTTCCTTCCTTCTCCTAGCCCTTCCCTGTCCTATCGTCGCTATAAGACCTATCTGTGTCGGTGCGACGTGAAGCCACTAGCAAAAAAAGAAGACCTTCTTTCCATACTACACAAACAGATACACCAGTATGTTCTCTCTCTACTCTAGCTATCTCAGTCATACCAGTAATTCACTTTGTCGCATACAAACTAAAACAATCGCGCTAGCTGCACAGTACACATTACACTGCTGTCACTTATACCCTTAGGCAACTCAACACTTATACTCGCTGCACACTAACACAGCTTGCGCCCAACACAGTCTCACAGTTCTATGCGTCGTACACTCACGACTCTCTTCGTTCACCGTCCCTGGCTGATCCCTTGCCGAACTCTCTTCCTGCACTAGTGACACAAACGTTTACTTCACAGTTGCTGGACACGAGAGACTCAAGTCCTCGACGATAGAAAGGACAGACTCAGTTCCACGGACAGAACACTCACCGCATGCACTGGAGCGGCCGTGTTAGCTGGATCACCTGGTACATTGCCGTCTTGTGTAGAGATTACTCCGCAAATGTTTGTGGATCCAAGGTACCTGGGGCGAAACTGGAGCCGGTCTTTGTGATCTAGGTATTGGCACTGATACTCTCTGTGCTCAGTTTTTCTCAGACGAGTCTCTGCTGTACAGACTGTGACTGCGAGGACGTTCTCTAGTGAACGTAACTGTATAATGTTTTGTATATTAAATTTCGTATGTTACTGACAATGAAATTTCCAGCCACAGCTCGTAGTTCTTTCACGCTACCGTCTTAACAGAAGGCTAATATCCTACTGTCTGAACTGGTGATCATTTTTTGAGGCAAGATACGTCTCACTCGGAGAGTCCCTACTAGAAAATAGCTGTCAGATATGAAATACCTATAACTTAGTTGCTATTTAACGCACGCACCCCTCGCATCATTTCCTTTGACAGGACGCACTTTAATTTCACTTCTCTCCCACTCTTCTGTGACGACATCTGGCCTTGATAAGCACGCGATCGATAAAATTGACAAAATGGCAGTTTGCCGCGAGCGTTAAATTAGTACAGCTTCGGCTCTACTTGTCTGGATCAGCCGCGTCGACTAAAATGCAAATGAAAACTGTGCAATACCAGATTAGTTAAATAGAGTAACCAGTTCAGTGTTTTCGCAAAAGTAAAAAACACTTTAAGAATCAAAATGGATAACGAAATCTCTGAAAATTACAAAAATGACAAAAGGAGAATACCACAGTTTGAGGCGTTTTCAAAAAGCCGCCCGTGATGGAAAAGACCTTATTTATTTATTTATTTATTTATTTATGTTTCGTATGGCGTTTTGGTGCCTGGAGTGTCCGCAGATATGTTCGGCTCGCCTAATGCAGCCCTTGTAAGGCTGACCTCCGACAAAGGTGCGCAGCATCGGCCGTGTATGTGAACTGCCTCTTTTTGTAGTGGAGGATTGTTTTGTGTGTAATATGTGAGTTGCAGGAATGTTCTCCTAGTCAGGGGAAATAACTATTTAAAGTTAAAATCACCGACTTGGCCGGGAATTGAACCCGGGTCCCTCTGGACCGAAGGCGATTACTCTGCCCATTCAGCCAACGAGCAGGACGGAAACGAACTGAACGGGAGCGAGTCAAAGCCCGGCGTGTGGAGCCACAGTCGAACATTTCTTGAGCTCATGAACTGCGTGGTGTGAGTGAAACGAAGGAACCGTGCGTATTGTTTCGTTATCATAGAGAACCGTGAAAAGTGACGTTCATCTACAGTATAACGTACTTCCGTATGATCAGCCAACACTTCGGAAATGGAACTGGTATGCTAGAGTTGGCTGAAAAATAACGTAGCAGTTATTTTGTCACAGTTACATGCCTGTCACTATTACAAATATAACGAGAACAAAAATAACTGGTTACCGAGTAATGACAACAGAATAACGTACTAGTGAAAACAGTAACTGGGAAGTGGGAAGTCACTAGTAGCAGCTTACAGACACACAATATGACTACTTGCAGTGTTCAGATAATACGCATATCTTCCATGTGACAGCATTTTCGTAGGGGATTGCTTTACGTCAATACACTATAGTGTATAATATACTCTATAGTGTATTTGTTTAAGTTGCTGCACTCATCTGGTAACTAAAGTTTAAACTCTTATGACATATTCAACTGTTCAGGGGTAATTGTTGACTCAAACATTGGGCAGGGCTACCTACATTACAATATTTTTATGAGTTTCATCCGTATAATTTTTCTTGTACCATAAATAAATTAGTATGCTAACTTTCCATATTGATATTATAGATAACATAACATTATTTCATTTTACTTAATCAGTCCTCTTGTACCGGATTTTGTCGAGGTATAGGAAGGGGAGTTAGGTATTGGAATAACTTACCAAGAGAGATGTTCAATAAATTTCCAATTTCTTTGAAATCCTTTAGGAAAAGGTTAGAAAAACAACAGATAGGGAATCCGCCACCTGGGCGACTGCCCTAAATGCACATCAGTATTGATTGATATTATATTATTATAGGTTTGGCGGACAGATCATCATGTTTTCTTGTCTTCTATCCTTTTTCGGGGCTTTGTCAAACTCACTCATCTAGATTTCAGATTTCTTCTCATTTCATCCGTTGCCTCTCGTTAACTTTATAGGAAATAGTAATGCGTGTTTTGCTGCACCGACTTTCAACAGTGTAGTGATGCGTGCACGCATGTGCTGTAAGGAGACAAGCTTGAAGCCGTGACCAAGCTGTGACCAATAAAAGGTGAGTAACGTTGGACGTTATTTTAACTGTTATTTTTTCACAGTTACTTTATTGTTGCAGTGACATGTAGCATTTACACAAAAATAACCGCTTATCACACCTCTACGGTATGCGAATTAACATCCTACTGGCATAATATTTTGCAGCGGAAGAAATGTAAAAATTTCGAAATGTGAACTTTTTTACTTTGTAATGCTTCCAACAGTAGAATATAAATACAATATTGTTGTCGCTTTGTTGTCCAACGATATTGCCCCGTTCCTCTACGGGGTCGGGTATGAAGTGAGATGAATCTACGTAGCGTGTTTTACGACCGGATGCCCTTCCTGACGTCAACCTCGTCAGAGAAATTAATGAGATGAAATTAATGACAATAATATGTGAAATTAAATTCTTTTACAATTTGTTTTACATCGCACAGACACAGATAGGTCCTATGGCGGCGATGGGATAGGAAAGGCATAGAAGTGGGAAGGAAGCGGCTGTGGCCTTAATTAAGGTACAGCCCCTGCTTTTGCCTTATATGCGATGGGAGAACACGGAAACCCATCTTCAGAGTTGCCAACTATGGGGCTCGAACCCGCTATCTCCCGGAAACAAGCTCACAACTGCGCGGCCAATTCGTTGGTGACATTAAATTCACATTTCATTCAGTTAATTCTTTCATTTCTCATTACACTGCTACAGTGGATAAGTAGATATCCAAGAAGGACAGTCCAGGAATTATTAATGAACAAGGGAAGCGTATGTGTGAGGTTTTATAAAAGACAGAAGCATTCAGTCAGCAGTATGTATTGTTGAATAACAAGATAATTTCCGGGTAGGGGTTGTGACTGATTCTAACAAAGTATTGAAATTTATCTGTGATAACAAAGACATTTACAGTAAGATATAAAATGTAAGAACTAAAAAAAACCAGCTGAAACTGATGAGATTTCTAGGGATATGCTACTTTTTTCACAATTTGCTTTACGTCGTACGATGTGATAGGAATTATAGCGGTGGTGGTGGTGGTGATTATTGTTTTAATGGGAAGTACAACTAAATTTAAAGTAATAAACTTCATTGTTGGGTTCCGTATTGAGTTAAGACTTAACTTAAAAATGAGTACAAAATGAGTATAATTTTTTTCTTCAGGTTCATTGGGTTCCGACTGAATTGAGACTACCTTTAAAAAACAGCAATCATTCATGCTACATAGAACGAGTCCAGCTTTCTCAATTTGTCAAGTCTATTCTGCTCATATTGGACAATTCCCTCTGCGCCATTGTGGATCTCGCTTTTAGAACCTTCCAGAAACATAAGAACTTACATAAGATTTCACTCGAATTTAAGTGTGCAACACAAGTTCTACCGTTAACGTAAGACTTTGTCTTCAAGTGATTTTATACGACATCACAATCCTTTTATTCATCTGTTAATTTTAACATATTCTGGTCATATTTATTGTAACACATGTATAAGGTTTTTACTTTTGTATGTCATTCCATCACCATCCCATCCCCTTGTTCATCCACATCACTTCATTTTTTAGATTATGTCTTTTGCTTGTAATTTTGGCTACGCTGATGATGGTCAAAAAAACGGATCGAAACTAGTACCTATTATTATATTGGAATGTTTTGATAAATGTAAATGATTTTAAGTATTGAGGTGGAACAATAAAATTTTGTACTCATTTTTAAGTTAAGTACAACTAAGCAACCATCGTCTATATAACACTAATCAGAGATAAAAAAAGATGGAAGGGGTCCGACACTTCGAAAATGAGGATATCGGTCAAAGAAAGGCGAGTGCAATGAAGGGCGTGGAAATGAAAGACTCCCTAGGCCTCGAGTGCTCTAATACCGTCGAGAGTTTTGATAGGATAGATGAAAGCGAGGAGCCTGGAACAAGTAAGTGGAAGCAATGCCAGAACTCAGCTAACGGCCCCGTGGTTGCCAACCCACGCTCCAAAGTTCATGGTTCCTGGGGCCCCATTTTGCCGCCTCTTACGACAGGCAGGGGACACTGTGGGTGTTATTCTACCACCCCCACCCACAGGGGTTTGTGACAAGAAACGGCTGGGAGTGGGAAGGAAGTGGCCGTCGCCTTAATTAAGGTATAGCCTCAGCATTTGACTGGTGTGAAAATGAGAAACCACGGAAAACCATCTTCAGGACTGCCAAAATTGGGGGGTCGAACCCATAATCTCGACGATAAAAGTTCACAACTGCGCGCTCCTAACCGCACGGTCAACTTGCCTGGTGGGGATATACTAAAAGAAATGGGTTGGGATGAAGTACCGTATCTGAAGTTCTGACTTGATTATTATTTGCATGGAGGAGCTGTACCAAATACCGTTGGGGAGTTGCTGGAGTAGCAACTGTATGCAAAAAAAAAGGAAAAGGGTGATAAACATAAAGCCGATTATTGCAGGCTAGTCAGCACAATTTATAAGCAGTAGGAGAGCATTCTTTCTTATTACATTAGACATGTTTGCAAAATTACTAACTAGTTTGATAGAAGGCAGTTCGGGTTTAGGAAAATTTAGTCCACTGAGGCTCAACTTGAACGATTTCAGCAAGATATAGCAGATATTTTACATTCAAGAGGTCAAAAGTACAGCATCCCTATCGACCTATCGAAGGGTTTTGACAGCGTGGACCACAGACTCGGTGCCATTTATTTTATCACTACATTAAATTTGCTGCCGAATTTACGAAAAAAAAAGTACAAATACACTTTTCTGATTAGTATTATGTGGTCATCGAAACTACTAGGCACTTGGAAGATATCACGGGCTAAATACTACAGCCACTATACATATTTGACAAGTAATATAAGTAGACACGTGTAGGTTTATTCGAATCTGCGTGTGAAATTAATGAAGAGTGAATTTATCGCGAATACTACGAATATTTGTCAATGGTAAGTGATTGTCTCAATACAATAGCTAGTAAGCAATAACGGAGAGTATCTTGTACGCCGCACTCTTCAGGGGAGGGAATTGAGCGACTGGTTTCTTTACTTTGTCTGAGAGGTAACATCGCGTGTACAGCGTCTTAGGTACAATCTTTCTGCTCCTTTTGAGAACTTATTGGTTTCTCTCAGATCCCCTGGAGTTACGTACCTTGATGAACAGGGCTTTGTTGCTTGTTTTAATACCAGTTAGACGACAACAGAGATGGGGAAGAGCAGTATTATTCTCAAGGGGAAACAATAGAACATCAAGCTGCGGCTATAGGTGCAATGAAATGGAGCAGATGAAGACAACTGAGCTGCTTCGTTCTTCATAGCATCAGAAGAAATGCAAACCGCTGGAGATTTTTTTACATAGAAGAATACGATACATCTGTATTGGGAGAGATCTGTGTGTTCCATGTAGGGTACTTATAATTTCGAAAATAACTTTCTGAATAGAAAAAATAATCGCACTGGTATATATTCTCCACTATACCGAGAAGCATAGAGTGAGTACAGATACTTTGGTTGTCCCTCTTAGTAACTTCTTAAGACTTGCAGGGGGTAGAGATAATGCATCCGTTGAGCCCGCGCACAAAGGAGATAAAGAGTTCCCACAAATCAAAAGAGAAAAAGAACGGTGAGGCTTATGAATTGTAAGAAAATGAAAGACAGTATAGACATCGTAAATATAATAATAATCTAATTATTATTCTTATTAGCCAGCCCTGTTGTGTAGTGGTGTCGTGCCTGTCTTTTATTCCAAAGCTCTGGGTCCTTTTACCAGCCAATTCAAGAATGTCAATTTATTATTATTATTATTATTATTATTATTATTATTATTATTATTATTATTATTAATCGATGCGGCTACCTGTGGGCCACGTTTACACAATCTTCCTTCTGTCACGCAGACTGATACCCTTTTCTTTACACTCTCGCCAAAGATTCTTGAGTCTTTGACTTCTTGCTCGCTCTTCCACCGAGACGTTCCGTCGCTTGCATGTTGCTCTTCAGACGCATCCCTCATTCCCGCAAACTTCTTCTTAAATGAGGTCCTTTCTTTTATATCTTCCTTGTTACATGTTTCAGCCAAGTCATTGTGCACGTGTGTAAGCCATCCCGGTTCTTTTTTCCACCTTTCCTGCAGCAGTAGTATCCTGTTGGCCAATCTCTCAGGGTTCATTCTTTTGATATGCCCATAAAACGTCAGTCTCCTTTTCTTCATCACATTCGTGATTCTTTCCACTGTCTTGTAGAGCTCCAAATTCGATCTTAACCGGAATGTGTTAGGGTCACTCGTCGACTTTCTTGGGCCTAGGATTTTCGTAAGAATCCTCTTTCTCTTTTTCCAAGAACTGGGTCAGCCATCCTTGTCAAGGTTTCTGCTCCGTAAAGGCACTCCGTTCTAACCACTGTTCAGTAGTGTTTTAACTTAACCTGAACTGAGAGGGACTTTGACATAGGTGTCATGACATAGTCTGTATGCCAACTCCATCCTTCCCACCCTCTTCTTTAAACCCTCCTTTTCATCTTCATTAGGGGTGAGTATTTCTCCCAGGTATATACATTTTTGCACACGCTGGATATTCCCATGCAGTGTAATAATAATAATAATAATAATAATAATAATAATAATAATAATAATAATAATAATAATAATAATAATAATAATAATAATAATAATAATAATAATAATAATAATAATAATAATAATAATAATATAGCCTACCGAGATCGACAGCTGCAGTCGCTTAAGTGTGGCCAGTATCCAGTATTCGGGAGATAGTGGGTTCGAACCTCACTGTCGGCAGTCCTGAAGATGGTTGTCCGTGGTTTCTCATATTCATACCAGTCTAATGCTGGGACTGTACCTTAATTAAGGCCACGGCCGCTCCCTTCCCACTCCTAGCATTTTTATATCCCATCAAAAAGACAAAGACATCTCCGTACTGTCCCCGACGTAGTCAGTCAGCGAACACGAGACACCCCAGGGGTGCTCAGTTCGATGGCTGTAGGCTTATAAAAATAAATGAATGTGGCAGGATTAACATAGCGTTCATCGAATAAGCATGTTCAAAGTATAGAACAAATATGACACTTTTATTGAATTAAATGAAATATTAGCCATCCTGAAGTCTGTGATTATGACTATGATCACTATTTTATGCGATTTAATATGGCTCTTGATGTAACAAACTCAAAAGCAAACAAATGGGATGGTACACGGCAGTTGTTTTCCCTAATATTCTAACAGAGTATTTTACATTGTTAATTTCCTTTATCGTCTTTAAAGTCATTAAATTATTAATTTAAAGTTGAATCAAAAATTGTTATTCAAATAATGAGGTCTGGGCCAAGCCTTCCTCGAACAATCTGGAAAATATGCAGTAATTGTAAGAACGGGTATAATAAAGAAACATCCAAGATTCATTATTTCGACTGTTATAGCAAAATAAAATTTACATTCGTTATATCAACAATTTGTAGTTATAAAATGAAAAGTTGAATTTGCCTTTGTTTTCTCTAAGTCAATCCGAGACGTCGGATATATCTGTTCACGTCGTCTCACATCTCTTTTCGTGAGAATTAATACTGAACTTTAAGCATCTGATCAATAATTGAACAAAATAAAACGCCTTCTGAGCTTACGAACATTCATAAATGGAGAGAATATCATCCATGTGGAAATCCCATCCACTACCCGTCGATAATATCAAAGTGTCACTCATTATCAGAACAAAACACATAGAAAATAATTCTCTAACTACTAGCAAATTACTACATCTACAGCTAACTACTGAAATTATCAAGAAGACTGTGATTATCAAGAAGAAAATATCTACAATATTTACATGTCGACGAGTGTCGATCAACTATATCACTCTCCTGTTAACAGATTTATTACGTTCCAACAAGATCGAGTTACCTCATGAGAGCGAAATATTGCATTAACGAATGAACTTGCCTAGTCACGAATCAAATATTATTGAGATATTTCATCGAAGATCTGTTCTTCAGACCTAAGGCCTTCGCGAACATTCACCTGTACCTTCAACTTGAAATTATTAAATTACTTGAGCAAAATTGGGTTATTCTCACGAATTAAGAAGTGCATCGATTAGCATGGACTTTCATTTTCTTCATCTGAAGACACTAATATTAGACTACACTGCGTTCGTCTCGAATAATCCATGTTCACATTACAACCTAATCAACATCAGGCTTAATAATATTACAACATTAACATGTGAAAAACTCAGTTTCACGAAGATTCATATCATGCGCAATTATTCCACATACTTTACATGTACAGTGTACCACCATGACGACTCTAACTTGTCGCATCCTAATATCAAATATGTGTAGCCACGAAATATAAGAACCTACCATCGTCCTATAAATACAGAATATCCACTTAAATGCGTCTCGATGATTAATTAATCCAATTAATTATCACATGCCACAATGTACATATTCTCATTAAATTCATACATAGAATTCAGACTTAATATCCCGATGACACGTTATCTCAAACACGAGGTACAAGTAGAAGTTCCATTTCAAGGAAAATATTGAAAATATTGACAAAATATCCTTTCATCAAATCCATCGGACATAAATTAACTCATATTCGTAACGAAATTCACTCAATAAGCAAAGATGGTTTCGATAACACATGGATAACTCTATCAGAACCCTCGCTGTCAAATTCATGGCCACATTGTCATTAAAAAATCGCATGTGCTAATTTTACGACATATCCGAGCGAAAGATACAACCATAAAAATGTGTCAAAATAAATTACTAAGAAGAAAGAAAGAATAGATCAAAACTACATAGAACAGATATAAATGAGACGTAATCGACTTAACTTAAGGAGATATCTTCACGTCTGGAAGTCTGGATTCTCAATCAGCCATGCTAAGATGAAAGAATCTGCATCCCGACGCCGCCGACGGTGGTCGATGGTTTAGAACTTCATGGTGAAGCACAGGTAATCCATATTACGAAGTTCCGTCCTCTTCTGGAAATGATCAAGTCCAGGTCCTCCACGTTCACTCGTGAGAAAGCTGAAACTTACACAAAGTGTTTTAGAATAAACTCCAAACACACACGTAACTGTATTTTGGAAATGACACGTACTTAAGGGATTAATATCTGCACATTTGACGTCTGATCACAGCACTGTTCTACGTAGTAGACAATTATCAGAAGTGTAGAGCACAGGAGTGAAGCCACTATTCCTGACGACAGTATTCACGATGTTCTACGTTGAAAATCTTGCTGGCAAGGACTCTGAGCGACTGAAGATGATAGTTCGGGAACACGTCAGTATGTGAGAGTGAGTACTCTTATCACATGACTTAAATATCGTGTCTGGTGCTCATGCACGGAAGTAAAGTCAATTTAGATACTGAATTCTTCTACCGTATGATTATATATAATTTTATCACCATTTTAGCCAAAAGGTCGTGTAAATTAGTTCAAAAATTTTAGTTTTTCATTTATATCATCTAAACGTGCTATTATTCGTCCAGTTTATTTTAATTTAATCCACGAGCATTCCGTAATTGTGTATGTCACGCCACCAAAGATATTATAAATATTTCATTTATATCGTTCCTCGCAATTACAAGTGACACGCGCTAGCAACTTTTTTTCTCTCGCCAACCTTCATTTTTTTATTTTATTTTGTTAGTCGACCAGCCACCCTCTCCACGTCAGAAAAACTTGTTCTCGTCCACGAGCCAAGGTCGCGCACACTCCCTCTCGCCGACAAACGAACACAAGCCACACACCAACACCTGTACAGTCAGCTGTGACCTAATTACGGCCACAGTACAGGCAATGACGGCCCTTGGAGGAGTGGAAGGTAAATGCTTCCACTATTGTTAACCGCGGTACGTGATGGGGTAGAGTGGTTAGCTCTACCCCGGCCGCCTTTACCCCCCAGGAATTAACCTGGTGCTCATTTTTGGTGTAGGCTGAGTGAACCTTAGGGCCATATGCACCTCCGGAAGTGGAAATCTCGTTTCTTAAATTTTACGACTTCCTGACAGGGATTCGAACCCACGTCCTTCCGGGCGAACCGAGCACGCCTTTACCGCCTCGGCCAGGCAGCCCCTTTTCTATCCCATCGTCGCCATAAAATCTATTTGTGTCGGTGCGAAGTAAAGCGACTTAAAAAATAGTAGTATTATATTTACGCGGACTATAATGTGTTGCATTTTCTCACAATTCATTCTTTTGTGGATACTCTCACTTTTATTTTGATTTGTCGGAACACGTTGTCTCATGTGGGTGGAGTCAAAGGATCTGTGCACTCTTCATATGCCTAATTCTATTCTATGCGTTTCCGTGTAGTAGAGAAAATGTACCAGTACGAAACTATTATTATTATTATTATTATTATTATTATTATTATTATTATTATTATTATTATTATTATTATTATCATCATCATCATCATCATCTGCTTACCCTCCAGGTTCGGTTTTTCCCTCGGACTTAGCGAGGGATCCCACCTCTACCGCCTTAAGGGCAGTGTCCTGGAGCTTCAGACTCTTGGTCGGGGGATACAACTGAAGAGTATGACCAGTACCTCACCCAGGCGGCCTCACCTGCCATGCTGAACAGGGGCCTTGTGGAGGGATGGAAAGATTGGAAGGGATAGGTAAGGAAGAGGGAAGGAAGCGGCCGTGACCTTAAGTTAGGTACCATCCCGGCATTCGCCTGGAGGAGAAGTGGGAAACCACGGAAAACCACTTCGAGGATGGCTAAGGTGGGAATCGAACCCACCTCTACTCAGTTGACCTCCCGAGGCTGAGTGGACCCCGTTCCAGCCCTCGTACCACTTTTCAAATTTCGTGGCAGAGCCGGGAATCGAACCCGGGCCTCCGAGGGTGGCAGCTAATCACGCTAACCACTACACCACAGAGGCGGTCATTATTATTATTATTATTATTATTATTATTATTATTATTATTATTATTATTATTAGTAGTAGTAGTAGTAGTAGTAGTAGCAGCGAATTCTCCCAATATTGGAAGACGTTACGCAAATAACTCAATCATTTCTTCTGTTAGTTCTTCTTGTTGTTCCAATAGGTTTTCATTCTTTCCGAGAATCCTTTTCCACGTCCTGTCGGCCACTTTGGTCTGTACCGTTTTTGTTGTGGTTGCTCTGATGTAGCTTCCCAACTGTTTACTTTGTGCCTAAAGGTGTCTCTTTCTATAATGTCCGTTGAACTTATGTTTGCATTTTTGAAGTCCTTTCGAAGTTCGTTAAGCCATCCTCTTTTCCAGCCGATTTTCTGCTAATCTATTGAGATGAACGAGAAATTTCATTTGTCTTTTTCTAATGTCAGTTTTGATGTTTGAGAATTTTTCTTTTGTTTTGATTGTAACCTGTAACCCTCTTGGGTGTATCTTGCTCCTAAAATTTTCCTAATTATCTTCCTCTCTATTTTCTTTATTTCTCCAAGTTCTTGTTTTCGGTTGAGTACCAGTGTAAGGAAATGTTGGTTTTATGACTGTGTGGTAATGCCGATCTTTTGTATTAATTGTTGTTACTAAGATGAGGCTGAAGTGTTCGAGAAAAGGGGGAGAGGCAGACTGAAACAAATACTACAATCGGATTAGGAAATGGAGGAAAAGTTGACGAAGGAAAGTTTCCCGTACTGTACATCTTTCTTGATAAGTAAATGACGAAGCATGAAGGCTATGAGGTAGCCTGACTCCAATACTTTCTTAAACTTTACCATCTTAGACAAAGAACTTTCTATTTCCGCTATGAAGCTTATATCTAGCTACGTATGCCATATGTTATTTCTTTGTATCTTCAATATATTGGTGTGTATCCTATATCGGAAACGCGCTAGTTCGTTGACAGTTATGGTTGTGGAGCACTCGTGAGGCAGGTAAGAAAGTTACGAGCTGGTCGCTAGCAAATAAAGAGTTCAGTGGAGTGATGTATGGGAGACTTCAATGCATATAAAATATGAATTCACTTCATAAATATATGTGTGTAAGTTATGTGACACGCAGAGTCATTTGTAACTCCAACTTGGAGATGGAGCTGTCCCAGTCTTTCATTTTCCTTCGATCCCACTCATTCCATTTTTCAAGTCTTTATGTTCTTTATCCTTGAGATCGTAAAACAAGCCCAGTATAACTTGTCTCGTTGATCTCTTACTTTGCAACTCGATATGTACTGTTTTGAGTTTGAAGGTGATGTTAATTTATGTTCAGTACATTAATAGATCTACTATCTTTTATCCCTTATACTGCCTTAACATAAATATTAAATATTTTGAAGATAACCCATTGTTTCCGTAATTTACCTTGCAGGTTCTCTGTCATGAACAGGAAGATAAAGGATAACAACGCTACTTATTATCTATATAAATATAAATAAAGTCGTTGTGGGTCCGCTGTCTGTAATTCCTTTTGTTTTGCCAATTTTTCAGATATTTATCCGTTTTAAGTCAACTCAAGACCGAATCGGTTGTTTTTGCTTTTCGTGTCTGTTTGTTTGTTTGTTTGTCTGTTTGTCTGTTCCACCATCACGTCAAAACAGCTGGATAGATCTCAACCAAACTTCATATTTAGAGTATACTCATCTAGGGGAAGGTTTCGATATGCATATCATATTAAAATCTTTGAAGAGACGGGGGTTTATAGGAAATACATTCTGGTTTTCCTCTATTTTCTCTTATAGGCCTACTACTGATTTTCTGTAAACTCCGCGGACCGTACGTGAAATGTCTCTTCATTATAAACAACTTTAGTTATGTTCATAATTTACCTTACTATTCACATGACGGAGAAATTTACTATTTTCTGCGGGTATCATGCTCTGCATTGAGTAACCGACAGACCGACAACGAACCTACAGGTTACCATGACAACGTCTCTGACTGCTTGCCAGCAGGGAAGTACCGTATTGCCATTTTCCTCATCATGCTTTTAAATTCGTGGTTGTCCCTTGGGTAGAAGGCAAGAGAGGCGACAATCGGCCTATCTGTGGGATATTGAACGGAATATCGTTGGAGGTTATAACCGCTTTCGAATAGACTAAGTAATAACACCATTAGTCATCTTCTTATCTGATTACCTAAGAATCACCGCACCTAAATTTCTCCTCTGTTACCGCTTTATAACTACGTATATTCATAACTCACACCAGCATAATTTATTGAGGGCCATTTGATTTTTCGAAACGTTCCCTTGGAATTTGCATATTTGTTGTTATCCGGCTGTCCTCATTTATAATCCACTTTCTATTAATTTCAACATTCCTAACTGTATTATTTTCTTCATTAATTACTCCGCATGTACGCGAGTGCTAGAATCTACTGGATATATTTCCACCAAACTTCATATTTAGAATCCACCTGTCCTTGGGTTGGTTTTAGAGCAAATATTGTTTCTAAATCCCTGAACTGACTGGGGGTTTATACGAAACCGAAACAGTGATTTTGCACTCCCACAAAATATACACAATCAAACTGAATGGAAATCTACCTGCCTTAATGGAAATTAATTTCTAAACCTTTTTTCTCATGTGCATCATTTCGACACGAGGATTAATAAGGGAAATATCATTAACGGGCCGTTTTTCGGTACAAGTCCCATCGGACTCAACTCAAGAGCGGGTGGGTGTAAAGCGTATTTCTTACAACTTGAAAACTACTGAAGATAATCGAACGAAACTTTATATTTAGTATCCACCTGTCCAAAGGTAGGTTTTAAAGATCAATAACATTTCATGTTTCCGGAATGGACTGGCGGTAACCTGACTGGAAATTGACCAAACGTGATGGAATTCCATCTCTAAAACTTTTTTCATGTGCATTTTTTCGTCAGGAGGATTAATAAGGGAGATATCATGAAAGGTCAGTTTTGCAGGTTAAGTCCAGCGGACATAGCCCAAAAGGTGTTGTACGTGGAGCAGATTCCTTATCTGTCCATATAAATAACCCTCAACTGGTATCATCTATGTTTGTAACGTAACTGGTATCATACGTCTCTCAGACTCCAGATATTTACTTTTAAATTAAACAATTTGTTCTTAATTGTTTGTTATTTATTCAACTGAATTCCTTTAAATATATGTTTGCAAACACGTCAGTGCAAAAAGTAGAAGAAATAAATTACAAACCCAGAAAAAAAATTAAAAATATTAGAACGATGCCCCAAAAATGTGGACGCTTCCGCTTTTCTTAAAAATCTACAAAATATTATTATTACGATTATTTCGCTGATATATCAGTATTATACAAAGACCATACAAAGAAATAAAACATAAAATTACTGGAAAACTCGAAACATAAATTTAAATTTTAAGGTTAAAAATCACTGTTTGTTAGAAAGCACAATTTTCCTTATCACAGGATATAGTTTTTGGCGCACTCCAAGCAGATCGGTTTTCCGCACTTCTGGCACTGGTACTTCGTTCTTCTTTTCAGTTGAGGATCACAAAAGTAGCACGTTTTACGAACCTCGAAGAATTCAGGTTCCTCTTGTTCGTCATCAATCTGATGACTCCTCCTCATGCAGAATGTCAGTTCACGTGGAATTTTCTTCACCTCAGTAAGCTTCCAATGCATCTGAGGGTAGACCAGTGACTTGGCAAGTGTCTTCATAAAATCAAGCCTAGCCATTATCTCAATAAACACTCAATACTGAATAACGTCATTCGCGAACAATAGTCACGGAACTGGTATCATACGTCTGTCAGACGGCGCGATAAGTTTAATACGCACTTACTCAAGGTGAAACAAAGCGAGCGGTACATCACCTTCCCTGCAGGGAAACAACATTCCAACTGAGAGGTACACAAGGGAAGAAAGCAGTAGGCTGAGGATAGGAGAGGTGATGGCCTTGGGAAAATTTTCGGCCGTCTCACAGACGTATGATACCAGTTGAGGGATAAAATCGTAACGATTGTGTGCCTCTACATTGACTATTTTGGCGAAATTTTCGCACAGCTTTCCGTTTAAGGGGTAATAATGACCATCTGCATAATTTTTTTTTGGTTTAGTTTCCTGAATGTTCCAATTTTTACCCTCCTCGCCCAAAATCCAGATTGCGGCCTAATCTGCCAGACGAAAAAGAAAATTGAAATTTTACAAAATTATACCTTTTAGCCTGTAACGCACAGAAAATATCCAAGATCTTTAAATTATTCACTTTTTATCCCCGAAGAATATCGAAATATGGAGGCAATTTTAATGATGGTGCAGACCTTCGAGAAGTCCTATCACATAACGGATTGCACAATCTCCTTTCAATTTGGAATGATCTACAACCTTGGTCTTATGAATTTTTGTCGTATCTGTATCCCTTTTACACCTGGTTTTTCTCTATTTATCGATGTTAAGTAAATTTGGACTTTTCACATGCATAATTCATACTTTCAATCACTTATAGAAAAGATAGAATCATCAAACTCTACACGAAAATTGGCCCACCCAGTAGCCATATGTGAGTCAAATGCTATGTATGTAGCTGTCACATAATTATCCGAAAATTAAAGCAAAGTGAGATAATCTTACAAAAATTTTACCCTATTCAACGTTTCTAACTTATTATGGCCCATGATTAGATGAGATATCATAGGACCAGCCATTTAGGCCGCTATATCCAGCGCCTTATGGTACAATCCTTTTCGATATAAGGTACCGTTTAGCGGCAGTTAATCTGTAAATGAAGGTCTGCATTGTTGTAAACATGCATATACTTTCGTATGTCGATCTATATATATTCAATGATGTCGATTTATAGTGATCGAGAAAGGGTGTGTCTGCTATTGAAATCAGTACTTCCCACATTGGCTTTGACGGGCAGTAGGAATGGGGTCCTTTTCCAACTCCTGTGTAACTGACATTAGTAAGGAAGGCCTACCATTGTAATGAATACTTCACTTCTCGATTTGACTTGCAGATTGTGTTTGGCTGTAGGCAAGGGTGCCCGCCATTATAAACAAATGTACTCATCTAAATTATGACTGGCATTAGGCATAGTGGCCTGTTATTTTGATGGGAACTCACTAACTTAGTGTGACTCTCAGTAAGCTGGCTGGAGGTAGGAAAAGAGGCCTGTCATTATAATGATAACTGCACAACTCAATTTCGACTGGTAGTAGGGTAGTTGCCTGTCATTTTAATAAAATTTCCTCAACTGTTATCTGTCTGGAAGTAGGAACGGGGGGCTGCCATTGTAACGAAAACTCCCCAAATGGATTGTGACCGCGCAGTAGGCAATGTAAACTTCCCAACTCGATTGTGAATGGCAGTAGGCAAGTGAGCCTGCCGTTATATCACAAATCCGTAACAAACACATTACATTGGAAACAACGTATGGGGAAATCCCCATTCTGTTTTTCGGATAACGCTAAGAGACATGCTATTTTAGAACAATCTTATTTACTGCATGTACAGTATTTACTTGGATATTCGAATACAATGTAGAATACCGTAGCGAAGCACGGGTACATTTGCTAGTTCACAATATAACAATGGGTGTCAACCCATGTGCCCCCAATCGGCATGGTTACTGTCCTCGATAGGAATCCGCCAAATTTCTGGAGTCAAAACGTCTTCAAGCAGGATTATTCTGAAACTCCACGAACAATTCTGAAATAGCCTTATTCACTACGAATAATGTGTTGTATTAGTAATACAGAAATAAATAAAAGAAACATATTTGATCGAGTAAGCCCTTAGTCTTTGCTTTCTTTCTTTCTTTCTTTCTTTCTTTCTTTCTTTCTTTATTCCCTTCTCCTCCACTTTTCCCAAAGAGCAGTAAGAATAAATAAAGAAAGGAACACAAGAAGTCATATTTGTTCGAAGAAGCATTCAGCCATTGCCCTTTTTATTTCCTTCTCCTCCGGTTTTCCTAAAAAGAAGGAAAAGTAGGAAAAAGAAGAAATCATATTTGAGTGAGGAAGCCCTCGGCCATTGTAGTTTTTCCTTCTGTTACTAAAGTAGAAGAACTAGGAACAAAGAGGAAGAAAAATAAAAATGTCTTACTTCATTAAGTAAGCCCTCCGCCATTTTTCTTTCTCTCCACTTTTCCAGAAGAAGAAACGAAGAAAAATGAGACATATTTTATAGAGTATGCCGTCAGGAACTGTTATTTTTATGTCGATCTCCATTGTTTTACTTAAAATAGAAGTAGAGAAAGAACCATATCTTTTTTTGCTACTGATTTAACTTTGCACTACTACATTGAAGGTTTTCGGCGACCCAAGGGTGGGAAAGGGCTAGGATTGGGAAGGAAGCGGCCGTGGCCATAATTAAGGCACAGCCCCATCGTTTTCATGGTGTAAAAGTTGGAAACCATGCAAAACCATTTCAGGGCAAAAGAAGAAAAAGGAGCGATATTTGATTGAGTAAGCTCTCAGCAAATGTTCTTTTTCTTTCTTTCTCCACTACATTTCCAACACACTAACGGGGTCATGGGTGTGGAGCAGAACGCTTATAGATATTTATTCCGTAAGGCAGAGCGCTTACCAATCCGTCTGCCTGTGCATGTGGGTTCAGAAACGTTTCGGTATCAGCTACAAGAAAGAGGTAAAAACAAGATGTAACATTAAGATACGTCCAAATTTTCAGGACGCATTGCTCACACGTTGGTGAAATAAATATATTATATGGGACCAGAAACACTCTCCCTGGCCTCCCCGTTCTCCAGACCTAAACGCACCAGACTTTTGTTGATGGGGTTATTTGAAATCTTCTGTGTTTCGAAGCCCGGTACAGGATGCAGAGAATCTTCGTGCCTGAATTGTGGAGGCTGCGATACCCTACCCATTACTCAAAGGATACTTCAGCGCGTCTAGGGTTCAGAGCGATGGTGGGTTGATGCATGTATCAATGCTAACGGAATTTATTTCTGTGTCCTTATCCAGCTTAGATTTTCATCGGAATTATTTCAGCAATATTTCTGTGCAAGGCAATCATGACACACACGGTGCGTCAGCGGCACTATCGATGAGCTTTCCTCCCACAGTGCCGTTTGGCGCCGCGTGTGCGTCATGCCAGGTAATGAAGTGGAATCGGAGCAATAATATTTTTTTCGCTCGTAGATGTTCAGTTACTTTCCTCGCTCGTAGATGTTCAGTAACTTTCCTACAACAGATTAACGTGGTTTTGAACATTTCTGATAAAATGCTGCGTGAACAATCGCTATACAACGGATATTTTCAATGCAGTGCCCTTTAATGGTGCGTCGCAACAAACACCGGTACACATGGCATGGTTTTGAGTCAATTACTTCTGTCTTTTGCGGAATTTCGCGAAATGTTGCTCAAGACAGAAGCCTGGCTGTCCTGCTCTACAGTAGAGCATGCAGTCCCGCTCTACAGTAGAGCATGCAGTCGCGCTCTAAGTAGAGCATGCAGTCCTGCTCTACAGTAGAGCATGCAGTCCCGCTCTACAGTAGAGCATGCAGTCCCGCTCTACAGTAGAGCATGCAGTCCCGCTCTACAGTAGAGCATGCAGTCCTGCTCCGCCTCCCACTTCTAACACTGTGCGCAGGGCTTCTGCGATCTACGCCCATTCTCCTTTGCCACAAATTTACTGGCAAAATGCGAAAAATGTATTCTTGTAGGCGAAATGATAGATTTGGGAGCTGAGAAGGCCCTGCAACCTCACTATTCTCTCTTGACATCGCAAAATATTAGGCCGAATTGTAACGACTAAAGATATAGTAACTAACAATTAACCGGATGCCCAGTTGAAGCATATGTTTAACAACATCTTAACAATGCACTAACAAGATTTCCGCTTGCTTACAAAGGTATTAATAGAAATAAGAGCTTTAATATTTGGCGCGGAGTGTGTCGTGATCGGCACTATGTGAAAGTAGAGTCATGACGCACACTTGTCGACATCGGACAGGAAAGTGTTAATACTATCTGTAGAAAAATACTATGGGTGTAAGAAACCTCTAGCACCCTTACGGGTCCACAATGACCTAGGTTTCTCGGGGTCACTGACATGAATAGTGACACTCCAGATGCCATTTAAGTCCAAGGGCTGTCATCATCGAAAGGGTGAGATAAGATTTCGGGGGATGTACTAAAAGCAATGGGTTGGGATATAGTACCATACCTGAAATACTTATTTGATTATTGTTTGGTTGAAGGAGCTATACCAAATGAATGGAGAGTTGCTATAGTAGCCCCTGTGTATGTATAAAGGAAGGGGTGATAGACATAAAGTTGAAAATTACAGGCCAGTCAGTTTGATATGCATTGCATGTAAGCTTTGGGAAAGCATTCTTTCTGATTATATTAGACATGCTTGCAAATTAATAACTGGTTTGATAGAAGGCAGTTTGTGTTTAGGAAAGGTTATTCCACTGAGGCTCAACTTGTAGGATTCCAGCAAGATATAGCAGATAGCCTGGACTCAGGAGGTCAATTGGACTGTATCGCGATTGACCTATCTAAGACATTTGAAAGGGTAGATCATGGGAGACTACTGGCAAAAATGAGTGCAATTGGACTTGACAAAAGGGTGACTGAATGGGTGGCTATGTTTCTAGAATATAGAACTCAGACAATTAGAGTAGGTGAAGCTTTACCTGTCCCTGTGATAATTAAGAAGGAAATTCCTAAGGCAGTATTATTGGACCTTTATGTTTTCTTATATATATAAATGATATGAAGGCAATGAAGCCAAGGATGAAATGTCTTCATAGAGTAGAAAAATTAGCGTGGGGTGTTGTTAAGGTACCTTCAGATTGGACAAAAGCAGTAATTGCACCTATCTATAAGCAAGGGAACAGGAAGGATTACAACAACTATCGAGGCATCTCATTGATTAGTATACCAGGCAAAGTATTCACTGGCATCTTGGAAGGGAGGGTGCGATCAGTCGTTGAGAGGAAGTTGGATGAAAACCAGTGTGGTTTCAGACCACAGAGAGGCTGTCAGGATCAGATTTTCAGTATGCGCCAGGTAATTGAAACATGCTACGAGAGGAATAGGCAGTTGTGTTTATGTTTCGTAGATCTAGAGAAAGCATATGACAGGGTTCCGAGGGAAAAGATGTTTACTATACTGGGGGACTATGGAATTAAAGGTAGATTATTAAAATCAATCAAAGGCATTTATGTTGACAATTGAGCTTCAGTGAGAATGGATGGTAGAATGAGTTCGTGGTTCAGGGTACTTACAGGGATTAGACAATCTTTCACCTTTGCTGTTCGTAGTTTACATGGATCATCTGCTGAAAGGTATAAAATGGCAGGGAAGGATTCAGTTAGGTGGAAAGGTAGTAAGCAGTTTGGCCTATGCTGACGACTTGGTCTTAATGGCAGACTGTGCCGAAAGCCTGCAGTCTAATATCTTGGAACTTGGAAATAGGTGCAATGAGTATGGTATGAAAATTAGCCTCTCGAAGACTAAATTAATGCCAGTAGGTAAGAAATTCAACAGAACTGAATGTCAGATTGGTGATACAAAGCTAGAACAGGTCGATAATTTCAAGTATTTAGGTCGTGTGTTCTCCCAGGATGGTAATATTGTAAGTGAGATTGAATCAAGGTGTGGTAAAGCTAATGCAGTGAGCTCGCAGTTGCGATCAGCAGTATTCTGTAAGAAGGAAGTCAGCTCCCAGACGAAACTATCTTTACATCAGTCTGTTTTCAGACCAACTTTGCTTTACGGGAGCGAAAGCTGGGTGGACTCAGGATATCTTATTCATAAGTTAGAAGTAACAGACATGAAAGTAGCAAGAATGATTGCTGGTACAAACAGATGGGAACAATGGCAGGAGGGTACCCGGAAGGAGGAGATCAAGGCTAATTTAGGAATCAACTCGATGGATGAAGCCGTTCGCATAAACCGGCTTCGGTAGTGGGGTCATGTGAGGCGAATGGAGGAGGATAGGTTACCTAGGAGAATAATGGACTCTGCTATGGAGGGTAAGAGAAGTAGAGGGAGACCAAGACGACGATGGTTCGACTCGGTTTCTAACGATTTAAAGGTAAGAGGTATAGAACTAAATGAGGCTACAACACTAGTTGCAAATCGAGGATTGTGGCGACGTTTAGTAAATTCTCAGAGGCTTGCAGACTGAACGCTGAAAGGCATAACAGTCTATAATGATAATGTATGTATATATGCATATATGTATCAATGATATGTGTAAAGAAGTGGAATACAAGATGGCTTTTTGAGATGACTTTATTCTGTACAGAGTAATAAATAAGTTACATGATTGTGAGAAACTGCAAAATGACTTCGATAATGTTGTGAGGTGGACAGTAGACAATGGTATGATAAATGGGGTTAAAAGTCAGGTTGTAAATTTCACAAATAGGAAAGGTCCTCTCAGTTTTAATTACTGCGTTGATGGGGTGAAAGTTCCTTTTGGGGATCATTGTAAGTACCTAGGTGTTAATATAAGGAAAGACCTTCATTGGGGTAATCACATAAATATGATTGTTAGTAAAGGGTACAGATCTCTGTGTATGGTTATGAGGGTATTTAGGGGTTGTAGTAAGGATGTAAAGGAGAAGGCATATAAGTCTCTGGTAAGACCCCAACTAGAATATAGTTCCAGTGCACGGGACCGTTACCAGGATTACCTGATTCAAGAACTGGAAAGTATCCAAAGAAAAGCAGCTCGATTTGTTCTGGGTGATTTCCGACAAAAGAGTAGCGTTTCAAAAATGTTGCAAAGTTTGGGCTGGGAAGACTTGGGAGAGAGGGGACAAGCTGCTCGATTAAGTGGTATATTCCGAGCTGTCAGTGGAGAGGTGGCGTGGGAGGACATCAGTAGACGAATAAGTAGGAAAGATCATAATATGAAGATAAAGTTGGAATTCAAGAGGACAAATTGGGGCAAATATTCGTTTATAGGATGGGGAGTTAGGGACTGAAATAACTTATCAAAGGAGATGTTCAATAATTTTCCAATTTCTTTGCGATTATTTAAGAAAAGGGTAGGAAAACAACAGATAGGGAATCTGCCACCTGAGCAACTGCCCTAAATGCAGATCAGTGGTGATTGATTGATTGATTGATTGATTGATTGATTGATTGATTGATTGATTGATTGATTGATTGATTGTGAAAGAAAATGTCCAAAATGACCGAGTTTATGGACGTATGTGTGTATCTTCCAGAATACCTCTCAAACAAACTTGGTATACATATGACTTACTATCTGGAAAAACATTGTGGGTGTAAGACACCTACTGCCGCTGCGGTTGGAGCTTGGGAGGAAGCGGAATGTATAAATCTTTGAATAAGACCAATATTTGCGTCGAATCCATGGTTTTCGGGGTTAATGACATGAATTATGACATTCTGGATGCCGCCTAAGTACAAGGTTAGCCTCCATCGGCATGGAGGAGTTCGAAGGGGTGAGGAAGGAAATGTCAAAAATGACCGAGGTTATGGACGTACAGTTCCCGTATAGCTCTCAACTAAACATGGTACACATATAACCTGTTATCTGAAAAGAAATACTGTAGAGGGAAATTCTTCCCTACCACCTGTACGGTTTGGTGTTGGGAGGTAGTGCCATGTAAATATCTCCAGAAACGACCAATATTAGTGTAGAAGCAATACTTTCCACACTTTTCGGGATAGCTAAGATGAACTGTGACAATTTGGATGCCGTTCAAGTCCGAGTTCGGCCTCCATCGGCATATGGATCCGAAGGGGTGAAAATAAAAAATAAAATGTCCAAATTGTCCGAGATCTGTGTTGAATCCACAGTTCCAAAGGCTGATTGATGACAGTACCAATGACGGTTGGAATCGTGTGCATCATGTCTATAGCGCAACGCGTAAATACATACAGTTATTAGTTATTTTTTATTATTTATTGGAAAGGATCATCTACTTCCAAGACAATCTTGACTGCCACTAGGTCAAAGCTCCACTCGAAACGAAAGTCTAAAACTTAAACTCTAACCCTTTCGGGACCATAAGAATTAGAGGTGTGACAAACGGTTATTTTTTGTAACGGCTACATCTTTCACTACTACAATAAAGTAAGTGTGAAAGGTAACAGTAAAAAAAAAAAAAAAAAAAGAAACGTCCAACGTTACTCACCTTATATTGGTCACAGCATGGTCACGGCTTCAAGCTTGTCTCCTTACAGCTGTGTTGCGAAGACCCATTCATTCACTCGCACATGCGCGCACGCATCACTACACTGTTGAAAGTCGGTGCAGACAAACACGCATTCCCATTTGCTATAAAGTTAACGAGAGGCAGACAATGGGTGAAATGAGAAGATAACATAGCGTATTTTCTGAAATCTAGAGGAGTGAGTTTGACAATGGCCCGATCAAGGATAGAAGACAAGAAAATATGATCTGTGTGCCAAACATCGACACATACCGGTGCAAGAGGATCTACTAATAAAAATGAAGTAATTTTATGTTATCTGTAATATCAATATGGAAAGTTAGCATATTAATTTATTTATGGTACAAGAAAAATTATACGGGTGAAACTTACAATATTATAATGTAGGTAGCCCTGCGCGATATCTGAGTCAACGATTACCCCTGAGCAGTTGAATATGTCATAACAGTTTACACTTTAGTTACCAGATGACAGCAGCAACTTAAACAAATACACCATAGAGTATATTATACACTATAGTGTACTTGACTTAAAGCAATCTCCTACGAAAGCGCTCTCACTTGGAGGACATGCGTACTATCCGAACTCTGAAGGTCACATTCTGTGTCTATAAGCTGCTACTAGTGACAGTTCCCACTTCCCAGTTACTGTACGTCATTCTGTTGTCGTTACTCGGTAACCTGTTATTTTTTGTCTTCGTTATATTTGTAACAGTGACAGGCATGTAACTGTGACAAAATAACTGCTGCGTTATTTTTCAGCCATCTCTAATAGGAATTGTGACAGAGGTTTTTGTGATTTGTTAGCATAGTTTATGTCTTTGTGGTCTCTGATAAACATTACATGCTTTTATTTTAAGCTGTCGTGATTACATTAATTAGAATTGTATGGGACACATGTGTCTCTATGGTCCGTAAGGGACCTGTATTTTTCGTAAATTATTTTTTACGTAAACCTCGATTATGAATAAACAATTGTTAAGCTACCCTATAATGTTGTCCATAATCTATATTTTGAAAGATACTAAGGATTAAACATTTGGATCGTCTTCCAAATAGCCAGGTATCTGTATGAAAGTACTTATATATTTCAATTGACTTACGGTTATACATTTTGTTCATCAAAGTACGAAGAGGTTATGTTTGTGTAACTTTTTCGAAGGAAATTAACGTTCACTGTACTGCATGGAACGTTTCAAAGCAGTTACTATTATTTGTACAGCCCAAATCCACATTACACACATATTACTTGTACGGTTATCAACTTTGTTCTTAGCATATTTCGCACATCTACATCGAGCTGGTCCTTTCGTTTTACCACGCCCTGGTTTTCCCGAAGCACACTAATTTTTCTTTTTTGAAATTGGTGTTTGTAGAAGTGATCTCTTTTCGATTGGTGTACTGTCCAATAAGCTCTCTTGCAACCATATATCGATATTCAAGTGTAATTATATTTAGTGAATGAAAATTCACAGCCTGTTTCCAGTCATTCGACCAGCTCAGGAATGGAATGGATGAAGCTCCTATCTAGCGACGAGGATGGGAATTGTGCCGGCTGCCGAAGCCTGTAACACTCCTCTGGGGCAATGATTAATGAATGGCAGATGAAATGAAATGATATTGGAGAGTGTTGCTGGAATGAAATATGACAGAGATAACCGGAGTACCCGGAGAAAAGACTGTTCCGCCTCCGCTTTGTCCAGCACAAATCTCACATGGAATGACCGAGATTTGAACCACGGAACCCAGCGGTGAGAGGCCGGCGCACTGTCGCCTGAGCCACGGAGGCTCTTAGTTATATTAAGAGAATGTTCCTTCAAAAAGTAATCGCAAATATTGCAGGCATTAGCACTGCTTTGTCTAAGATGTCTAGATTAGGATTTTAAATTAAAAAGTGCTGTCCAACAGCGTCAACATCTTGTGATAAAATCACACAGACTTCTTCATCAAGAATAAAATTTTCTTCGTTGTCACCTGTAGGTTATCTGCTGTCAAACAATGAAAAAGAATCTCTATTTCATTTATAAAAAGAGGCTACCAAAATTAATTTTAGAGCATTTAGCAACATCAATAGCTACAACAATGCACAGCGATGCAACAATGAACACGCGGTCACAGGTTTGAGCCAGAAATGCCAACTGTGTTCTCGTACGCACCACAGGCACATGTGTCCCATAACGTATAGGCTAAATTTTTTGTCCCAAAGCTGTGAAAATGTGTTTTGTCACTATTTCTTCCCTAAATTTAAAGGATACACTTTTTGAGAATAAATAATGGGATTACAGAGCAGTTATAGAATACATATTGTAAATTATAAAATTAAAAATTAATGAAATAATATTAGCTGAAAAGGGAAATTTAAGTTTATATTATTTTTGGCTTGCTTAAAATGTTCTGAGCTCGGTAAATTCATGAAGCAGGATGCTACCCTACTTACACATAGTCCAAGTGAGGATCTCTCCTCTAACGGGTTAGGGACCACCGGTGGATTGTATAGTCCTAGCCGCCTGAGCACAAGGAGGGTCATGACTCAGAATATGTACGAGATGCCCACTCCCATTCCGTAGCAACTGGTATCCCGACTCTCAGGACCACTTACTAGGCCACTCAGTCGTTCACGAACTAGGACGTGACTATAGTAACCCACACTAACTATCTTTACATCGGTCTGTTTTCAGATCTATTTTGCTTTACGGGAGCGAAAGCTGAGTGGACTCAGGATATCTTATTCATAAGTTAGAAGTAACAGACATCAAAGTAGCGAGAATGGTTTTCTGGTACAAGCAAGTGGGAACAATGGCAGAAGGGTACTCAGAATGAGGAGATAAAGGCTAAGAATTAAGTTGATGGATGAAGCTGTGCACGTACACCGTCTTCGGTGGTGGAGTCATGTGAGGCGAACGGAGGAGGAGAGGTTACCTAGGAGAATAATGGACTCTGTTATAGAGGGTAAGAGAAGTAGAGGGAGACCAAGACGACGATGTTTAGACTCAGTTTCTAACGATTTAAAGACAAGAGGCAAGGAACTAAATGAGGCCACAGCACTAGTTGCAAATAGAGGATTGCGGCGACGTAGAGCAAATTCACAGAGGCTTGCAGACTGAACGCTGAAAGGCATAACGGTCTATAATGATGATGTTTGTATGTATTGTTTCTGGTTGACCGTGTTTGATAGCGAGAATATAATTGTTGGCGGGTAGTTGTAAACATCATTGACTGAAAAATAAAAATAAAAAAGATTTCTTTCACAGTGAAAATGTGGAAAAATAAATCTTTTCTGTAGGGGACATTTGTGTTTCTTGGTCCTCAAAAGGTTAAAGTAAACTCACAAGAATAACTTTAAACTAAAAAATAGTTCGTAAATTAAAAATGAACCTTACAATAAAGAAATCTACAAAAATTCACTTGTCACATAATTAACAAGTAATACAAATTATAAAAGTAGACATAAAATACATTACCGGGGCAATTTCATATTAAGGCACGTTATCTGACCTATTTATAACGAATGCTGCGGACCAGAACGGGTCGTCTAGTAGGTTTATATGTAACCTATTGGGTGCCAGCCCATCTTGCAGATTCTACTACATATATTGTCATTTTACCCGACAATCCATAACCGTTTTGGTTTTTAAAATGCTAACAAAGTACAGTATTTGATATCTTTGCTAGTTCATATTTGCATTTTGAAGCTGAACATTTATACTAGAAATAAACACTTTAGAACATTTTACAGCAACCCTTTCTAAGCAAGGTTTTCAAAATTTGTACATCGCTTAATGCATTTCACGCTTCGACCACATAATGCTGATGATAAGCACAGAATTCTAAACTTTTCATGCAAGGAAGAATGCAAGGAAGAATGCAAGGACGTAGACGACTTAGCAGACGACAAACTCTGTGGTTGAAGAATCTCGTGGATTGGTTCTATGTCCATGTTCTGCACTGCTGGGTCCAAATTCATAATAATAATGTTAATGGCTTTACGTCCCACTAACTGCTCTTTTACGGTTTTCGGAGACGCCGAGGTGGCGGAATTTAGTCCCGCAGGAGTTATTTTACGTGCTAGTAAATCTACCGACACGAGGCTGACCTATTTGAGCACGTTCAAATACCACCGGACTGAGCCAGGATCGAACCTGCCAAGTTGGGGTCAGAAGGCCAGCACCTCAACCCTCTGAGCCACTGAACCCGGCGGATCCAAATTCAAGTTCACCATGTTGATCGTCAACTTTAGCTAGAAATAATGCATTTCTATCAGATTCAATACTTACTTACTTACCAGTGGAAACCATCACTTATTTACTTTATGGATATTGCTTAATTTGATATCTATTCTTTTTTCTAACTCCATGATATACAAAACAGCCAATACCGTCATGGTAGGGTACACGGAACTTACTAATATTGGTCATAAAGCTGCTTCAACATTATCTGATGTAACAACGGAACTATGTTACAAAATCCACTAATATTAGATAGGCTACATATTTCACACACTAAAGGATAAAAGTCTCATGAATCTGATTCATTCATTTTGAATTGGCTAAATTACATTATTCGTTGAAGCATCCTGGATTGATCCCCATACGAAACGCTTCACTGGCCGCCCAAAGCAGAGCCGAGTACAGAGAAGGAACGTTCTTGTCCCTGGAGACTGCAGCGACCACTTCTTAATGTTCACAAGTCAGCAGAGATTCCTACTCCTTAAAGCCGACTGCTCTTGCTTTGGCTTCCTTACAATCATTGAAAGTGAATACATTCTTTAAAGCCAACTCAACATCTGTAATATATACTTTGATGGAATACAACCCTCGTTAAGACGTGATGGTGTCAGCTTTTGTAAGAAGGTGGAACAGAAGCTGTACGTTTCATAAAAGTCGTCATTCCAAAGTCAAATTTACAGAATTCCATTACTTTGCAGGCTTTTATCAGCTACTTGTAGACTTTAAAATTTAGAAATACGAGGGTATAATTCGGTGCTGCCTAACTTTATGTAAGCCCGATTTATTTTCTTCAGCGTACCGCTCTAAATTTGGTACATGTCAACCTTTTTTCCTCAGTCGAAATTTGCTGAGAGAGCATAAAAAACTTAACATCTTGTAGGGGTCTTTTTGTTGGTTTTGATGTATATATCCCCCCCCTCCGCTATATCCTACAAATCTAGGTACTTTTTGTTGTCTGTACTGTCACGACAGCGTGTCTCGACGTGCCCCCTTTCATGTCTCAGTGCCGAGCGAACAGACTCAAGCGAGTCTCGAATCCGCGACCTCCGAGACCAAGGATATTGAGTATTGATCCAGAGTTTTTATGATTATGTAACAGCGGCAAGAAGTTATGATGTTTCAAATGTTGAGTAATAATTTTATTAAGTGAAAGGGAGTTATAAGGATTCAAAGCATAAGACTGCATACAAGTTTTACTTGAAGCAAGCTGGTGCAATACAAAGTGGGTACATGAGTAATGTTGTGCCATAGTCAGCTACACGACGTCAGGGTAAATCTGAAAACGCAAAAGAAAGTTCTGTAAGTGTGTCTAGAAGCGAATAGAAGCAAATATCGCGTAGATTGTTGACGCAGTAAGAAGCGAAATTGTTCGAGTGAATTCCATGACACTCCCCATCAGTTAGTGGGAGGAACTCGTCAACCAATCAGACTTAAAAACGTCGTAATTCCGCACAAGTAGAGGGGAAAAGATTTGAGAAACGTCGAACGTAAGATATAGGGAATGATACTTCGACAGATCGGAGAGAATCCGTCGAACTACTGAGGAAGCAATGTCTGTGGCTGTGAGCCAGAATATTACAGAATTTGTAGGTTATGAACATAGCAGTGAGCTGCAGAACCAGTTAAATGTGGCTAGGCAAAACGGTCTAGAAATTTAAAGGGTTACGCGAGGCAGTGAAGGTATTACTGTGTACAGCATAGATAGCAGTTTGCTATAGGAAGACTCTTAGGGCTGCAACGACTAAGTCACTTCGTCGTAGCTGTGAGGCTAAAGACTGGGAACGAACATCGAACTGCTTGTCGGAAGGCCGAGTGTCATAGCGAGCCTATTCTATCAGTAAACATAACCTTGTAGTCAGAACTATTGGAATATAGACTATTTTGATCGACGACGGAGTTTGAGGGTGTTGTGTTCGAATCGCGGAGTTACACATCCACTTGAACTAAACATTGCATCACTCAACGCGGCTACGGAATGGTGGACGCAGAGAAGAAGTCAAGGGAGAAGACGACGCAGATGGAATAAGAAATCTTCAATCAAAATCTAAGTAATTACCAAGCTTTTGTAGGGTTTGATCTTATTGTATTACAGAGTGTAAATGAACTGGATAGTCAAGGACTATGAGAGAGACTGTCTAACGAAGAGCTTAAATGTATCTGTACAAAGATCTTCAGGTTTCTCAATTGTAAAATTTGTAAATATATAATGTGTGCTTATCTTTTCAATACAGATGAAGTGAAAAGTGTGTGTGTGTGTGTGTGTGTGTGTGTGTGTGTGTGTGTGTAAAGGTGGTCCTGTTATTTCTAAGACTAAGCTCCCGAAAGATCCGAACCCAAGTACCCAGCCTGTCCAGTCTTTAGGATATGACAGTGCAATGTTTTGCCCGCCCCCACTTCTGATTCCCAATCGCCGCTACTGAAAGAGGATACCGTATAACTGGGAATACCTACAACAAAAAGTGTTTATCGAAAAATCTCAAAATACAACACTGCCACCCAGTAGTCAAACTGGAATGCATGTACGCGAATGAATATCTAGTATTGAATTACAAGCTGAATAAATTAGAAGTACTGGAAAGAAAATAAATATACGGAAAATACTCGGTCCGCTAAGAACTATAGGACCCTAGAAATCAGGGAGTAATGATGAAATATACCGGAACATAGAAAACATAACAGGTAAAATGAGGAAGAGGCGATTCATATTTTTCGACATTTATACGGAATAGATGACAACAGGTTAACCAAACAGATGTTATCTTTGGAACAAGAAGTCAACAACAACTTGGATTCATGAAGTCAAGAAATATTTGGAAAGAACTATGTAAGGGAAGAAGAAGCAAGAGAGGGAGATTTTCAGAAGGAAAGTGTTAAAAATGGAAGGTTCAAAGATAGAAAGGGAAATAAAACAGGCTCAAAATGGTCCGAGGATTGTAAAAGTAGGCATAGTGAGCAGATGCAAGATTATTGGAGGAGGACGAAGGAACAACAAAGGATGAAGGATTGAAATTCTCTCGTGGTCTCTAAAAGACCCTAACGCAGAAAGAAATAATAATAATAATGTACAGATTAGTTCACTGTTTATTTGCAAAGTCTAAAATGTCTTTCATTTTCTCACAATTTATGAGACTTACCTTTCTTTTTCTCGATAACTCATTTTTCTTTTGATTTATCGGAAGTCTTTATCTCCTCTGAGGATGTGTACGCCTGTACCTTTGCATGTTGCAAGCGGCTGGTAAGTGGGGAACAACCAAAGAATCCCTACTCGCTTTTTGGTCATCCAAACCCAGAATCATTTCTATGATTCTATGCATTTCCGTGTAGCGGATAAAATGCAGGAGTGCGAAGTTTTTCTGAGAAAATGTCCAGCTCCATGGCTAAATGGTCTTTGATCATAGGGGACCCGGGCTTGATTCCCGGTATGTTTGGGAATTTTAACCATTATTGGTTAATTCCGCTGGCACGGGGCAGGGTGTACGTGTCGTCTTCATCATCATTTCATCCTCATCACGATGCACTGGTTGCCTACGGGCGTCAATTCAAAAGACCTGCATCTGGCAAGCCGAACTTGTCCTCGGACACTCCCGGCACTAAAAGCCATACGCCATTTCATGTCTGAGAAAGTTCCGTATGTTAAAATTTACTACGGGAAGTATAACTACTATCTACGCAATATATTTAGAAATAATATTACGTAAATTAATCTTCTTGTTCCCTTCTTAAGCCTTTGGTGGCGAGAGCTGATGTTCACAGAGCACTCGCTGTTTCTTCTGGTATGGGCTAAAATAAATTTGTTACTTTCATTGACTTGTCTCAGTCTCATCCATGGCTCTGACGATATTAATGTGAGTGAGGTATGAGCGATGTTATTAATGCCATAACTTATGCAGTCGGTCCCTGTTATTTCAGTGGGCTTGGCGGATCGATATTTTATAGCAAGTTCTGTCTCGGTGAAGAAAGCAACGGGAAACTACCCCACTCCTCATTTTCCTGGTATGCCTCTTCGGTGATGCCTAGACCATTAGTGACAGTGGATGACGAAGCTTTTGAGGATCAAACCAGCCTTCGTGCTGATTAACCAACATACACACTTCTCTTCTTGTTTCTGGCCTTTTCCTTAGGTAAGGAAACATATGGCCCAATTCTATGGCTGGACGCCCTTCCGGACGCAAGCCTATTTCGAGGGATGAATATTACGTAAATTGGTACCAGTTAGTGACCTGGCATAAAAATAAGTCCATAACAAAAGTAATGGAGTGTAGTGGTACGAAGAACCCGTCAGGAAGTCGTAAAATTTATGAAACGAGATTTCCACTTCCGGAGGTGCACATGGTCCTGAGGTTCACTCAGCCTACACCAAAAATGAGTAGGTACCAGGTTAATTCCTGGGGGCAAAAGCGGCCGGGCGTAGAGCTAACTTTGCTTTTACTTGTGTGCTGTAACTTTATCAGTACGTAAAATCACTCTTCAGCTACTGGATTAAGAAACAGTCATGGACCCCGCAGACCCTGCGGGGCTGGCGGGGTCCATATCGCCACCACTTAAACAATACTGTGCGTTAAGAGAGAAAGATTTAACATTCTTGTTTCACTTCGGTTGGTCATGGTTCTCAAGAGGTTAAAACGAGGGTGAATCTCCATTACTTGATGTGTTATCGAGGAGATACACATGTGATGGTGGAGTAACAAGAGGCCGTAATGATGTTCCTCGTGCTCGGCATAGGAAACTCAGCCAGCCACCTCGCATATGGTGACATCTATGTAAAAGTTATAAGGCGCTTGCCAAATTAGGTTCCCGTCGACAGGAAGAGCGCAAGGCGAGGGCGCAATCTATGGCCGCGTGGTGGCGCATACAGACGAGCCGAGAAGACGTCTTGGGGCTAGCTAGCGACGCTGTGGGGCGGCGGCGGTGGTCGGCAACCAATTTTACCGGCCAATAGAAAACGGAAGCAGTGTGAAAGATGGAGGGAGACTGAAGGGTAACGAGTAAGCACGAGGGCCATACCGATGAGGTCATGGCCGCTGACAAGACGTTCAGCAGAGAATTATTTATTCCGCGCATTTGTATGCGAACAGTTTCTCCTCGAGTTTTCTAACTCTTAAGTCCAGACTTCAGTTCCAGATACTCGGCCACGGAAGCTTTCAGAGAACTTTTGTATCACCTGCACTTCCCTATTTCTCTCCCTCTCCCTTTCGGGATAATATTCCAACTACGAAGGTAAGTCAAGAAGAAATGTTCACTAATATTTTGAAGTGAAAAAGAAACTGATTTGATAATTTACTATGAAAATATCAATGTTAAATTAGTATTCCACTTTATGTAAAATGGTCTGTGTGTTAAACTGTCAACATCTCTATCAAGACCAAGACTCGGTCTCTACGGTTCGGAGACATTGACCATACCTAAATATGATCTGGTCAAACTCAAAATCTTCCAATTACGATGTCTGCGTCAAATTATTCGAATTCTACTTTAGCATCATGAGAGAAACGAGGTCGTTCGAAGTAAATGTGAAGAGTAACGAAGAATCGAAGAGCAGATGAAGAAGCGACCTCTTCACTGTTTTGTGCCTATATGCTAAATTGATGTCACCCGATTTGCCGACTAACTTACAGGATCTTGTGGAGAAACAGACCCACTCGGTGGAAAGTCTAGTGAACGGCACGAAAGAGAACCTGGCATAACAGATTATAAATGCCTTGAGAAACAAATCTTGACAATGCTAGAATTACGGCCATAGAGACAGCTTGTGAACGAGACGTGACATCCGTTAGTACCCACATCACCGTATGGGATTAGAAGTAGATCCACATAAAGCGGCAGTTAAGGGTGGAAGAGGAAGATGATTTTATCAGTTATTTTACGATATTATAAGATAGTTCGTTGTTATTTATTTATATCATGTCGGAAGCAGAGTCACATATGCACAAAGATGTACAAAAACGCCTGTAAAAAGATGAGAAACATAAATTGTACACCAAAGGTTCAGATTGTGGTGCACCAGAAATTAGCAACGTCGAGTGCATTGCAAGTCGCCTCAAGCAGCTCTTTCTCAGTACGTGTGGCAGGGAAAAGATGGCTTTCTAGCAGATGGGCCGTAGACTGCACTTCACCACAGCAAATATATACACTTGTGCAGATTACTCTTGCACCTAGAAATACCCGACCGCAGCCTATTTAAAGACCTTCAATTTGTCCAGTACTCCACATAACCAGCAGGTAATTCCACACGAGTTGTTTTACATTCTCCAAGATGCTCAACCCTAACCCACAACAAATTCAGTCTTGCTTGCTCTTCCTTCAAGTTTCCCTGTGATCTTCAAGAACCTTTTGCGTGAACTCAACCGTGATGGTGCTGGTCCTTACGGTGCTTGTATACAAAAGTAAACCAAAGTCATCTCCGCACAGGCCATGAAGGACCTTTAAGGGGCGGAAGGTAAACACATCTACTATCTTTAACCTTGGAATTTGGTGGTGTAGAGTGGTTAGTTCTACACCCAGCCACCTTTGCCCCCTTTGTTGAAAAATTTTATTTGTTTTTATGCAAAACTATTGTATGGAATTTGATGGCTAATTCGGTGTATGATTTATTAAATTTGGTTGATTCGAAGTATATTTAATTTAACTTATTTAGTTTCATAGGATATTTTTAAGATATCAAAAATCGTTGGTCATTTAAACATTAATATCTCAAGAATCTTAAGGCCTAGAAGGCTGTGGTTTGATTTAAATTTTAGTGGAAACTTTGCTGCATAAGTTGGTAGGACTGGCATAACAGTTATTATCACTGAGTTGTGCATGCAATATTATGGGTGTGGAGCCAAAGTACGAGTGAACTTTCATTCCTACCTCACTCGCAACCTCTGATACACCAGCACAAGTTCTCTAGTACAAATCTCCTCTGTTTTTTACTTTCTTGAGCCCTCCTTTTGCTCTTGGCATAGTCTTATGTAATAATTAACACACAAGCTAAATAGTACACTAGCACAACAGCACCAAGAGCGAAAAACTTACACACGTACAACTTGTACTTCTGGTCCTTTCTCGTCATTTTCTGGTTTTTGTTTTCTGTTTTTGCTGCCAGAACTGTTTGCGGAGGAAGATGATGTAGAAGAAGATTACTACAGTTATGGTGCGTTTTAGCTGTTGTTACTATTAAAAACCGAGTTTAAATTTAAACAAAATTGTAATTGAAATTTCTGGAAATCTTATTTTTTCAGAGAAATAATCTGTTTTCTCAGGCGCTATAGAAGATAGACCTTAAATTTTCTCACATTTCATTGATAATACTCTTATAATACTATACCATTAGGATGGTAGAGATAGCTTGTATATTTTCAGTAAAATGCACAAAAATGTAAGGAAAACTTTGAATAAAGAGCAACAGAAAAAGATATATCCTAACTCCTAGAATATGCAGCCTACTGCAATCAAACCAGAGGAGTAAGTACATGAAGCATGTGTAAGTAACATGCGAAAGTTTCATGAAGTACTTTTTGAGAAAATGGGTCGTGAAATTAGCAAATTTAGCGTTAGTAGAATAGGCTATTCATACTCCTTTTAATTTTAATCGAAATGTAATTCACCTCCACTGTTGACACAAACCCTATGAATACCTACAACATATACAGTTGAACCTCTTTTCTGCAGACACTGTCGGTTCCGTGGGAAATTTTCCGTTACGAGAGATGTCCGCTAAAACAAGGTTGTAAAAATTAATGGAACTTGTTAACGCCAAGCAACATACAGCTTAAATATAAGCATATTTATTTCGATTATTGAGTAATCATAAAATCAAATCTTTGAATGATCACTCCAATGATTGCAGGCGAAGGATAACATCAACCCGCAATGCATTCTGTTGTTAAGCGACTAACACTTTCTTTAATATTCTGATGTTTGTGAGTTTCATCCTTAGTAATGCCATTGCATGCATCCATGTTTGATTACTACCTGGAAAGCCAGAGAATATACACTTCCTCCCATCGCGGAAGAGTAGACACTCTGCTAGATACTCTTTGATTCTCTAACCCATTCCAGCTTCTAAATATATTCAACAGATGGCAGAGTATACCTGACAGCTTGCTGCTAAGGGAAAAATGTCTACATACAGACAGACCCTCATCATGACATACACCTTAGACGTTACTGTATCTTGGAACATCTATTGATGGATAACCTAAGTACACTAGGAAGAGCGAAGGCCGTGTATCTTAAAGAAGTTCTCTGCCTGGCAAAAACGCTCCTTCAGGACTAACCTATGAACTCTCAGGACAACCGTTCTATATAGAAGAACTGTGATTAAAAATACCACTGCCTTCTACGACACAATAGCACGCGTTACATCAAGAGCTTCAGGATAAAAATTCGAATATATGGATAGATTTTTACCAAACGAATGGCATGATGATGTCAGAGCGGATGAATTCTGACTACGAACTGCGGCATGCCATATCGAACTTCTTATTAAATGTTCATAGAACTATTGAAAAGGGCAGGAAAACAATATGACTACGACAGACATATCGAGACGAGTTATCTGACCTATTTCTAACGACTGTTGTGGAGCAGCGCTGGTCCTCCACTCCATATGAGTTTCCTAAAAAACAGCTTTTGAAAAATCCGTTCGTCCGTTCCCGCCTCCTGCTATACGTCCATACACTTAGATGTTGATGAAGTGGCCGAGATACAAGAAAATCAGCAGTTTTTATACCCTCGGGGAAGATTCGAGACCTTTCATGAATAATCAAGACACCCACGGGCTTTTATTGGCTACAGTACACAGTTACACACAAAATCGAAGAAGAAAGACACGATTGGTCAAAAATTAATTACAGAAATTCTGGATTGGCTAAGTTCAAAACTGGCGGAAGGAAAGATTAATATTGCCAACCCACAAATGAAAGAACGAAATTTAGTAAGGACAAAAACTTATGAGTACAAAATTTCTTCAAATAAAATTCCTTCACTTCGCACCAGGGTGCATGATCATAGCTTTTTAGTAGAGACATCTATGAGAGAATGTCCACACTTATTGATAAATAGTAAACAAAACCAAGTCGAAATTCACACAGTGACATCTTCAGAGGAAAAATTTAAGTAGGTCTAGTTTTGAGTTCAGTGTTTCTCCAGTAGAGGAGTTCTTTAAGGCGGAAAATAGGAATGTGCGGCGTAGAGGTGTACCCCCCGGTACAATTATTATTATTATTATTATTATTATTATTATTATTATTATTATTATTTATTCTTTCTTCACTATGCCAAATGAAAGAACGCGTTTGAACATGTTAACTTACTCTGCCGACTACCCCTTCTTCTTCTTCTTCTTCTTCTTCTTCTTCTTCTTCTCCTTCTCCTTCTCCTCTTCCTCCCAGAATCTCTTAATGAATTTTCTCTGTTATTTATTGCGTTCTCCTGCTCACTGTTCTCCTCTTTCTTTTTTAGCTTTCTCCTTGAACGTGTGACATGCAACCAGAGTTCCAAAGGATGTAGGATTTCAGAAGGTATCTTCTCTAGCGTTTACTTTTGCAGTTCATTTCAGTTTTCTTTGAATTGATGATATTAAATAGTATTTTACTAAGTACATTATTATCCTTTCTTAATCCGTTTATCCTCCAGGGTTACCTTTTTCTCAAGGGCAGTATCCTGGAGCGTGAGACTTTGGGTCGGGGTATATAACTGGGAAGTAGGACCAGAACCTCGGCCAGGCGGCCTCACCTGCTATACTGAACAGGGGCCTTGTGGGGGATGAGAATATTGGGAAGGATAGACAAGGAAGAGGGAAGGAAGTGGCCGTCGACTTAAGTTAGGTACCATCCCGGCATTTGCCTGGAAAAGTGAGAAACCACGGTAAACCACTTCGAGGGTGGCTGAGGAGGGAATCGAACCCCCCTCTACTCAGTTGACCTCCCAAGGCTGAGTGGACTCCGTCCCAGCCCTAGTACCATTTTTGAAATTTTTTGGCCCAGCCGGGAGTCGAAACCGGGCCTTTGGGTGTGGCAACAAATCACATTAACCACTGCACCACAAAGGCTGACATTATTATTATTATTATTATTATTATTATTATTATTATTATTATTATTATTATTATTATTATTATTCACCTGTAGTTACTTATGCTAGTCTGTTATCCGCACTGCGCCCGAATAAGACACTCACATAAAGCAATTACCTGGTACTTGTTTGAACTGCGTATCATGTCCCGTTCTGTCAATTGGATTACACTTATTGTGTTTGCGCTGTTGCTTTGCATGGCGATCATGCGCCTTCTACCTCGCTGTCGGCAAATTAACTTGAGCGCGGCCCCCCAGGCATGCTATCAAATTCCACAAGACTCTACAGGCTCGCCCCTCGATAGTTCAGCTGTAGAGGCGAAAATATTGCGCTTTGACTCTCTTGTACCTTCAATCGAGGAAGTTGATGTCCAGGGTCAGTTGTATAAGAAGTACGCTTATCAACACGACCAACTATACCTAGAATTCTGTAATATTTCTTGTATATGAGGAATAATAATAATAATAATAATAATAATAATAATAATAATAATAATAATAATAATAATAATAATAATAATAATAATAATAGCATCCAGGAAGCTCCGTGTTCCAGGGTAGCGTGCCAACCTCTCACCCTGAGGCCTTGGGTTCTATTCCCGGCAAGGTCAAGGATGTTTACCTGGATGTGAGGGCTGGTTAGCGATCTAACTTTAACATCGTCAAAGCGGCGCACCCTGGACAACGCGACGGATGAGCATAAGTTCTTCTAAACAATTACGCACTTTATCTAACGTCTGACTTTCCGACTCGTTAATAGCCATAACGAGTAAAAGTTTAATTGATATTTTTTTTATAGTACAGGGTAGGTTAATGTCGATAGTTGCAAGTTCAATTTGTGGAATTAAAACTGTATGATTAAAACCGGTGATGAACCTGCTGATACCTCTGCAATAATTAGATTTTGTTTGAGGTCTTTTATTACACAACACTAGTTCGTTATTCAGGTGGCTGAAGGGGTAATATGTGGTCCTGTGGGTTCACTTCTTGCTGGTGGAAGTGTACTAATGCCATTTATTCCTACCAAGTCCGATACTTGCATGTCTACGCCGTGGCCCCTGGGCAACGGGTACACCGCGTGTGCACGGCTAAGTAATGTAAGGGCGAAAAAGCGAGTTCCCGACGCTTCAAAATGGGGACCCACCAGCTAAGAGAGACAACCCCGAAAGAAAATATCGGCCCTCCAGGATTGACAACCCAATCTGTAAAAAAAAATCTCGTTACGAAATCTGAAGAAAAAATAGCCGGCCTGACCTTTTAACGAAGACCTCGCAAACGTGTAAAGGACTTGAGAATTGGTTCGTGGAATGTTTTAACTCTTTACCAAGCTGGAAACCTCAGAAAGTTGCTCGATCAGCTGGATGAGTATCGACTAGATATTACTGCTATTCAAGAAGTGAGATGGATTGGTGACGGAGTGATAGGGAGGAAAAATCACATTCTATTCTATCGTTGCCACATGAAGGATCACATGTTTGGTACTGGTTTTATTGTCAATAAGCAGATAAAACACCTTATCATGGATTTTCGGGCAAAATCGCATAGATTGTGCAGATTTAGAATTAGAGGGAAGTTCTTCAATTACAGCCTTATCTGTGCACATGCTCCAACTGAAGAGAAGAGCGACGAAGATAAAGATTCATTTTATGATGAATTGGATGAAATTTATAATGAGTGCCCAAGAGCAGACTGTAAAATAATCTTCGGTGATTTGAATGCCAAGATAGGGAAGGAAGACGAATACAGACCTTGCATTGGAAAATATAGCTTGCATGATATTTCTAATGATAATGGAATCAGACTTATACATTTTGCATCATCGAGAAATATGGTAGTGGGAAGTACAACTTTTAATCACAAGGACATACATAAAATGACATGGAAGTCTCCAGATGGAAGTACTTTTAACCAAATTGACCGCCTCCTAATAGATGCAAGAAACTTCTCTAACTTGATGGATGTTAGAAGTTATAGAGGGGCCAATATTGACTCTGACCACTACCTTGTGTTAGCATCTATTAGAAGCCGAATATCTAATGCAAGAAAGGTACATGGATCCAATGTAAGAAAGTTCAACAGTGCTCGGCTGAAGGAGCCCGAAACTGCTCTCAGATATGCCAGCTTGCTTAATGAGGCCCTGACCGATATGCCTAATTGTGAGAGTATTGATGAAATCTGGAAGAATCTTAAAGACACACTATCAAAAACTGCAAATGAAGTTTTAGGAAGGGAAGAGAAAGTCTGGCACAACGATTGGTTTGATGAAGAGTGTGCACGAGCAACAACCTTAAAAAATGAAGCATACTAGAGAATGCAACAGAGAAACCACACCCAAAAAGCAGTGGAAGAGTATAGAACTTCTAATAAGAGAAGAAAAGAGATTGCACAAGAAGAAAAAGAGACAGTATGAGAGGAAAGAATTAAAAGAAATGGAACGGTTGAAAGGGATGAATGATGTGAGAACTTTCTATCAGAAGTTAATTAAACGTCGTAAGCATTTCCAGCCTAGAACAAGTCTGTGTAAAGATAAAGATGGTATAATACTGGACAGTGAGGAAGCAATACTAGAAAGATGGACCCAATATTTTGACGAACTGTTGAATGAAAGTCCAGGTGATAACCAAGTAACCTTACCTCCTGTAAATACAAGAAAACAGGACATAGAAGTACCGATACCTACTGTTCAGGAAGTTGAGCTTGGCGTTAGGAAGTTAAAGAACAACAAAGCCCCGGGAATGGATTTAATACAATCAGAGCTTGTAAAAAAATGCTGGAAAAGAATTTGTTAAACACTTTCACAAACTAGTGGCAAATATATGGGTAGCTGAAACAATCCCTGATGAATGGAACGTAGGTATCATCTGCCCGATACTAGAGGTATCTGCTTATTATCCATTGCTTATAAAATATTTTCCAATATTCTCTTTAGCAGATAGGTTCCTTACGTGGAAAATGCGGTTGGTGACTATCAATGCGGATTTCGCCAAGGAAGATCTACCATTGATCAGATCTTCACAATTCACCAGATACTTGAAAAATGTAAAGAATTTGGAATTGATACACACCATCTCTTCATTGCCTTCAGATCAGCCTATGACAGCATTGATAGAAGTAACCTCTATGTAGCAATGGAGGAGTTTGAGATCCCTAAGAAACTGATCGCCCTTGTGAAAGCTACCATGGAAAATACTCGGAATTAAGTGCTGTAACGACCAAGAACGGAGTTAGGCAAGGGGATTCGTTATCATGCCTTTTGTTCAATATAGCTCTGGAGAAAGTTGTTAGAGATGCAAGTATGAACACAAGGGGAACCATCTTATATAAATCAGTTCAAATTTTGGCATATGCAGATGATATTGATTTAATCGCAAGAACGCCAAGAGCATTGAAAGAAGCTTTCACAAGCCTCGAAAAAGCAGCAAGAAAGATGAATTTACAGATTAATGAAGGAAAAACTAAGTATATGCCCGTAACCAAGAAAGAGTACCTGAGTGGGTCTACATTCATAGAAATTGGCTCGTATAAGTTTGATGTAGTGCATAGCTTTACCTACCTTGAATCAGAAGTTAATTCCAAGAACATTGTTAGTTATGAAATCCAAAAACGTATACTGTCTGCTAACAAGTGCTATCATGGCCTCAGAAAACATCTGAAGTCTAAGGTGATGTTTAAGAAAACTAAAGTCCTAGTGAATAAAGTTTTAGTAAAGCGTGTATTAACATATGGTGCTGAGACCTGGACACTCTCAAAATCCGATGAAAGACGGCTCGGTATATTTGAAAGAAGGATTTTTAGGCAAATTTTTGGGCCAGTGGAAGAAAATGGTGTCTGGAGAAGAAGATATAATCATGAATTGTACAATTTATATAACGAACCAAACATTGCTAACTGTATAAAGATCAGAAGGTTGGAGTGGGCAGGACATGTGTTGCGTGCTAATGACAGAATTATAAAGAAGATATTTAATGCAGTACCAGAAGGAACCAGGAAAGTTGGCAGACCAAAGTTAAGGTGGAAAGAAGTGGTGAGAGAGGATGTAAAGCTAATTGGAGTCAAGAGTGGGGAGGAGCTCTGCACTTAACAGGAAAGAATGGAGAAAGCTTCTTCGGAAGGCCAAGGCCCATAAAGGGCTGCCGTGCCAGTGATGATGATGAGTTCGTTATTCAGGTTTATACGGAGCATGACAATAGCTCCTACTTTCAATTGCACCTTGTGAATTACATAGATCAGTGAGGAATTTAATTAGGCAATTTGCAATATCTCCACTGTTAAGAACCAGTGTAATCTGAGCTAAAATATATGTGTGTGATGTTCCCTCTAAGCGACTATGAACACTGTTAAGTACATCAACATCATTATTGACATAAATATGTCTTAATGGCTGCGGGTCATATGAATAATTACCGCCACAAAATCCGTAATGAAATTCAACCGTGCCGGGTGTAAAGTAAAATATGGATGGATAGCTAGGCAGAGTTACATAGCAACCGTGCTAGCTGTGATGTAAAGTACGGATGGATGGCAAGGCAGTGTTACCTCTTACGTCTTACCTCTGGTGGTCGTCTGAAATTAGCGACACAAAATGTGTGGTTTCCTTGATATATCTTGGAAAGGATTGGTTCTAGGGCCTGAAAATGTGGTTTTTGTGGTCCCGTAAGAACATACCGAGTATTGCCTTTCGTACCCGGAGGCGTAAATTGAGCTTTGTCCGGTCCTTCTGAGGCACATGCGATATTTTGCCTATATTATCCTAGCCTATGGCCGAGTGCCAAAGGGCCGATTTCAACCCGTTAATCATAAAACATCTTTACTTTCCCTATTAGGTTATAAAGAAAACGTATTCCAAATTTCATTCCTCCAGCGTCGTGGGAAATGTGAAAATAAGTAATGAGGGGAATAAAAAGTGTGTTATCGGGGCTTAAGTTAGCCTTTTTATATACGTTTTTTATTATTATTATCATTGTATAGCCTGAGCTACCGTGCGCAGGATTTAATTTGACGCTATTTAACCTGCCTGCGTATCAATTTCAATGTACCATTTTAATCTACCAAATGGAAAATTAAACCACATGTATGTTGTCTGATCTATTGCTCAATTATTAATCACTTTTTTTCGGGTAAACACCGACTGTTTCATGAGATATCTTTCACATGCTGACATTCTACGACAAGGATTACAGATTCGTTTCCACCATTCTAAAATCTGATTCCCTCTGCAGCGTTTAAAATCCACTATCTTGGGATCTTGAGGCTGACACTCTCCCACTGCTCCATAGACGGAATCCGTGCTGGTTATTTAGTAGTATTTTGCAAGAGTACAAAAACCAAAATTGAGAATATAGGAGGATATTTGATATTCGTACTTACCGCTAGATCCTTTTTCTACAATTTGCTTCACGTAGTACCAGCACAGAGAGAATCCTTGACGGCGTTCATTATAGCGGATGCACTCTCTTAGGATAATGTCGAATACTGTCTCTCTTACTCTCTTAATGACTGTCGCCGGTTTGACACGACACCTGTCTTATATAACAAAATTGTACGTATATTCCGTATACATTCGGGAATTTCGAAAATTTGTGGCATTCTAGTTGCTATTTTTGCGGTAATAGTCTGCACGTCACCATCTTTAAGAACGCTCATCAAGATGCGATCTGGGCACGGTGTGGTATCTACTGCGAATGATGGACAGCAACAATAATTTACTCCTTCGACACGGTGGACACGAACGTTTTATTAATTTCCGTACACTCCATTTAAGTGATTTGAGAAGAAACTGAATCGTGTTAATAATGAAACTCCATTGCTAAATGATTAGCGTGCTGGCCTTTGGTCACAAGGGTCCCGGGTTCGATTCCCGCCAGGGTCGGGAATTTTAATCATCATTGGTTAATTTTTCTGCCACGGGGGCTGAGTGTTTTCTTCATCATAATTTCATCCCCATCACGACACCCAGGTCGCCTGCGGGCATCAAATCGAAAAGAACTGCACCTGGCGAGCCGAACCTGTCCTGGGATCTCCCGGCACTAACAGCCATATGCCATTTCATCATGCAACTATGGTTTATGAATTTCAAAGTATCTGAATGGTGCGTACGAATATACATCCATTAGTATCATTTATTCACAAAAAAACTACATACAGTGGTTAAAAGAGGTATGGTCTAACCACATTTTGGAGTGCCATATAAATTGAATGGAAACAAATATTAATAATATTTCACTTGCTTTTTTTTTTTTTTGCTAGTTGCTTTACGTCGCGCCGACACAGATAGGTCTTATGGCCTCCCATGTAAATACAAACCCTGTGGATACCCACTACAAACACTATGTCTATGAATTCAATTGTTTCTGAGAGAAATGCGTCTGCACAGCGGTCGTAATATAGAGGCCGTACTGTAGAAAGCGCGCCAAGCCCATCAGCTGATCGATTGGGGATCGGACGAGTTGACCGTGCGGTTAGGGTCGTGCAGCTGTGAGCTTGCATCCGGGAGATAGTGGGTTCGAACCCTACTGTCGACAGCCCTGAAGATGGTTTTCCATCTTCACACAAGGCTGTACCTTAATTAAGGCCACGGCCACTTCCTTTCCACTCCTAGGCCTTTCCTGTCCCGTCGTCGCCATCAGACCTATCTGTGTCAGTGCGACGTAAAGCAAAAAAAAAAAAAAAATAGATGGACTGAGGCGATGAGACCTCGTAGTTTAGGTTAGGCACTTTATCTTCACGTAGCGAGCAACATAAAATCAAGAGATATAATACTTCGTGGAATTTATTCAGTGAATTGTTACCATGTACTCCTCTGTGGTGTAGTGGTTAGTGTGATTATCTGCCACCCTTCGAAGGCCCGGGTTCGATTTCCGTCTCTGCAAGAAATTTGAAACGCGGTGCGAGGTCTGGAATGGGGTCAACTCAGCGTCGGGAGGTCAGCTTAGTAGGCATGGGTTCGATTCCAACCTCAGCTATCCTCGAGGTGGTTTTTCGTGGTTTCCCACTTCTCCTCCAGGCAAATAGTATCAAACCTAAGGCCACGGCCGCTTCTTTCCCTCTTCCTTGTCTATCCCTTCCAATCTTTCCATCGCCCCACAAGGCCCCTGTACAGCATAGCAGGTGAGGCAGCCTGGGAGAGGTACCTGTCCTCCTCTCCAGTTGTATATCCCGACCCAATGTCTCACGCTCCACGACACTGCCCTTGGGGCGGTAGAGGTGGGATCCCTGGCTGAGTCCGAGGGAAAACCGACCTTAGAGGGTAAACGGATTAAGAAATAAATAAATAAATAAATAAATAAATAAATAAATAAATAAATAAATAAATAAATAAATAAATAAATAAATAAATAAATAAAGAATATATAGCACGTTTTTGTGGAAATACGAGTACGGTATATTAATGTTTCGCGACTTCAAATACAGTGTGTGTGAAAGTTCACAGTTGCCACTGTGCTAAGATGTTGTGCGTACCACTTACTATTCACTAATGTTTTAATTTCCTTCGAATGAGGGCAGGATACATTTATGGAAGACGAAAATTCCAACTTAAGATCTAACCTGTTACGAAGAAGAGGGGAATATGTTTCGCTTATTTTCCCGAACAGACAGTTAGTTCTGATTTTGAATTTCTTCTTGTATAGCCGGGCTGAGTAGCTCAGACGGTTGAGGCGTTTGCCTTCTGACCCGAACTTGGCAGGTTCGATCCTGGCCCAGTCAGTTGGTATTTGAAGGTACTCAAATACGTTACCCTGGTATTGGTAGATTTCCTGGCAACTAAAAGACCTCTTGCGTGACTAAATTCTGGCACCTCGGCGTCTCTGAAAACCTTAAAAAACGTAGTTAGTTTGACGTAAATCCAATAACATAATTGTTATTCTTGTATAGATTTCAGTGCGTTTTATTGTTAATAATAATAATCAGATTTTAGTGCGTTGTATTGTTAGTAATAATAATAATAATATGTTTTATTTATCCTGTTCAAAGTTCCTTCCTTTGCTTCCTTTGCTCACTAATTTACGACAAGTCCAATTGTATATTAACATTAGCGTTTCCAGCGTTGGGTAATATCTGTTTAAATCTAGTAAACGGAAGTCCATTCCGACCTGTGTAGTGACCTGCCATTATTTAAATGTTTGATGATGGCGATACTTCCTCTCTATAGGTGCAACGATGGGAATTTTGGAGGAGATATTCCGAGTATGCAACCTGGCCTCCGGGCCTCACCACCCGCGCACAAGTTGTATATCTGAACCAGCTTGCAATACTTTATAGACCTATTGAACAGTAAATCGATGGGCAGGCAGACAAGAACTAGCGAACAACAAACTTGGCACTCTGCTCGAGCCTTGGGGCTCACTACAGGTCTTCTACCACAACCGTGGTTCATCTTTGAGTACAGAGTTTAATTCAGTGAAAGATTTTCAACATTCTTTTGAAGTTGTATCACACTGGAGAAGGAAAAATGTGTGTAAGATGTAGTAAAATATCTAATAAAAACTTAAGTTTCCATTTGCGAGCCAAATATTAATTTCTCCAATCAAGATTATTATATCAACAAAAATTCAGTAATTCTCAGTCGTGAAATAACCAGCGTTTCGCGCCGGTTTGGCGGCAAGTTTATTGGTATGAAACGCACCCCCTCTGGAAGTACACTGTAGAGACACCACTCCAAGCCTCCTTTGGTGCACAGTACTCTTTCTCCCTTTAGACGGGCTGAAAGTTTCTTTATTTTCCTCTTGGGTAGGTGAACAAATCGTATCTATCAACTTTCATTACAATGTTTGTCCTAAATGGAAGATAGTAATTGCTTCTACGCGAGTTAAGAGTAAAATCTACGGTAAATTAATTTAATAATGTTATTTGCTTTACATCCCACTAACTACCCTTTAACGGTTTTCGGAGACGCCGAGGTGCCGGAATTTAGTCCCACAGGAGTTCTTTTACGTGCCAGTAAATCTACCGACACGAAACTGATGTATTTGAGCACCTTCAAATACCACCGGACTGAGCCAGGATCGAACCTGCCAAGCTGGGGTCAGAAGACCAGCGCCTCAACCGTCTGAGGCATTCAGCCCGGCAATAAATTAATTAATACAGAGATATGAAAATAGTTAGACTCGACACTAAATTTTGAACATTACCATTGTCGCATTGCCTATTACGTGCCTGTGTTCCAGTGGAGCTCTTTTACCTGTAGGAACACAAGTTACACGTTCTTTCAATTACATCAGTGACAATATTATAGTCAATAGACTCCTCTGTCAGTATTAAATTCCACTCTTGAGGATTTTTAATTTCTCTTTAGAGTATAATTTGATATTATTGAATTGCATGAAGTGGTTTTATGATATTTTGCTTGACTTGAGCGCTGTTATAATTCGCTGTGCTTTGTACTATTTACTACCTAAACTCTTGGAAACTGATGGTGTAGGATTAGCAACAGACCAAACAGAATTTAATCTCAACGTAGTGATATTAAAAAGTATGATTAATACAGTATTTCACAAAGTTTAGTAAGTCGGTTGAATATTTCACTGAAGGATAGACAGTTCCACGAAATAAATTAGGAAGACAAGTGAGAGCAAGAAAGTAAAACTAAGGCAATTTAAATTTTTGTCTTCTCGTTTGAGTCTAATGATGTCACACCTCTGTAGCGTTATTACTAGAAAAATATACACACACATACTCCGCTACATTACCGCCATTAATTCTACTACGCCACAGAGCTTCAGTATGACTTATTCATGTGACACTTTTGTTTGTGAAGGCTTTGCTCACTGAATTTCTTGTCCGACTCGTTGGCTGAACGGTTAGCATACTGGCCTTCGGTTCAAAGGTCCCGGGTTCGATTCCCGGCCGGGACGGGGATTTTAACCTTAATTGGTTAATTCCAATGGCACGGGGGCTGGGTGTATGTGTCGTCTTCATCATCATTTCATCCTCATCACGACGCGCAGGTCGCCTACGGGAGTCAACTAAAAGACCTGCACCTGGCGAGCCGAAACCGTCCTGGGATATCCCGGCACTAAAAGCCATACGATACGACGACGATGACTGAACTTCTTTGAACTTCTTCGCTTTGCTTGCTTGATGTTACTTGGTGGGGCGAGTTGTTGGCTTGTGCCCGTAACTCATTAATTCATATAATTATTGGTCCAGCGATCATGCTCAATAAAAACTAATTCTTCTTATATTTACGATAGATGCTTTTCAGCTCCATTTTCCCGTTTGAACTGCCCGCGCTGGACAAAGATATTGAGAATTCGCAGACATAGCACTCCCATTCCTCGGTGCTAGGCCTGGCCTTCAGGTATGAAACAAAAGGCGGCATGATGAAGCGGAGAGTAATTTCTACAGCGAAAGATTCGCCATAGTTACGTACCTATATTTCTCTAGTAATAATATTTATTAATTTACTGCTAATGTTATTCTTGATTTGTGTGAAAGCAGTTATTATCCTCCATTTAAGACAAAAATTATATTGACATTTCATGGATACGATTCGTTCACGCAACCTTCCCCTGAAACTACCACTACCATCACCCTGGTGGGCCACTCTGCAGAGATGTTACCTATAAAGGTCAGTATAAAACAGGCAGTACAATTATTACGTCTTGGAAACAGAGGAGAAATGTGAAGAAACTTTGGTGCAGCTGCCTTTTACGTCGATCCACTTAGAACAGAACAGTATGTAAATATGTTTGTATCTTCTTCTTCCTGGCCTTTTCCCAATTAATTGGGATCGGAACTTGATGAAGATTTGGCTCAGTTTTACGGATACCTTTCCTGCACAAACTCTATGTGAAGGAATTTATTAACTACTAGTACGTCTGTCTTCGAATTCAAAATTACCATCTGCAAAGTAATTGGAAATTCTAAATGGACTATTAATATATTTTATGAATAAACGTTCCACTTTCCAGGTTTTATACGACATTTGAAATGAATCAAAACACGTATTATGGTTATTTCCTTACAAATCACACTGAGTGGAATTGTACTTTGACGTCTGTTGATCTGCGTAGTTTTGAGGAAGCTACATACAACTGTCCAAGACACTGGAATGGGGAAATTTATCGCAGTAGTATAATTGGATGGTTCGGCGGCCTCCTCCTCCTCCGGCTCTCGGAAGAGGCCTCCTCCTCAGCCAGTGGCCTCCTCCTCCTCCTCAGCCAGTGGCCTCCCAGTGGCCACCTCCTCCTCCTCCTCAGCCAGTGGCCTCCCAGTGGCCTCCTCCACCTCAGCCAGAGGCCTCTTCCAGTGCTGCCAACTTAACCTAACTAGCGCGAGATAAACAAAGCCACGTGCTTTTTGACAGACAACAACGCACCGCTAACCTCAGTACTGCCATCTTGACGGGCCTAAACCTCAGTAGTGCCAACTTAACCTCACAAGCGCGAGGTAAACAAAGCCACGTGCTTTTTGACAGCCACGTGCTTTTTGACAGATTTGTAAACAAAGCCACGTGCTTTTTGACAGACAACAACGCATCGCTAACCTCAGTACTGCCATCTTGACGGGAATAAACCTCGGTGGTACCAACTTAACCTAACTAGCTCGAGATAAACAAAGCCACGTGCTTTTTGACAGCCACGTGCTTTTTGACAGCTGTCATCCGCCATCTTTAAACTACAGAGCGCTGTGCTGCCCTCTTTCGTCACCTGTCATCGGCAGTGCTGCCATCTTGGCGGGCCTAAACCTTAGTGCTACCAACTTAACCTAACTAGCGCGAGGTAAACAAAGCCACGTGTTTTTTGACAGCCGTCATCCGCCATCTTTAATCCATAGAGCACAGTGCTGCCCTCTTTAGCTACTTACCTTTGAAATGTGGTGGCGGATAATTTGAAAAATGCTTTTTGACAGCAGCCATATTGCATCGCAAACCTCAGTGCTGCCCTCTTTAGCTAGATACCTGTGGTAGCAGACAATTCCACGTGACAGCAGCCATCTTTGAGCACCGTGCTGCCCTCTATGTGGTGGCGGCAAATTCCACGTGCTCTTGTTTGGAAACAAACTCACGTGCTTTTTTGACAGCTACCATCCACCATCTTTAATCAACAGAGCACAGTGCTGTACTCTTTAGCTAGATACCTTTGAAATGTGGTGGCGGCAATTTGAAAAATTCTATGCACTGTGCTGCGGGCAATTTCGTTAGCTGTCATCCGCCATCTTTAATCAATAGAGCACCGTGCTGCTATCATGCGGGCAATTTCGTCACCTATCACCCGCCATCTTTAATCTACAGAACACCGTGCTGCCCTCTTTATGGCTACTACCTTAAGCATGTAGTAGCGGGCAATTTGAAAAGTTCTGTTAGCTATCATCCGCCATCTTTAATCAAGAGAGCACCGTGCTGCCATCTTTAGCTAGATACCTTTGAAATGTGGTGGCGGCAAATTGGAAAATTCCACATGCTCTTGTTTGGAAACAAACTCACGTGCTTTTTGACAGCTACCATCCGCTATCTTTAATCAACAGAGCATAGTGCTGCCCTCTTTAGTTTGAAATGTGGTGGCGGCAAATTCCACATGGTCTTGTTTGGTAAACATAGCCACGTGCAGCTATCATCCGCCATCTTTAATCCAGAGAGCACCGTGCTGCCCTCTTTATCGCAGTAGATGTAAATTCGTCACCTGTCATACGCAGTGGTGCTATCTTTAGCTAGATACCTTTGAAATGTGGTGGTGGATAATTTAAAAAGAAAAATTCTACAGCAGTCCTCTCTCGACGCTAATTGCATAAGATGGCGGCTATACATGACTCCTTAAGGGTGCTTACGCATGATGGCTGCTATACACAGGTTCTTATGAGACGCCCTTGGGATGCTTACGCAAGATGGTGGTTATACAAGGCTCCTTATGAGACACCCTAGTGATGCTTGCGCAAGATGGCGGTTGCTCTTATGAGGCGGCTTAAGGGTCCTTGCACAAGATGGCTAGAGACGCTCTAAGGATGCTTGCGCAAGATGGCGGACACAAGATGGCGGCTATACACGTCTCCTTATGAGACGCCTTAAGGGTGCTTGCGCAAGATGGCTGCTGCTCTTAGCTTAGAGGCTAACGTGTCGTGCTAGTTCGATTCATTAAATTTAGGGCTTAAATGCAAAATGTTAAATATCTCGAAAGCAGTGCACCGTAGAGCAAAACGGACAAAATTTTTCTGCCTAATACCTAGGTTCGCAGTATGAGGAACAAGAAAATCACAGTCTAATGATGGGATCAACGGTTCGGTTCCTACTTAGGCCCTTTGGCATTTGCTCTGTTTTAGCTTGTATTGAAGCGAGTCTTCGTAACATGATCAGGTTTAGCTATGGTAGAGAGTATAACGTGCTTGCAGGTTCGATTCATGAAATTTGGAGGCTTAAATGCAAAATGTTAAATATCTCGAAAACGATGCATCGTAGAGCAAAACGGACAAAATTTTTCCACCTAATACGTAGGTTCGTAGTATCAGGAACAAGAAAAAACATAGTCTAATGATGAGATCAACGGTTCGATTCCTACTTAAGCCCTTTGCCATTCGCAGCTATCTATTTCTACAAGATGGTGGCTGCTCTTATGAGAAACAAGATGCCTTGAGACGTCCTAGGGATGCTTACGCAAGATGGCAGACACAAAATGGTGACTATACATAGCTCCTTATGAGACGGCCTAGGGGTGCTCGCACAAGATGGCGGCTACTCTTATGAAGAAAGCTAGCTTAGAGGCTACTGCGCAAGATAACAGCTGCTGTTATGCATGTGGTGGAGGGCAATTTGAAATTCTATGTGCTTAATCAACAGAGCACCCTGCTGCCCTCTTTAGCTGAAATGTGGTGGTGGATAATTTGAAAAATTCTTTTGACAGCTATCATCTTTAAACAAAGGCGACTATACATAGGCTGTTAAGGCCTTATCATTCTCCTCCTCCTCCTCCTCCTCCTCCTCCTCCTTCTCTACCTCCTCCTCAGCCTCTTATGTCAAGGCATAGCTTTATATCGAACAAGTTTAAACCTGCATCGCGAAGGCAAGCGTGTGCAGCGATAACATTATTGTGCATGTTTAGACTTTCGAAACATAAGAAGAGTAGAATCAAACGCTGTACTCGATACGACATGTGATCAGAACATTGATTGATGCGTTCAGAAAACAAAATAAGTGATCAAGACTAGAATCGAACAATGTACTCAATACATCATGTGTTTAGAATATGTCAGGGGATACGCTTGTTCTAAGAAGATCAGATTGAAACATAACAAGACTAGAATAGAACACTGTAATCGATGTTGTTAACTTCAACATGTGATCAGAACATTGATTGATGTGTTCAGAACACAAAATAAGTGATCATGACTAGAATCGAACACTGTACTCGATACAACATGTGATCAGAACATTGATCGATGTGTTCAGAACACGAAATAAGTGATCAAGACTAGAATCGAACACTGTACTCAATACAACATGTGTTTAGAACATGTTAGGGGGTACCCTCGTTCTAAGAAGATCAGAATGAAACATAACAAGACTAGAATCGAACACTGTAATCGATGTTGTTAACCTCAACATATGATCAGAACATTGTTTGATGTGTTCAGAGCAAAAGTACAATTTTGATGATTTGCGCAGCTAACTCGCTCGGTAAACGATATAGCCAAAGTATAACTTCAAATTATTTACCTTCCATCATTCGTCTTGTGTGTAAAAATCAGTCGAACAAGTTATCGCATAAACATGGCTGAAAAAAAATCGTGATAGGGTATGGAACCCAGGGGTTACATCTTATCAGAAGGGCAAAAAGGATGAAAGGACTCTTCCTCCTCCTTACCGCACATTCCTTGGCTAAAGGGCTAATGGGCTAAAGGGCTAATGGGCTAAAGGGCTAAAGGGCTAATGGGCTAAAGGGCTAAAGGGCTAAAGGTGCAACAACCTCATCGATCGCTATCAGCAAGAACGCTTGTACTTTGTAGAAAATTAATCTTTATTGGTAAATGGTTTTATGTTCAGAACAAGGAATGGAACCTAGGGGTTACGTCTTACCTAATAAAATCCCCGAGGTGCGATGAGTTACGTTTTTCGAACTAGTGTTTGGAACACTGAACTTTTCAAGATGGCAAGAGTGAGGTTAGCAATGTTCTGTTGTTGGATTTTAAATTCCGCGCTACAACATGCATAAGGTGGCAGCCCTTGAGGTTTACTCCCGTAAAGATGGCAAGAGTGAGGTTAGCAATGTTCCGTTGTTGGATTTTTAAAATTCCCCGCTATAACATGCAAAAGGTGGCAGCCTTGAGGTTTACCGCCGTAAAGATGGCAGCAGTGAGGTTAGCGACGCTCCATTGTCCTTCAAAGTGAGGTTAGGGTTCGTCAAGAAGACAGCTGTCAAAAAAGCACGTGGCTATGTTTACCAAACAAGAGCACGTGGTCGTGACGTCACGGTCACGTAGTATGCTGCCTCAGCATGTAAAGTTCAATGTCTACACCTACGTAGTTAACACTCTGCTATGTTCACAAGATTTTTATACATCACTATTCTTTAAGCTTTAAGTTCATTCACATAGGCTATGCTAAGATAGCAGCATAAACACATGCGAACTTTGTACATTCTAATGGAATAAGTTTAGTACTGTGTGCGTCATGGATACATGATGTGTGCACGCATTTAATCTTAACTATACGTAATGCTGCTGCTTTGTTTACAAGATTTTTATACATTGCTATTCTTTATGCTTTAAGTTCGTGCACGCACAAGCGATACTCGTACGCTCTAGCAGGAGAAGTTTAGTACGATATTCGATACATACATTATCGATAGGTGATGTGTACACGCTTTAGAACATAGCTCATCTTTATGCTTTAAGTTCATGCACATGGGTTAGGGATACTCAAAAGCGATTGCTACATGCTCTAGCGGAAGAAGTCTAGTACGATAGTAGATGCATGTAAAATCGATAGGTTATGCTAAGATAGCAGCACACTTACATGATTTTAGCACAATCTAGTGGGAAATGTTTAGTATGATAGTCGTTTCGTGCAAAATCATTAGGTAATGTGTAAACGCTTCGAAACAAGGCTATTCTTTGTACTTTAAGTTCATGCGTACAGGTTATGCTAAGATAGCGGCACAATCTAGCGCAAGAAGTTTAGTACGAGAGTCGATGTATGTAAAATCGATAAGTAATGAGTACACGCTTTAAAACATGGTTATTCTTCGTACTTTCAGTTCATGCATCTTAGTTATGCTAAGATAGCAGCACAATCTAGCGGAAGAAGTTTAGTACGATATTTGTTACATGCAAATCGATAGGTGATGTGTACACACTTTGAAACATGGCTATTCTTTTTACTTTAAGGTCATGCGTATAGGTTATGCTAGGATAGCAGCACAATCTAGCGGGAGGAGATTAGTACGAGAGTCAATGCATGCAAAATCCATAGGTAATGTGTACATGCTTTGAAACATGGCTATTCTTTGTACTTTTAAGTTCATGTGTATAAGTTATGCTAAGATGTCAGCACAATCTAGCGGAAGAAGTTTAGTACGAGAGTCAATGCATGCAAAATCGATAGGTAATGTGTACACGCTTTGAAACATGGCTATTCTTTGTACCTTAAGGCCATGCGTATAGGTTATGCTAAGATACTAGCACAATCTAGCGGAAGAAGTTTAGTACGAGAGTCGATGCTTGTAAAATCGATAGGTAATGTGTACATGCTTTGAGACATAGCTATTCTTTGTACTTTAAGTTCATGCGTCTTAGTTATGCTAAGATAGCAGCACAATCTACCTGCAGAAGTTTAGTACGAGAGTCGATACATGCAAATTCGATAGTTGATGTGTACACGCTTTGAAACATGACTAATCATTGTACTTTAAGTTCATTGGTATAGGTTATGCTAAGATAGCAGCACAATCTAGCGGGATAAATTTAGTACGAGATTTGATGCATGCAAAATCAATAAGTAATGTGTACACGCTTTGAAACATGGCTATTCTTTGTACTTTAAGTACATGCGTACAGGTTATGCTAAGATAGCAGCACAACCTAGCGGAAGCAGTTTAGTACAATATTTGTTGCATGCAAAGTCGATAGGTAATGTGTACACACTTTGAAACATGGCTATTCTTTTTTACTTTAAGGTCATGCGTATTGGTTATGCTAAGATAGCAGCACGATCTAGCGGAAGGAGTTTAGTACTAGAGTCAATACATGCAAATTCGATAGTTGATGTGTACACGCTTTGAAACATGGCTATTCTTTGTACTTTTAAGTTCATGTGTATAAGTTATGCTAAGATACCAGCACAATCTAGCGGACGAAGTTCAGTACGAGATTCGATGCATGCAAAATCGATAGGTGATGTGTACACACCTTTTTACTTTAAGGTCATGCGTATAGGTTGTGTTAAGATAGCAGCACAATCTAGCGGAAGGAGTTTAGTATGATATTTGATGCATGCAAAATCAATAAGTAATGTGTACACGCTTTGAAACATGGCTATTCTTTCTACTTTTAAGTTCATGTGTATAAGTTATGCTAAGATAGCAGTACAATCTAGAGGAAGAAGTTTAGTACGATATTTGTTGCATGCAAAATCAATAAGTAATGTGTACACGCTTTGAGACATAGCTATTCTCTGTACTTTAAGTTCATGCGTATAAGTTATGCTAAGATAGCAGCACAATCTACCTGCAGAAGTTTAGTACGAGAGTCGATACATGCAAAGTCGATAGGTAATGTGTACACGCTTTAAAACATGGTTATTCTTCGTACTTTCAGTTCATGCATCTTAGTCATGCTAAGATAGCAGCACAATCTAGCGGGAGAAGTTTAGTACGAGAGTCGATGCGTGCAAAATCGATAGGTAATGTGTACACGCTTTGAAACATGGCTATTCATTGTACTTTAAAGTCATGCTAAGATAGCAGCACGATCTAGCGGATGAAGTTTAGTTCGATGGTCGATGTATGTAAAATCGATAGGTGATGTGTACACGCTTTGAAACATAGCAATTCATACTGCTGCTCTGTTCCCAAGACTTTTAAGCATAGCTAATCCTAATGCTGCTCTTAGCGACGTCGAGCTAAGGATTGATTACGTGACCGTGACGTCACGACCACGTGCTCTTGTTTGGTAAACATAGCCACGTGCTTTTTTGACAGCTGTCTTCTTGACGAACCCTAACCTCACTTTGAAGGACAATGGAGCGTCGCTAACCTCACTGCTGCCATCTTTACGGCGGTAAACCTCAAGGCTGCCACCTTTTGCATGTTATAGCGGGGAATTTTAAAAATCCAACAACGGAACATTGCTAACCTCACTCTTGCCATCTTTACGGGAGTAAACCTCAAGGGCTGCCACCTTATGCATGTTGTAGCGCGGAATTTAAAATCCAACAACAGAACATTGCTAACCTCACTCTTGCCATCTTGAAAAGTTCAGTGTTCCAAACACTAGTTCGAAAAACGTAACTCATCGCACCTCGGGGATTTTATTAGGTAAGACGTAACCCCTAGGTTCCATTCCTTGTTCTGAACATAAAACCATTTACCAATAAAGATTAATTTTCTACAAAGTACAAGCGTTCTTGCTGATAGCGATCGATGAGGTTGTTGCACCTTTAGCCCTTTAGCCCTTTAGCCCATTAGCCCTTTAGCCCTTTAGCCCATTAGCCCTTTAGCCCATTAGCCCTTTAGCCAAGGAATGTGCGGTAAGGAGGAGGAAGAGTCCTTTCATCCTTTTTGCCCTTCTGATAAGATGTAACCCCTGGGTTCCATACCCTATCACGATTTTTTTTCAGCCATGTTTATGCGATAACTTGTTCGACTGATTTTTACACACAAGACGAATGATGGAAGGTAAATAATTTGAAGTTATACTTTGGCTATATCGTTTACCGAGCGAGTTAGCTGCGCAAATCATCAAAATTGTACTTTTGCTCTGAACACATCAAACAATGTTCTGATCATATGTTGAGGTTAACAACATCGATTACAGTGTTCGATTCTAGTCTTGTTATGTTTCATTCTGATCTTCTTAGAACGAGGGTACCCCCTAACATGTTCTAAACACATGTTGTATTGAGTACAGTGTTCGATTCTAGTCTTGATCACTTATTTCGTGTTCTGAACACATCGATCAATGTTCTGATCACATGTTGTATCGAGTACAGTGTTCGATTCTAGTCATGATCACTTATTTTGTGTTCTGAACACATCAATCAATGTTCTGATCACATGTTGAAGTTAACAACATCGATTACAGTGTTCTATTCTAGTCTTGTTATGTTTCAATCTGATCTTCTTAGAACAAGCGTATCCCCTGACATATTCTAAACACATGATGTATTGAGTACATTGTTCGATTCTAGTCTTGATCACTTATTTTGTTTTCTGAACGCATCAATCAATGTTCTGATCACATGTCGTATCGAGTACAGCGTTTGATTCTACTCTTCTTATGTTTCGAAAGTCTAAACATGCACAATAATGTTATCGCTGCACACGCTTGCCTTCGCGATGCAGGTTTAAACTTGTTCGATATAAAGCTATGCCTTGACATAAGAGGCTGAGGAGGAGGTAGAGAAGGAGGAGGAGGAGGAGGAAGAGGAGGAGGAGGAGAATGATAAGGCCTTAACAGCCTATGTATAGTCGCCTTTGTTTAAAGATGATAGCTGTCAAAAGAATTTTTCAAATTATCCACCACCACATTTCAGCTAAAGAGGGCAGCAGGGTGCTCTGTTGATTAAGCACATAGAATTTCAAATTGCCCTCCACCACATGCATAACAGCAGCTGTTATCTTGCGCAGTAGCCTCTAAGCTAGCTTTCTTCATAAGAGTAGCCGCCATCTTGTGCGAGCACCCCTAGGCCGTCTCATAAGGAGCTATGTATAGTCACCATTTTGTGTCTGCCATCTTGCGTAAGCATCCCTAGGACGTCTCAAGGCATCTTGTTTCTCATAAGAGCAGCCACCATCTTGTAGAAATAGATAGCTGCGAATGGCAAAGGGCTTAAGTAGGAATCGAACCGTTGATCTCATCATTAGACTATGTTTTTTCTTGTTCCTGATACTACGAACCTACGTATTAGGTGGAAAAATTTTGTCCGTTTTGCTCTACGATGCATCGTTTTCGAGATATTTAACATTTTGCATTTAAGCCTCCAAATTTCATGAATCGAACCTGCAAGCACGTTATACTCTCTACCATAGCTAAACCTGATCATGTTACGAAGACTCGCTTCAATACAAGCTAAAACAGAGCAAATGCCAAAGGGCCTAAGTAGGAACCGAACCGTTGATCCCATCATTAGACTGTGATTTTCTTGTTCCTCATACTGCGAACCTAGGTATTAGGCAGAAAAATTTTGTCCGTTTTGCTCTACGGTGCACTGCTTTCGAGATATTTAACATTTTGCATTTAAGCCCTAAATTTAATGAATCGAACTAGCACGACACGTTAGCCTCTAAGCTAAGAGCAGCAGCCATCTTGCGCAAGCACCCTTAAGGCGTCTCATAAGGAGACGTGTATAGCCGCCATCTTGTGTCCGCCATCTTGCGCAAGCATCCTTAGGGCGTCTCTAGCCATCTTGTGCAAGGACCCTTAAGCCGCCTCATAAGAGCAACCGCCATCTTGCGCAAGCATCACTAGGGTGTCTCATAAGGAGCCTTGTATAACCACCATCTTGCGTAAGCATCCCAAGGGCGTCTCATAAGAACCTGTGTATAGCAGCCATCATGCGTAAGCACCCTTAAGGAGTCATGTATAGCCGCCATCTTATGCAATTAGCGTCGAGAGAGGACTGCTGTAGAATTTTTCTTTTTAAATTATCCACCACCACATTTCAAAGGTATCTAGCTAAAGATAGCACCACTGCGTATGACAGGTGACGAATTTACATCTACTGCGATAAAGAGGGCAGCACGGTGCTCTCTGGATTAAAGATGGCGGATGATAGCTGCACGTGGCTATGTTTACCAAACAAGACCATGTGGAATTTGCCGCCACCACATTTCAAACTAAAGAGGGCAGCACTATGCTCTGTTGATTAAAGATAGCGGATGGTAGCTGTCAAAAAGCACGTGAGTTTGTTTCCAAACAAGAGCATGTGGAATTTTCCAATTTGCCGCCACCACATTTCAAAGGTATCTAGCTAAAGATGGCAGCACGGTGCTCTCTTGATTAAAGATGGCGGATGATAGCTAACAGAACTTTTCAAATTGCCCGCTACTACATGCTTAAGGTAGTAGCCATAAAGAGGGCAGCACGGTGTTCTGTAGATTAAAGATGGCGGGTGATAGGTGACGAAATTGCCCGCATGATAGCAGCACGGTGCTCTATTGATTAAAGATGGCGGATGACAGCTAACGAAATTGCCCGCAGCACAGTGCATAGAATTTTTCAAATTGCCGCCACCACATTTCAAAGGTATCTAGCTAAAGAGTACAGCACTGTGCTCTGTTGATTAAAGATGGTGGATGGTAGCTGTCAAAAAAGCACGTGAGTTTGTTTCCAAACAAGAGCACGTGGAATTTGCCGCCACCACATAGAGGGCAGCACGGTGCTCAAAGATGGCTGCTGTCACGTGGAATTGTCTGCTACCACAGGTATCTAGCTAAAGAGGGCAGCACTGAGGTTTGCGATGCAATATGGCTGCTGTCAAAAAGCATTTTTCAAATTATCCGCCACCACATTTCAAAGGTAAGTAGCTAAAGAGGGCAGCACTGTGCTCTATGGATTAAAGATGGCGGATGACGGCTGTCAAAAAACACGTGGCTTTGTTTACCTCGCGCTAGTTAGGTTAAGTTGGTAGCACTAAGGTTTAGGCCCGCCAAGATGGCAGCACTGCCGATGACAGGTGACGAAAGAGGGCAGCACAGCGCTCTGTAGTTTAAAGATGGCGGATGACAGCTGTCAAAAAGCACGTGGCTGTCAAAAAGCACGTGGCTTTGTTTATCTCGAGCTAGTTAGGTTAAGTTGGTACCACCGAGGTTTATTCCCGTCAAGATGGCAGTACTGAGGTTAGCGATGCGTTGTTGTCTGTCAAAAAGCACGTGGCTTTGTTTACAAATCTGTCAAAAAGCACGTGGCTGTCAAAAAGCACGTGGCTTTGTTTACCTCGCGCTTGTGAGGTTAAGTTGGCACTACTGAGGTTTAGGCCCGTCAAGATGGCAGTACTGAGGTTAGCGGTGCGTTGTTGTCTGTCAAAAAGCACGTGGCTTTGTTTATCTCGCGCTAGTTAGGTTAAGTTGGCAGCACTGGAAGAGGCCTCTGGCTGAGGTGGAGGAGGCCACTGGGAGGCCACTGGCTGAGGAGGAGGAGGAGGTGGCCACTGGGAGGCCACTGGCTGAGGAGGAGGAGGAGGCCACTGGCTGAGGAGGAGGCCTCTTCCGAGAGCCGGAGGAGGAGGAGGCCGCCGAACCATCCAATTATACTACTTATCGCAACTTTAAAGTTTGTCCTGATGACTTATTCAGTGTGACATAGAGGGCTACATTTAGACCTCTATTTAAAAATGAATAGTATACCCGGATTCACTGGTACTAAATCTATTCTTGGAATGAAACATTTTCTTCCTGAAACTGAGCCGGTCTGAATTTCTGCAGGGACGATACTTTTTATGGCTTCCGTAGATTCGTTCTCGATCCATTGCACAAACCAGCTTTATTAACATCTTTGCACACAATGGAGTCAGTGATAATGTATGCTATTTGGTCACCTATCAATCAAACTATTCAGAACCTATTGGTTAACTAGCTGTTTACTGGGCAAGAAAAGTTGCTACTTTGGAAAACATTGTACTCTCGCTTGGATATATAAGAAGCAAGAGAACTCTACAAGAACTCCTCCGACCAAGCTCGATAGCTGCAGTCGCTTAAGTGCGGCCAGTATCCAGTAATCGGGATATAGTGGGTTCGAGCCCCACTGTCGGCAGCCCTGAAGATGGTTTTCTGTGGTTTCCCATTTTCACACCATGCAAATGCCGGGGCTGTACCTTAATTAAGGCCACGGCCGCTTACTTCCAATTCCTAGGCCATGCCTATCACATCGTCGCCATAAGACCTATCTGTAAATGCAAGGAACGTTTTTTTGCTATTTGCTTTACGTCGCACCGACACAGATAGATCTTATGGCGACGATGGGACAAGTAAGGCCTAGGTATGGGAAGGTCGTGGCATTAATTAAGGCACAACCTTGTATAAAAATGGGAAACCACGGAAAAACATCTTCAGGGCTGCCAACAGTGGGATTCGAACCCGCTATCTCGCAGCAACGCGCTCCTAACCGCACGGCCAACTCGCCCGGTAAAAGAAATTTCGTTATCGTTATCATACTAACCTAACATTGTCCTGTCACAACTATGGTAGGGTTTGCAGACTCATCGTAGCCTTTGCGTATTCTTATTGGCTTCTGGCCTTGTGTGTATTATTACAGCGTGGTTTCACGCCAGTCCGACAAGACATTTAAAGAAGGGAGCTGAATTATTTACACCAGGCAAATACCAAGCAATACGGTTATAGTAATGCGTATAAAGGCAGAAATATCTATATATTAAAAGAGTTTACTGGAAAGAAACAGCTTTGGCAAATCCGTCCTTCCGTTCTACTGGACCAATTTCCTCTATTTCCTGTTTTATTCTCTCTGGAATTACTTGCCGGTGAATCAGGAGACACTGATAGGTCTCTACGTTCAGGAAACTTTGAGTAATCATAAAGTAAAATCATTAAATTATAACTCTTTCTGTACTTAGCAAGTTGTTAAGCGAGGAACACTTTCATTAATATTCTGATATGTGATTTTCATCCTTAGTAATGCCATTGCATGCAGCCATGCTTGATTACTACCTGTCAAGCCAGAGAGTATACACTTCCTCTGATGATGGAAAATGCTATTCTCTGCTAGATACTCTTTGATTCTCTGACCTCCTCAGCTTCTGAATATAATCAACAGATGGCAGAACGTTTCTAATAACTTCAATGCTGCTAGGAGAGAACAGTCTACGTACGAATCAAGTCATCTGTGTGACCATTAATAAAGCGCAGGCACAACCGCTTGAAAATGTGGGTAGTCTACTTATCCGAACCAGGTTGCACTATATCTCGGGCAAGATGTTTTGAAAATGTTAAGATCCGGGAACCGCCGAACGGTCGAAGCACAGAGGATATTGTAAGGAAAGACGTGTTATAAACTACATTAGGAATAAAGCAGTCATTATGTATCGGTATTAAATGTTCATAAAAGGGCAGGCTTTGAAATGTCGTATGGCTTTTAGTGCCGGGATATCCCAGAACGGGTTCGGCTCGCCAGGTGCAGGTCTTTCTATTTGACTCCCGTACGCGACCTGCGCGTCATGATGAGGATGAAATGATGAAGAAGACAATACATACACCCAGCCCCCGTGCCATTGGAATTAACCAATTGAGGTTAAAATCCCCGACCCGGCCGGGAATCGAACCCGGGACCCTCTGAACCGAAGGCCAGTACGCTGACCGTTCAGCCAACGAGTCGGACAAAGGGCAGGCAAAACATTATGACTGCCACAGGTACTGTATATCAATGCGAGTTATCTGATCTGTTTAAAAGGAATGCTGCGGACCAGCACGGGTCCACCAGTATAACATTCAATTGAGTGACGGTGAGAGAGAGTTTATTTCCTTAATTCAGCAATGAGTTTGAAATCCGATTTCATCATCATCATCATCATCATCATCATCATCATCATCATCATCATCTGTTTACCCTCCAGGTTCGGTTTTTCCCTCGGACTTAGCGAGGGATCCCACCTCTACCGCCTCAAGGGCAGTGTCCTGGAGCTTCAGACTCTTGGTCGGGGGATACAACTGGGGAGTATGACCAGTGCCTCGTCCAGGCGGCCTCACCTGCTATGCTGAACAGGGGCCTTGTGGAGGGATGGGAAGATTGGAAGTGATAGGCAAGGAAGAGGGAAGGAAGCGGCCGTGGCCTTAAGTTAGGTACCATCCCGGCATTCGCCTGGAGGAGAAGTGGGAAACCACGGAAAACCGCTTCGAGGATGGCTGAGGTGGGAATCGAACCCACCTCTACTCAGTTGACCTCCCGAGGCTGAGTGGACCCCGTTCCAGCCCTCGTACCACTTTTCAAATTTCGTGGCAGAGCTGGGAATCGAACCCGGGCCTCCGGGGGTGGCAGCTAATCACGCTAACCACTACACCACAGAGGTGAAATCCGATTTAATTATGAATATCTTGATTGATCATGTACTCGGGTAAGGGAACCTCCATTACTGATACTTACCTTGAGGTTACTCTGTTGATGGTTTATGTCTCGTGGTTTCAATATGTAACAAGTCATGTTGGCTGCAGTGATCAGCCATTAAAAAAAGTAGAATATGCAGGCGAAATTTCCTTTTTAGTGTATAGACTTACGTAACGAATACCATATTGTAAGTCTTCCCACTCATACTGGGCACGCATTACAACCCGCTATTTTTGTAGAGTCATGAAGGGACTATCAATCATTTTCGTAAGCCCTAAAAAAAAAATTCAAACCTTACCTCACTGACTAAGGAAACTTCGATTCGCATTGCAAGGACTTATTGCATGCGTTACTCTCGTGTCTTGGTTACTAGTGAGCGCAAGCACACTGATAGGCTGACACAAAGTTACAGCTAAAGGTAGCAACGAAGGGGGTTTATGGCCAGTTTACATGAAAATCGTGAGACGAAGACTATGAGCGATCTTAACGGTACCGCAGGAAATAGAAATGAGTTGGAGTGCAGCGATTGTTAGCTAGGACAAGCACGAGGACAATATTGGATCAAGCTCAAATATTGGCAAAGAGCGGGTAATGCTATAAACATGTATCTGCTAGTGATTTAAAAATCAAATGGTAAAATACACGAAACCCTTAGTCAGTGGAGAATGATGATGGATGCGTTGACATGAAGTTTGCTGTTCTTTCTCAAAATGAATTCCGGAATGATGGATGGGTTTTAACGTTCTGGCGTACTGGAAGCAATCGCAGCACAAGTTGGAGATTGTCCTTTCTAGAGAGCTGTATATCTTAATCGTTTGTGAAACAACAGTCGAGTTTGTTTGTGCGCTCCGTATTGACTACTGTTCAAATAACAATCTGTCTAGGAGACTGGGTAGAAAATTCATTGTGCCTCGTGCTCCCACATTTCATTAATTTTCTTTTTGCTGAAATAATTCATTTATTACTGGCAGTTAAGGCTACATTGCAAAATAAATAAATAAATAAATAAATAAATAAATAAATAAATAAATAAATAAATAAATAAATAAATAAATAAATAAATAAATAAATAAATAAATAAATAAATAAATAAATAAATAAATAAATAAATAAATAAATAAATAATAATAATAACAATATACATGTCTGATCTCCTATTAATAACTTAACATCCAGAGAGCACCAGGAAACCAAAATTTAGTACTAGCAAATTTTGCCGAAGGAAATCGATCTCAGAAACTGAAGATTAGCTGTCCATTTTAACCACGATGCAGAAGAACGTAAAAAGAAATCACTATACAATTATTATTATTATTATTATTATTATTATTATTATTATTATTATTATTATTATTATTATTATTATTATTATTATTATTATTATTATTATATTTGCTCCTCTGTGGGGTAGGGGTAGTGTGATTTGCTACCAACCCCGAAGGTCCGGGCTCGATTCCCGCTTCTGCCACGAAATTTGAAAAGTTGTATGAGGTTCGGAACGGGATCCAGTCAGCCTCGGGAGCTCAGCTGAGTACAGGGGGTTCGCTTCCCACCTTCGCCATCCTAAAGGTGTTTATCCGTGGTTTCCAAGTTCTCCTCCCGGCAAATGCGGCGATTGTATCTAACTTCAGGCTGAAGCCGCTTCCTTCCCTCTTCCTTGCCTACCTCTTTCAATCTTTCCATACCCCACAAGGCCCCAGTTCAACATAGCTGGTGCGGCCGCCTGGGTGAGGTACTGGTCCTCTTCCCCAGTTCTATCCCCTGACCAAATTTCTCACGCTCCAGGACACTGCCCTTGAGGCGGTAGAAGTGGGATCCCTCGCTGGACGGTAAACAAAGTAAGTAAAATAAACAAATAAATTATCATTATTATTGACAATATATAGCAATAATAATAATAATAATAATAATAATAATAATAATAATAATAATAATAATAATAATAATAATAATAATAATAATAATAATAAGTTTATCGACTAGATTATGACTATTTGCATTTTACAGGCCTTAACGTGAAACGTAACTAACATATTTTCAAAGTAGGAATCATCGCTACGAAGTTAAACTCTGGTCCTTCCTCGTGGCTTTTTTTAATGCTATGTTTTTCGTGAGATACCGTTGCTATGCAGGCTTACTATAGGAATGTGGTCCGCCACCGTAGCCTAAAGGTTAACATTACTAGCTGCCGTTCTAAGATTCCCGGGTTCTATTCCTGGTACTGACGAAGATTTAAGAGTGCGAGAGGGCTGGCATTTGGTCAGAACGGTACCTCCATTGGGGGCGTTCCTGAAGATATCTGCACCACCTCGCGACGAGCACGTGAGTTTATTTTTGTCTGCCTAAATGGTTAGCATGCTAGCCATTGGCCCAAGGGTTCCCGCGTTTGACTCCCAGTCGGGTCGGGGAATTTTATTCCTTCGGCTCGGGGACAGAGTGTTTGTGTCTTTTTCAGGATTAGCATTGATCTTAGGTAGGCCCCCATCCTGTCAGACGCGCAAGTCCGCTAAATGGTGTCAACTCTACCTGCACCAGACCTCATTGGAGACCACACGCTGTTATATATAGAGGAACGTGAAAATTATAGTTCGAATTTATTTATTTATTTATTTATTTATTTATTTATTTATTTATTTATTTATTTATTTATTTATTTATTTATTTATTTATTTATTTATTTTATTTATTTATTTATTCCTCGTTTGCTCTTTACGCGATCGTAAATCTCCCAAAACATGATTAATTGAAATAGCACATGAATAATTCTGTTCTGATAGAGGTTAAAATTATTTCTCAATTTCATTTTTATAGTTTTACAGTTTTTAAGTTACATTTGACCAGATATAACTTGAAACATTTTTAATAAACGCCACCGAGTTTCTATCCAATCACAGATCATGTGTACAGGTAGTTCATGTTTCTTTGCGCACTCATCTGATGTAACTGAATGATTGTTAGAATATTAATACACCGTATTGATTTTTCCAGATCAGTGAAAACTTCTCTACAACTGTATGTATGATATTAATGCTCCTTATATACTTCCAGACTGCTGTAAGAAACATTTAACAATGCAAAAATAAGGAAATTAACTCCTTGTAACTTATATTTATTTTTGATCTTTCACAGCGGCGGGAGTAGCCAACGAGCATAACGAAATGCTCATTAATTGTTTTTCAAGCAAACATGAAGTTTGTCACCCTATTCCTTGTATCTGCTGTTGTGTTCTGGAACAAACCACGTAATTCAGGCCCCCATTCTTCTGACATAAACTGGGGAAGACTTTGTATTTGGTCATTTATCTCAATTATTCAACATAACAGTACAATTGGATGGTCATTAAATTGTTATTTAAGTAAAGGCTATCAATCAACGTAGAGGGAATTGCTAGAATCAGATCAAGGGATGGCCGTGGGTGGAGAATAGGCGTTGTAGAACTCCATTACTGACAACAATTACTGGTTCTCTATCGGCAAGATTCCTTGTACTCGACTGGACACGTACTGCATGTGCAACATCCTTCACATCGGTCCAGAGAGATGAATTATCTCTGTCTGAGTTAATTAGATCATTAAATGTTATGAAGGAAGTTAAAACATTTCTTTGTTTCACTTCTTCTGATCTTTTTTTTTTTTTGCTAGGGGCTTTACGTCGCACCGACACAGATAGGTCTTATGGCGACGATGGGATAGGAAAGGCCTAGGAGTTGGAAGGAAGCGGCCGTGGCCTTAATTAAGGTACAGCCCCAGCATTTGCCTGGTGTGAAAATGGGAAACCACGGTCTTCTGATCTTGGGTAGGAAGAGATTAAGGGTAACCAAACTTGAATTACCTGAGTCAGTCACATATAGAAATGCTTTTCATTCGAATCTTGAACACTTCAGTGTCTGCTAAGAGCAGTGGTGTTTGATGGTACATTAACATGCATTGTCATAATAATAATAATAATAATAATAATAATAATAATAATAATAATAATAATAATAATAATAATAATAATAATAATAAAACCGGGCGAGTTAGCCGTGCGGTTAAGGCGCTCGGCTCTTAGCTTGCATCCGGGAGATAGTGGGTTCGAATTCCAATGTTGGCAGCCCTGAAGATGGTTTTCCGTGGTATTCCATTTTCACACCAGGCAAATGCTGGGGCTGTACCTTAATTAAGGCCACGGCTGCTTCCTTCCCACTCTTAGGCCTTTCCTATCCCATCGTCCCCATAAGACCTGTGTTGATGCGACGTACATCCACTAGCATTAATAATAATAATAATAATAATAATAATAATAATAATAATAATAATAATAATAATAATAATAATAATAACATGTCGTTTGGCTTTTAGTGCCAGGATATCCCAGGACGGGTTCGGCTCGCCAGGTGCAGGTCTACGCGTCGTAATGAGGATGAAATGATGATGAAGACAACACATACACCCAGCCCCCGTGCCATTGGAATTAACAAATTAAGGTTATTATTATTGTTGTTTTTGTTATTATTATTTAGATGATTAGTCCATCAATAAGTTGACTCTATCCTGTGCTAACGTCCGGCTCCATGGCTAAATGGTTGGCCTTTGGTTCAAGGGGCCCCGGGTTCGATTCCCGACCGGTTTCGGAATTTTAACCTTAATTGGTTATTCCCACTGGCTCGGGGACTGGGTATGTGTGTTGTCCTTAAAACGGCACATACAAAAATAAAGCAAGAAAATTAGAAAAATAAGAAAAACATCAGTAACTACCAAAAATTTAAAAAAAGGAAAACCTTTTCATAGAATGTCAGTGCCCACTTTCTTGATGATTGCCCCCTCTCGTGTAGTTCCCACCCGGAGATCCGAATAGGGGACAATTTTACCTCCGAAATATTTTACCCTGGAAGAAGCCGTCATCAGTACATAATTCATACAGAGAGAGAGAGCTGCATATCCTTGGGAGTTACTTACGGCTGTAGTTTCTCGTTGCATACAGCCATTTAGCAGTATCAACCTAGCTAAGCCATATTAGGCTAAATATTATTACAACGCCATACCAGACACCGCCACCCTTGCAACTTCCGAAGGGCTGTTACTCGCCTTTTGAGGTATCATTCGTTTCTCCCGGCAAAATACCCACCCATTGTGGTTACACGTACTGTATGCCTCGGCTACCTGCGTCTCTTGGGTGCACAAGCCACTCCTACCGTGGCAAGGTCACGTGGTTCGCAGTAATGTTATTACATCACGATATCTTCTAAAGTACATGATAGCTTTGGAAAATTCTCGCTGATAACATATATTTAATACTGAAATTTTCGTTTGAAAGAAGTCTGGAATAAATGTTTCCAAATATAAACCCAAGTGCAATAACACCATAGAGAAGCTATTCATAGAGAATATAAGTGTCTTCCTATTTTTCTTTATGGAAGCAGCCTTGTTATTAATGTGAGACAAGACGTTATTTTTCTTCACGTCAGCAGGCGGGAGAACAGGAGAGTAATGCAGTTTGTAGCACCAGCACGGCACAGCTGCCAAACAAGTTGCCTGCCTCTAGTAAAGTAGTTACAGGCGGCAGGAAGACGTGATTCTGAACTCCAAGAACTCGTCCAATAAGGCACGTGGCCCTCTCAGGAGATGAAGTGTTGTACTGCCGGGAGAATTTCCTTATAACTGTTTACAAGATTACATGCAACTCCTCGCTAGATGGCTAGCGGCGCTATTTAAACAATATAACTTTCTCTCCTGTTCTCCTTTACTTCTTCCTTACGTTGAGAAGCACAATTCCCTCCTAATCGTGATTTGAAGCCACATGATGTATTTAAAACATTCGTAGTCTACCCGGATGTGTAGCATTAAAGAGATTTGTACGGTAACCTGGCAGTGAATTATTTTTTTGAGTTTGTCAATACATTTGCCAGCTAATCCATTCTGAAAAGAACCATTTTGTCACAAGGATCAGCTGTGTCTCCATTGCTATTCATACTCTGCATGATTGCCATCACAAATGACATCCATACGAGGCGTCCGTGGACGTTATTATACGCTCATGATGTCATGCCAGCTAAGAAGATACCTAAGGGCCTCGAACGGGAAGCACAAGAGTGGAAGGTGCATCTCGATGAATTTGGAATGAAATTTAATCTGAAGAAGACTGAGCAATTGTAATGTGGTAACCAAACTGATGGTGATGGGGTTCAACTTAATAAAGTGATCCGATTCAAGTATCTAGGGCCATGCATCACCTCGGACTGCAGTACAATTCCCGATGTCAAATCAAAAGTCAGTGCCGCATGGTTGAAATGGCGCTAAGTTACTGGAGTTCTGTGTGGTAAGAAAATTCCAGTGATCAGACAGGTGACCCTTTATGGAGCTGGATGGTGGCCTACAATATCAAAGCAAGAATAGGCACTTCATATAATGGAAATGAAGATTCTGCGGTGGTCAAACGGCTTGACTCGACTTGACCATATCAGGAAGGATGCTGTGCGGAAGAAATTCAAGGTCGTCTCAATCAGAGAGAAAATGTGTGAATCACGCCTGTGATGGTATGGACATACACTCCGTAGTAATGAATCCTCAGTTGCAAAGACTGCCCTTCAACTGAACTTGGAGATTCTCCGAAATCGAGCGCGACCTCAAACACGCTGGCTGGACCGGGTGAGAGATGACATGCACCTTACCCAAGTAAGCCTGTGGGACGCTATGGATCAAATGAAGTGGAAGAAACATTGCAAGAATGTAGACCATTCATACGTGGGCAAATGCAAAGAGGATGGTGATTTTATCACATACATTACTAACGTCTATACAAGACGTGTGGTAACTATAATGTTGCAGCCAGCTCCATGTTGATATTGAGCAGGGTTTCTACGAAGTCAGTATAACGGATTGACGGCCTGTCACATCGTCACTCCGTGTAGGACGTCCGCTGGTCCACCATCTTCTCCATTTAGGGCCTGCGAGTGATTTGCCCAAGGAATGTAAAGGATTCGCTCGTCAAAGTCGACAATCTTTGTTTCGGTCGGATTTCCTAGAGAATGCCTCGATGCCGCGGCCGTCAGCGGTGCGTAAAGTCCACGTCACTGATGAAGAGGGCATAGCAGGGAACACAAGGGTGTTGTCAGTATTGATTTATCACGTTACGAACTTATAAATTTTATCTCATAACTTACATGAAAACTAGAATTTTGATGATTTCAAGTAAGCATATTGGTTACTTTATAATATCAAATGAAAGTTTCTATTACTGCAGATTAGTAACTTATGACTGTTGTGCTCTTTGGAGTGTTATTCTGAATAACAGAGGTAATAGGAAGAGGCCAATAAAGAGATTAGCTGTTGAGGGCATCAACAGTGTACCATGACACATTACAAAAGCCAGAGTTGGTGAAATAAAGTAATGAATACCATTATTTTATCAAAGAATGTGTCATATGTACCTCAACAGTTACATTCTAAATTACAGTCATACAGCCAAACTAAATAGAGGATGAAATGAACAACGTAAAAAGGAACACAGCGAGAGGATGAAGAAATATGGGAAAGAGAAGAAAAACCCAAGGAAATGCTAATAAGTTCAGACGCGCTCCTTAGTTGGGCATAATGAATGAAGAAAAAGATTTAATATTTGTTACCATAACTGATATCAGGAATCCTGATATAAACCTACATTCTTAAGATAATACTGTTCTTTATCTATATAAATAAAGTTGTAGGGGGTCCGCTGTCTGTAATTTTGTTTGTTTTGCCAATTTTTCAGATATTTATCCGGCTTAGATGAACTCAAGACCGAATCGGTGGTTTTTATTTTACGTGTCTGTTTGTCTGTTTATTCCACCATCACGGCGAAACGGCTGGATGGATCTCATCCAAACTTCATATTTAGAGTATACTCATCCCGAGGATTGTTTTGATATGCATAACATTTTTAAATCTTTGAATATACGGGGGTGTATAGGAATGGTTTTCCTCCATTTTCTCTTATACTATTGGTTTTCTGTAAACTCCGTGGACCGTATGTGAAACGTTTCTTCATTATAAACAACTTTTGTTATGTTCATAATTTACCTTACTCTTCAAATGACGGAGAAATTTACTATTTTTTGCGGGTATCATGCTCCACATTGAGTGACCGACAGACCGACAATGAACACACATGTTACCATTGCAACGTCTCTGACTGCTTGCAGCAGGGACGTAATGTATTGCCATTTTCCTCAACCAAGAGAGACGTCAATCGGCCATTCTGCGGGATATTGGCGGAATATCGCTGGAGGTTATAACCGTCCTTGCATAGCTTAAGTAATAACACCATTAGTCATACGCTTATCTGTTTACCTAAGAATCCCTGCGCCTATCCCCTTTTACTGCTTTATTATATCCATAACTCACATCAGCGTAATTTATTGAGGGGCATTTGATTTTCCAATACATTCACTTGGTATTTGCATATTTATCGTCATCCGGCTGTCGTCAGTTATAATCTAATTTCTATTATTTCAAATTCCCTAACTGTATTATATTCTTTCTTAATTACTCGTATGTATGCGGGTGCTAATCCCGAAAGCTGGACACTCTTTTCTTTGAGGAAATATTCTAAGCTATGCAAATTTATAACTTTTGGCCCCGAAAAATATCGAAATATGGATGCAATTTTAACTACGGTGCACACCTTCGTTTCGCGATAATTGGTGGCTAATAGACAAGTCGTATCACAAATCAGAAAGCACAATCGCAATCCATTTTGGAGAGCTGTATTTCTCGATTCCAAGTTAATTTTGTACTTTTATACGAATATGTTATCATTTGGCACACTTGTAGGAAAGATGCAATCATGACATTCGGCACGCACGTTGACATGACCAGTGACCATGTGAAAGCCAAATTTTATGATTCTAGCTGTCACATGAGTATTAAAAATATAAAGTAGTATGCGAAAACTGCATAAAAATCCCCCAATCAATGAGTCTAACTCAATCTAACCCATAAATATAGGAGATACGAGAAGATGTCATAGGGCCAACCATGTAGAACATCGGAAGAGGCGCCTGATGCTGAAGTCCGTTTGTATATATGTCGTACAGTTTCAAAGCAGGAACTCTCGAAATAAAAGTCTGCACTTTTAGAGTGTGTCTGTACATTGACTATTTTGGCGAAATTTCCGTACAGTTATCAGTTTCAGTTGTAATAATGACAATCTGGATATTTTTAGTTTTGGTGTCTGTTTGTTTGTGTATTTGTCTATAACTTGGAAACTGCCTTATATATTTCCACCAAACTTCATATTTAGAATTCACTTGCCCTTGGGTAGATTTTAGGGCAAATATTGTTTCTAAATACCCGTAATGACTGGGGGTTTATACGAAACCTAAACCGTGATTTTTCACTCCTTCAAAATATACACAATCAAACTTAATGGAAATCTACCTGCCTTAATGGAAATTAATTTCTAAACCATTTTCATTATGTGCATAATTTCGATACGAGGATTAATAAGTGAGATATCATTAACGGACCGTTTTTCAGTACAAGTCCCACCGGACTTAACTCAAGAGCGGGTGTGTGTAAAGCGTATTTCTTACAACTTGAAAACTAGAGACGATATTTGAACCAAACTTTATATTTAGCAGCCACCTGTCCAAAGGTAGGTTTTAAAGGCCAATAACATTTCATGTTCGCGGAATAGACCGGCGGTTTTGTAGGGAACCGAAATGGTGATATATACAGTACAGGACCAATCTGACGAAAAATCGACCAAACTTGATGGAAATCCATTTCTAAAACTTTTTTCATGTGCATATTTTCTACAGGAGGATTAATAAGGGAGGTATCATGAATGGTCGGTTTTGCAGGTTAAGTCCAGCGGACATAGCCCAAAAGGTGTTGTACGTGGAGCAGATTCCTTATCTATATAAATAAAAATGAAACGCTAAATGTGTTGCTAAGCGCAAAACTCGGGAACGGCTGGACCAATTCGGCTAATCCTTTTTTTTCAAATCTTCGTCGAAGTCAGAGTAAGGTTTTTACGAAGAGAAAAATAGGAGAAATGCCACGAAAAACGAAAAAGCCCCATTTATATTTTTTCAATTAAAGTGTTCGTCTCTCTTTCCTTCTCCCACGTTTGCGCTTAGCGCTGTCCTCCTCTAATCCAGCGCGTTTGCCAAATGTCCGTAAATCTCAGTGTTATCGGTTAAAATGGATGAATATCGGATTATGTACAAAATTTCAAGCCGCATTTCATGCCGTTAACGAAATAACGTTTACGAAATAATTGAGTGTGAAAATGTTAATATAATGGAATGTTACCTCAAATACAAAATCTTCATTGCATAGAACTTATCAAGTCATAACTCCTATTTTATATTTACTATATTTTTAATTTTTTGACTGCTGGTAAAGGAATATTTCAGCTCGACATAGATAAGTTTGTTTTTGAATTTAAATGATAAGAACAGGCAGTATTTGTGTTTCTTTTCAGTCAGGTTCAGAGATTTTTATGTGCAGGCACAATAAGGTCAGTCGCTGGCCAACTTCTTTACTATTGAATTTACAATGGGGGGTCAAAGCGAGGAAAATGGTCTCCAGATGTGGAAGTTATTTTTAAAACAAACCCCAAGTTCTTATCTCGCTTAGTTCTCAGTTTGTGACAGGAAGAATGTCTCCTTGGGATTTGGTTTCAGCGTACGCTCTCCAGACAGTCGCATGCAGTGTCGTGTTTTGTTATAGTTGGAGACCTTTGTCTACCCTGATTGTTTTTAAATCTTCGCTTCTCAGCAATTAAGTTCATCGATTTCATTGGTTGATTGGTTTATTTTGTGTGTGCTTCCATATACAGTATACTCATTTCAAGACTCATGCCGCCTATAAGACGCGGGTGGAGCAACTTCGGTCGAAGAACTCGAAATGCTACAAGCTAATTTTCAGTCGAATTGGATTGCACAACAACGTGAAGAGCGAAATGAAACTGAAAGGATTTGGATATCACAAACCCATGCAGCGCGTCGTTCAGCTAATAATCTTCCAAGTTTGAGTCGAGCTGCTTTCAGTTACGATGTTTCAATTGACTACAGTGCATACCAGTGCGTTGCTATTGGATCTATGAACTCAGTTTGCCAAAATTGTAAGGCACTGAAATACAAAAATGAAGCCGCTGGATTGTGTTACGCAAATGACAAAGTGAAATTAGTGCCATTGAATCCACCACCAGATCCATTGTAATCATCGGTTTCAGGAACAGGAACAGGTTCCTCACAAACATCCAAAAATATAACAACTGCTTTCAAATGACTTCATTTGGGGCAACAAATGTACTTCGGGACAATTTCATGCCAACTTTGAAGGTAATATATAACAAACAGACTTATCCCCCATATTGTTTTGTTTATTTTATTTTATAGTTTTTGTGACATAAATAATAAACCTGTCCTCCTTAATTTACAGATACAAGGCCAAATATATCACAGAGCAGGTTCACTGTTACCGGTGTTGGTTGGCGACTAGAAATTTCTGCAAATTTATTTCATGGGCAATTCAATACAAGAAATTGATCTGCGTTGTGCACATAACCGTACAGTGAAGAGGTCTATTGTAGAACAATTACAAACTTTCTTTCATCAACACAATCAGTTGATTACGTTGTTAAAAACTGCACTGTATCTCATGTCATCTGATAATCACAAAATTGTGATCAGAGCTGATAAAACTCCTCTGGGTCAACATTCAAGATGTTTCAATGCGCCAACAATTGATGAAGTTGCCATTGTTATAGTTGGAGATAATTCGGAAGCTCGTGATATTGTTTTACATCGCCGGAATGATCAGTTACAGCGTGTGTATGAAATACACCGCTCATACGATGTGCTACAATATCCCATCTTATTTTGGCAAGGTGAAGATGGTTATCACTTCTCGGTCAAGATGATAAATCCCCTCACAGGTAATTATAGATTTCGATATTCTGTATCAGCTACGATATTATGTATTATATGCAAGTCCAATCACTGTCATTAAAACAATAATTTATTTACAGGTGCTGAAACCAACAAAAAGTTAGTTCAATGAAGTATTATTCATACCGCCTTATGGTTCGTGAAAATGAAAACAATCACATATTGCACCGTGGGCGATTATTTCACCAATATGCTGTTGATATGTATGTCAAAATTGAAACAGAGCTTTTGACATTCATCAAGTTGAACCGGAGCAAACTCCGTTCTGAAGAGTATATTCACCTTCAAGATTCGATTAACAGTGATGGAAATGCAAAGAATGTCGGCCGGTTGAACATTTTACCAGCAACACACATCAAAAGTCCTCGACATATGCATGAATATGCTCAAGATGCCATGTCGTTCTGACTGGCTGCATTACTTTACCTGACAATTTTTGTCAGTTTACTGAATTCAAAACCGAACTCATTCAAGAGGTGTTCCCAAACGTTGCTCAAAATTACACAAGATCATATTTGGTTGAGCGAACGAGCTATATTACCTGTCAGAAACATGGATGTAAACGAATTAAATTTCAAAATTCCGGAAAAGAAATCGCCAGTGAATTGAGGACATACAAATCAGTTGATTCCGCTACTATCCAAGATGATGTCGTCAACTATCCACCCGAATTTTTGAACTCGCTGGATTTACTAGGATTGCCGCCTCATATTCTTCAATTAAAGGTCGGATCAGTGGTCATAATGTTGCGAAATATCAACCAAGCTCATCTTTGAAATGGCACACGACTAGCAGTGAAAACATTACTGAACAACGTGATTGAAACAACCATTCTAACGGGGAAGTATAAAGGAGAAGACGTTTTGATACCACGCATCCTTATGATTCCGACTGGCATAGCATTTGAATTTAAACGACTGCAGTTTCCAGTGCGGCTCGCTATGACCATAAATAAATCCCAGGGGGCAGTCATTGAGTGTTTGCGGCATTAATCTTGAAAAACCATGTATGTCGCAGGGCCAATTGTATGTGGGCCTGTTCCCGTGTTGGAAAACCATCAACTTTGTTTGTTTTTGGTTTTTCTTGCTAGGGGCTTTACGTCGCACCGATACAGATAGGTCTTATGGCGACGATGAGATAGGAAAGGGCTAGGAGTTGGAAGGAAGCGGCCGTGGCCTTAATTAAGGTACAGCCCCGGCATTTACCTGGTGTGAAAATGGGAAACCACGGAAAACCATCTTCAGGACTGCCGATAGTGGGATTCGAACCTACTATCTTCCGGATGCAAGCTCACAGCCGCGCGCCTCTACGCACACGGCCAACTCGCCCGGTACTTCGTTTGTTTACGCGCCAGGTAATCAAACAAAAAAATTATCGTGTACCTTAAAGCTTTACAATGAAAAATATCTTCATAGTGTTGATTGGAATCAGTGTTTTCTATGATAGTTATTTCCTACAAAGAAAGAGGAGTAAGTGAATTATGGCTCTGTGAGGGATTTGAAGACCTGCTGAACAGTTCCCATCTACGTTCCAGTCAATCAGGCTTATTCCTAGGCAGTGATATGCTGTGACCTATTTGAGCATTTCCTTATTCACAGTCAAGATATTAGTATTGCAGGTAATCAAAACACGTTTTTCCAGTAGTTTGTTACTAACTTTTAGTAGCAGTAGAAAATTAATTTGATGTTGATGATGTAGTCATTTGCATTATTCTGATTTTAGCGTGCAGTGCAGACTGAATTTGAGTTCATTCCATTGTCATTTATTTTTGACAGAACGACGTCTGTCGGGTCAGCTAGTCTATCTATTTAAATAAAATCGTAACGACTGTGTGCCTCTACATTGACTATTTTGGCGAAATTTTCGTACAGCTACCTCCCGTTTAAGGGGTAATAATGACAATCTGCATTTTTTTTCCGTTCAGTTTCCTGAAAGTCCTAATTTTTACCCTCCTAACTCAAAATCCATATTGTGGCATAATCTGCCAGACGAAGAAGAAAGTTGAAATTTGGCAAAATTATACATTTTAGCCTGTAACGGACGGAAAACGTCCAAGATCTTTAAATTTTTAACTTTATATCCCCGATGAATATCGAAATGTGGAGGCAATTTTAATGATAGTGCAGACCTTCGGGAAGTTCTATCACATAATAGATGGCACCATCTCCGTTCAATTTGGAGTGATCTACAACCTTGGTCTTATGACTTTTTGTCGTATCTGTATCCCCTTTACGTTTGATTTTTCTCTATTTCTCGATGTTAAGTAAATTTGGGCTTTTCAAATGCATAATTCATACTTTCAATCACTTATAAAAATATAGAATCATCAAACTCTACACGAAAATTGGCCCACCCAGTAGCCATATGTGAGCCAAATGCTATGTATGTAGCTGTCACATAATTATCCGAAAAGTAAAGCAATGTGAGATAATCTTACAAAACATTTTACCCGATTCAACGTTTCTAACTTATTATGGCCCATGAATAGATGAGATATCATAGGACCAGCCATTTAGGCCGCTAAATCCAGCGCCTTATGGTACAATCCTTTTCGATATAAGGTACCGTTTAGCGGCAGTAAATCTGTAAATAAAGGTCTGCAATGTTGTAAACATGCATATACTTTCGTATGTCGATCTAATATATATTCACTGATGTCGATTTATAGCGATCGAAAAAGGGTGTGTCTGCTATTGAAATCAGTACTTCCCACATTGGCTTTGACGGGCAGTAGGAATGGGGTCCTTCTCCAACTCCTGTGTAACTGACATTAGTAAGGAAGGCCTACCATTTTAATGAATAATTCACTTATCGATTTGACTTGCAGGTTGTGTTTGGCTGTAGGCAAGGGTGCCCGTCATTATAAACAAATGTACTCATCTAGAATATGACTGGCATTGGGTATAGTGGCCTGTTATTTTGATGGAAACTCACCAACTTGGTGTGACTCTCAGTAACCTGGCTGGCGGTAGGAAAAGAGGCCTGTCATTATAATGATAACTGCACAACTCAATTTCGACTGGTAGTAGGGAAGTTGCCTGCCATTATAATAAAAACTCCTCAACTGTATTCTGTCTGGAAGTAGGAAAGGGGGGCTGCCATTGTAACGAAAACTTCCCAAATCGATTGTGACCGCGCAGTAGGCAATGGAGCCTGCAATTATAATGTAAATTTCCCAACTCGATTGTGAATGTCAGTAGGCAAGTGAGCTTTCCGTTATCATCACAAATCCATGACAAACACTTTGCATTGGAAACAACGTATGTGGACCTCTCCATGCTGTTTCTCGGATAACGCTAAGAGACATGCAATTTTAAAACAATCTTATTTACTGCAAGTACAGTATTTACTTCGATATTCCAATACATTGTAGAATACAGTAGCAAAGCACGGGTACATTTTCTAGTTTATAATAATGTACATTAATGCAAATATTATTACTAAAAATTTTAAGCAGGATAATTTTGCTATACCAAAATGCATCTTTTCGTATACAAGTAAGAAACTAGTGGTTCAAAGTTAAGTTTTGGAAATAACATACGACGTTAAAACACCTTCTCCTATTTAGACAGTCATACCTCTGATTTTCCAATTTATTTATATATGATTAGCTGACGTACCCATTTTTCGCTACGGAATTCTACATTTTATGCAGAATTCCAGATGAAGTCATGTACACGCTGAGAATAAGATTTTAGTAAATTGCATAACATAGGTATTTAAAAATGGAATTTTAGGCCTTTTCCTCTAAACTACAATTTTATCCAGCACGAATAATATTATTTATAGCCTAAACTATAGTGCTTTATTCCCTGGCTTTACATATCGATTGTCAGTATAATCTGTTCGTCCATTTTCTCGTGGTTCGGCATTGATCTGGACTTAGCAACAAAACGAAATACTTGACTATCTCTGTTATCACATCCAGTAAGGTAAAAATGTATAAGACATAAATGATCGGAAATTTAATTCTATATAACTTTAGTTACGTAGTATTTTTCGATAGCACCGTAATAACATAGACTTTTGTGAATTGAATTTTAGGTTTTCCCCCAAACTTCCATTGTAGTGCCTCATTCCCCGACTTTATATACCGATTTTCATTAAATTCTCTTCAGCCGTTTTCTCTTGATCCGCGTACATACATACATACATACATACATACATACATACATACATACATACAAAAATGACGGAAAACGAAAAAGTACATTTCATTGTTTCTGTGGACATGTATGATACGGAAATACCTTTCTTTTTTAAAAAAATCTGAGCAATGTACAGACAAAAGTCTTATTTTGAATATCTACCTGGTGAAACAAGTGATGTAACATAATTCCCTTTAGAAAGTCCTTTACAAAGGACAGCAGTGAGTCTACTGGAAGTAAGTTCAGTTTCAGGTATGTAATTAGCAGTTCCACTTGGGTTTCACGGTCTCCGCTCTCTGCCTGTCTGTTCTCGCCCAAAGTATCCCGCACGCAATCTTTGCTCTCGACCACAACTGCCAACCCTCACCGCATTCCGACAAGTCTACCATCCAATCATGAAGGTGAACTTCCATTTACTGCCAATACAATTCCTCTTTAGTAAAGTATTTTCTGTTCAATGGAGGCCTAAAAGACCGGAAATGCGAGGAAGGAGCCTGCATTTGAAATTTCATACAAGTACAACCTTCAGCAAGCAGCAGCAGCAGCAGTATAGATGATCACAAGGTCGTAGTTTCATAGTACTGTTGAGTCATTCGACTATTTTAAAGGTGATAACAGGAGATAAGCGTCAATGAGGGGGTTAGTAAAGGCCTAGGAGTGGGGAGAAATCGACCGTGGCTTTGCTTTCCTTGTGTGACAATGGGAAAACACGGAGAAACATCTTCAGCGCTGCCGACAGCGGGATTCGAACCCACTATATCACGAATGCAAGCTGACAACGCAGCCACTTGTTCGGTGCCAATTTATAAACTGCCAATTAAGAAGGCTTTTAGGGAAATATTCCAGTTCTGTAAAGTAAGGCTACAAATAACCGGAAACTAAAAAATAATGCATTATTATTATTATTATTATTGTAGACATTAATATAAGGTTATTTTAATGCCTGAAATTACCGGCCGCGGAGAATCAATCTTATTATAATTATTCTTTCTTTCTTTCTTTCTTTCTTTCTTTCTTTCAATGCTTCATCCTTTGTTGTTCCTTCTTCTTCCTCCAATACTCTTTAATCTGACCACTGTCTCCTTTTTCATTCCTCGATATATTTTGTCCGGCTCCGTGGCTAAATGGTTAGCATTCTGGCCTTTGGTCACAGGGGTCCCGGGTTCGATTCCAGGCAGGGTCGGGAATTTTAACCATCTTTGGTTAATTTCTCTGGTACGGGGACTGGGTGTACGTGTCGTCTTCATCATCATTTCATCCTCATCATGACGCGCAGGTCGCCTACGGGAGTAAAATTGAAAGACCTGCACCTGGCGAGCCGAACGTGTCCTTGGACACTCCCGGCACTAAAAAGCCATACGCCATTTCATTTCGATACATTTTGAGCCTGTTTTCATTCCCTCCCGACCTTGAAGTCCTTCAGTTTTAACTCTTTCATTCTAAATCTCTCTTTCTCTCTCTCTCTCTCTGTTGCTGCTCCTTCTCTTATGTTGTTTTTTTCGAAATCTTTCTTGGCTTCATGAACCCAGGTTGTTGTTGACTTCTTGTTGCAAAGATATTTGAAGATATGTTTGGTTAACCTATTGTCACTGATTCTATATAAATGTCCAAAAATCAATTATTCTTCTCCTTATATTATTATTATTATTATTATTATTATTATTATTATTATTATTATTATATCAGAGGTGCCAACCTTTGAAGTGGATTATCAGAAATCACCCTCCTCTCCCCAACAATTTCGAGTCAAGTCCAAAGCATGCTCCTCCCTTCTCGATAATGACACCCCTTTCGCCCTTCCATCTAGCAATCTATTCGAAACTATGTCATATTACCGAATAACATTTGCACACAACCTGTTAGTTCTGTGATAAAACATTCCTTGTAGCTTGTTTCTCATGCAGCAGCTGCTTTTCAGTGTAGTTTTTCTTGAAGTATCCTTCCCACTGTGATGATATTTTCGTCTTCTGAATCATAAGCGATTCCAGTGCGGATATGCTTAATGTAGGCCTCACTTCTTTCTCAATCTTTCTGTCAACTATTAGGTACACTTAACTCAGCAAATACAACATCATTGAAGGATTTATGGTGTAGATGTGCAGCTCCTGAGCTCCTTCATTCACAATTAATTTTACAGCGCTTATGCGTAGCAAAAGGAAGTGACGATCAAGTAAGTGAGTTGGCAACGATTAGGAGAAATATTCAGTCCTTTCGAGCCTCTTTCCTTCTTTTATATTTTTCCGTAGAAAACTATTTTTTCCTGATGTCAGCTTTTCCGTAATAATTCGCCGTTTGACTGTAATTCCATAATCGTGAGGTGAAATCCTTCATAGTTGGCACCTCTGTATATATAAATGATTAGCTGTCCAATGGCTCGATGCTACTTCCTCTTGACGGGATTTTCAGAGCATCCAGGCTCAGTTTCAAAACTTTTTAGGTGATTTGGTGGTAGATAACCTTACTGCCAACCGAATGTGGTTTCTGTTGCCCAAAGTTACTGAGATTGGAACCCTTGTTGAATGGCTGGACCACTGAGCCTATCTGTCCCTTCAAGAATGTTTCTTCTTTTTCTCTTTTTTATGTTATTCTTATTCTCTTAACAAGCATAGTGTCAACTGAAAAATCAACGACTTTATTAATTGTCATTTCATAAGTCTCCTTCGCATTTGTTGGTCGTCATGATAGGAAATATGATCATTTTTGTGGCTCTGGCTGTTTTTATTTTAAGAATATTTCGTGGAAATATTAAACGGATTGTAAAGTGAAATTTACATTTCAATTAAATATTTAAGTAGAAACATCATTTTTCTAAATACTTTTTCTTTTACTAACACATGGCGATGCTCCTCATTGACTTGAAATTAAATTTAAATAACATTTTAAAGTTTATTAAAACTTCGTCCTGGTGAGTGCAATATTTGGCTTCCTGACCATGGGGAAGTAATGGCTCCCTGATTATAGAAACCACGTTTCTGAAGGATTCCCCTTGTGCTTAATCGGAGATGAACCGCTTATTCCCGTCGTCCTCGACTTCCAGTAAAACTCCTGAAACCTAGACAAACTTGAGTTCTAGTTTAGGGCCTCTGATACTTAAACCTGTCTCGATGTCTCGTAACTGCATAGACTCCGACTGCTATAAGCAGTATATGAACAGTGGAATGGTCCATCAATTGGAACATCCTCTTCTGCAGCACGCTGAGACTCACTTGAATTTTAAGTTCATATATTTCTTATGAGGAGAGAAAATATAGAATTGGTGATAAACGTGCTGTACAAGGACAATGAGAAAAGTCCCCAAAATAATTTCAATTGAAAATTGCGTGAGAAACGGCATTGTTTTTAAGAAAGTCCCTTCGGAGGAAATTATCGAGTTCCTAGGTCTATGATATGAGGCTCCATCAATGATTTCGTCTAAAAATTTCCAAAACTTTTATGTGCCTTGCCTTTGAGCTCATTGGAATGTAATCTTGGACGATATAGATGTATTCGTTAATTTTAAAATCACTGACATAGTCAAGTGTTTTTTGTTTGAAACACGGTCTGTTCCTTTGTAATAGAAACACTCGGTAATCTTTGTTTGAAACTTAACAAACCATCCAGTGAATAGGTCTAATAGCAGCAGCGGTGAAAGGCAAATCATGGGAAGCTGAAGAGGAAGACATCTTGGCATATCCAAAGGTCACTAGAAATGGATTCATTATAGACCCAACAATTAGATTTGAAACAGGAAGAAATCAGCCTGAAGAAGTAAATGTTGTGAAGAAGAGCATGCACGAACCAACAATTGGATAATTCAAGAAAAAATACCATCTCAATCTTCTAGAAGCAATAGGACTTCTAATACGGTCCCGCGGTGTTATTCAGAAACCCTTTGAATCTTCTCGGAAGAAATTTGGATTATCTCAATCTTTAATAATGTTATTGTTTTTTTACGTCCCACTAACTACATTTTAACGTTTCTTAGGAGACGGCGAGGCGCCAGAATTTTGTTCCGCAGGATTTCCTTTACGTGCCAGTAAATCTACACACTCGAGGCTGACGTATTTGAGCACCTTCATATACCACCGGATTGAGCCAGGTTCGAACCTGCCAGGTTGGGGTCAGAAGGCCAGCACCTCAACCTCAATCTTTAAGAGAGAAAATTGTCACAGTGGTGCTGAAGAAATCGTGTCAAACTTTAGTCTACCACCTACATAAATGATTATTTGTACATTGTTAAAAGGAAAAAGAATACCGAGTTGCATGGGACTACCTCCAATGCGAGATAGTTTTCAAATAAACTAATAAATTCTCCTCAGGTTATACTCATAAGATTCTAGAACTATAGTTATTTCTATGTTACTTGGACGCACACTCCACGTCGTGAGTTGGGTGTGCGCGAGTGCGTCGAGACTGACGGTACTGTATGAGCTTGTAGTCACCAACCTTGTGGTTGCGGTGGGAACACAAGGTTTTTCATTCCTCTCTATCAATAAATGAATGGTACGTAGCATTTTATGGAAGTGAAGCATGGACGATAACTAGCTCAGAAAGAAAGATAATACATGTTTTTGAAATGTGGTGTTACAGAAGAATGCTGAAGGTGAGATGGGTAGATCGAATCACGAATATTGAGATTCTGAGTAGAACTGGGTGAGAGGGGAACGATTTTGCGAAATTTGAAGAGAAGAAGAGACAGAATGATAGGACACATCCTAAGACATTCAGGGCTTATACAGTTAGTTTTTGAAGGCGGTGTAGGCGGTAAGAATGGTAGGGATAGACCATGATATGAAAACGAGAAGCAGGTAAAACCAGATGGAGGATGTAATAGTTATGTAGAAATGAAAAGGTTAGCACAGCATAGGATGGCATGGAGAGCTGCATCAAACCAATCTACGGACTGATGACTCTACCACAGTAATAAATGTAACGGAATGGTACGTAGCTGTGTCATTTCAATGGAAAAGGTAAGATAGTGTGACAATGGAGAGGATTTAGTTTTCATTTTCAGATTTCCTCCAGAAAATCCTGTTTGTTAGAATCTCCGGGACAATTTCCCATCATTAAGTGTTCCAGCACATTTACATCTAAAGGGCTAATTATAAGCAAAACTCCAGTTTTCTAGGCCTCGTACAGTAGTCTTTGAGGATATTTTCGAGCCCATTCACACTCCCCAATGGATTACTCACTTCAAATATATGGCTTTCCTCAAAGGCAGTCATTGAATGCAAAGGGTGAATTGAGAAGCTTGCTTGCAAACATCACTTAAGTCATTTTTAACACCTTTTCTTTTTGCTTTTGTGTTAAACATTCTTGCTAAAATGACGTGGTCGCACGTTTTAAAATGAAAACTGATCGCAAATTAATTACTTTGCATGGTTTGATACTGGAGCACGTCATCCTAACAAGCATTTTAACACAAAATCAAACGTATCTAAAATGACTTAAGTGGTATTTGAAAGAAAGCTCCCTTGTTATGTATTGTTTTATGAGGGACTTCTTTAGCAAGTTCATTTTTTTTTGCTAGTTGCTTTACGTCGCACCGACACAGATAGGTCCTATGGCGACGATGGGATAGGAAAGGCCTAGGAGTTGAAAAGAAGCGGCCGTGACCTTAATTAAGGTACAGCCTGGTGTGAAAATGGTAAACCACGGAAAACCATCTTCAGGGCTGCCGACAGTGTGAATCGAACCCACTATTTCCAGGATGCAAGCTGACAGCCGCGTGCCCCTGACCGTACGGACAACTCGCCCGGTAGTTCGGTTTTTAATACCCATTCCCACCTTCTTGGAATTCACGGAGTGATTTACCTAAGTAGTTTGGGTCACGTGGCTGTGAGCTTGCATTCGAGACATAAGGGCTCAGACTTCACTGTGAGCATCCCAGACGATGGTTTTACGTAGTTTCTCATTTTAATTGCAGGAAAATCCCTGTCGTAGTCCTATCCTATCCCACCGTCCCCATAAGAGCTTCTTATAACACTGCGATGTAAGATAAATAGCAAAGTAAACGAAAATTGGGATCCTCGTTGGAATTTTCCGTCACAAAACTACTGCATTTCTGTACCTATTCGGACTAGGGGCTATATCCCTGCAAACTCCGAGCTTCCTAGGCTTTATAGCCCTCGACAAATTTTTCTGTGTTCGTTTCAGACATTTCTTCTCTTCTGTATTCAAAATTCCTTCATTTTTCGATCCGGTCTTGTTCGAGATATTCCGAGAATACCCCGTTATGTTCTGTTTTTCATCGAACAGAACCTCGCCTCAGACAGTTTCACTCAAAACACATCATTCTCTATTTTTTTCTTCCTTGTACAGATACTTTTCAGATTTTTTCCTGAACTTCTCTCATTCATTTCTATTCGTTTCTCAAATGACCCTCTACAGTTTTCTGTGGTGCAAATTCAGTATAAAACACTGGTTTACTTTCGTGGTGTAGTGTTTCATTTTGACTTTAAATGATATCGATAGGATTCATCTGTTCTGTACTAACATGTTGGCAGTTCGAGTTTTCTTGCTCTTTCCCTGCTTACCTGTTTACCCAATCCGTTAGTTCGGATACCTTTTCCAAGATATTTGAACTTTATTATTCTTGTAACTTTCTGGTTTAAAATGAATTGAAATTTAGAGATTTATAGTTTGGAACTGAAAAATAGACTCGTAACACAGTCGCTCTGTAAAATATTTGGGGCCTTTGAGATGTGGCTGTACTGGAGGATGCTGAGGCTGCCATGGACATGCCATGTCACAAATATTGAGATTCGTCGGAGGATGAGAAAGTATTAGGAGGTTCTGACCACCGTGAAAGCAAGCAACCTTCAGTACCTTTACCACATTATGATAAATCAAAACAAATAGGCCGATAACTATACACAGTTTACAACTCTGGGAAAGACACCAGTAAAGAAAGTAAAGGCAAGTGTTGTTAGGAGAAGAACTTCCTCTGTTTCAAATAAAGAGCTACTCAGAGCTGCGCACAGGTGGTTGTCGCCAACAGGAGAGGATAGGGAATAGTAATAATAATAATAATAATAATAATAATAATAATAATAATAATAATAATAATAATAATAATAATAATAATAATGCTCTCGCGTTTTCCTCTATGTATTTCTCCCTCTGCTGCCTGTACTCTGTATATTTCGTCTATATTTTAGGAGACTGTAAGGCCTTTCCTTCAGATTTATTATTATTTACATTTTTATTAAAACATTTGGCTAATTATAGACCATTTAGAACCGAAGACCATGGTACAGTATTTTTCTTCCTGAACTTCATACGTCAGCTGATCACCTACCTTTGTTCCTCCGATAACACCCTCCAAGGTTAACGTCGAAGTTGCTAAAGCGAAAAATTCGCAGGCATGATCTGTCGCCGGAAGTGCTCTCTGTTACTTGTGTCATCCTGTGACCTTCAGTCTTTGTAGTTCCCATCGTATCTCTTCCAGCCAACCGGTGGTGTGTTTTAATTTGGAGATGTAATCAAAAATATTCCTAGCTGGCTTCTCGGTGTTCGTTCTGTGAAGGTACTATAAAACTGTAGTCTACGTCTTTTAATTGTGTCTGCAATTATCTCTATATTCTGGTAGATGTCTTTATTTTTATTTTTCATCCAAATATCTTTGTTCATTTGGAGCCCCAAAATTTTCCTGAGTATTTTTCTCGCCTTATTTTTCAGTTCCTCTAGTTCACCTCTTTTATTCAACGTTACAAAGTCTGATCCATATAACACCTCTCGTTTAATAATTAATGGCGTGTGGCCTCCGAAGAGGCCGGGTGCAGGTCTTTCGAGTTGACGCCGTATAGGCGACCTGCGTGTCTATGAGAATGCTGAAGACGGCACACACACCCAGCCCCCGAGCCATTGGAATTAACCAATGAAGGTTAAAATCCCCGACCCGGCTGGGAATCGAACCCGGGACCCTCTGGACCAAAGGCCAGCACGCTAACCATTTAGCCATGGAGCCGGACCTCTCGTTTAATGACAGTTGTGTAGTGCCTGATTTTTGCCTGGTATTTGTTGAAACGGAGTTGAGTGAGTTTATAAATTATCTTCTTCAATCTCTCTTTGCAGCTTGTGTTATGGAGTACATTTGACTGGATTCATTCTCCCAGATATTTAAATCGATCAGCTCTTTGAATATGTCCATGTTTTGTTCTTAGGTACTTTTCCCGTCATGTCTGTGTTCCATATATATATTTAGTTTTTTCATATGAAATTTGAAGACCAGTTTTAACGTCTATGTCATGTGTAGTTTACACCATTATGTGCGCCTGTAATTTGTTTTCAGAAATAACTGCTATATCATCAGCAAAGGGAAGATATTTAATCTCAAATCTTCCTTTCCCTTACCCCAAATATATCTATCGAATGTTTTTTATGTAATCTAATTTCCTATTCCCTGACGATTTTGTTTAATGTCAATGCAAGTAGAATTGGTCAAAGTCCATCATCTTGTCGAAACCAGTCTTGATTTTGAAGGGGTCTGAAAGCTCCTTTAGAAAATTAACTCCTGAGGTTGTATCTGTGGTTGTTTGTTCACCAGTTTTCTGATATTTTTATCTATTATTTATTTATTTATTTATTTATTTATTTATTTTATTCGTTTCGACTCTTAGGATGAGCCCTTGCTGGCAAGATATATTTACAGTGCGGTAAGTCTTCTGGTATGGCCTAAAGCAATTTGTTACTTTCATTGACCTGTCTCAGTCCCATACTTGGGTTTGACAATATGAAAGTGGCTGAGGTAAGAGAGATGCTAGCAATATGATTCCTTATGCAGCCAGTCCCTGTTATGAACGGTGTGAAAATATCGCTCATAGGGTCGGTTGGTGCACGAATTTAATTGGGCTTGGCAGACTGATATGCAATAGCAACTTTTGGCTCGGCGAGGAAAACAACGGGAAACTACCTCACTCTTCATTTCCCTAGTATGCCTCTTCAGTGATGCATAGGCTGTCTATGATATCTTTGGGCGGAGCTGTAGAGGACCAAACCTACCTTCGGGCTGAATATCCAACACCCTTAGGGTCTCGAGCCACTAGTTCAGCACCACTTCGTTCCTCTCAATACCTCTTCGTTATTTCACTCCTCCTCTTTCTCTCCGCTTCTGTGATTTAGATCCTGATCCTAGTACCAGTCCATTTATGACTTTCGACGAGTTTTTTGTAACCAGACGTTAGTGGATATTTATCTATTATGCCAATAGCCTTCTAATCCTCCCTAACTTCCTTCATCCAGTTATTTTCCGTTAAGCATGTCGCATTCCATATCTTGTTTGTTAACCTGTTGTCATCCATCCTAATCAAATGTCCCGCGAACCTCAACGATATTTTCCGTAATACACTTGAAATAGGTTCTACTTCCTCGTATATCTCCTGCCTTGATCTATGCACTCATATTTCACCCTGATTTTTGGTACCCCATATCTCTCAGGATCTTTCTTTCCTCCTTTTCCAATCGAATACAAGCTCATTATTATTATTATTATTATTATTATTATTATTATTATTATTATTATTATTATTATTATTATTATTATTCACGTTTCGGTCTTCTATTTCATCTGCTTTCTCCTACTATCTTAAACATTTTCCCAGTGTTCCCGCATTCATCTGCGGTGAGCATCCGTCCGTTCTTCGATCCACTTTTTGCCGGTTTAGATTTTGGGTTTTGGATGAAAACTCTGTACTTCCCCAAGTTTCTTCTTCAAAGAGTCACGTTCCAAGATGTCCTCATGTGAGATCCCCAGTTCTTGTAGGTCATTTTCCACCAGTATAAACCAGATCCCTTTGGTTTTCTTTCATGCAAAGTGGCCACAGATTCGACTGGAAAATCTTCCGGAGTTCATTCGTATCAAGTGGCCATAGAGAGAGATTCTCCTTTTGCCTATTGTGTCAGTTATCTTCTCCACGTGGAGACACATTTAATCGTTGTGTCGTCTTCTCTACTCTCCTTGTTCTTTGACTGGGCAGAGATCTTTCTTAGAATCATCCTTACTTTGGCTTCCAGTTCTTCTCCAGGCCTTTCTTATTCATCGCAACGCATTCTGGTGAATATAGTGTCTCCGGTCGAATAACGGTACAGTAGTGCCTAAGTTTGGCCTTGTAGGACACTGATCGTTTATTGTAGGTGTCTTTGGTTAGATGGTAAGCCATTTCCATTTTGTTGATCCTTGACACGAAAGCTTCCTTTTCACGAATGTTGGGCTCTGTCCACTCACCCAGGAATTTGAATTTCTCTGCCTTCTTTATTTTTCCTTCATTCACCTTAAGTCATCTGGGTCTTGACTCGATGTTCGGTATGAACTGTGTTTTCTCAAACGAAATCTGAAGCCCTGCCTGCCTTCCTTTGCTGCTTGCATCTGTAGTTGACTGATTTGATGTGTGGCCATGTCGAGAATTAGAGAGAATTGCAAGGTCATCTGCGAAGGCTAAACAGCCGATGGTCAGGTCCTTGTTCTTACAACCACCATTCTCTACACCTTCCTTATTATTATTATTATTATTATTATTATTATTATTATTATTATTATTATTATTATTATTATTATTATTATTATTAAACAGGATTCGATTGAGTTTGTATAGAATCACTGTTATAGTAGGTAGTAATGGTAGTATTTCTGATTTTATGATGGTAGTGCTTAGTGTTGGTTAGAAGTAGAATGAAGGATATTGCATTTACAAAAGCAGGAGTCAGCCGTATGAAGGTGTATTTCCCGTCGAGGCTTGCAGAATTTCCTCTTTTCCCTCTCGAATTGAAGAGGAACCATTTCAAAAACGAAATCAATGCTTGCCGCGGGGGCACTTCATTTCCACAAAACGTTCCTAAGTGATTTCGGATGAAATGTCCGGTGAAGCCTAGCGTTTACGGCAAGATCGCAGTGTCCTAATTGACGAACAGGGAGGGCTCACCACCCGGGGCTGAACAGCAATTACAGATATCACGAACCCGCAGGGTGGTCGCAAGTGGAGCAGGATGGGGAGTATTGTCATAGGCTGAAAGAAATGGGATGATTGTCCTGAGCTCAGAGGTTATAGACCAAGAAAGGATGGGGTTAGGCTTTTACTAAATTCATTTTATTTACTGGGTAGGGTCGCCCTGCAGCACAACCTCACTCTGCCACTGAATGAGGGATACGCCACACGATCGACGACCTCACTATAAGGGATGGGAATGGACAAAAGTAGAAAGGCAAGACGTAAGAGGAAAACAACCTTAGCTTTTATAAAATTTTATATTTTTGGCTTTCGGCCTTATTATTATTATTATTATTATTATTATTATTATTATTATTATTATTATTATTATTATTATTGTTCCGAGGTATCTGTGGAACAGCAGAGGTGAAAGAAGGTGCGGGTGGTGAACAGGTCTCAGGCTACGAAATTAAAATTAATTTAAAATTTAACAAGGTTATATTTTCTTTTCAAAATCAGGAAATAACAAGCATGGCAGGTACAGAGTAGCAAGGCAACAAAAGTACAATTACAGTATTTACAGGATTTGGGCTTCGAGCCCCGAACTCACAATTCTTGGGCAATTAGCCCAACTTTACTCCAAAATAAGTTTTAACAGAGGAGCAGAAAAACCCATTCATGCCCAGGAGCACTTGCTCCAAATTACACAGTAAAGCCTCCTCGAGGCATACAACAAATCAATTTTCAAGAAAGAGCACTCGCTCTCAAAATTTAAGCCTATCAAAGGCCACACCAAACTCCACATTCAAGTTGTCCTCCAAGGACATGAAAACAGGGGTAAAAATACCCAACCTACTGAGGCCTATCAAGTGGAGAAACGGAAATATTACATGGCCTCGACAATACCAATTTGAAAGGAGGCGAAGCTGCACTCCTAATACATTTTGTTTAAAACCTACTTGGCACTAGGCCGTTAATGCAAGGGCTAATCCCACACTAAAGAGGTGACTTATATGAGAAGACAATTTACATTACGCTAGACTGGAAGAAACGGTTGAGAAAAATAAGTTCACCTCAAAACAATATGAGTGGGAGCTCGAGAGGGTTAAGCACTCTCTATCCCAATATGTTAGCTTTAAAAGAGAATAGATGCTAAGAGTCTTTACATTTTAGGGAAAAGTTACATGGTGGAAAAGCTCCGGACCCGCCCCGAGAGTTAAACTGCTGAGCTAGCAAGAAAAGAAGTTATTAAACGGCCATTACCTTGTTGTTGAACTGCTGCCCGAAGAAAGAGGCGCTTCCCGCCCCCTGCTATGTACTTTACACTTTGAAAGCTGGTACTGAAGTGGCGCAGAGACCCGAAAATCAGCAGTTTATATACTCTCGTGGAAGGTTCGAGGCGTTTCAGGAATGAAAACACCCGCCCACAATCATTTTATTGGATAACCAAGAAAACCCCTACACAATATGAAGAAGAAACACATAATTGGTGGAAAATTAACTCAAGAAATTCGGGATTGGCTAAATTCAAAACAAGGGGAAAGAAAGGGTTAATATTGCCAACTTAAACAATGACTGAAAGAAATTTAACAGAGAACAAACTTATGAATTCAAAATTTCTCCAAAACATAGTTCTTTCACTTCGCACTAGGGTACACCATTGTAGTTCTTTAGTAGTGTCCTCTAGAAGAGAATGTTCACACTTCTTACTACAGGAAAAACAAGAATACGTCGAAAACGACCCAGTTCAGAAACTTCAAAATTTCCAAGTAATGACATCTTTTGAGAAACTTGAAAATTAACACCTTAGATAAAGTTCAGACTTCCTCCAGTAGGGGATTTCAACTGGCGCAAAGTTTGAATTAGCGGCCGGTACAATTATTATTATTATTATTATTATTACTATTATTATTATTATTTGTACCGGGAGGTACACCTCTACGCAGCACATTTAAATCTTGCGCCTAAAAGAACTCCTCTACAGGAGAAACACTGAACTTGAAACTAGACCTACTAAGACCTTTCCCCAGAAGATGTCACTACCGTAATTTTGTTATTGTGAAGTTTCCAGTACTGTGTGAATTTCAATTTGTTTTGTTTTCCGTTCATCAAGAAGTTTGGACATTCTCTCATAGATGTCACTGCTAAAAAACTATGATCATGCACCCTGGTACGAAGTTAAGGAACCTTTTTGAAGAAATTTTGTATTCATAAGTTTTTCTTTACTAAATTTCGTTCATTCATTTTTGGGTTGGCAATATTGATCTTTTCTTTCCGCCAGTTTTGAATTCAGCCAATCCCTAATTTCTTTAATTAATTTTCAGCCTATCACAGGCTTCTTCTTCGATTTGGTGTGTAACTTTAAGGTAGCCAATAAAATTGAGCGTGTGTGCTAATTTATTCATGAAAGGTCTCGAACCTTCCCCGAGGGTTTATAAACTGCAGATTTTCTCTCTCTTGGCCATTTGATCAACATCTAACTAAGTGTGTGTGTGTCGAGCAGGAGGCGGGAGTCGCCTCTTTCATCAGGCAGCAGGTTTCTAGCGAGGTAATGCCCAGTTAACATCTTTATTTCTTGCTAGCTCCGCAGTTTAACCTGAGGGAAAGGTCCGAAACTTTAACCATGTAACCTTTTCTACAAATGTAATTTTCTGCCGGCTTATGTAAAAACTTCCTAAAATATTTAACTGTAAATCGTGGATAGAGAATGACCTACCCTCTCGAGCTCCCTTTCACTTTGGTTTGAGGTGATTACGTTTTGTAACTGGTTTTCTTCCTTTCCGTAATGTCTTAAATTATTCTTAAACGAGTCACCTCCATAGTTTGGGAATAGCCCCTGTTTCATCGGCCTAGTGCCTTTGTAGGTTTTAAGAAGTCACATCGAGGAATGCAAGTATTCGCCTCCTTTCATTTTGTGTTCGGGCCATTTATTTAACTGATATTTCTTTTACACGAAGGCCCTATAGGTTGGGTACTAGATACCCCTGTTTCAAATTTTGTAAGTTGGGCAATGGAAGGCCAAAAAGGTGTAAGATATTTTTGGTGTCGCCTTATATAGGCGTGGAAAACGGAGAGCGCGTTAGCTCTTTTTCTAGTGTTGTAAAGGTGCCTCTAGGAGGCTTGATATTGTGAGTACGGAGCTAGTGCTCCATTGCATTGAGGGATTTCTGCCCTTGTCTAAATTTGTACCTTTGTAAATTTTGAGCTGTGTGCTCACGAATTGTGAAGCGAGGGGCTGGAAGCCTGGATTACTAAACCGTCACTAAATTTTGGATATTCTTGCCTTGTATAAACTTTGTCATGGTACCTGAAATGTCATTGTTATTTCACTAAGTGAAAAGTTGTTAAAATTTTGTTGTTGGTTTTTGAAATTCCAAAGAAATATAATCTTTGTTAAAGTTTTAAATCCATTCATGAATTTGTAGTTAGACCCATTCACCCTGGCACCTTCTTTCACCTCTGCTGATCCTCGGGTAGCCCCGTAACATTATTATTATTATTATTATTATTATTATTATTATTATTATTATTATTATTATTATTATTATTATTATTATTGCCGGCCCCGCGGTGTAGGGGTAGCGTGCCTGCCTCTTACCCGGAGGCCCGGGTTTGATTCCCGGCCAGGTCAGGGACTTTAACCTGGACCTGAGGGCTGGTACGAGGTCCACTCAGCCTACGCGATTAGAATTGAGGAGCTATTTGACGGTGAGATTGCACCCTGGTGGGGGTGTGATAAGCGTCATGCAATTGTAATTATGATGAATTATTGAGGAATATATATTTCATTGTCAGAATAAATAGTATCTTACTGTACATACAGTAAGAACAGGCCAGGCCGAGAGGGCAGGTTTCACCATACCACAGACTGCTGTCTCCAGTGAGATTAACAAACACAATGAGTGACAGAATTAGGTTTCTCAGAAATTGTAACAACGAGGAAAGAGAGAGGATAACTTGTTGCCAAAGTTTTCATAGCTCCGGGCAGTCTTGGTAGTAGCAACAGCGCAGAGAGCCGAGTGCAAATTTCTGAGAAATGACGTAGGGGTATCTCCATGTAACTAGCGAGAGTTGAAAGCGGGGTTGGCAATGGAAGAAAAAAAATATGAGCCTTCCCGGTCACGTGGTTAAGGTGGACGAATAGAAAAATTCACTTGACCAAAGCAAGGCGACAACTTCGTATTGTAAGAAGCACTAGCGAGGCTAACTCCGTGGATTAAACTGATAGAAAGAAGTGAAATATCGATTCAGAATAAAGTGGAATTTAGGAGCCTTACTATACCATAAAACTCATATAAAGTTAATAATTGCGGGAGATTGCATGGTGTAATTCTGAGAATTCATGGACGCTATTCGTTGATTGGCTGAAGGCAAAGGAAGCCACAAAAGAGCGCGAAATCCCGAGCCGGGATACGGCAGCTAAATTCGCGAATATATCCATTACCAGCGAACGATAATAGTTGAGAATTGGTATAGAGCATTTGAGAACATAATTACATCATTGGATCATATATTAAAGCCACGGGCCAAACCGCAAAGTGTCGTATGAAGATATCGGGACTGTGCGTCCCCAGATGACCTCCGTTGAACTCGGAAGAGAGGGGATACAAGTATAAATATGAGGTCGTAGACAAGGACTCGCAAGTACTTCTGATATTGTGTTCGAGCGGTCACCACGCCAGTGGTGCGTAAGTACTTCTGACAAAGTGTTCGGGCGGTCACCACGCCAGTGGTGCGTAACTACTTTTGACAAAGCGTTCGAGCCGTGATTACGCCAGGGGTGCGAGTGTGTACTTACTCGTGGAGTAGGGTTCGAAGTATTATATTGTTACATAGTACAGTGATTCATGACGTGATGTAGCTCATATTACAGTCTTGAGCAGTCTACTAGTATGAAGTGTTTCAAATAGACAGGACTCAGTAAAGCCTAACTTACGGAGTGTGAGATTCTACCAACAGATTAGGAAGTGCGGTACATGAGAACGGTCACGAGTGTTTATGTCACCTATTAAACAGTCGAGTCAAAACTGATACCTGGTCAGCTACACGAACGTGAGACGGGAAATTCAAGTGCGCGCACGGGCCATTGAAAAGGGAAACCCGAGGTATCCCATGTTCCTAGTGTCCGGGAAAAGAATGAAGAATGTATATTTACATTAAGTGGGCTAGATACAAGGTCGAGAGTGTAAAATTTGTGAATAGAATTTAGGGTGGAAATTATTCCAAAGTGCAACAGTTAATTTATTTGTTTTTATTCAAAATGTGTAAAGTTGAAAAGGGTCAAGGATTAATTCTTCAAGCTGGTATGAAAACCAGTGGAATGCATTGCTAAAAACCGGAGGGGCTACGGCTTCTCGTCCGGTTTTAGCAGACTACAATGGCAGAGATGAGTAGCCTTTTAATATATTAGTAGATTGCTATCGTTAGGGGGAGCCGTTACGGCTCGTATAAATTCAAAGATAGATAGACAAAGGGACAAATTAATATGTAGATTAGATCGAGCACTCATCATAATTTTGATTATTAAATAGAGTATAGTAGGGTTGAGTTGTTCATTCAAGTGTTTGAGTTGTTTGCTATGATATGGAGCACGTTTCACGTAAAGATAATGTAAATATTCATTTAGGAGTGCTTCCAAAGTGTTTTTCCGTTATCGGAATTTTTATAGACATTAAGGCATGTTGTTAAGATAATCCAGAGGTAGGATTGCCAAGTGATTTAAGTTGTTGTGGGACGGAATGAAGTCCATTGATTTGTTTGTAAATATCGCGAAGTTCGCCAGTGGACAAAATAATAATAATATGTACAAGTGTCGAAGTAGTTACATTAAAATTTGGTAATGTGTAAAGGCGTGTTTAATAATAATCTTTGAGAATAAAGGCACGGGCCTAGTTGGATAGCATGATTGCAAATCAAAGTAATTTAAATGTGGAAATCACATGTGCCGTGAATAATTATAATTTGTGCAGTGAATCCGGTTTTAACACTAATTTTTGATTTAACGTGTTTGGACTCCATAATAATCATAAATAAATTTGGTAGAAACGAGATAGGCACTTTTATAATATGGTCACGCTATGTTTGAGATCCTGAGGGATTTGAGCCAAAAGTTGAGATTTGGAGTTTGTGGGACAGAAATCCGGCCCGAAATGAAAGTGAATTGTACTGATGTTGATGAAGGAATAGATGGATCTTAAGGCCCACATAGAGGTTGTATTTATATACCGGTGTATTGAGTGGCAGAATAGAGTCCACACACCGAGGGTTAATTTGTGAAAATGTTTTGAAGAGTTCCAATGGATAAATGGACTTAAAAATGGAAAAGGAAGGAATAATTTAACACTTGCAGAGATTGGAGGTATTTGCCCAGCTGCGAGGTGTTATGGGATTTGAGAATTGTCTTAGGAGCATATGGTCTCCATGAATTAACGGCAGTGCGAAAATAAGGTGGCGGATTCGAACACTATTATGTCCCGACCGATGTGAATTCGGATCTTGGTGATTTCTGTTTGGGAGAGAACGTATGTGACTAAATTATAAAGATGGGGAATAAAAATAAAGATTCTCGGAAGAATAATAATATTATTAATAATAATAATAATAATATTCCAAGTAAATCATATCTGGATTGATTAGTGCCAAAATAAATCGGAATTGTAAAAGGGGTTATGCGTTAAACATATTAAGAGTGGACTACCGTGTAACAGGCGAAATTAAATTTTTTTTAAAATTAATAATAATAATAAAAAACTACTTTTTTAAGAAGAATTTACTTTTTTTTTAAATTTGGACATAATAATGATGTTGGGATTTGAAATGAAAAATTTGAGATTTTAACTAATAATAATAATAATAATAATAATAATAATAATAATAATAATAATAATAATAATAACAATAATAATAATGAGAATATTTGAAGAAGGAGAAGAAGAATAATCAAAGAAGCTACTTTTATTTATTTCAGATGAAAATAAAAAAAATTGCGAAAAGTTGAAATATTATTCCGAGGATGATTACGGGTTACGATAATCATGATCTCCACAAATAAATGAAATAGAAGACCGAAACGTGAATAATAATAATAATAATAATAATAATAATAATAATAATAATAATAATAACAATAACAATAATAATAATATTTAATAAAATATTTTTTAAATTTATTTTTCTTATTATTTCGGATGCTGATGATGGATGATACTAGGGAAGTCAGCTGGCAAATTAACGTAATAATGTCAATTGGTTGTAAATACTAAGTTAAGTTAATATGTGTAAAATGAAGGCAAATCCCTACATCTGGACCATTAGGTTAGAGTCCCTTTGTCGTATTCCTTCAACTAACGATTAGCATATCTTGGTTAGGAACCCGGGGAGAGTTTGTAGTTTCCCGGGTTGGTCTCATCTCAATCAAAGTGGAGGCGATAACATGGTCCATGTGATCGCGCCTACTTAGCCAACAGGTATTTGGTCCATGATCAAACATGGTCATGGTGTTAACGAAGGTAAATCTGATACCTTCAGATATCAACGGTTCTACCACCAAAATGGAAGGGTGGTCAAAAGTGACAAATATTATGTAATCATTTTCAGGAATAATTTGCCAAATTACCGGCAAATCAAGGGTCAACAGATTTTGATTGTGTGTAAAATTTCATTTGTTTACTTAAATAAAATGCTCCTTTAGCATTTGCAAGGAAACAGTTCCAGGTTCTTGTCCTTGTAGAATAGTAAACCCTTGGTGACCGTTTAAACATCCGTCCCCATTCCTAGGACGGAGCCTTCATAATTTCCCTCTGATCTGAAAATATATATAATTTGTGTGTTTTATGATGAGCCTTAAAGATAAAGATTAGAGTGTCCCGTTCAACCCTGTAGTACTGATTGGATGGCGCCCTTACATTTAGTTTGAGATCTTATATCTCAAAATATTTTTTTATTGAGTATTAGTTGCGATGGATTCGGACCGTAACACTCCCTGAGATAAATGCTGGTTGGGACTCAGGCTTTGAGCGGGTAAATTATTATTATTATTATTATTATTATTATTATTATTGTTATTATTATTATTATTATTATTGCCGGCCCCGTGGTTTAGGGGTAGCGTGCCTGCCTCTTACCCGGAGGCCCGGGTTTGATTCCCGGCCAGGTCAGGGACTTTAACCTGGACCTGAGGGCTGGTACGAGGTCCACTCAGCCTACGCGATTAGAATTGAGGAGCTATCTGACGGTGAGATAGCGTCCCCAGTCTAGAAAGCCAAAAATAACGGCCGAGAGGATTCGTCGTATTGACCACACGACACCTCGTAATCTGCAGGCCTTCGTGCTGAGCAGCGGTCGCTTGGTAGGCCAAGGGCCTTCAAGGGCTGTAGTGTCATGGGGTTTGGTTTTATTATTATTATTATTATTATTATTATTATTATTATTATTATTATTATTATTATGTGCGTATGGACCCAATGGATCACGCAAAGCTCTAACGATTCTGTTTTCTGAGTTGCCAAACAGCTCTCATCCTTTCTCCGTTGATCCTTTTTCGTTCTTCTGTCCACTTTGCTCCAGTCTTCTTTTTCACTTCGTTCTCTGGTTGCACTTTCCATCCATTAATTTTTTTTTCTATAGAGGTTTCTGTCCGCGGTGTCAGTTGAGTCCATATGGGCTTTTTCCAGATCTTTCTTCACTTCCAGTACCCATGGAATATTTTTTAGATGTTCTATGTAGGTGAGAATCTTGTGTGTCAGTCTACTTGCCGGCAGTCTGCGAACGTGCCCATAAAATTTCAGACGTTTTTTGCGGATGTCTGCTGCAATGTTGGAAAGCTCTTCTGTCACTTTGCGTGACCTCAGTCTATATCCATCTTCTGTTTTTCGGGGGCCGAGAATTTTCCTCAGGATTCTTCTTCTTATTATTGTTATGAGGCAAACACTCTTTTGTATTTTTCCTTCATATGCTTGTTAATGAACAAGATTAAATGAGCTTACGCACGATTCTAATGTTAAACACGACAGGCACGCACAGTCCCCGACAGTGGAATTAACTAATTAAGGTTAAAAGCCCCGACCCGGCCGGGAATCAAACGAACTCGGGCCTCTTGAACCAAAGGCCAGAACGTTAACCATTTGGCTATGGGCACATTGACTTGCATAAAGGTGTCGTCATGGAATCTGTTTTTTAATGTGCAAAGGTGAACGATATAAGTATTGGAACCAAGGTGTCTCCTAGATCTAATAATACGAGGGTCATGCAGGGATTTTTTCTATTAAAACAGAAATTATAGTTACATAAAAAAATCTATTGACACCAGATATAGCAGTGATTGAGATATTTTTCGACATAATCGCCACTAAATTTGGACACTTGTCAAATCGTGGGATAAACTTTTGTATGCCGGCGTCGTAGAAGTCTGCCGTCTGGGAATGAACTAGCTTGTGACATTCGTCTTCAGCTCTCCGTCCGTGTGTAAATGCCGACAGGAGGACAGGAATTTCTTGAGGTGCAAGAAATGATGAAAATCATTGACAGCAAGATCCGGACTGTACGGTGGATGATTAAACGCCTCCCAACCAAATTCCTGCAGAACAGTTGCTGAGGGCCGAGCATTGCCATGGACCAGCACAACATCCGCCCTGAGCATTCCACGCCTCTTGTTTTGAATAGCCCATCGCAATTTCAGCAGAGACTTTATCACAGACCGAACATCGCAGGCGGGGGGCCATTTCCAGCCACCGCTGCTGCGCTACTGACACCACGTGGAACTTGTCCAGCAGGTATATGATTTCCACGCCATAGGTCTGTCGCTCATGCTCACATTTCCCTTCTAAACACGTTTACTTTACAATAAAAGAAATAGGAAAACTTAATTTCTGGACGGCCTACGTAGCGATAATATTATTGTTTTTACGTCTCACTAACTAGGTTTGACGGTTTTCGGAGACACCGACGTGTCGGAATTTTGTTCCACACGATTTCCTTTACGTGCCAGTGAATCTACCGACACTAGGCTGACGTATTTGAGAACCTTCAAATACCACCGGACTGAGCCAGGATAGAACCTGCCGAGTTGGAGTCAGAAGACCAGCGCCTCAACCGCCTGAGCCACTCAGCCCGGCTTATCCTAGGTCTGTTGAGAATGATAGTATGAGTACAGTGTATTAAGGCGACACTTCGGAGATGTTTCTTTTCTTTCTTAATCTGCTTACCCTTCAGGGTTGGCTTTTCTCTCGGACTCAGCGAGGGATCCCACCTCTACCGCCTCAAGGGCAGTGTCCTGGAGCTTCATACTCTGGGTCGGGGATACAACTGGGGAGGATGACCAGTACCTCGCTCAGGCGGCCACACCTGCTATACTAAACAGGTTCCTGGCGGGGGATGGGAAGATTGGAAGGGATAGACAAGGAAGAGGGAAGGAAGCGGCCGTGGCCCTAAGTTAGGTACCATCCCGGCATTTGACTGGAGGAGAAGTGGGAAACCACGGAAAACCACTTCAAGGATGGCTGAGTCGGGAATCGAACTCCCCTCTACTCAGTTGACCTTCCGAGCCTGAGTGAACCCCGTTCCAGCCCTCGTAGCACTTTTCAAATTTCGTGGCAGAGCCGAAATCGAACCCGGACCTCCGGGGGTGGCAGCTAATCACACTAACCACTACACCACAGAGGCGGACTCACTTCGGAGATAAAAATCGATGTTTCGGTCATTTTGGTGAGATTTTTTAATGACTGAAATTGAAAGGATTGAATTTCCTTTCACTTGTCGCGAAGTTATTCCGCTGAATTCACTGTAATGATGCTTTGTTTGCCAATTGTAATTTTACATTTAAATCTCATTTTTCTTCCATAATATTCTGCTAAATGTAACAAAATTTGTGTGGTATATGTACCACAGCTTTAGTAAGAAACCTGCGTATGGAATTTTTTCAAGTAGTAGGAATTTTTAAGTCCAAAAGTTTAGAGTGTAAAAATTACACAAACTTTGGTACGATATATCTCCTTATACAAATAATGTACAGAAAAATCGGTACGTAGTGCTTTTAAAACAAGTATTATCGACCTAGTTATGAATTTAGAATAACATATTAATTACATTTCATAAAAATGGTATTAAAATGTTAAAAAATTGGAAAAAATATTACTTGTATATGAATGAAATGTTCGTAATATCTCTACTTTCATGTAGGTGACATTCCCACAAAGTTTCTTGAAAATCCATGCATTAGGTAAATATATCTTTTTACCTCCGGAGTGTCGCCGTAAGGGCTGAGTACACAGGCCACCTTCTGACTGAAAGTAAGGTAGAATCATAACTTACGGTACGGTATATCTACCAATTTGTCTCATTTCCTGATACAGGGTCGTGAAAAGGTGGGATGAAATTATTTGTCATTATTTTACGACCGGATACCCTTCCTTAACCACAACTCGGTTGAGGAGCTAAAGAAGATGAAGCGAATGTTGATGAATTAAATTGGTCAATGAAGTGGAAGGAATAGCCTGTGACATGTGAATAGGAACTGTCCCATCATTTGCCTAGGATGAAAATAGGAAACCAAAGAAAACCATTAGCGGGACAGCCGACGGTGGGGTTCGAACCCATTCATCTCTGAACGCAAATCTGGGCTTCATAGCCATAGCACCTTAACAGGCTCGGCCACTCCACATGGTAAAATCATGTCTTAATGAGCTCTAATAATAATATTCTTTTATCGTGTAAACAATATTAACAATGAATCATTTCCAAACCTGGGCTCTGCCCACCTATTCGCTGCCCAAAGCTAGGTCAAGGGGCAGTTAGTGGGTTTAAACCTGACAGATGTACAGTACAGTAGTAGGATTTTCAAAAATTCATTCCCACATCTTATGGCGTATGATCTCAGCATTTAAAAGTTATCTGGTGATACAGTCATGTCTACTGGGCAAAGTCAATTAAAATCCTGCAACAGAGTTCCGGTTGCCATACTATATGAAAAGGTAAATCGAAATGTAACAATGACACCCACGCAGTCTAAAGGGCATCAACTTAAAATGTCTTCAGTGGGCTTTAATAACGTTCCAATTCTTCTGCATTTGCTGGCAAGATCTTGTGTTTACAGTGCTCTATGTCTACTTCTATGGGTTAGAAGAAATTTGCTACCTTTATAGATCTGTCTCAATCTCATCCTTGGGTTTGACAACGTGGCAGTAACTTAGGTACGAAAGATTCTAATAATACCATTCTCTGTGCAGCCAGTCCCTGTTATGAATGGTGTGAAACTGCCACTAATGGTGTTCGTTGGTGCGTGCATTTCATCGGTATTGGCAGACTATGTCTTGGTGAAGAAAGTAACGGAAAATTACCTGGCTCCAGCACAGCAGTACGTTCTGTTTTAGCAGGAGGCACGAGTACCATGTGTCAACGAACACAAGGCCTATTACAGTACACCATCATTTCGTTGAAGGATGTGTCTATACATTTAGATTAGATATCCTTAAATACGTCCTTGAATTGTTTTTCCTACTGGTTTAAAAACAAAGCAAAGTCATCTCCTTACAGGCCATGGAGGCCCTTGGAGGGGTGGAAGGTATAGGCTTACACTAGCCGTAACCTCGACACTTGGCGTAGTACAGTAGTTAGCCTTACGCCGCCTTTGCCTTCAAGAATTAATCTGGTACTCATTTTTGCTGTAGGCTGAGTGAATCTCAGGGCCTGACGGGGAATCGAATCCACGTCTTTCTGGGCGGGTCGTCTTTACCGCCTCAGGCAGGCACCGTCTTCTGTTGGTTTAAGGTCAGATTATATCAGACAGGGAAGTAGGTGATGCTAAGATTGGAAAAGGGTAGGACTGAGAATGAACTGATCTGGACCATGTTTACGGTACAACCCCAACATTTGCCTGGTGCACTGGCCACGTAGCTGTGATCGTGCATTATGGAGATAGTGAGTTCGAATTTCAATATCGGCAGCTCTAAGGATAGTTTTCCGAGGTTTGCCATTTTTGCACGGGACAATAGCTGGGGTTCTACCATAATTAAGGCCACGGCCTTTCCCATCATGTGACTTTGAAAACTTTCCATGTATTAAACCATTAGCAAAAAGAGAAAAATCGAAAACGATGGGCAACCACCTTTGCGACTACCGACAATGGAGCTCGAACCCGCCGACTAAGGAAGTTTCTAAATCCGGCCCCGCGGTGTAGGGGGCAACGCGTCCGCCACTATCCCGGCGGCCCCGGGTTCGATTCCAGGCTGGGTTAGGGGGTCTTAATTGTGAATGATTTATATCCCTGGCCCGGGGACTGGGTGTTTTTGTCGTTCTTAACGTTCTTTCGCTCACATTCAGCACTGTACACTTCCGCAATTTCCAAATACACGCAGGTTTATAACATATAGTGCAAGTAGGGGCAAAAGATATTTCTAGGTCGATGCCCCAAACAAATAGCATTTTTTTTTTTAAAGAAGGAAGTATCTTAGTACGGAAGTCAGGGAGGAAGTGTTCATGGTGTTTGGATATTTGTCTTCGTTAAGTAAGCAACTCCGTTACGAGAGATTTACTGTCTTATTGAATGAGTTTAAAAATATAATTATTAATGCTAAATATTATAAATTAATTATAAAGACGACAAATCATCGTGTCAGCTGGTGAAGATGTTCCGAGGAGAGAGAAAGAGAGAGGAACGGAGAAAGGCAGCAACCTTCGCGATAGAAGTAAAGCAACCACAACCCAGGAGATAACGTGAGGTGGGGAATGATAAAATGAGCAACTTTTGGCTGAGGAAGGGCAGGATATAAATCTTACCTCGCTTGTTACAGCTGTGCGAGATAAGAAGAGGGGGGGGGGGTGGGAGGAGGAGGTAGGGAAATTAATTGTGACGCAAGAAGGCGGAAAATTAAAATGAAGCCTCTCATGTAGTGAAGAAAAGAAGAGAAGGCCAGGAGTGGTAAGACACTGCCAGCTTTCTCCACGACATCCTAGGGATTTAAAACATAGAGGGAATCTCTTAAATGTTCCTTCAATTTATCCTCCGAACAACTGAGCTAACTCTGTGGATCAATGGTAGAGTGTCGATCCTAGGAGTCTATGGTCAGGAGTTCAAATCGGGCAGAGGTAATCAGACATTTGAAAGGCGACAATAGTGTATTCTGCACTCCATATCAGGATGTAAGCGATCTCTGGTAGTAAATTCGGTACTCATTCGGCAACAAGTCCTTAGGAACAAAAGCCACAATTAATTAGATATATTATCAAATAGTACAGAACGATCAAGTTAATAATTGATTCACTCACAAGTTCTTAGAACTGTTGACCAACGTTATCCCAAATTCCATGTATGAATTAACGATTAAATATGGAATATTTGCGACATTCTGGACATGTATCATGTACTTCTTATATTCTCCTTATTTAAGGTCCTTTTAATTTCTGTAGACGTTAAGGTTGCATCTCACTAAAGTATCGACACATAAATAGCTCAAAATACCGAAAACAAGATGGGAGCGAATAATAATAATAATAATAATAATAATAATAATAATAATAATAATAATAATAATAATAATAATAATAATAATAATAATAATAATAATAATAATAATAATAATCAAATAGCTCGACAGCTCCAGTCTCTTATCTCCGGCCGGTATCCAGTATTCGGGCGACAGTGGGTTCGAACCCCATTGTCGGCATCCTTGAAGATGGTTTTACGTGGTTTCCCCATTTTCACAGCAGGCAAATTCTGGGGCTGTACCTTAGTTAAGGCCAAGCTGCTTCCTTCACACTCCTAGCCCTTCCCTGCTCCATCTTCCTAAGACCTATATGTGTCAGTGCGACGTAAAGCAACTTGTGAACAAAATAATAATACTTTTGGATGAAGAAGAAATCACATGAAATCTATTAAATTACAGAAAAATCACAGCAACAATCGGGAAACAGGCTCACAAAGAAAATTTTAAACTTAGCCTTATCAATGAAATGGCATATGGCTTTTAATGCCGGGGTTGTCTGAGGAAAGGTTCGGCTCGCCATATGCAGGTCTTTTGATTTGACTCCCGTAGACGACCTGCGGGTCGGGATGAGGATGAAATGATAATGAAGATGACACATACACCCATCCCCCGTGCCAGCGAAATTAACCAATTATGGTTAAAATTCCCGACCCTTCCGGGAATCTAACCCGGGACCTCTGTGACCAAAGGCCAGCACGCTAACCATTTAGCCATGGATCCGGACAGCCTTATCAACGAAAAATCACAATAATTGGCTAAAATAAATCAGTGAAGACCTAACTGAAATTGGCGTTAATGAAGAAACCATTCAAGATAGAATAAAATTCAGGAACTTAAATTCACAAACACGAATTTTCTATAAAGCCCACCAGACTAAACACGGGATGGACTGAACAACGCAAAAAGAATACAGCGGGAGGATAAAGATATATTTGGTAGAGAAGAAGAAAAACCAAAAATGTGCTAGTAAGTTCAAACGCACTCCCTAGTTGACCATACTACTACTACTACTACTACTACTACTACTACTACTACTACTAATTTCATTTTCCACTAACTACAGTAGTTTTATGGCTTTTAGATTCACCGAGGTGTCCGGATGTTGTTCCGCAGGATGGCTTCTACGTCAGTAAATCTACCGTCGAGGCTGACTTACCAGCAGACTGAGACGGGATCGAACCTACCAACCTGAGGTTGGAAGGCCAGCTCTCTACCGTCGGAGCTACTCAGCCCATCAATACTACAAACCTTCGAGCACATTTGTTCCATGTTCGGCCATTTCTGAACGTTCTGAGAACACATTTAAATCACACCTATGGTTTTGAAATTTTTTGACAAGTTACATGATTGAGCATATAAACTAAGTACAAAGTATTATAATCCTAATCACTGGAGAATGTATAAGGGTAGAAACAGCAAAGAAAGTGGAAGTGTTCGTTTAGATGACTAGGAACCGAACTTTAGGAATATTAAATGTTAATCAGATATTAATGTTAGTTCAGTGCTTTTTTTATTTTAATGTATCTTACCCGAAAGTAACTTTCTCTGCAGTTTAACATCGTTCCTACCCAACAGGTTTAATCAACTGGCCTTCAAATTTTGTACAAATATACATTATTTTAGCATTCATAATTTTTAGTACCCATCATAATAATAATCGGTAACTTTCAGAAATAGTTGTGTTAAAGCAAATCATTTTTCAATGTTGAAAACAATTCTTAGCAGGTCTTTCTTTATTCGAATCAGAAGTACAATAGAATAATACTACATTTAAAAGAAACAAACTATATACACAAATATATACATGTAAAAGGTCTACAACAATAAATGTCATAGAGATTCGGCCCAAAATTTGGCCACTTCAAGGGCATTTGGATTAGCCAGCACCAAGTCTTCCATTGTACAGTTTTATGGACACAAGGGACAACATAGCAGGTGTTCAGTTGTCTGAAGTTCACCACAGTCACAAAAGGCCGTATCGGTGGGGAAGTTCCATTTCTGTAGACTCGCTCTGGTTCTACCCACTCCAGATCTAAGTCTGTTTAAGGACCTTCATGTCAACCAGTCCTCGGTGTGACCGGGAGGTAACACTTCCCGTGGTTCCATCCATTTCAAAAGGCCAGGGATCTTTTGTTTCCATTTGGTAATCCTGGCTTTGTCCGATGATCCTTCCAGGTGTTCTGAAGATGATAAAAAATTCTTAGCAGGTAAAGACTATGAAAAACTTAAGATCAAGCTATTTCCTGAATTGTACCGAAAGTTAAAGGGCCTAAGGGCCAGGAAAAGTTTCAAGTTGTGAGTCTTCGATAGCTCTATCAAAATAAAAAAGATACATTTCGAAAATTATTTCGGCCTCAATGCAATTCCGCAAAAACAGCCTGATATCACTTGTTTCTTTACTTATCTTCTTTCTGATTCAAATACTAGAAGAATTAACTTAATTACATAATCTTTTCTGTAATGTGTTCCTTGGTTCAATACCCTCAAGAGTTCTTTGATTTTTGAAAAGTATCCACACCAAATGTAGTTATAAGGGCTTGAGTGAAACTCTCCATCGACTCACATTAGCGCTCATGGTGGTGCTTAAATGAAACAATGCATCGACTCACATTAGCGCTCATGGTGGTGCTTAGATGAAACAATGCATCGACTCACATTAGCGCTCATGGTGGTGCTTAGATGAAACAATGCATCGACTCACATTAGCGCTCATGGTGGTGCTTAAATGAAACAATGCATCGACTCACATCAGCGCTCATGGTGGTGCTTAAATGAAACAATGCATCGACTCACATTAGCGCTCGTAGTGCTAGAAAGAGACAAACTGCTATTCTAATCGACGATTAAGAAAAGAATTGTAACTTTTAGGAATAAATAAATAATATTTTCTCATGCATTATTATATTTTATTGACCTAAAATTTATAGCTCATAACCCTAGGATGTTTCCAACTGTGGATTTTTTAAATGATGCTATGCCGCGCATTAATGTCAGGTGGTGGTGGTGGTGATTTTTGTTTTAAGAGGAAGTACAACGAGGTAATCATCCTCGCATTAATGTCAATCTTCATAAAACTGAAGTTCAAAATAACAAATTAAATATGAAAACAATTCAACACTTCAGGCTTCTTCAATCCTGCTGAAATTACCATCGTTTCGCCCTGGTGTAGTAGTAGGATCATCAGTTGTGTTGCCATATATTTCGAAGACGCTGGAGGCTAGTGCATAGTTGAGACACCACTGGAAGCCTTATAATAGCTATTTATAGAAGTAGAGGTACAAACTTTCCCTAGTGCAGCGTTGCTCTACATACTTTTCATAATTTATAATTCTATACTACTACATCTCAACTGATGTTGGTATTAAGACACGCGTGAGTGTCAGGAGATTTTTTAATTGAGTTATAATACCTGGAATTAGATTGAAAGTCTCAACTTTTCCACTCAACATGGTCTTCACAGCAACAGCGTGGGAAATAATACTTACACGTAGATCATAACGGAAGTAGCAACCTCCCTCATACTGGAGGGTTGAGTTCATCTTCGACTGTTTTCATATAGGCACCTCTGATTATTCGTAGTGAATGAGATTTTTATTAATCATAAAAAGAGCATTGCGCAACAGCCCCGAAGGACCATGGCCTACCAATTGACCGCTGTTAAGCCTGAAGGCCTGTGGATTATGAGGCGTCATGCAGTCAGCACAATCTATTAATCATAATAATTCCAAAAATATATTTCAGTGAAATAATTTTTCTACACTGTTTTAGATTTTACATTTAGATTTTACACGCAGGAAATTATTTGAGTATTATTTTGAGACAAGCAGACCGAGTGGGGTGACCGCGTGTGTTATGGAGACAAGCTGTGTATTCGGGAGGCGAGTGAATTTGAGCCCCACCATTGGCTTTCCTGAGAATAGATTCCTGTGGTGCCAGGACACTTCCTATTCATAGCCCTACGCCGATTCTTTCCTCATCGTTATCCAGTTTTATTGGCCATCATGCACGTAACTTTCATTTTTTTTTTTTTTTTTTGCTATGGGCTTTACGTCGCACCGACACAGATAGGTCTTATGGCGACGATGGGATAGGAAAGGCCCAGGAGTTAGAAGGAAGCGGCCGTGGCCTTAATTATGGTACAGCCCCAGCATTTGCCTGGTGTGAAAATGGGAAACCACGGAAAACCATTTTCAGGGCTGCCGATAGTGGGATTCGAACCTACTATCTCCCGGATGCAAGCTCACAGCCGCGCGCCTCTACGCGCACGGCCAACTCGCCCGGTGTAACTTTCATTAGCACCTCAACTGAGGATGACAACAGGAAGGGCATCCGGCCGTAAAAATAATAATAATATAAATTTCATCTCGCCTCATTCGCGATCCCGTATCAAGATACGGGACTAAGAAGTAGAAATACATACATTTTGAGACAAGCGGGAGCTACTATTTGCATTTCTACGCTCATGTCGCTTGCCATACGCGTATTGATAATGTAGTACTTTGTGATATACACGAAGTAATTTATGTTGAAATAAACTGAATGAAATCGTGTTGACACTGATCCTCATTAACTATTTCATAATCCTTGTCCCGGCTGACTGACCGTCCTCTTGTCGTGCAGCTGGAGGGTAGGAGACGCAGGTTTGAAGAAGAAAAATAAGTTTGTAGCTGATCAGCATAAAAAGTAAACATGTCAGTGGCACGTGGCCTTGAGATTACAGATCACTCACTTGAAGTGCGTTAATTGCTTTTGAATACATAACTTATTTTTGACCGTTTAATTTGAAGAATATTACTGATATGATTAACCTTTTTTATTAACATTATTATTTGATTATGGTGACGTAGTCTATAATAACATAAGTTATTCACTTGGTTCCAAACTTCAACGGGCGCATAATGCCTGCATTCGATTCATTCTAAATGTTCCGCTCCATTCTCACATCAGCCCATTCCTCCATCAACTGTGCTGCTTAGGATTATGCGATAGACGCAAGCACCATGCTGTTTCTCTTCTGCACAAAATACTACGAACAGGTAAACCAGACTACCTGAGAATAGATTTTAGCTACCCCTCTCCCTCAGGCAGAACACCCGCAAGGTCATCAATACGATCCCTGTTGTCCATCCCCATTCACCACAGTAGGATGTATAACAACTCATTTGTACCAGGGACCATACGTTCCTGGAATTCCCTCCCGGCTGAAATTAGAGACATAAGCAACCTAAAGGTATTCAAAAGAATGTGTTGGAACTTTTATCTACAATCAGAATAATTTACTCCAAGAAGTACCCTCAAATGTTAGATTAAGTCAAATGAATAAAATGTAAATGTAAGATTAGTGACATAGACAATTTTCGAGGTATAGTTTTAATAATAGTAAATACTATAAATTCATTTTAAAATGTTAAAAACGAATTATTCAATTACATCTCACGTTAATTTTAAATTATATTAAACTTATTTTTACTTTTAAGTAGTTATAATGTTCTGTTTACACAGGTGTACAATTTTATGGTTTGGCATAATAGCAGGCTTCATAGCCTGAGCCCCGCCATGTACAGAAAGACATTAATAAAATAAATAAATATATAGGGTTGCCATAATTTCCGTGTACAATACCGGCACAGAAGTATACTTCACTAAAATCGGCGGATTATTGACAAAATAGCTTTATTTAATGGAGGTGTAATGTTATGGTATTGGTAAAATAGTATTTCACAATAAGTACATCGATATTTGTAGCGCTATGGCACTTTCATTTATTATTTGCTATACCTATGTCCATCTCTGTAGCGTAACAGTTCCTTGTATTAGCTGTGGAAGTCGAGGAAGCATGAGTTCGATTCCCGGTACTGCCAATGATTCAAGAATGGCAGGAGGGCTGGTATGTGGTTGAAATGGTACATGCAGCTCACTTCCAATGGGGGTGTGCCTGCAAAGAGATGCACCACATCGGCATGAGGACACGAGTTCAATGCTGTTTTTAAGAACAGTGCACTTTGTCAAGGTGCCTGCTTAGATGTACTTTACTGTATAAAAGTTTACAAAATTCAATGCAACGTATGTCACATGTTATACTGAATTTCCAAAGGGCCATAAAAGATGATAAAATTAAACTCCTACGTCTGAATACAATTATGTACCACATAAAATACAATCTGCACACCAACACCTGCATAAAGGAAATCAAAATCCACAATTCTAGCTCTTGAGGCAAGCAACTCAACGTTGAAAACATCTTAGGGATTTGAGCTACAAATTTTAGGTAAACACAATGAGGATATATTCTTTATTTATTCCTAAAAATTACAATCCTTTTCTTAATCATTGTTATCCAGTCGATTAGATTAGGATTTTACATTTTTGTGTCGCTACGGGCGCTAATGTGAGTCAATGCAGAGTTTCACTTAAGCCCTTATAACTACATTCGGTATGCACATTTTTCAAACAGAGAGTGGCGCGGCCATCTTTACGTCGTATCAGCACAAACTGTACTGGTCTGATAACGCTAAAACCTAGCGCAGACGTAGACAACGGTGCCATCTAGCGGCTGGTGAGCACACAACGCCATACAGCCAACCTAAAGACAATTAGAGCAAATTTGCAGATACTTATTGACTTGCCCTCGTACATACTTGTTGAATATTTCTCTCAAAACTTATAACGATTTGTAGGTGTTTTGAAGTACGTAGGTACAGCTCGTTACGTCATAATGGAGTAGTTCTTGGTTTTGTGCCGCCAGCACTTTCTGACTGTGCTCGGGGCGTTCCTACGAATTTTGAAGAAGTTGAGTGAAAGGGTCCATAAAATGTTATTTCAAGAAAAGCGGAAGAATACATGAGGGACCAACAAGTGCATCACGTTCTCGGAGTTCCATTGTATTCTGAATTTGGACAGATATTTTCTTGTTTTACACGTCTGTCCTCGCCTTTATATTCTCACACATACGTATCCTCTCTCCATCTTACTCTTGTCTGACTTTATTTAATTTTCTCCCTCTCTGTCTAACGGAACACCTCCTCCCACCCCTCCCCACCTGGGCGGCCAACAAAACACAAGCGCCAGTTTCCCTTGTCTCCTTACACAACTTTGTCTAAACTTAATCAGGGGAAAACTTTCTGCAGGTTACTTGAAAATCTGTGAGCTCTTCCCAACCGGAATTGTTGGCAGACCTGGGAACTGACGAAGACACAAGTCAGGAAGTCATTTAACTTAGTCCTGCAGTGACGTCACAGGATGTTCACAATAGGTGAGCTGTCTCCACGAATTATGGCGTGAATAATGCTTCCTTTTTCTCTCAAGTAGATGTAGTAACACCGCTTGCTTAAAATGTACATATAATAATAATAATAATAATAATAATAATAATAATAATAATAATAATAATAATAATAATAATAATAATAATAATAATAATAATAATAATAATAATCCACCGCTTTTTAAGGCACTTGAGGGGCCGCAGGTGCGAACTGTGTCGCACATGTGGATTTGATCCTGTTTTATTGCCGAATCCCCTTCCTGACGCCAACCTTATATGGACGCATGTAAACACTATTACGTCTTTCTGTGGTGGTTCGTTGTGTCGTGTGTTGTCTGAATATGGAGAGGAAAGTGTTGGTACAAACACCTGTTCCCCGGGTCAGAAGAATTAATCAAACGTGATTAAAATCACCGAACCGGCTCAGAATCGAACCTTTGAATCTATGGCCTCAACGCTGACTATTTAACCATTGAGTCGGAAAATAATAATAATAATAATAATAATAATAATAATAATAATAATAATAATAATAATAATAATAATAATAATAATGAAATCATTCTTGTATCGGCGAACTTCGGACCACGTCATTTCAACTGGCTACTTCTGACTTTGATATCTGCCCAGCACTTCCGCATGCGTTTCCGGTGTCGTTCTTTCCTCTCCTGCGTCCATGCCTTTCCTGTTGTTAATTTTGGCCTTGTCTCGGAAGCCCTGGAACGCTTGAAGTTTCTTCTTAAGTGGGGAACACTCCTGGATGTCATTATGTGTGATTCCCACTTCTTCAAGGTCTCTATCCTTTTCAAAGAACCAAGCCCCTATGGTTTTCTTCTGCTGAAAGAAGGTAATAATACCGTTGGTCAGTCTTATTTCGTACATTCGTGTCATACGCCCATAAAAGGTAATTCTTTTTTTCGGATGGTATCGGTATTCTCTAGGTTGGTGTATACTGATAAATAACAAACATACATGTGCATTGTGCATTGGTATTCCTTTCAATCTGCAAGCTACTGTGCATTAAGTAAGCACTTCAAAAATCGAATAACTAAATCCAAACCCCATGGCACAACATCCCCTAAGGGCCATGGCCTACCAAGAGACCGCTGCTCATTCCGCAGGCCTGCAGATGACGAGGTGTCGTGTGGTCAGCACGACGAATCCTCTCGGCCGGTATTCGTGGCTGCTATCTGACCGTCAGGCAGCTCCTCAATTGTGATCACGCAGGCTGATTGGACCTCGAAGCAGACCTCAGATCCGGGTAAGAATCTCTGACCTAGCCGGTAATCGAACCCGGGGCTTGCGGATAAAGGGCAGGCACGCTACTGCTTCACCACAGGGCCGGCGTACTGAGTACCTCCACAAATCTCTATTTGCAACTAGCTATGTGGTTTCTTTTAGTTCTAAATCTGTTATCATTAAAACATCAAACACTGAGTCAACCCATTGTCGCCTAGGTCTCCCTCTGCCGTTCTTACCCTTATGTCTTCTAGGTGACGAGCTGTTCTTCCATTAATCACCTCACATGGCCCTATGATCCAAGCTGGCTCATAACAAATGTAGCTTTTATTTACTCATTACAAGCACCATTCTTCCATTCCCATCTCCCTCTTCTTCCTTTTTTTCCAGCAATCATTCACCATACTCTCATATCTGCTGCTTTTCAATTAGGAATAAAATATTCTGAGTCCACCCAGCTTTCACTCTCGTACCGCAAAATCGGTCTGAAAACAGACCAAATTAAAGGTAGTTTTGTAGGAAAACTTCCTTGTATCGTTAATCTTCTCTACGTGGGTTGTCCGCAACTGTGGTTATATACGAAAACGAAAATCCCATGTTCGTCGAAGTTAAACAGGATATTACAGAGCTGGACATTTTAGATAAAGCCACTTTCAGAAACTGGATTAAAGGAATTTAGGGGTTCCAGTACAAATAGGAGAAGCAAAGGAAATCTGCCCGGGCGAAGGAAATAAGGAATAAGAAGGGAACATAGTGATAGAGTGAAGAAAGACATGAAAACATGAAGGCAAGGAGAGAAGCGTGAGACTTTGGGTCGGGGAATACAACTGGGAAGGAGGATCAGTACCTCGCCGAGGCGGCCTTACCTGTTATGCTGAACAGGTGCATTGTTGGGGGATGGAATGATTGGAAGGGATAGACAAGGAAGAGGGAAGAGAGCGGCCGTGTTCTTAAGTTAGGTACATCGCGGCATTTACGTGGAGGAGAAGTGGGAAATCACTGCGAGGATGGATGAGGTGGGAATCGAAACCCCTCTGCTCACTTTACCTGCAGAGGCCAAGTGGGCCCCTTTCCAGTCCTCGTACCACGTTTCAAAATTCGTGGCAGAGCCGAAAATCGAACCCGAGGGGTGGAAGCTAATCACACTAACCACTACACCGCAGATGCGGACATTATCTTATTATTATTATTATTATTATTATTATTATTAGAGAAAAGACATCTACAGTATAATATTTTGAAACTGGAAACCTGGTGAGTACCTGTCGTAATAATAATAATAATAATAATAATAATAATAATAATAATAATAATAATAATAATAATTATTATTATTATTATTATAGAGAAGACAAGCCGAGAGAGAAAGGATGTTGAAGTTTTGGGAAGATAAAGAGAACAAGAAGTTCAGTGCTAAATAATGGTTCTACGTGCGCCTTAGAGGCAAAACGGATAATAATAATATTAATAATAATAATAATAATAATAATAATAATAATAATAATAATAATTATTATTATTATTATTATTACGACAGGTACATAAGAATATAAATAATAAGAGTGGATCATGAGAGGTGAATTACATTGTTACTGGTCTACCAAGAAGGCGACCGTAGTGCGAATCCTGTCCTATGCAATAATTCGACTAAGTGGTATATTTCGAATTGTCAGTGGAGAAATGGTGTGGAATGAAATTGTGACGTTCCCACTCGGCCCACAGATGTGTGACAAAATTATAACGTGGCGGGTCACTTTAATATTAATATAAATAAATAATATCTCATTGTTTCTCCATAAACAATATCCCATGGGCGCCAGCCTTCAAGCTTATGGCTTGAAAACGATAGTTGGTAATTAATAATAATAATAACAATACGTAATGAGACTCAAAAAACTCCCAGGGGTGAGGTGACGGAACACAAATCATTAAATACACTAACTTGGAATTTAAGGATCAATAATAATAATTTCAGAAACTACAAATTAAAACAGGTATTTATTAGGATGAAAAACGTGACGTAACGGCTTATTAACGGAATCTGAACTTACGGAAGCAAAAGAAAAATGAAATGAAATGAACTCTAAGAACATGAATTGTAACGCGTAGACTTGCAGTAATTTAAGCCATTAGCTCACCATTTGTAGACTTTGTTATCTGGAAGCTGATGATTGATGATGGATCTCTCGTACCGGCTGCGTCATCTGTTGTTGGATTCCAGTCCTACTTCTGCCTTTCCTGCCTTTAACACTTCCTACTGTACTCCTTACATAAAGTCGTAATGAGTCCTAATTTTAAATGCAAAACCACTATGGGTTATGTTCATGGAGAGAATACACTTGTATTCTTCCGTATTACGGAAGAGTAGCGTAACTAAATTCATAATAAAAGCTCTCCTCCCCTATACTAGTCAGAACCGGTCTCCCGTTGACTACCTCTCGTCATTGAGTTAACAGATCCCAATGAGAGTAACATTTGAGTTGTATATACTCAGACGCGAAGTGAACTAAGATAAAATCTTCTCCGATGTGCAGACGTAGAATCGTAGTAAGAGTGTCTTCCAAGAGTGTCTCTGTGTCTAAGAGTAAGAATGTCCCCTCCAGCTCTTGTCTTCGAAGTATATAAGTTCAAAAGTCTCCCTCCATCAGCCATATCACATGGTCCAGTAAGATTCGAGGTCTCATCCCTTCTCCTATGTATTGCTGTGAATCCATCATCTTGCTTCATTACGTCCATTCAGATAGGCTGAACTTTCCCGCGAAATCAAAGCGTCAGGTAGCAAACTTGGAAAAGTCGGCGTTCATAATGTTTCAACTGTCCCTTCAGAAGGTGGAGAGGGTAAGGTCTCTCGTAACCTTGATGACGTACATTTCCTGGAAATGGGCTGAAATTAGCCTGCTGACTCTGGTCACCTCACAACGGCTATTGGAAAATTTACTCCAAGCTATTAATATGAATGATGTTGAAATACTTTACCCAATATGTGGTTCGTTCAGAATACGTTATAGCCGCGATACAAAGAAATGAAATGATGTGAAATGGATGATTAAAATCCTATACATACATATTAATTCAAAAATGACCTATCAGTGATTAAATATATACATATTATCAATCAATTAGACAGTTCAATAATTTATCACATGCTGTGATGTTCCAAACATCACAAAATTGGTAGACGAACAAGTCTGAGCGGAATTTTTAAATCTAGGAAAGATCATAATATGAAGGTGTAGTTGGAATTCAAGAGGACTAATTGGGGCAAGTATTTATTTATAGGAAGAAGAGTAGGGATTGAAATAAATATTAAAGGAACTTTTCGATAAATTTCCAAGTTCTTAGAAAACTTTAAAGAAAAAAGTTGGTAACTGATAGGGAATTTTACTCCTGCCCGACAGCCCTAAATGTAGATTGTTGATGATGTTGGTGATGATTTCGTTTTACAACCTGTTTTACGTCGTACCGACACAGATAAGTCTTATGGCGACGATGAGATAGGAAAGGGCTAGGAGTGGGATGGAAGCAGCCACGGCCTTAATTAAGGTACAGCCCCACCATCTATCTAGTATGAAAATCGGAAACCACGGAAAATTATCTTGAGAACGGCCGAAACTTTGATTCGAACCCACTATCTCCCGATGCAAGCTCACAGCTGAGCGCCCCTAACCGCACGGACAACTCGACCGTCTTTTTTTACAAATTGCTTTGCGTCGCACCGACACAGATAAGTCTTATGGGAACGATGGGATAGGAAAGGGCTAGGAGTGGGATGGGAGCAGCCGTGGCCTTAATTAAGTAACAGCCCCATCATTTGCCTGGTGTTAAAATGGAAAACGGAAAGCCAAACTTCGGGACTGCCGACAGTGGGGTTCGAACCCGCTATCTCCCGAATACTGGATACTGGCTGCACTTAAGCGACTGCAGCTACCGGTACGATGATGCTGATGATGATGATGAAGTTGGCGACTTTCGAAATGGAAATTTAAGCCTGTGAGTTTCGGACTGAATTCTGCTATTTATTTCTTCTTCTTTTCCTTCTTTATCCGTTTACCCTCCTGAGTCGGTTTTTCCCTCGGACTCAGCGAGGGATCCCACCTTTTACGCTTCAAGGGCAGTGTCCTGGAGCTTTAGACTCTGGGTCAGGGGATACAACTGGGGAGGATGACCAGTACCTCGCCCAGGTGGCCTCACCTGCTATGCTGAACAGGGGCCTTGCGGGTGGATGGGAAGATTGGAAGGGATAGACAAGGAAGAGGAAAGGGAGCGGCCGTGGCCTTAAATTAGGTACCATCCCGGCATTTGCTTGGAAAAGAAGTGGGGAAACCACGGAAAACCACTTCCAGGATAGCTGAGGTGGGAATCGAACCTAACTTTACTCAGTTGACCTCCCGAGGCTGAGTGGACCCCGTTCCAGCTCTCGTACCACTTTTGAAATTTGGTGGCAGAGCCGGGAATCGATTCCGGGCCTGCAGAGGTGGCAGCTAGCACACTAACCACTACACCACAGAGGCGGACTGCTATTTATTTAATTAGTTAATTTTCTTATAACTAGCTCCAATACTCATGCAACAAGAGTTTCATTACCACTTCAATGCTTAGTTGGACATAGAGAAGACCTTCTCCCTTGCAGAGCAACACTCACTTATTTTATTGCTGAATGCACTGTGCATTCTTACTATCTGCGGGAATAGTTTTACCGTAATTCGCTATTTGAATGCAAATTTGATATATTGCAGTGTCTTGAACATGTTGAGAATATTCGAGTTCTGATCTTCGCTAAAAGGTGAGAATAAGTTAAGACAGGTGTTTGGCGTTAGTGCTAAGAAATGTTTGGTGAATGAATGTAAAAGAATGCAATACAGAGCTCACGATGACATTTATACTGAATGTACGTGCAAATGGATCACCTCAATCCCTGGAAATGCCATTGATATTAAGAGACGGTGTGGTGGAAGTTTATTCCGCAGAAGTTTCTCAACTGAGTCCGACTCATTGGCTGAATGTTCAGCGTTACGGTCTTCGGTTCAGAGCGTCCCGGATTCGATTCCCGGCCGAGTCGGAGATTCTAATCGCGTCTGATTAATTCTTCTGGCTCGGGTGTTTGTTTTTGTGCCAACATGTTCCTCTTTATATTCAGACAATGCAGTACACAACCAACAAGCGCAGAATCACGTAATAGTGATTACATCCCTCCACACAGGGTTGGCGTCAGGAAGGGCATCCGACCGTAAAACAGGGCAAAATTCACACGTGTGACATAGTTTGCACCCGCAATCCCGCAGAAGTGGGAAAAAGCGGTAGAATGAGAATATGAATAAGAAGTCACACACCTGAATAGTGTTTAGTTGATTTTGTCTTTAAAACACGTTTTGGGATGGATACAAATTCTAGAAAAAAGTACTAATACATTCTTTCTAAGATACGTGTTAGCTCCCTCCTGGAGGGAGGGAGTGAATCAATCAATCAATCAATCAATCAATCAATCAATCAATCAATCAATCAATCAATCAATCAATCAATCAATCAATCAATCAATCAATCAATCTTGATCTGTATTTAGGACTCTCGTTCCGGTGGCAGATTCCGCATCAGTGGTTTACCTAGTCTATATCATTTTTTAGCTTTGGTGTCTGTTGGCCTGTGTGTCTGAGTTCTTGTAACTTGAAAGCTACTGGATATATTTCTATCAACCTTCATATTTAGAATCTACCTGTCCTTGGGAAGGTTTTACGGTGAAAATTATTTCTAAATCCCTGAATAGACTGGAGTTTACAGGAGGATCGGAACATTGATTTTACCCTCCCACAAAATATACATGACCAAACTTAATGTGTGTTTGTTAAATTAGGGAAGTGAATCACAATCCAAGGAGAGGAAATCTAAACCCTGAGATTTGCTGATGATATTGTTATTTTATCTGAGACTGTAGAAGATCTGGAGAAATTGCTGAATGCTGAGTCTTGGGTATGGAGTAAAAGATGAAAATTTATTTATTATATTTATTCCTGACTTACATTTGTGGCGAAGTTAGGGCTCACGGCCCTGTCTTACACTTAACCACTATAAACAATAAAATGTAAATATGTAAACATAAACGTATGATATAGAAATTCTAAAAAGAAATAATACTACGGGCAGATAAATCTAAGACTAAGTTAAACCTACATATCAGTACAGGAATTAGTGTGACAATAATAATAATAATAATAATAAAATAATATTAATAATAATAATAATAATAATAATAATAATAATAATAATAATAATAATAAATGAACAAACACATTTACACAACATACACACAATGACTCTCACACAACTCAGTTTTATGTTCCCAGGTAAAACTTTCGGCAGGCAGATTTGAATTTATGAGACGAAGAAAGGTGCCGAATGTCCATTGGGAGTGCATTCCAGAGTCTCGATGCAGTAACTAAAAAGGAATGATTGTAGGAATTCGTTCGACTTAGTGGAATTTCAAGTAGGGAACCAGAACGGGTACTAATTTCATGGAATGAGGAAAGGAAACGAAAATTAGAAGAGAGGTAAGTAGGAGTGTTCGTCGAGAGCACTTGGTAAACAAGTGTCATTAGATGAAAATTCCTTCGTTCATTTATACGTAGCCATCCCAATGTTTTGAAATATGGTGTAACATGAGCGTCATGTCGCAGTTGGAAGGCATATCGTATGCATGAGTTTTGTGCTCGCTGAAGTCTCAAAGCTTCTTCAGCATTTAGATTGACTAGTACCGTATCACAGTGGTCTAAAATTGGGAATAGTAGGGCTTGGATTAATTTTAATATAAGTTTTCGAGGAAAAGAATTCTTGTGACGCTTCAGGGGCTATAGAGCTGCATGAAGTCTGAAACAAAAACGTAATGGAGTGCAGTCGAACGAAGTCAGGAGATTCAGGAAATATTAAATTAGGCAATGAAGTTTTAAAGGAAGTAGATGATAATTGTTACTTGGGTAGTAAAATAACTACGATGGCAGAAGTAAGGAGGACATAAAATTCAGACTAGCACAAGCAAAGAAGGCTTTTCTCAATTTGCTGTCTTCAAACATTGATATAGGAATTAGAAAGACATTTTTGAAGACTTTCGTCTGGAGCGTGGCACAGTATGGAAGTGAAACATGGACGATAACTAGCTCCGAAGGAATGAGAGCAGAAGCTTTCGAAATATGGTGTTACAGAAGAAAGCTGTAGGTGAGATGGATAGATCGAATCACGAAGGAAGAGATACTGAATCAATTTGTGAGAGGAGATCGATTTTGTTTAATTTTACGGGAAGAAGAGATAGAGTGATATGGCACATTTTAAGACATCCAGGACTTGTGCAGTTGGATTTTGAAGGAAATGTATGCGTTGAGAACGGTAGGGTTACACCATGGTATGAATAGGACAAGCAGATTAGAGCAGATGTAGGATGCAGCAGTTACGTAGAAATGAAAAGGTTAGCACAGGATAGGGTGGTATGGATAGCTGCATCAAACCAGTCTATGGACTGATGACTCAAACAACAACAACATCAGGTATACCAAAATATTGCATATAACAAACGTTTAAGTATATGCTGTTTCCGTTAATTCATGCCGTGTACGTGTTTATCACACGTCTGTAAATAACGGAGATGGTTACGAAAAATCGGATTATTTGTCCAAGTTCCGTAGAATACTTGGTGCAGGTCACTTCAGGATGGGTTAACGGGAAGAACTAAAGAACCATTTTACTTTTTGACAGAACAGACAATAAGGGAGGTTATCAAGTACGATGGGTTTCATAAGTCTTCAGTCACAGACCCACTCCAAAGTCAGAGAAACAACCAGATATAACCGAGAATTTCGCACAATTTCGGACGAGGAACTAATCGTCCTCATTCTGCCTCTGCTTTGTTCAGCTTTATCGTACTTCACGTTACATGTCGTATTGAACGTTTGTATACAGTCATGTAACTTCGCATAAATTCATGAAGGAAAAGTGTAACCCATTACAAATTCCCGTGCGAAGAACGGGCACAACTGCCAGTATTACATAATTTAAAAAAGTTATCGAACATTTCCCCTGATAAATTATTCCATTCCCTAATTTCCCTTCCTATAAATCAATCTATGGACTCCATGATTGCGAGTTCAAATCCGGCAGAGATTGTCGGTCTTTTCCTAGGATGAAGAAGAGTACATTCGACCCTCCTTCTCGTTCGATGTCGACATGTAAATTATCTCAGATGACGGATTTGGTGTTTACCTGACAAATATGGTCAAAAGCTCAGCCATAGAACGCCATCTGGTAGAGTAAAATGGAACGTCAAAATTGACGTGCAGGCAGCATAAATGGCGTCAAATTAAAATGCATGCACAAGGTAGATGAGGCGGTAAAATTCTTCTTCGTATTCTTATTGTTTCGTTTCACCCTCTTTGGGGTACGTTGAATCAATCATATCTCTGTGTGTTGTTCTTTTCTTAGTGCCCAGTGTTTCTTCATTCTTTCCGATCTTCGTTTCCTCTCGTTTGGCTTTTAATGTAGATTTGTCTTGGAACCTTATGTTTTCGTCTTTAGTTATTAATTTAGCTGTTCGATCGAATTGAGAATTCTCTGTAATTTTTAATTCTACGAAGTATTTTTCAGTTTCTTTGATTCAGTTGGGTTCTATTTTGCGGTTAGGGAAGAAATCAAAAGATTTGTTTCGTTGATCTATTAGAGCTCATTCTGAGAACATGATCGTAAACATTTTATCCTTCTTTTTCGCACAGTATCTGAGAGTTTGTCATTTTTCTTGTAGAGTGTTTCATTCTTGCTGTACATTACCTTATTACGTATCTTGAAATTTTGGTCCTATGATCTTGCTTAAAATTTTCCTTTCTTTTGGTTCGAGTTTCACCATCCGGCCTTTCAAATTCATGCTTAGTGTTTATATTATTATTATTATTATTATTATTATTATTATTATTATTATTATTCGCAGGGATGAGTGGCTCAGACGGTTGAGGCGCTGCCGTTCTCACCCCAACTTGGCAGGTTCGATCCTGGCTCAGTCCTGTGCTATTTGAAGTTGCTCAAATGAGTTAGCCTCGTGTCGGCAGATTTACTGGCACGCAAGATAACTCCTGCTAGATTAAATTCCGGCTCCTCAGCGTCCCATGAAAACGTGAAACTAGTTAGTGGGAAGTAAAGCAAATGCCACTATTATTATAATGTTCGAAGTGAACGGATTTCTTTCCTAAACCAAAAAAAGGCCTTCCATGTTTTTGCTAGTCTGCATTTTATGTCCTCTTTGCTTCTGCCAAATAAAAATATTAATTTCGTTTCTTTAAAACTTAATTTCCTAATCAAATATTTCCTGCATCACCTGACTTCGTCCGACTGCATTTGCTTATTTTTGTTTTGGATTAATTTATGTTCACCTTGTGCTCCTTCTCCAAGACTGTGTCCAAACCGTTCTTCACTTTCCCCAGGTCTTCTGAAAACTCTGATAAAATAACAATATCCTCGGACAATCACAGTTCTGATTTCTTCTCTTTCGAACTTCCTCTTTGATTTCCTTTACTACCTGTTCTATGTATTGAAAAGAGGAGGGGGTCAGCTGCAGCCTTGCCTCACTCCTTTATGGATTGCTGCTTCTGTTTGGAATATTTTAAACGGCTCGTAACTAATTATTTAGTTAGGGAAGACGAGAAATTATGCTGGTAAAATGAAATGGCGTATGGCTTTTAGTGCCGGGAGTGTCCGAGGACAAGTTCGGCTCGCCAGATGCAGGTCTTTCGAATTGACTCCAACAGGCGACCTGCGCGTCGTGCTGAGGATGAAATGGCGATGAATACGACACATACACCTAGCCCCCGTGCCAGCAGAATTAACCAATTATGGTTAAATTCCCGACCTTGCCGGGAATTGAATCCGGGACACCTGTGACCAAAGGCCAGCATGCTAAACATTTAGCCACGGAGCTGGACATTATACTGGTGACAGTTTATAACATACTGAGTGTGATTCATTCAGTTGTACTATTTCATCTTTCCCCTGCAGGTCATTTCCCAACACTACATTCGTGTTTGGAATACTTCAACAGTTGCTTGCCCAGGAGAAACACAGGTAGATATCACACTTTGCACAGCGAGTTTTGGTCCTAATTCTGCACCGACAAATTCTAGGCATGGCACTTGCTGGCCAACCACAGCAACATAAACAGAGTTTGTGAGATCCGCATAATAATTGCAGTCCGGGTTGGCGCGGTAAATGCGACTCGTTAACGCGCCAGAATTCTTTTTGAACTAAACCACACGCGATCATGTGGGTCAGGTGGGGAAGGGTTCGAAAGCCATCGACATAGATATTGTCGCATTTTACTGCCTCAAATGGGACCGACCTGAGCCGGGACTGAACGCGTTATCTTTAGAACTGGAGGAGAACGATTAACCAACTACGCTTTTGAGGTCAGCCTGCTTCACAAACTTGAATTCACTAATAGACGTGGATTGTAATACAAATTAAAGAAATACTTTTTCAGACAGTGGCTACTGCTGACGTACGCTATTGATGGTGCCAACAAACACGAAAGTTGTAAGTAAATAACTGACGTTTGATACTGATAGCACTGTTCTCCCCAGAAATACCAATTCCAAGACTTCGAGATTACACCTTTATCTGGAGTAGTAGAAATGGATCTGAAAATCTATTCGTCTTTCGTTCTAGTTTGGAAATATGAAATGGAAATCCATAGCCTTTTTCCAGTCATTTGACCGGGACAGGAATGGAATGAATTAAACCCCCATCTAGCGTCGAGGATAGGAATTGTACCTGATGCCGAAGCCTATCGCACTCCTCTGGGGCAATGATTAATGAAATGAAATGAAATTATACTGGAGAGTGTTGCTGGAATGAAAGGTGACAGGGAAAACCCGGGTAGCAGGAGAAAAACCTGTCCCGCCTCCGCTTTGTCCAGCACAAATCTCACATGGAGTGACGGGGATTTGAACCACGGAGCTCAGCGGTGAGAGGTCGACGCGCTGCCGCCTGAGCCACGGAGGCTGCTTTGGTTTGGAAATAAGTCCATCAATTTTGAATTGATGTGTCAACTGCACAGTAATCGCATGCCCTCAAACTTAAGTCATTCTTCATTCTTCATTCAATATGTATATTAATAATAATAAAACCCCAAACAAACAAACCCCATGACACTACAGCCCTGAAGGGCCTTGGCCTACCAAGCGACCGCTGCTCAGCCCGAAGGCCTGCAGATTACGAGGTGTCGTGTGGTCAGCACGACGAATTCTCTCGGCCGTTATTCTTAGCTCTCGAGACCGGGGCCGCTATCTCACCGTCAGACAGCTCCTCAATTCTAATCACGTAGATTGAGTGGACCTCGAACCAGCCCTCAGATCCATGTAAAAATAACTGACCTGGCTGGGAATCGAACCTGGGGCCTCCGGGTAAGAGGCAGGCACGCTACCGCTACACCACGGAGCCGGCATTAATAATAGTAAATAATGTTATTGGCTTTACGTCCCACTAACTACTTTTGCGGTTTACGGAGACGCAGAGGTGCCGGAATTTAGTCCCACAGGAGTTCTTTTAAGTGTCAGTGAATCTACCGACACGAGGCTGACGTATTTGAGCACCTTCAAATGCCATCGGACTGAGCTAGGATCGAACCTGCTAAGTTTGGATCAGAAGGCCAGCACCTCAACCGTCTGAGCCATTCAGCCCGGTACTATGTATATTAATATTTGATTTGTTTGTTCAAGTACGCGTTCATTTACTTGTTACGAAATTGAACTAGTTGACTACGGACGTCAGCGCTAGCAGTTTCCTATCTTCATACCATGCAATGCTGGGAAGTATCTTTATACGTTAGCTAACACGTGACACGGTAGCCATGTCTCAGCCTCTGAGGGTTCTTAGGCCGCGTGACACGTGCGCGCCTCACGTCGACTGCGACTTTACGTGGCAACGCAAAGCAGGCGTGCTTTTCCTTGCATAATTTGCTATGAATTTTAGAAGATAAAGGCCCAGGGAACATAAAAAGTTTTATCCCGCATACGTATATCATTCTAAATAGACAAGAATGGGTTCTCTGCTGATGAAAGCGACATATCGCAGTACTGCGCGGAGAGTACAGGTGCCATGTCAGGAAATAGGCGACCTCGGAAACAAGTTACAAGGACTCATGTCCGGTGAGTACGGAGGGTGTTCCAAGACCTCCCAATTCTACCATTGCAATAAGAGCTTGACAATGTTTGCTACCCACACGGAACACCTTGACCCATCGTGCAACCGTCCTATACGGTAATGCATTCTCACCACAGGCTTCACTTAATCCTCGATAAAATTCTGATGCATTTTTGCCACGGGCAACCTCGATTTTAATTCACGAACGCTGATCACCATTTAAAAATATGCTTTAGAGCTTTGAAATCGACATTCTTCACTTCAAAGCCACACAGTAACAATATTTCCAACTGGATGTCCGTCAAATGCACACTACACATCGCCAACAGCGCTACCTGCCTGCCCCCATATCCTGTCTGCTCATGCCCAATCTCCGGCGAGTGTACGGCCTACGTTCGAACTACTTTTTTAACAGCTCTCGTATTAAACGGAAATACACAGAGAATGAATTATAACAAATTATCAACATCAAAGGACAGAGAAGCCTACACATTTACACGCTGTCAGGTGGATCGACTTTATTCTGACGAACCCCAGAGGACCTAGCAATTGGATATGATTTTCCTGCACTCACAATCCTAGAATTTAACACTTTTGTTCTTTTTAGACGATATTCGTCTGAGGATTGTGAATTTCAATCCCCTGAACAATCCGTATCCATTTATTTGTGTGTTACTCTCATTATCTCTCTTGCTTAATCTGTTTACCCTCCAGGGTTGGTTTTTCTATCGGACTAAGCGAGGGATCTCAGCTCTATCGCCTCAAGGGCAGTGTCCTCGAGTGTAAGACATTGGGTCGTGGGATACAACTGGGGAGGATGACCAGTACCTCGCCCAGGCGGCCTCACCTGCTATGCTGAACAGGGTTCTAGGTGAGGGATTGGAAGATTGGAATGGATAGACATAGAAGAGCGAAGGAAGCGGCCGTGGCTTTAAGTTAGGTACTATCCCGGCATTTGCCTGGAGGAGAAGTTGGAAACCACGGAAAATCACTTCCAGGATGGCTGTGGTGAGAATCGAACCCACCTCTACTCAGTTGACTTCGCGAGGCTGAGTGGACACCGTTCCAACCCTCGTACCACCTTTTCAAATTTCGTGGCAGAGCCGGGAATAGAACTCGGGCCTCCGGGGTTGGCAGCTAATCACACTAACCACTACACCACAGAGGCTACCGTTACTCTCATTATCCGATAGATATTCATTAGTTTTCGTAGCTTGCACTGTCTTTCTACACTATTTTCCATATAATATGCACACCTTAATAAATTCTATATCTCTTCCTTGCAATAGAAATGACAATATTGTGCAGACAGGAGCTATAATGCAGGACAACTGTCATCAAAACATCTAGCATTGTTAAGATGCGCAATACGTTGTTTTCTTTTTCTAAGACAGGGCGCGAGAATCGTAAAGGCTACGCTAAGCTACGCTATGCTAAGTAATACCAAGCTATGTTATACTATGTTACGAAAAAAATTAGCCGCTTGGGTGCAAAGATGAATAAAGGGGTAGAAACAAGAAGGGGGTGATATTTTATATACATGAAAATGGAAGTGAACAATTCATGGTGAATTCCATCATTTGATTCAAGTATTGCATGGGAATAAGGAATTAAAAGATATTTTCATTTAAATCAGGAATTGTTTCATGAACTTCCGTCTATTACTGAGAAAGATATTAAGAAATAAATAATATGAAGTAGCCAAATCATAGAATGTAGGATAAAAATGTATGTAAAAGGAATAATTTTCATTTATTTCTTGCCAGTACCGAGCTCGATAGCTGCAGTCGCTTAATTGCGGCCAGTATCCAGTATTCAGGAGATAGTAGGTTCGAACCCCACTATCGGCAGCCCTGAAAATAGTTTTCCGTGGTTTCCCATTTTCACACCAGGCAAATGCTGGGGCTGTACCTTAATTAAGGCCACGGCCGCTTCCTTCCCACTCCTAGCCATTTCCTGCCCCATCATCGCCATAAGACCTATCTGAGTCGGTGCGACGTAAAGCAACTAGCAAAAAAAAAAAAAAAAAAAAAAATAATTCTTGCCAGCAATTGTCTTTCATAGTAATCTTTACTCATTTGACAGGCAAGTGTATTTTTGTACCTCTTTAATCAGTCTTTCTTCCTTTCGTCTGTGTTTTATGATATTTAACAAATACAAAAACAATTAAGCAATATAATAGCTACTGTATTGAAGTAATTCACGAAAGCCAGATACATGAAACGACTTTTTGCCAGATGCCGACCAAAAAATGTGATCGTGCGCATGCGCGAAGCCAACTGCAGCTATAAAAATCGCCTCCTTGGCGATCTGTAAAATTAAGCTTCGCATAGCTTCGTTTAGCGTAGCAGTCCGAGTGTGCCATTCCATATGACTTCATTGAAGCGATTTTTTTTTCGTTGAGTTCCGTAGCGTAGCGTAACTTAGCTTTCTGTGTGTGGTGGCCTTAAGTTGTGTCTCACTAAAAACAAACGGAAAATTATTCCAATGATGTTTTGTTTGTACGTTGCTCAGAATTTAAAAAGAATGATATTTCTGTATCGGTCGTGTCCACAGTAACAATGAAATGAGTCCCCTAAAAGCAAAACGGATAAAGTCCACTTTTTACAAAAAATGAGATAATGGTAGAAATATATCGGTAAAAGATGTGTCCACTGAAGCATGAAATAATATACTAGCAAAATCCATAACATCCTTAACTATTTCCCCTTTAAAATCTCAGGTTAGATGCAAAACGGATAAAGTCCACTGCGTTTTAAAAGCAAAATGAGTAAAGGGCACTTCAACCAACCAGAACCTGACTTCTATGGCATGTGACAACAACATATAACATAGCTGCGATTATGCTAAAGCTGCATGCTTTCTACTAATGCTTTATTCCTAGTTTTATATCAGAGATTGCCTGCTTTCCATTTTTGAAAATGGAAGTATCACCTTCTGTATTGTCTCCATCAAAGGTGAGAAAGAAAAGAGTCAATCTCAGTGCGACTAAGAGAGCTTTCGTACAAGAGAACACACTAATGCTGACGATAGGACGATGATAGCTATGCTCCGAAGGTGGCTTCTGCAAGCACCAAGAGACGTAGAGGAGGTACAGTTAATTTTTCCAGTAAGAGGTCATTCCTTCATTCCCCATGATCGGGTATTCGGTCTCTCTGAAAAAAAAAAAATTCAAGAAGAGAGAAGAATCGAAGATTCACAAACCTACATTAACATCATTGAAAGTTTTTTAACCATTCGTCAGCCAGGGATTGACATGAATATATTTAACTGGAAACAAGAGGCAACAGAGCACATGAAACCTATTCAACAATAGCACTTTAAATGCATGCCTTGCAAGTGCTACTTTTTCAGACGATTAAAAACCTCTCATCACATGGTCCTTGTGGATGGGGAGCCGTTTAACTATCATAGAACTGGAACCTACAGATCCCTGATGAAAACTAAGAAGAATGTGTTGGCTATAAATCCTTCACCTGTTATAAAGAAAACTACTTCAGTCAACAAGAATAAAGTGTCAGATGTGAAAAGGTTCCTTGAATTGCACTTTGGCTCTGACTGGAAGTTGAGCCCATCACTGAAATTCTACGTTGACTTCTTCGACTCTTGGGAGTGTCATCAGTCGTCAACGAAAATGCTGATAATGAACTTTGCACTGCAAAAGAGGAAGCTCCTGAACTGTGTGTTTAAATATCTACCCAGGGCACTCTTAAACCATAGTGAATGATACATGGATATTATGTCTTCTTGTATTTTGTGCTTTTAATAAATAATAGCAAAACGAGTAAAATCCATACTGCTAACATGCAAAATCAATAAAGTCCACTTCTTAGAAGCAAAATCAATAAAGTCCACTTTTAAAACAACAATAACAGTCTAATTAATAATACTACGAGTATTATTACTTGCTCTAATAATCAGTGATTTTTTTGTGATTTTATGCTTAATTTTTGTAAGCGACTGCCTTAATGGAAGGTGGTAGTGGTTTTTTGCCATTTTCTCAAAATGTGCTGGAGTGGACTTTATCCGTTTTGCTTTTAGGCGACTCAAATGCACGTTTTATTTTTCCGTCATTTCTGTCTGTCTGTCTGTCTATCTGTCTGTCTGTCTGTCTATCTGTCTGTCTGTCTGTCTGTATGTATGTTTGTCTGTATGTACTGTATGTATGTGCGCGCAGCACGTGAAAATAGCTGAAGAAAAGTTAATGAAAATCGGTATGTAAAGTCGGGGAATGGACCACTACAATCTAGGCTATACTTTTATTCACGCTCAGTGAAGTGGTAGTTTAGGGGAAGGTCTAAAACTTAATTCTCAAATCTTTATGTTAATAGAGCTCTTATTGATAAGTACTACATAACTGAAGTTATATAGAATTAAATTTCCAATCATTTATGTCTTATACCTGTTTACGGTACCGCCTATGTTAACAGAGATATTATGAATTTGTGTTTTATTTGCTAAGTCCATATCAACGCCGAGCCACGAATAAATGGGTAAACAGAAATTAGAGAAAATCGGTATGTAGAGTCGGGGAATAAAGAAACTACAGTCTAGGCTGTAAATAATTTCATTCACCCCGCATGAAATGGTAGTTTACCTGAAGGAGCCTAAAATTTAATTTTTAATTACCTACTGTATGTTGTAGGTCCTATCGAAAAGTACTACATAACAAAAGTTATAGCGAATACAATTTCTGATCGTTTATGTCTTATTCAGTTTTACCGTAGCGACTATGATATGAGTGGTATCACACAGTCGCAAGAAAACTACATGTGAGGGCCTATAATATCTAAATCTCATAAAATTGTTCAACATTACATTATATTGGCCATTGTTTGTTGTGATGTGCTTCGTGTCTTCTGCTGCCACTCATCTCCGTTAGATAGGATTACTGCTGCGTATAGATTATGACAGTCTGTCTGAATGTTGGCGGGAAGTATCTGGGGACTTAGATAACTATCTTCTTTAACATGTCATTCCTCTCGTTCATAATGTTTCTGATAATATTGGTACGGCACACACTGGCTCATCATAGTATTCCATCCGACTCGTTGGCTGAATGGTCAGCGTACTGGCCTTCGATTCAGAGGGTCCCGAGTTTGATTCCCGGTCGGATCGGGAATTTTAACCTTCATTGGTTAATTCCAATGGCATGGGGCTAGGGTGTTTGTGCTGTCCCCAACATCCCTGCAACTCACACACCACACATAACACTATCCTCCACTACAATAACACGCAGTTACCTACACATGGAAGATGCCGCCCACCCTCAAGGGAGGGTCTGCCTTACAAGGGCTGAACTCGGCTAGAAATATCCACATGCAATTATAAATTATTATCATAGTATTCCAGAAAATCGATCCCTACTCTGTGGCGTTGATTGGAATGAGCAGAGTGCACACGTAACGGAATAATGGCAGAGGAGTGTCTGTGGCTTTCTGTGGGCTGGTCATTCCAGCTCTGGAACTTTGGACTGTTAGATCGGCAGCGTAGTACTGTTCCTTAAAAGTGATAAAATGTGTGGTTTTTCATTTGATCGAGTTTTTCATATGATGACATTGCTTTTAATCGCGAGATTCCTACTTAAACTGAATAAAACTCAGTAATACTGCATTAAGACTAATTGTTAGGATGGATCGGTAATGAAAACATGAAGTACACATAGCATGCGATAGAGGTATAAGTAGGGAAAGGATGTTAGAATGCGAATGTATTAGCACAAAGTGCTAGTGTCATCTAGCCGCTGTACGGTTATGTTGGTGGGTTGCATAAAATTCAGGGGTTCTGGTAGTTCAGATCGCTAATATTTATGCAAATCTAACTGCAGATCCGTTTTGCGGGTAGAAGACTATTGCGCATTGGTTAAATACATTTGCATTCTTATCTGTTAGTGCCTATCAGTTCCCTATCTATAAAGTCTATTTCAATACAGGATGTCTACAATGTTTGGGGTCAAAATTGAAGGAAGTCCCGTCACCCCATCCTCCTACATATATGAAGAGCATAAACTATGCAAAATTCGAATATAGCTGTAAATATACACAATATAGATGCAAGTCTAATTGGCTGGACATCTGTTGCTGTATATTTTCATGTCTAGTTGTCCAAAAGATCGGTATGAAATCCATGGTGTCGAGAACACAAAATAATATGTAGTCAGATTCTGTAGCACATTCTTCTCAGCATTGCTTTTGTTACTCGTCTGAAAGCAAGTTTCCATCTTTTATCAACTCATAAACCATTGTAAATTTAAGTTGTTGGTCGGGTTAAGATGCTCAGACTAGAATGCAGGTACCCTGAGCTCATGCTCGTAGGTTCGATTGCGATTCAGTGCGGTGGTATTGGAAGGTACTCAAATACGCCTTCCTCATCTCGGAAGATTTACTGACTAAAAGGTAGCGTGTTCAAATCACGTCCGGGTCAGCTGTGTTACTGGTTTTTTAATTAATATTTGCTCACAGCCATTTGAGAACTGAAGAACTGACTCACCTTTAATCCGCTTTAACCCGCCCTTCCCCCACAAGAAAAGAAGAAAAATTGGTAATAACACTTTATTTGAATTGTTCATACCGCAAAAAGACATTGTCCACCGAGTGAGTTGGCCTTGTGGTTACGTTTGTATTCGGTAAATAGTGGGTTTGAATCCCACCGTCGAAGATGGTTTTCTGTGGTTTTCCAGTTTCTGAGGCTGTACCTTATAGCCTCTACTTTCCCATCTTTCCGTCGCCGAAAAAATTGATGTGTTAGTGGGACGTTAACAAGTTGATAAAAGAGAAAGAACATTGTCATCTCTTTTTTGGATCGTAATGTTTGAGTCCTTTCTTTTCTTCCTCGCTTTATTTCGGTGTCTGAGTGAAGCCACCACATGCACGTTAAATGAAATGAAATGGCGTATGGCTTTTAGTGCCGGGAGTGTCCGAGGACAAGTTCGGCTCCCCGGGTGTAGGTCTTTTGAATTGACTCCCGTACGCGACCTGCGCGTCGTGATGAGGATGAAATGATGATGAAGACAACACATACACCCAGCCCCCGTGCCAGAGAAATTAACCAATGATGGTTAAAATTCCCGACCCTGCCTGGAATCGAACCCGGGACCCCTGTGGCCAAAGGCCAGCACGCTAACCATTTAGCCATGGAGCCGGACGCACGTTAAATAACATTTTGGGACAAAATTCCATCATCTTGACGTCTCTAGAAACCTTTAAAGTAATTTGTGGGAGATAAAAACCATTAGTTTATTAAACGATGAGCCACCAATCAAGTGACAAATTGCCGTCATCCATACACATAACAATCTTTGTTCATTTTCGATACATAATTGGAGTTCGAAATTGCCCCTCTGAGGGATGAGGAGTTTCAACCGAGCGAGTTGGTCGCACGCTTAGGGTCTCGTACCTGAGAGCTTGCAATCGGGTGATGGTGGGTTCGAATCATCCCACCGTCAGCAGCCCGCAAGATTGTTTTCCGTGGTTTCCTATATTCATACCAGGAAAATTCTGGAGCTGTACCTTAATTAAGGCCACGGCCGCTTCCTGCTCATTCCTCGCTTTCCGCTGTTCGTCGCCGAAAATTTTCGATGTGCTGTTGCGGCGTTAAACCACCTGCAAAAAAAGAGACAAGTTTCGATACACATTTCGACGTCTCACCAGAAAGTTTTTCCAGGATAATCTGTAGAGGCGGGCCGGATTAATTCTGAGATCTTTCTTCCTCAGTCGGTTTAGTTCCTGCTTCATTTCGCAATCATTCGTCTCCGAGAGATGACCAGCAGACATCGAGATCCAGCACGTTCTTATACCTTGCTGCTATAAACGAAAGCAAATCAATGTGCAGCTCAAGGCCACGCAGCACGCTCCCCACCACGAATGACGTCACTTGTCATCTCAACGGTGCGCGAGCAATACGTCATATCCCACTATTATACCCCTTAGAACTAGTAGTGGTGTGACTAGCAGTGATTTTACACTCACAGGTCAAACTGTGATTGCTATTTTGAAGTAGCAGTGATTTTTAACTGTGATTCAGCCAACGCCACCTAGGATACAAGGCCACTCGAAATATGACCGTCATCACTCTGCGGCCTACAGGAGTACCGAAGAGTACGATGTCGTGCAGCATTCAGTACACGGGCGAACTCGCGCTAACGCTGAAAGCAAATACTCATTTTCAGAATCATATTTTAAACAGTTATATACATTACCTTTTTTCAAAAAGTACGCCACCGTACGAATCAACAAGGACTATTTTATTTATAATTGCTAGTTGATGTGCCCGTGATTCCCTACGGGATTTTCAGAAAGACTGAATTTGTGGTTTTCCTAACAGAAGTCAACATAGGTCATTACAAAATAGTCAGTAGGAATGTAGCGATTAAAAGCAACATTATCATATAAAATACTCGATCAAATTAAAAACTGCAGATTTTCTCACTTTTAACGAACAGTACTAAGGTGCCGATCTAACAGTCCAAAGTTCCAGAGCTGGAATGACCAGGCCGTAGACATCCGTGAAGATTCTCTACCAACTTTCCGTTAAATATGCACACTGCTCATTAGAGTCAGTGCCTCAAAGAAGGGATTGAACAGCTCGAATGCTATGATGAACCAGTGTGTTATGTACCAGTAGCATCAGAAAATTTATGAACCAGAGGAATAGCATGCTAAAGAAGAAAGTTAAATAACTCCCCAGCTACTTCTCGCCAATATTCAGGTAGGCTGTTACACTCGGTATGACCGGGCGAGTTGGCCGTGTGGTTAGGAGTGCGCAGTTGTGAGTTTGCATCCGGGAGATAGTGGATTCGAACTCTACTATCGGCAGCCCTGAAGATGGTATTCCGTGGTTTCCCATTTTCACACCAGACGAATGCTGGGGCTGTACCTTAATTAAGGCCAACAACGCTTCCTTCACACTCCTAGCTCTTTCATATCCCATCGTCGCCGTAAGACCTATCTGTTTCGTTGCGACGTAAAACTAATTTAAAAAAAAATACTCGGTACGCAGTAGCAATCCTAACTATCGGAGATGGGTGGCAACAGAAGACACAAAGCACGTCACAACAAACAATGTTCTATGTAATGTTATTGTTGATCAATTTTATGAGCTTTCTATATTGTAGCCCTTCACATTTAGTTGTTTTTTTCCACTCTGCTATAGCCTATTAGGGCGGCTTATAAAATTATTTATAGCGTAGACTGTAGTTCCTTATTCTCCGACTTTACATACCGATTTTCATTAAATTCTGATTACCTATTTTTCTCGTGACTCGGCGCTGATATGGACTTAGTAACAAAAATCCAAATTCATGAATATATCTGTGATCATAACCGGTACGGTAACAATATACAAGACATACATGATCGGAAATTTAACACTATGTAACTTTAGTTATGCAGTATTTATCGATACGACCACTATTAACATAAATATTTGAGAATTAAATTGTAGGCCTTCCCCTAAACTACCATTTCACTCAGCGTGAGTAAAATTAGTTATGGCCTCGATTATAGCAATATATTCCCCGATTTTGCATACCGATTTTCATTAAGACAGGACCACTAATAAATATTTGAGAATTGAATTTTAGGCCCTTCCCTAAACTACCATTATTCTCAGCATGAATACAATTATTTATAGCCTAGATTATAATGACTTATTCCCCGACTTACCGATTTCCGTTAAGATACGACCACTAATAACATAAATATATGAGAATTAAATGTTAGGCCTTTCCGCAAACTACCATTTCACTCAGCGTGAATAAAATGATTTATGGCCCAGATTGTAGCTACTTATTCCCCGACTTTGCATACCGATTTTCATTAAATTCTCTTCAGCGGTTTTCTCGTGATGCGTGTATATACATGCAACTGCGACTTTGGTGTGGATCACAGTTAGACCTTTGAGTGTGATGCTGTAATACAGACAGACATTACGGAAAATTAAAAAGTGCATTTCCTTGTTACTGTGGACATGACTGATACAGAAATACCATCCTTTTTGAATTCTGAGCAATGTACAGAAAAAACTCTTATAGATTTGAAGGTTAACCAATTGTCTTTTATCAAAATCATTGGTATAATTATATTGGAATTATAGAGCTACTCATTAAGGAAGAAAATCAGGGGGTGAGGAGGAGAAAATGACTTCTTCTTCTTCTTCTTCTGACACTTTTCCCACACCTGTGGGATTGTGGGTGCGAACTACGTCGCACATGTGGATTTTGCCCTGTTTTACGGCCGGATGCCCTTCCTGACGCAACTCTATATGGAAAGATATAATTTGCGTGTTTCTGTGGTGGTTGGTAGTGTAGCGTGTTTTGTGAAAATGAAGAGGAAAGTGTTGGGACAAACACAAACACCCAGTCCCCGAGCTAGAATAATTTTTGTTGCTATTTGCTTTACGTCGCACCGACACAGATAGGTCTTATGGCGACGATGGGACAGGAAAGGCCTAGGAGTGGGAAGGAAACGGCCGTGGCCTTAATTGAGGTACAGTCCCAGCATTTTCCTGGTGTGAAAATGGGAAACCACGGAAAACCATCTTTAGGGCTACCGACAGTGGGGTTCGAATCCACTATCTCACAGATACAAGAAGAATTAATATGACGCGATAAAAATCCTCGACCGGCTGGGAATCGAACCCGGGTCCCCTCTGAACCGAAGGCCTCAACGCTGACCACTCAGCCAAGGAGTCAGACAGGAGGAGGAAAATATTATTCTGATAAAATGCCCAAAACTCACTCAGTGTTCGCCTGCTGCCACTTCTCTTGTTAGCAATACCACTAATTTTAGTACCGAATACTTATACTACTGTACAATAGTGTAAAAACAAAAAAACAGTAGGAAAAATATTATGCCTACAACGTCATAAATCACTGATCAAAATACTTAGTCAACTCAACTGCTACCATCACAATTTTTCAATTTTAGACCTACAACCACAAGCCACAACCCAATAAAATGAATTATATAATGAGAAGACTAAAATAAATCACAGGTTGGGAGGTTATAAATCCTACAACACGACAATAGCTCCTTTCAAAAATGGGCAAGATGGCTTTCACGGCCGCAGATTCTAATTACTTTCCCTTCCTGTGATCGTATGACAATGTCGACAATAAATGTTTACAATCACAGCGCAGCCGCAACTGCGACTGTGGTGTGGGTCACAGTTAGACTTGGACTTGTGAGTGTGATGCTGTGATTATTGATTTAGATTAGTTGCTACTGCTTTCTTAACTGCTAGTCTGTTAACTGCTATTGGCTGCTACTATTGGCCTTGCTGCGCGTTTCACGCTGGTTGATCACGTTAGTTTATCGATTTCTCGCAGCGCAGCGCTGCCGGTACTTGATTAGGTTATCTGCTACTGCTTTCTTAACTGCTACTGACTGCTATTATTGGCCTTGCTGTGCGTTTTACGTCGGTTGATCACGTTAGTTTAAGGATTTCTCGCAGCGCAGCGCTGCCGCCTGCGAAACATCACAATCGCAGTTAAGACCTGCTAGTGTGGCCAACCCGCTAGCAGGTTGAACTGTGATTTCACACTAGCAGTGATTTAGTAGCAGGTTTGCAAATCACTTCCCATCACTAAGAACTAGTCACACCTCCCAACCACACATTGAAATGCAGTCCATCAGAACAACGTTAGTTGTGTTCATTTTCCTATGCTAATGTATACTTGAAAATGAAGCTTAAATGAATTATACTGTGGGAATGAAAATATACCTTCCTATAGTATGGTGCAGTAAGGTTCATTTTCCTTTAAGTATTGGCATAATAAAATGAACGCAACGAACATTGTTCTAATTGACTCCATATCCATATGTGGTTGGGAGGCGTGACAGTCTTACGGAAAATGAGCATTGTTGGATACGAGGTATTGCTCGCTCACCGACGACCTGCTTCCCCTTGAGTACAGCACATCAGCAATGTTCGAAATATCGGTGTACATACGACAGACAGACCACGTCAACACCTGAAAGAACAGCTGCACCGCAAAGCACGGTATAGTGTGGCTAAGCAGGAGAGGACTGCAGTGTAGGCAACACGGGAGAAGCTGACTTTGAGCGGAACGTAGACCAGTTTCTGCTTTAGTTTGGGTTTCATAACCCACCTCAGAACTCAGCTGAAATCAGATTAAGAGGGATACACACACTTAAATGCCTTTGCAAACGTTTGATGTTTACTTCTAGCTGAAATTTTATTTAATTCCCCAACAAATTGTAACACAGACAGCCATGTCAGTACGTGTCAGGGTAGGCTCGGCGGAAGATGGATTCCAGTCTTACCGACGAGCTCGCAAACAACACGGCCATAGGCCCCCCCGCCAGCCCCCGCTAAGAAAGACTGATGCGCCGTACGTGAGGAGCATAGCCTTCTCCATGCATGCATCGAACTCCCAACTGCCGCTACTTTGGGAGAGCACACCACTGCCCTCCCACCTACTGTTCGGGCTGAACTAGACAAATTTAAATGAAAGTTAGATGATTGATCAATTAATGCATCCCAAAATTGATCGTACACATTTCACCTTAGAATCATCGGTTTTGTTATAATTAATTGCTGAAAAATATCTGGGTGGCTCGGAAGACTAATGATTTTGACTTATGAATTGTAAAATTGTACCGATAGTTTTTAGTTAAATAAAGTACTTTATACCGAAGATGAAATTTTTATTACACGAATAAAATTTCACCGATACCTCCGTTGCTGAGGCGGCAAAGCACCGGCTTCTCACAGCTGGGTTCCGTGTTTCAAATTCCGGCTTGAGATGTGTGCTGGTCAAAGCGGAGGCAGGATGGGTTTTTCTCCGGGTACTCCCGTTTTCCCTGCCATCTTTCATTCCAGAAACACTCTCCAGTATCATTTCACCTATCAGTCATTAATCATTGCCTCATTGCTTTACAATAGCCAGTGAAAATTGTACAGTATTTCTACCCTGGAATATGAATATTGTCATGGATGATACTCAGTATATACTCCACTGCCTGTAAACAAGAGCGTTCTGTCCTGAAACCATACTGCTCCTGTGGGAGTTGTGAATCTACTATTCCAGTGAGCTGTTTGTTTAAGATAGTTGTTAGTAGTTTGAATGAATTGTTTTCCAATGCTATACCTCTGAATTAATTTAGGCGATCATTTGAGTCTTTTCCCTTATAAAGAATTTCTATGGTTGATTATCTACATGGTTTCGGTATTATAACACCTGCCTGTGGGCATTCGTCGAAAATCTCTTGCCAGACGTTTATTAGTAGTGGGTATGATGCAATAATATGTTCGTTGTATATTCCGTCCGGTCCAGCTGCTTTGTATTTCTTATATGTGTGATGGTGCTTTCAATTTAATCATCAGTAATATGACTATATGCTGTTGTTTGGGGAGCTGTTAACATGGGGGAATGCATTTATCTTGGCATCCGGGTTCAGAATGTTATTAAATTGAATTTTCCAATATTTCATATGTGTTCTAGAGAGTACTGGCATTTTCCTGTGTTTGAGGGCTATGTATGGATCAGAGACGGTTGCATCCGCTAATTTCCGTGCTTCGGTTTCTATCTGTTGATTTCTCTTTTATTTTACCAGGGATTTGTATCTCTTCCTTAGTATACTGTAGTGCAATTAGTTTTGTTGTGCTCCAGTATGTTTAGCTTGGTGCAAGGCTTGTAGGGTCAGATGCCGTCTTGATAACATTGGGAATCGAACCAAAGTTTGGCGACTTTTTCTTGTAAAGATATATTTGTTGATTGGATTAATTTATGAAGTTCGAGAGCAGCAGTTGTCATGTTTAAGTGTTTCATTTGTTGTATTTATTTAGTTTCTTTCGCCCTTTCTGCTAATGCTTGGAGACTGATTTTTCTCGAAACTTTAGGGTGTGTTTCCAGGTTTATACACTGATTATCAAGGTCATTGCCGAGAAAGGAAAGGACTGTTGCATATTTTCTAAGTATTGTAATTGAGGAATTGTAGTCTACAATGTGTTGTAAGATATGTACAGTATATTGCAACCCCTGTAGAAAAAAAGGGTCTACAGTACTACTACGATTTGGTGCGAAGTATGTCCTCTGATCTGTTCTATTTGCGACTGTGAAGACTTCTTCCTCCATGGAATTTCATAGTACCGTGTTTTTCTGCATGTCTTTATCTATGCGACAATTGAAATCTCCCGATAAAATAATGGAGTCTGATGGTTCCGTTGTATAGATTGCACTTGTTATTGTTTCTAAAATTGTATTTATATCACAGAGAGGTTTGTAGTACATACCCACTAGTGTGATAGTGTCAGCTTTTATTCTGACTTAGCCATCTTCGATTATTCTTGATATTGTTTGTCCCATATTTGGACTAACATAGCATAATATCCCATCATAAAGTCCACCTCCTTGTCTCTGTTTTTCTGGTAAGCGTGTTGAATATTTCCCTTGCATTTCACTTGGAACATTCCATGAACCAAGTCGAGAATGTGTGTGTGAGATATTCAATGAATACTGTGACAGTTATCATGCATTTAAGTGCTCAAAGAGAAGAATTTCATTTAGCCAACTTTGTAAATCTTAGCTATATTTGTATACACAATTGTATTATTGAATTCATTTGTAAGGTATCATAAAGCAAGAAATGTAAGGAACATTCTTAATTCATTCACATATGATATCTTAACAGAGTGTTCATCTTGCTGGATATTGGTTCCTAATCATGGAACAGGGAACAATTTGAACAATCACACTTCAATTTTATTGTGGCAAAGTATTCACATGTCATCGTCAATCTTCTTCCTACTCACTGAACCTTGGCGTCCGAAATGAAAGTTTGTACATAACACAATATACACTGGGTTCTTCACTTAGCTCTTTATTTTCCTATGTAGTTTCCATAATGATTGAGGAATTTACCAAACATTATAACAATTTTTTTCGATGCAACTCTCGTAAATTTTAGTGTCCCAGTGATTTAGTCAGCATGCCACTACTACCATATCATCATTATTAGTAATGTTGGGATATTAAGGAAAAGTCATATTTCATTCTTCAGGTCATTTTATCCGAAATATGAAAAATAACTGTGAATAATACGAATTTTACGTTGCATATAAACGCATATTTTACGTTGCATATAAATGCATATTTTACATTACATATAAATACATATTTTACGTTGCATATAAATGCATTTTTACGTTGCATATGCAAGCATATTTTACGTTATATAAATGCATATATTACGTTGCATATAAATGCATATTTCGTCCGTTTTTATTGGTTTGGTCATATTTTGCTCATTTTAGTGATATAAGGTCATATTTCGTTACATTTTGAGCATTTTTGTTTAAATTGAGTCGTCGTTCTTTAACAAGTTATATGGTATCTGCGTGAATTTTGAAACACAGGATTTCAAAATACTTCAGTAGAAGTATTTTTCTTTCATTTTCCGAAATAGATAGGTCGCAGGTTTGGAAGACATGATTCCAAGAAAAAGTTGATATACGTACATACGCCGACAGATACCAAAAACATGCCAATACACAATGAGAACTGGGCTATGCTAATGAATGTATAAAGTGTTTATTTACCTACTGTATCTCTGTCATGTGTCTGTTACATTATCGCTTATCACTTTTTGGCACGTTTAATGTCAGTAATACTCTAATACTTGCTACCTATCCCTAAAATGCTTGTCATATTTTACCTTTATTAGGTCATATTTAGCAAGTTTTAGGGCATATTAGCTTGCATATTTTGTACTTCTTTAGGTCATGCACTTCAGAAACCTAATTATAATTTTGAAATATGCCTCACAACGCCCCTCCCCCGTATTATTTCAAAGCTGAGAAATTGAAAATCCCTCATTTGCTATGCCAATTATTGTGAATCTTCCATTCCGGAGATAGTGAAGTGTTGTCACTCGCCCGGTTCGAAATTCGCAGCACCAATTCACCAACGAATTGTACTTTCGCCATCGACGTCCACCTACTGACGACGATTCTCCGCTTTTATCAACACTTTTAGCGTGAGAAATCGTATATCAGCATGAACTGTCTGCTAGATCACTGGTACAGGTCACCCTCCTCTTTTAACTGGCTTTGCTATTTGCTGCAAGGCATAACAGTCTATAATGATAATGTATGTATGTATGTTTGCTAGTTGCTTTACGTCGCACCGACGCAGACAGGTCTTATGGCGACGATGGAATAGGAAAGGCCTAGGAATGGGAAGGAAGCGGCCGTGGCTTTGATTAAGGTACCTGGTGTGCTGGTGTGAAAATGGGAAACCACGGAAAACCATCTTCAGGGCTGCCGACAGTGGGATTCGAACCCTCTATCTCCCGATTACTGGATACCGGCCGCACTTAAGCAACTGCAGCTATCGAGTTTGGTTTAACTGGATTTTGTCTCCTAGATGGTAGTATACAATGCTACCAGGCTGGAATCTGACCAACTATGACAGAGATGGAAGTTCTCTATACATCATTAGAACTGCAAGTTCATAACTGTTCAGTTTTCTCCCGAACTAACCAGCTGATATCATTATGATTATTATTTTTATATATTTCTCACAATCATACCACCGTTGCACATAGAAAACCCGCTATGTGATAATATTTGAGCTTAGAACTCTGACCAGAAAAGTTCTATCATCTAAGGTTCAGTATTGCATGAACTATAACAATGAATTTTTGTTGTAGGTGATCCATGTGCTGCGGGTCAGTATTTCTACCCTCAACATTGTCACTTGGCGGAATTTCGCGGCGCAACTACGATATCCTTTCATTTTGTTATTGTGCTTCCTTAAGAACTTTAAAATGAAAATGTAAGAACGAGGCTGTGTTACTTAGTGCTGAAGTGGACAATGCCTATTCCTGTTCCACTCAATGTCTGTATTCGAGTCCTGTATCTTGTAAGTGGTTAATGGGGGAGTAATGTCTGTGCGAAAGAGAAAGAATGAGAGCGTAACACATGAACTTGCCGGCCGCCCCACATCTACCTCCTTCCCACCGCGCACTCCTGTTTACGTGGTGCTTAAATAAGCGAACTTTGACACTCCAAACAGGTGCTAAATGTAATACTGGGTATCTAATTTTCATATAGCTAAATAAAGCATTCCTACTGATGTTGTTGTACCAAATATCAATCTGATTGGAGACTTAGTTGGAAGGGTTTCCTTGTTACTAATGAAGTGGCGAATGGCTTATAGTGCCGGAAGTGTCCGAGAACAAGTTCACCTCGCCAGATGCAGTACTTTTGATATGACGCCCGTAGGTGACCCAAGCGTCATGATCAGGATGACATGATGATGAAGACGACACACACACACCCAGCCCCCGTGCCAGCGAAATTAACCTGTTATGGTTAAAATTCCCGACCCTATCTGGAATCGAGTCCGGGATACCTGTGACCAAAGGCCAGGACTCTAACCGTTTAGCATGGAGTCGGACTCCTTGTTAGTGAAGGCATCATACTCATAACCTAAATTTTGAAACTCACAAAACTGAACTCATTTGGTTTCACTAATTGACACTTCAATAATAATAATAATAACAACAACAACAATAATAATAATAATAATAATAATAATAATAATAATAATAATAATAATAATAATAGTAATAAATTATGTCCGAAGGGGCCTGTCAGTCCTACCCTATAGTAAATTTTTGCAGCCAAGTTTCCTATATAGATCTTCCATGAAGTCACGACGCCTCAGCATGGAATGCGGGTCCTAACTGAATGTGGCATTGCATTTACTTGCTTGCACCACGTTACGCTTTTCCGTGTTTGGTGTTGCTCGCTCTGTGGATCCCATGATCGAGGGATGGAACCCGTGGAGGCTGTTACATTTTCAACGATGGAAATAGTCCATACTTCACCACATGTCACACGATATCGGTATGTAAAAGATCTCTAGTGACTCATTTGGTATTTATCGACACAAAGAAACAACCGTAGATCGCTCAAATTCCTCTGTCAAATTAAAATAAGTGTGTATATACTATATATATATATATATATAGTTGAGGCCCTACGAATCTTCTTCTTTCGCTTCCTATTCAACTTCCAATGGCCAATTCTTGTTCTGATAATAATATTATTCGTCGTAGGTCCCTCGAGCTACTTTTACGGATTCCTGAATTTTGGCCCTCAGGAGTTAAATCTACTGACATTCGTCTGGCCTACCTGAGCACCTTCAAATAACACCAGACTGAGCTGGAATCGAACCGACCCACGTGGGTTGAAAGGGTGAGCGTGATAACATCGTAGTCCACTTCACCTGGGCCATTTTTGTTCTTTGATAATCTGACTGTATGAAATTTGTGACCCTCTTTCATGGCTCTCCCTTTACCCAGAACCTCTATTATTCGAAGAGTTGGCTTGTTTATGTTTTTTCCACTATTACAGCGATGAGGGGCTGATAATCCTTTCATTATTCCTTCTTAAAACATCAGTCGCTAGCATTTTCCTGTATGTGGAACTTGCCTGTCTGTTTGACGCTCCTGTATGCTAAGCTCATGATCCCTGTGAGCTGAGTCACAAGAGAAAGGGAGATAACAGCGAGAAACGAGTGGGGACTGACAGCTGACATGTATCACTAAAACATTGACAGTTCGCGTGTTGACTCGTCGAGTTTCCCCGTTTTATTTACAGTTTGAGATCCACTCGTGCTGTAGGTGTCAGACGTCTTCACCGGACGGAACTTCCTTTATTCCACTGAGAAATACTCCCAGCAAGGGAGCTACGTAGAAGCGGCTGTGATGCTAACTTGGTTCTCTCTGAAAGATGTGGATATGGATCCCATTCCCCATTAGCAAGACCTGAAATGTAAAAACGTGATTTCCATGGCGATAGGGTTCATTTATCAACCAGCGTATGCTAGTTTCTAAGATAATTTCTGGGGCCAAAAATGCGTTGCATGAAGCTAATCCTACTATTCAACTTCGTACCAAGGACAAGGATAGTGAATATTCTATTGTTTCAGTAGTGCCCTGTTTTTCCACTTCTACAGGCAATTACTTCTTTAACCTTCAGCTCCCTTAAGTTGTGAATACTCTAACTTTTTACTTGTTTAGGTAGCTGTGCCTGCTTGCTTCCTTCCTTATTATTTACTTACTTATATCCTGGTGCAGTCCGATGGTATTTAAAGGTGCTCAGCACGTCAGTCTCGTGTCGGTAGATTTACTGGCACATAAAAGAACTCCCGCGGGACTAAATTATGGCACATCGGCGTCTCCGAAAACCTTAAAAGTAGTTAGCGGGTCGTAAAAGAAATAACATTATTATTCATTGCGATGCACTGAATCATTTCAAGGAACATTTAACTTAATGGAACATAATCAAATGAGTTAAGTGCTTAATGCTTGAAATAGTGACGCATTTAATGATCAGAACTACCTGGCGATAACCGTGAGCAATAATACTGTTTGTTATCTTTTTCAAGTAAGCCGCAGAGTCATTCTGAGAAGGATTAAGAAGTTAAAGAAAAGTATTTCGAAAGGGACTGAATGTGTTACTGGGCATTTTGGGAAACTTGGATGTATTGCTATTATACGCAACTGATGGTTGGAAGAAACTATATCACATGGTTCTAAACTTCAACGGGCGCATAATGCCTGAATTTGTGTCATTCTAAATATTCCGCTCCATTCTCACATCAGCCCATTGCTTCGTCAGCTGTCCTGGTTAAGATAATATAATGGTCGTAAGTACTATGCTGATTCCCTTCTGCACAAAATACCGCGAATAGTTAAAACAGATTACCTCAGATAAGATTTCAACTACCTCTCTCCTTCAGATAGAGCACCCTCAAGGTCATCAATACGATCACTGCTGTCCATCCCCTCACCATAGTAGTACGTTGTATTGTTTGAGTCATCAGTCCATAGACTAGTTTGATACAGCTCTGCATGCCACCCTACCATGTGCTAAACTTTTCATTTCTACGTAACTGTTGCATCCTACATCTACTCTAATCTGTTTGTCATATTCATATCTTGGTCTACACCTACCGTTCTTACCACCTACACTTCCTTCAAAAATCAGATGAACAAGTCCAGGGTGTTTTAAGATGTGTTCTATCATTCTATTTGTCAAATTTAGCCAAATCGATCTCTTCTCACCAATTCGATTCAGTATCTCTTCATTCGTGATTCGATCTAACCACCTCACCTTCATCATTCTTCTGTAACACCACATTTCAAAAGCTTCTATTCTCCTCCTTTCTGAGCTGGTTATCGTCTATGTTTCACATCCATACAATGCCACGCTCCACACGAAAGTCTTCATAAACATCTTTCTAATTCCTATATCAATGTTTGAAGTGAGCAAATTTCTTTTCTTAAGAAAGCTCTTCCTTCTTTGTGCTAGTCTGGATCTAATGTCCTCCCTACTTCTACCATCGTTAGTTATTTTAGTACCCAAGTAACAATATTCATCCACTTCCTTTAAGACTTCATTTCCTAATCTACTATTTCCTGCATCACCTGCCTTCGTTCGGCTGCACTCCATTACTTTTGTTTTTGACTTATTTATTTTCATCTTGTACTCCTTACCCAATACTTCGTCCATATCATTCAGCAGCTTCTCGAGATCCTCTGCAGTCAGTAGTACGTATAACAAGTTATTTTTACTGGGGACAACACCTTCCTGGAATTCTCTCCCGGCTGAAATTTGAGACATAAGTTATCTAAAGTTATTCAGAAGAATGTGCTGGAAATTTTACCCACATTGAGATTAATTCACTCTAAGAGGCACCCTCAAATGTTAGATTATCAAGTTGCTGCTGCTGCTATATTTGCTTTACGTCGCACCGACACAGATAGGTCTTACGGCGACGATGGGATAGGAAAGGCCTACGAGTGGGAAGGAAGCGTTCGTGACCTTAATTAACGTACAGCCCCAGCATTTGCCTGGCGTAAAAATGGGAAACTACGGAAAACCATCTTTAGGGCTGCCGAGAGTGGTGCTCGAACCTACTGTCTCCCGGATGCAAGCTTACTGCTGCGCGACTTTAACCGCACTGCCAAGTTAAATAAATAAAATTTAAATGTAAGGTTAGTAACATAGTTTACATTTTTCGAGATATGGTTTTAATAATAGTAAATAATATAAATTAATTTAATCATGTTAAAATAATTTTTATGATACTTTAAATTGCTTTTAAGTTACATTTACTTACAATTTTAAGTAGTTATAATGCTCAGTATATTACGTTTATGCAGTTGTATAATTATATGGTTTTGCGTAATAGCAGGTTTCATAGCCCGAGCCCCGCCAGTGTACAGAAAGTCATTAAATCGGGCGAGTTGGCCGTGGGGTTAGAGGCGTGCGGCTGTGAGCTTGCATCCGGGAGATAGTGGGTTCGAATTCCACTGTCGACAGCCCTGAAGATGGTTTTCCGTGGTTTCCCATTTTCACACCAGGCAAATGCTGGGGCTGTACCTTAATTAAGGCCACGGTCGCTTCCTTCCAACTCCTAGGCCTTTCCTATCCCATCGTCGCTATATCTGTGTCGGTGCGACGTAAAACCACTAGCAAAGAAAGAAAAGAAAGTCATTAATAAATAAATACTCTCGATTCTAAGGTGGGCTGACGTGATGGGATTTTGTCTCGCTGGAGTTCTTAAATGTCACTAAAATAATTCTAATACCTTGAAACTGAAAATCCGCAGCCTGTTTATAGTCATTCGACCGAGTTACGAATCGAATGAATGAAGCCCCATCTAGCAGCGAGGATAGGAATTACGCCGGCTGCCGTAGCCTGTCGCACTCCTCTGGGGCAATTATTAATGTCTAACGGATGAAATGAAATGATTTTGCAGAGTGTTGTTGAAATGAAAGATGACGGGGAAAACCCGGAGAAAAACTCATATTTGCTCCGCTTTGTCCAGTACAAATCTCACATGGAGTGACCGGGATTTTTTGACGGAACCCAGTGGTGAGAGGCCGGCCCGGCTATATCCCTAAATTGGTTTGTGATGGTGTTTTACTTACAATTTCAAGCTATTAGTAACTCATTGTACTGTTCAGTCTCCTTTAATTTGTAGTGTTAAGATATTGGACTTAAAGCCTTCGTGGCTCAGGGACAGTGCGCCGGCGAAGATCTGTACACATGGAGGCAATGGAAGAAGGCAAGACCTGGAGAGAGGTGAAGAGGTTGGCTAGCAACAGGATCAGATGGAGATGTTTTGCTGATGCCCTACGTTCCACAAGGAATTAAGTTAGAAAACTTGGACATTGAGGTATAGGCCTTTCTTTACCATTTTATAATGTTTTCTTTAATGCATGTGTTTGTCATGGTGTAGCCTGAATGTAGTTTAGTATAGAAATATATTTAGTATAGTCTTTAGTATAAATTAATGACTGTCAAATAAGCCTCATACGCTCACATAAATAACCACATGGTATCCCTCCTGCGAATCACCAATAACACCGCCAATATAATTCAAGCCTCCAAGGACGGCACCTAATCGTGCTATCCATTACACTACCGAGGTGGACATCTGCTGCTACACAGTATACTGAGGAAAGACCTCCCCCTACTTACTGCTGTTACGAGGGCACCCTAAGACCGCGAGATTGATTTCCGATTCTGTCTACGAGATAAGAATGGCTTGAAACCTGGAGTGAGGAATCTTTGTCTCGAGAAAGTAACGTTGACGATACACCGGATTATACTGACTTCATGGTTCTTAACGGTAAACAAATACATCGTTAGTGTGTTTTTCAATCATCCATCATCGGCAATCAAATATAGTGATTCTCAATTAGACATGAGCACGGGATGAGGAAAGCATTTACCTTGATTCACCTGGGTACGGTAGATTCTATCATCATTTCATGCGGGCTGTACAGTTACTGCAGTGCATAGCAAAACTGTCTCCGTTATGAACTGAGATGCACTGTAGGTGCGCTTAAGTTGGCAACGAGGCAAATGAGCATTGACTTTGCACCTGAACAGGCATTATCATTGAACCGCATTGAATTCCATCTTATTCTAAAGGTTGTGCTTCCTAGCAAGTGACTGTTTTGGGTTCAACATTTTAACCATTGAAACGTATTTCTAATCACTAGACTGCGTGTCGAAAGCCTGGGTTCAATTCCAAATCTCTACAGAGTGCTCATATGGAGTGAGGGCATATAACGCTGTTGATGGTAATTCGCGCGTCGGATGGAGACTTTGAGCTTCGAGCGGACACCTTTGTACTACTCGGCGGGAGTAGGCTATGTGCCTGCACGAGGTTTCACCCTATATCTTCATACTACTGTATCATATACCGCCTTACGTTTTTCATTTCATCTCATGAACTCCTGTGGTGAGGTTGACGCCAGAAAGGGCATCCGCTCGTAAAACGTCGCTACGAATATTCATCTCACTACTTATCCGACCCCGCATACGTGTTAACCAATGAAATGAGGGTGTTTTAGTGGAGTACGTCTTTCGTGAAGGTGATAAGTTTTCGGAACATGTTAAAGTTAAATAATTTCATGAACATTTTTCCAAGTTCGGTACGTTCTAATAGTGATACAGTGAGCTTTTAAGTAATACATTTCCTGAAATCAGATCTGTACATTACGCTCCGAGAAACAGAGGACACTGTGAGCTTGCATCCGGGAGATAGTAGGTTCGAATACCACTATCGGCGGCCCTGAAGATGGTTTCCCGTGGTTTCCCATTTTCACACCAGGCAAATGCTGGGGCTGTACCTTAATTAAGGCCACGGCCGCTTCCTTCCAACTCCTAGGCCTTTCCTATCCCATCGTAGCCATAACATCTATCTGTGTCGGTGCGACGTAAAGCCCCTAGCAAAACAAAAAAAAAAACAACAAAAAAACAGAGGACATACAATTTTAACCAACTCAAAACTGGACGAAGTATCTGCTCTAATGTTGATAAGCCCCCTAATAAATCAATGCGGAAATGAACATAGGAGTCCAACAGTCGCGTGCGACCAGCGCATGGAGCCATACTTAACAAACTTATTAAATTGCGTCTTTATAAATTTACAATATTGTCCATACCGAGCGAATCGGCCATACGGTTAGGGGCGCACTGCTGTGAGTTTGCATTCAGGAGATAGTGGGTTCAAACCCCACTGTCGGAAGCTCTGACGATGGTTTTCCGTCGTTTCCAATTTTTATGCTAAGCAAATGCTGGGGCTGTACCTTAATTAAGGCCACGGCCGCTTCCTTCTCACCCCTAGCTCTTTCCTGTCCCATCGACGACTTAAGACCTATCTGTGTTGTTGCGACGTAAAGTCAATTGTAAGAAAGAGTGCACGAATTATAGGAAACAGATCACGAGAAGGAAGTGTATTATTGTCAGTGGTTTCAATCGTCTATCAGTCGACAAGGACTTGAAGTTTTGTAAATAATTTCTTAGTGATCAGGAATGATTAAGTGAAGCATTATACGGTCCTGTATCAATTAATAAGGGCACGCAGGGAAGTATTATTCGATCATTGTGTATTCTTATGCGTGTAAAAGATAAGAGTAATTAACTATAAATACCTGTACCAGGGTACTTCAGAGGCCACACACCATTATTGTTGATCATAATTGTTTTTTTTTTTCAAATTGCCCCTATGCTTCAGTTATCAGCCATATATATTTCTAGTTTTACATTCTTCCTTTCTATCAAATTTATTTGATCTACGCCAAATACAGCTTCATGATCACTTATACGTGTTGTGCTCCATATACTGTATTAATCACGTGTTATGTTCACACTGTTGGCTCGTGGATGATATTTCGAGTGCTGAGCGCTTAGCCAGCATAATACAATGTCAAAGCTCTCTTTGTACTACTGGTTGCATAGCCAGCTTTGTGGTACTGACGTGCGGGCTGCATATATCAATTCCAGATACTGTGCAAGATTAAAGGCTGCCCTACATAAGGTAGGGAAATCCACGGAGGAGTTGGATTAAATTTCTTCTAGACTCCAAGATAAAGGTGAATTCTTCAGCAAGAATACCTGATCCGCCCTGATATCCCTTGAACGTTATCCTCTTTACACCGATCAGGTTATCAATAAACATTGCAGATATACTCTGTAACAAAAACATAACACGGCACCCCTGCCTCTCTTTGTACGGCGTAGTAGAAAGGAAAAGTGCGTATGGCATAGAGCATGCATGTCAAGCACTGCCCCAGGGAGCTCCATATTCTCCCCTCGCCTGTCCAAATGTGAGGGAAAGGATAGCGCCCGAAGGAATAAGTAACATATAAGCCGAGACACACACACTTTAAAAGTAAATTATTACGCAAAAGCGACAGGCCAGAGAAGCAAAAGTGGCAGTCCTACAATAGGCATGATCATACCCCATGCTACTGTTGTGTTGACTACAAAGTGCTCGTGAATATTGGTAGAAAAGGGAAGGGTATCAGAGCATACTATTGTGAGTTCTCAGACATAAGAGATAAAGACAGAATGAATGTCGGTTTCTTAGTTTAGAGATCTCTCATTGTTATAACTTATCCTTAATTGTTTCTATTCTATTCAGCTTGTATTAGATTTGCTGACATTTCCATAGTAGCAGATTATGAGAAGGAAATAAATAGAATGTTGAAAGTTCTGTGTGATAAATTGAAACATTAAAACTTAATAACAATAATAAAACCAAAATTTTACTTGAGAGCGAAGATAGCAGGGGAACTAATACAAACATAAGAATAGAAACTTCAAAGTTGAACAAGTGCAACATTTCTGTTACTTAGGAAGCAATATAACTGAATCTACTGAAGGAGGAGGAAGATATGGAAGTCATACTTCAAGAATGTGAGAAAATTGATGGGATATTAAGCATAAAAGGAAGTGAAGAGAAGGGCAGGGTTGCATCTATTATGCACTAAGGAAATTAGAAGCTATTTGCTTTACGTCGCACCGACACAGATAGGTCTTATGGTGACGATGGGACAGAAAATGTCAAGGAATGGGAAGGAACCGGCCGTGGCCATAAGTAAGGTACATCTCCAGCGGTGAAAATGGTAAACCACGCAAAGCCATCTTCAGAGATGCCGACAGTGGGATTCGAACCTATTATCTCCCGGATGCGAGCTCACAGCTCTGTGCCCATAACCGCACGGCCAACTCGACCGGCCGGAAATTAATAGAAGAGTAGCTCTTGCTAAACAGGCCTCTCAAAATAAAATACATTAAAAAAATACCCGTATAGGTTTAGAAACAAGAAAGGATTTCCTTTGTCTGTAGTGTGCTACTTTATGGTTGTGAGAGCTGGACTGTTGGGAAAAGGAAATAGATTTATGGGAAACAACCAAAATGTGGATTTGGAGGAAAATGACGGGGAAATGCAGGACTCAAAAAGAGACGAATCGAGATGTTTTAAAGGAAGCCAATGAACAGCGGAGACTTATACAGATACGGAGAAAAGGAAGTTAAAACTTGTAGGTCATGTCCTAAGACATAAAGGCTTTCTAATCAACATCTTTGAGGGGAAAAATACTAGGAATGAAGGGAAGAGGAAGACCATGGAAGACATACTTCGAGGATGTGAGAAACTTGATGGGATGTAAAGACTACAAGGAAGTGAAGAGAAGAGCAGGATTGAGAGGAGAATGGTTGCAGGTTGAGGAAGACTGGCAGCAGTTCTCCAATAGTCACGCTCTTGTGCCGGTCTTTAGTATTTTAAAATGTTTTACATAAAATACCAGCCTTTACTGGCAGGATGTAGTGTTTACAGTGCACTATGTCTTCTGGTATGGGCTAGAATAAATTTTTTACCTTCATTGACCTGTCTCAGTCTCATCCTTGGCTTTGACAATATGAAAGTGACCGAGGTATGAGCGAAGCCAGTAATGCCATTCCTTATGCAGCCAGTCCCTATTACGAATGGTCTGTAAATATCGCTCATAGGGTCGGTTGGTGCATGCATTTCAGTGGGCTTGCCAGACTGATATGCAATAGTAACTTCTGGCTCAGTGAGGAAAGCAACGGGAAACTACCTCACTCCTCACTTCCCGAGTATGCCTCTTCAGTGACACCTAGGCTATCTATGACAGCTGTTGGTGGAGCTGTAGAGGATCAAACCAGCCTTCGGGATGAATACCTAACACATACCAGCAGACACCAAAATGAAAGTAAACAGACCCCGATTACGAAGACTTAAAAAGTTAAGTTATTAACCGGAGAATTAGATAATGTGGAGATAATTGTTTCACAGTGTTCCATGTTATTTCCTATGGGCTTATGGAGAAGAAACAAATCTAAACAATATTTATACAAACGTCAAACTTGTTATTCAAAGTTTCAGATTTAATTAATGAGTATGACTGACGGGGCAAATATAATTGTGGCCACCAATTACGTAATTTTTAAAGACACCTAGGGCATTACTTTGTGCGCAGACACACCGAAGTCTGTGTCACGTGTGACGAAAATTTGTGTGCCAGGTTCAGGAATATTTGATTTCGAGTGAATCAGAATACATTAATAGAGAAAATAACGTCCAACTGGAAGGGACTAGAGCTGTACCATTTTTGCGGAGAGAATCAGAATCTGAATTTGGAATCGGCGTTGTTTGCACCGTACGATAGGGCGTTCCTTTTTTATTTATTTCTTAACGTCGCACTAACATATCGGAAACATAAGGGTTGGAAAGGGTATTGGGAAAGTAGGTCCATGGCCTTCACTAAGGTACAACTCCAGCATTTGCCTGGTTTGAAAGTGGAAAAGCACGGAAAACCACATTCAAGGCTGCCGTTGGTGCAATTCAAAACCTACTGCCTCCCGAATGTAAGATTACAGCTACACGACGATAACCGCCCAACCAGCAGTGTTGAATGAGCTTGTCTCCGTCTTTCAACTATACGACAAGCTCTGTCGGGTTTTGAACCCGCATACTTGGGATTCAGATGTCGGCACTATTCCAGTGGTCCACGGAAGTAGCTATAGGTTTAATAATCATAATAATAATAAATGGTGAACAACATTGTAACTATACTTAGTCTAAAGTGACGGTTGCAGTTCGAGGGAAAGCTAACGGTTAAGACTAATAAGTATTTTAATGCGGTACTTTAATAATTCTCATCAGTTCTGCCATATTCTTGTTCTAGATCATAGATGTAAATGCCGCTTGTTGTATGTTTTGCACCCTCGCCTGGAGACACGACCAACGGTTGCTGCAGGACCAAGTTTTAATGACACCCTACTTGCTGTTAACTACTGCACTCTACAAGTTTGGAGGACAGCGATTTGGGATTTGCAAACAGTCCCAGGCTCCCCCTCTTCCAAGTTCCAGACACTTTTAATATCTTGTCGCGTGTGTCTCCTTAGCGTTTAAATTTAAAACAGATCATTGAAGGAGTAATTATACAGTTGAGATACTGGCTAACTTCTCGTCCCTCTACTTTTTGTTTGTGTTGCTTTCTCTTCGTCAAACTCTGTCCTCCTTCCTCATTAGTGGAACACCGCCAATTCATTTATCGTCTTTCTTGTTATATTTAGCGTAAAATCTTCTCTCGCGTGTGCGAGAGGGCGGAATTATGACACCCCATAGAAGATCAGAGGATGTTAACGTTGTAGTGAAGTACTTGTATATACAAGATGTTCCTTATTTATTATTACACTTGCACTCAGTACCATGATGGGGTGGGGCGGGCCACCTGAAGGCCAACATCGTCTCTCTGGCCAAAAAATCGGGTGGGTTAATCAGATGGATAAAATGATATAAAAGTTGAAGGAAATGAGGACAGATTGAGCCTCTTCGGTACATTTTCATCGAGACACAGTACAAGAACTGCATTCGGATTTTGAGTACACTAGAAACACCAAAATGAATAGGAGGGATGAGACAAATACAACAAATTTGATGAGCTGAACGAACATAAATACAGATATGCAAAACTATGGCCTACTAACTACTGTCGAAACGTTTCAAGTACATATACTTGCGGTGATATTTGTTGAGATTATGAATTACATTAGGACATTGAATACCATAGAAAAATATTACTTGACAAGACTGCGGGGTTTTTGGTGAGATGAGCTGGCAGGTTTTAATATCCCTTTCTACTGCTAAAATATTTTCATTCCATCCCTGAAGGGGAAGGCGGGCCACTTAGACGGTAGCACCGTCTCTCAGGCCACGGAGATGTTCGGAGAAGGTGAGAGGGTTGGCGGCCGTTGCCTGTACTAGCCACTTTCCCGGCATTCGTCTTATTGTAGAAGAATGGAAAACCACGGAAAACCATTCTCAGGACAGCCGACGGGGTGGGACCAACCGTGTGGTCCAGCACTGTCCCCTCTCCCGAATACAGAGGCGTAGAGCACAGTAGAGCCGTGTCCACCCCTCCTCTGCTCAGTTGGCCGGTCGGAGTGCAGAACTGTTGGACCACGGACCACCGTGGCCACTTATGGGCCGAGATCCACTATGCATCTACCGACCAAAGTCCTTTACTACTACTACTACTACTACTACTACTACTACTACTACTACTACTAAAGGTTTTCATTCCTCCCCTGAGGGGGGGGGCGGGCCTCTTAGACGGTTACGCCGTCTCTCAGGCTGGGGGATTTGTTACGGTGAAAGAGATGTGCGGAGAAGGTGAGGGGGTGGGCGGCCGTCGCCTACACTACGAACTGTCCCGGCATTCGCCTTAGTGCAAGAGAATCGAAAACCACTGAAAACCATTTTCAGGACAGCCAACGGGTGGGGCCAGGCATGATGTCCAGCCCTGTACCCCCCGTCCCGTCTCCCGAATGCAGAGGCATAGAGCCATGGCAGAGCCGTGGCCACCTCTCCTCTGCTCGGTTGGCCGGTCAGAGTACAGAGCTGTTGGACAATGGACAAGCCGTGGCCTCTTAAGGGACGAAACCCAAGGGCCGAGACCCATTGTGCGTCTACCGACCCAATGCACTTTTTTTCTTTTTTCTATGTCTTCATTCCCCGTAGGGCGGGGCGGGCCCCCTAGAGAGTTACGTGCTCTCTCGGGCCGGGAGAAGTGATGAAAGCATTGCGGTGTTGTAGATGTAGAAGATGGGTAACGATGTGAAAAGGTTAGTGATGTGGAAGACGGTGATAGGAATGATTGAGGATGTGCGCTAGGAGTGAAATTTAGAGACGGGACCAGGGTGAAGATGGAGGGTTAGGAGGTGCAGGGTCGTAGTGAGATTGTAGAGGGAAGATGTGAGGAATCGTAGGAAGTCAAACGTCGGAGGTAATTGGGGGAAGAAACAAGGAGGGGGAGGTGGGGGACTAACAGGTGGATTAGTTGGAAAAGGTGGGGCTGGCCGGGGGCGGCGAGTAGTATTGTTGAGGGGATGGCGAACAGGATTGGATGGAGAGATTGATGGCTCAACTTTGTGGCGATGGCGAGAGATGTATACTCCGGTACTGATAAGGTGTTGAACATCTTCGGCGGTCGGTAAATGGATGCGAACCATGTACGTTGGGCCCGAGGCGTTCTGGATGCGGAAGACGCGGCGAACCGGGACGCCTTCCGCTTGGAGCTGGTGGAGAATTGTGCGGTTTGAAAGTGCAAGATCCACACCTCGGATCACACAGCTGTACATTTTGTGGAGCGGTGGTGGTGGCGGCGTTGTCGATGGTGGTGCGGCGGCTGCTGCTTCGTCGTCGTCGTAGAGGCGATGGTGATGTGACTGCTGTGGAATCGAAGATGTCGTCAGGGTGTTGCTGGGGTTAAGGTTGTGTAGAAGGTGGGGAATAAGGTATGGAGGATATCATGATGGCTGAAGGATGGCTTGTAGTAACTGTAGTGGTGGGAATATGGGGGAGGGTATAGCCTGTCGTCGTAAAGGTAGTGGTGGGGTAAGTGGAAACGGGAGGCCATGAAGGCTGTAGCGATGTACTAAGGTGAGGAGAGGTTACTACGGGGTGAGTAGTCGGATTTGTACTGAGCTGTGCCAGGATGGATTGGGGAGTAGGCTCCACTAGGTAGTACTGATGATGGATAGTTACTCCGGTGTCGAAGAGGCGCTTCAAATCATCCAGCGTTGGTAGATACAGCAGGATCTGCGAATACGGAGATGAGGTGGAGCCATCCAACAGCCGTACGCATAGTGGACTCGGAAGTTAGCGGAACTGAGTGCGCTGCATATGTCGTCTTCGGAGATGGAGGAATCAGCCTCGAGAATGATGCAGGTAAACATGGTAGGGGAGGCCGACTTCCTACTTCGTGCCAGGCCCATATGCTTTTTTGAGGCCAGCGAGGTGCGAAGTATAGATGAAACTGCACCCGGCCAGCAAAAAAGTGAGGCGTTGATGTAGAGAAATGGCGTAGTCCGAAATTAGAGATGTGAACAATAGCGTGGTGTCCTTCCCTCTGTGTTGTGCGGATTACCAATGTCCTTTTACGTTTTGTCGTTTTCATTTCCCACCCTGAAGGGGTGGGGCGGGCCACCTAAAGGTTAACGCCCTCTCTCTATCCAGGAGATTAGACGGGGTTGGGAAGAATTGAATAAGTAAAGGAGATGAGAATAAGGACGTGTAGGGTATCCAGCGCTTTATTGACAGATTTACAAATACAAAGACATGTATAACAGAGATGCAAATAAGGGAAGATTTAACCAAGGTTACAAGGGAAAAGGTGAAGTGCAAGGATGTGATAGAAGGAGGAGAAATTAAGAAGGGAAGTGAGTAGGAGGCTGAGGAGGTGAGAGGATGGCGATGGTGGCGAAAAGTAGCGTGGTGGGTGTGGATAAGGTCGGATATGTGGACTAGGTGGTTGAGAAAGAGGGGTAGGTCGGGGACGGCGACTCGTTGTGACAGAACGAGTTAAAGGTTGAGGAGGAGAACGAGACTGTTTAACCCGATGGTGGCGGCCGTAGAGCTGTATACCATGGTGGATAAGTCGTTGAGCGTCGTCGAGTGTAGAAAGGTGGAGTCTCATTAAATACGTGGGTCCATCTACGATGAAGATCCGGAACGGTCGGCGCACTGGTAATCCTGCTTGACGGAGTTCATGGACGATGTCATCAGATGATATGCTAGGGTCCACACCTCGAACGACGCAACTGTAGGTGGTAGGGCTGTCGGACGGCGGGGGTGACGACGGTGGACGGGCCGTATCTGCAGGCGCTTCGGTGGCAGTTCCCTCGACAGGTGGCCGAAGTAAGGTGCACTCGGGACGAAGTCGGTCACGGGTGGGAGAGATGGGAGAGGAGACGTCATAAGGGGGAAAGGATGGGACATAACTGAAGTGGTTATAGGAATGTTGGAGGAGGTGTGAGCAGAAATGGTGGTGGTGGTGGAGCTAGACGACGAAGGATGGAACAGTGTTGTAGATGGAGGTGGCGCAGTTGTTACAGAAGAATCGGCTGTGACAGGCGTATCAGGTGCGTCTAGGAGTAGTTGAACATGATGTTCGGAGGAGTAGCTTCAAGTCGATGGAGGCGGCGGTGAATGCATGCTCCATTATCTAGAAGGTTGAAGTAGTCGTCGGAAGAAGGAACATACAGGAGTGCATCAGGCGATGGGTCTGCTCTGGCGTAGAGTCTGGAGCCGGTATGGATTCCTGTTGAGTGGAATTCCGTGTAGATGTCGTAATTGGAGAGAGCAGCTTTAACATCATGGATGATAAGGGTGTACATGTTGGGGAGGCCGACTTCCGACTTGGTGCCAGCCTATATGCTTGAATGCCGTCAGAAGGGTGCGTAAGTATAGCTGTGGCATCACCCGACCGACAAAAAATAAGATACGTTGCTGTAGGAAGATTGGAGTCCACTTGTAGAGGAGATCTGAATGTCCTTTAAATAGTAGTAAAAGCCAAGCTTAGAAGAACGCTGGGTGTATAAGGGTGCTAACATAATTTGAAGTGATCTACGCTGTGTGCATTTCGAGAACACAAACAATAAACTTGGAAACATCGCAGAGTGCTTACACTTGGCTCTGCTGTAAAGTGTCCTGGGAAACCGAACGCGGGAGTCATGTGCCACTTTCCTCTGCTATACGCAACGCAGAAGAGAGGCAAACAGAGCCATTGCTGGACCGAGCGCGTGCCAAGCCGTGGCCGTTTCACGCACCGGCCGCAAGCGTTGCCAAATCCTGTTTCATGACAACTTCAATTTGAATTCGGAACTGCACTTCATATAATTTTGACACGAAGTCGTCCTTCCTTTTCATAGAAAGTACATGTTCCATCGGCTTGCAGGATAGTTCACCGGACACTAGAAATAACACTTTAAAGTAAGAACACGAGAAGCCTACAGCCATTGTCTAAGAAAACGATGAAATGAATTACAACGTGATCTACTACCCAGAGAGGGAAACAGAGCGGGTATTTATTTCAAATAATAGTTACACATATCTTGTAAGATTTTCTTGTTATCCAAAGCCACACTCTGCTTCACTTTTGAAGAAACGGAATGTAACGTCTAATTTTCAAATAGGAACCCCCACTTTTTGCTCTACACTCGGATTTTCTGCAACACAACGAGCGATTACTTGAAACCATTTTAATTTTGAACATGGGATGCAACTTATGCCTATTGCTCACGGTAAAATGTTTCGTAAAATTTGTTGTACAATTAATTTTATAAAAATTTGGTGAAAATAAGTTGTGTTGCTCACGGTAAAATTATTTAATAAAATCCGTGGAAACATCAGGATGGCCATCTATGAACTTACTTCTGATCTAAGATATGTATGTGCTGCCATCTATCGATAAACTTTTAAACCAAGAATCAGCTGTTCAACTTACAATGTTTTTGAGAGTATGGCTCCAACAAACAAAGCAAAACTTGCTGCTTTAGCTGCAATTATATGTTGTACAGTGGTAAAAAGGAAGAAAAGTAATGCCGGGAAATGCTGGACCCGGGATTGGATCAAAAGAAGAGAAGAAGGTCCTTGGTCGAAAATTAGTTGAGGTTAGAAGACCAGTATTCATATAGGAATTCGCCGATTGTGTTTTTTGCCTCTCTTCTTGCATTTCTGCTGTGATAAAGTGGCGTTTTAACTTCGTACAAACAAGGATATTTCTGGTATTCGTTAGTAAAACACTAACAGCTTCCTTAGTCCACCCGGATCCTGCCATTTTAGAAAGAAGTGTTTGTTTACAATCGAGCTTCTCAATCTTCTCACGACGTAGCGCCAGCATCACCGATTTGTCAGCTTCACTGATTGGTTCGTTTCGTAAAATTAATTTTACGGAATAGAACATGTCCTATTTTATGAAAAGTTTTATCAAAGGTTTCATAAAACTTGAATTTGACCGTGAGCAACAGAAATTTTATAAAATTAAATTATTGTACAATAAATTTGACAGAAAATTTTACCGTGAGCAACAGGCATTAAGCTTTCCAAATGGGAACGTCCATTTTGTATTCTTCTATACCAAAATACTCCACCTTTATGGAAAACATTTTTGATGTTTTCAACTTAATGAGTACTGAAATATCGTATGCTAATATTTAAATATTACATTCATGAATACTGTGTTTCTTATGTGGAAATAGAACGTAATCGAGAAGGATTTTCGGATTTAAAAGTCCGACTGAAAATTGACTGTTATGGCTACTGTTGAGTTACGTAATTATCGACTGCTGTAATTTATATCATAGGGCGAGTTGGCCGAGCGATTAGGGGCGCGCAGCTGTGAGCCAGCATCCGGGAGATAGTGGGTTCGAATCCCACTGTCGGCAGCCCTGAAGATTGTTTTGCGTAGTTTTCCATTTTCACACCAGGAAATGCTGGGGGCTGTACCTTAATTAAGTCCACAGCCGCTTACTTCCAACTCCTAGCCCTTTCCTATCCCATCGTCGCAGTAAGAACTATGTGTGTCGGTGCGACGTAAAGCCGCTAGCAAGAAACTGTAATATACTGTATTTTGGTAAATTGCATCACATTCATCCTAACTGTTTTTTCTTTAAACAGAACAGAGACGTGAATAACTTTAAAATTTACGTCCAAAATGTACATTCTAATCTCAAAATCTCAAAAGATACTATCACATCCACAAATACGCGCTTTCTTTTTGACGTCATTGAATTGAATTGTTATCACCATCAGAGTGTCAATGGTGGAATGTTTGCCTCGGAATTACAATATCATGGTTCAAACTGGGCACAGGTGTCACATTTTTGAAAGGCAGAGGAAATCCATATGTTAAGTATTTAAGTAACTGTTTTAACTGAACTGAAAATGTTTTATAATACTATGTTCTAATGTTGGTAGAATTTGAGTGCGGTATAGGACTACAGTATTGTAAAATTTCACTTTCCACATTATTTTGAAATTAATAAAGTACTGTAAAGGAATCCTTTAAATCTATACTTTAGAATGGTAACGTTTGCGTTGAGAACCACTAACTGTTAAACGTGTTCGCCTACATTCTTGAATGTGTGGTACGTACGAATGTTAATTCACATTGCCATTCGTGGTGCTGCGGAAATTCATAGAGTCTCAGTTATTAAAGGCATGGAGTAAATATATTTCCAGTCGCAGCTGTGGTGGTGGATGTTGTTACATTATGCACGCACATTGCGTGCCGCTGATTTGTTTGACACTGGGGACGCAGCGTGACCGACCATTCTCTACAAATCATGTTCAAAATATTACCATCTGCAGGTCACAGAATTCACTGTAGGTTAAACTAGCTCGCTATGCAGTCATAACTTCCAATGGTGTAATAACGATGTGACGAGGTGAAGAAGAGTGAGAAATGTGTGTTTCAATTAGATGGGCACTTAAAGGTAAGCTACAAGAGAAAACTGAACTTGTAATAAATTTTATAAACAACTCTGTGCCAAATTTGTGGCAAGGATGTGAGACGCGGATGAATAAACCAAGTTGCAGGAATAAAATGCAGGCATCTTAAAGGCTGTTTCTAACATAAGGAAGGGATAGTCCCTGAAAAGTACGTAAGAAAACAACTTAATCCATATTCCACAAATTAAAGAATTTTAAAAAATGGAAAATTTGGAGAGACCATGTTCTAACGATAAAGGATAAAGAAAAACCGATGCTTGAACTTGAGTACCATCCTGTTGGAAGAAGGGACATTGATCAAATAATAATAATAATAATCATAATATTTTTTCCAAATTTGGACATCAATGGACCGCATAGAACTTAAAATTTCTTGTCCTTTATTTTCTTCCCAAAAACATCTTCATTATTTCACTTATCACCTTTCGCTACTCTCCCTTTTAGTGGTTTCCCTTCATATGATTTTAGACTGTCGGTACTTCCTCTTAACTTTCTCCTACTTTTGGTCATTTATAGTGTAATGCCAAGTTATTCTGCATCCTTCTTGTCCTCTTCTACCCATTTAGAGGTGGCCTTTAATCCCACGATGTATCTGAAGATCCTTTTGGTCAGCCGTTTGTCATCCATTCTTACGAGATGTCCGTAGAATTTCAGTCTTCGTTTCCACATTGTGTTTCTGACATTTTCAGTGTACTTGCAGAGCTCCTCATTCCTCCTATTCTTCCAAGTCCCATCAGTAGTCTTCTGTGATCCCAGAATTTTCCTCACAACCTTCTTCTGGAGTTCTTGCAGCTCCCCCTTTTAAAAATGAAAATCAGCAACTCTGAAGCGTACAATCTTACCGGTTTTTACTGACTTATAATGTCGGATATTGGCCTTATAGGATATGACCCGTTTGTTATACGTGTTCTGTGATTGCTTGTAGGTTAGATCTAATTTTCGGGCTCTTGCCTTATAAGCCTATTTATCCAGTCCATTGAGTAGAAGGTGTTTGAACTTGTCTGTCCTTTCAATCTGGTCATGTTTTACCTCTTGTTTGGAGCTTGTACACCATATACGTATTCAGTCGTTTCATAAGAGACTTTAAGATCCACTTTTTTGGCGATTTCTTGCAGGCTCTCCAGCATCTTTTGAGCATATTTTCGGTTTCTGGCCAAGATGGCAGTGTCATCTGCAAAAGCTGAACACTTGATTTCCAGGTTCTGTTTTTTCTTCCCCCGGTGTATTCCACACATTCTTTCCAGTTCTTAATAATAATAATAATAATAATAATAATAATAATAATAATAATAATAATAATAATAATAATAATAATCATGAACTGCAAGCTGGAGAAGTTAGAGGTCCTGGAAAGAAGAATACTCAGAAAAATTATGGGAGTTGTCCAAAACTGAAAGCGGATGGAAATTTCGGAGCAACAAAGAAATTTACCAGAAGGTGGAAACAATCTCAGAGACCATGAAGAAAAGGAGACTGGCGTTTCTTGGACATTTGTACAGAATGAACGCAAACAGACCAAACAGATATTTGATTACTTCTGGAGAAAAAAGACCACTACAGCATGGATTAAGGAAACAAAGAAGGATATGGAAAGGTTAAGCATCTTGGAAGACCAGCTGTTAGAAAGGAATACGTTTAGGAACACACTGAAGAATTTGGAAGGTGTTCAAGCCGCAGGAAGAACTAGGAAGACCGGAAGAGCCTGGACAGATGAACAACGGAAGCAGGTCAGCGAACGCATGAAGGAGTATTGGACACAGAGAAAACTCCGCACGAAGAGAAAGAAATTAAGTTGTAGCGTGATCCTTAGTGGTCCATTCGCTTGTAAAAAGTCATCATCATCATCATCATCATCACCATATACAACCGCACATTATTTTTTTTTTTTTGCTATTCGTTTTACGTCGCACCGACACAGATATGTCTTATGGCGACCATGGGATAGCAAAGGTCTAGGAAGTGGAAGGAAGCAGCCGTGGCCTTAATTAAGGTACAGCCCCGGCATTTGCCTGGTGTGAAAATGGGAAACCACGGAAAACCATCTTCAGGGCTGCCGACAGTGGGGCTCGAACCCACTATCTCCCGATTACTGGATACTGGCCGCACTTAAACGACTTCAGCTATCGAGCTCGATACCGCACATTTTAACGCGCTAGAGTTATGCACTCCAGCGTTGCATTAGGGAGACAAATAAGTTCGAACCCCACCATCGGCTATTTTGAGAATGGTTTTCCATTTTCACTTTCAGGCAAATATCGGTAAATTTCCTATTCATAGGCCACGGCCGATTCGTTCTACCTGATTATCCAGTTTCATTCACGATCTTCATTAGATTCTGGAATGACTTTGGCAACAGGAAGGGCATCCGGCCAATGGTATCGTCTGTGTGTTGAAATTCCTACCAATTGAAATAAAATAGCCGTAGTGTTGCTGATAGGAGTCAAGAAGTCATTACAACGAGAATGCAATCCTTCTCGCAATGTCGGCTTCAGCCTTAAAACAGAACAATATATATCACAGGGAGTGGGAGTGCTCTTAATGAGTGTCTAAAGAATGTTGTGGACTTGAAGTTTATAAAAAAGTTCCCGGTTCTTCATTTGAAGGCTGTACCAGAGCTGTGGATATAATAGCTATCCACAGAAGCGGAGCAGCGGATTGTAATCGACCTAACAATAAGATTTGAAAGAGAGTTCACAAAACAAAGCTGTTGATGTTGAAAATAGACCGCTTCTGTGGTGTAGTGGTTAGCGTGATTAGCTGCCACCCCGGGGTCCCGGGTTCGATTTCCGGCTCTGCCACGAAATTTGAAAAGTGGTACGAGGGCTGGAACGGGGTCCACTCAGCCTCTGGAGGTTAACTGAGTAGAAGTGGGTTTGATTCTCACCTCAGCCATCCTGGAAGTGGTTTTCCGTGGTTTCCCACTTCTCCTCCAGGCAAATGCCGGGATGGTACCTAACTTAAGACAACGGCTGCTTACTTGTCTCTTCCTTGTCCATTCCTTCCAATCTTCCCATCCACCCACAAGGCCCCTGTTCAACATAGTAGGTGAGGACGGCTGAGCGCGGTACTGGTCCTCCTCCACAGTTGTATCTCCCGACCGAACGTCTCACGCTTCAGGACACTGCGGTAGAGGTGAGATCTCTCACTGAGTCCGACGGAAAAATCAATTCTGGAGAGTAAACTGATTAAGAAAGGAAGACAGAAAGAAGAAGATGTTGAAAACAAAAGGTACTTCTAAATCGCTCGTACATATTTTCGGCTAAACGGAAGAGCATAGAATGGTAGATATGTTTTGGGGGTTATAAGACAGAGAGTGAGTACAAACTCTTTAGTTGTTTCCCTCTTAGTAGCCTTTTAAGACATGCAGTGGGTGTAAACCGATAATGCGTCCTTTGAGTACACCCACAGGGCAGATAAAGAGTTCCGATAAATCGAAAAAAATATATATGTACCCACAAAAGATTGGTGAGGCTCATGAATTGTGAGGAACTGCGTGATATTCTATAGTTTGTAAATATAATACTGATCTAATTATTATTATTATTATTATTAGCCATCCCTGTGGTGTAGAGATACCTTACCTGTCTCTTATTACAGTGCCCCGGGTTCGTTATCCCGCCAATTTAAGGATTGTAAATCTAGACTGGGAAGTAGAACGAAGTTCACGTGATACGATATTTTCTCAAGCTCGCAGTTACAGTTAGAAAGCGCACGGTCAGAAGATGACACTCATGAATTATGAGGAAATGAGTAACATTATAGACGGAAATTTGATGGCGTTAATTCAAGATAGTCACCCACCCCAATATACCAAGTAAAGAGGTAGGAAGTCATAGGAGTATTACCTGGTGGTCGCGGGACGTTTACAAATTCATCGAACATTTCTTTGAAACACTTTAATATAAAGCCATTCCCAGAACAAGAAATAGCCCTAAGTGTGTTCAGAGGCTCTCTGCGCATCGTACAGCATCATTTGTACGGTTTAATTGAAACGCAAAGTAAGGCAGTTCCTGCTGCCTTTATACTTCTTGTTTATAATTAATCGAAATTTAACGTACAAGTGGGCTACTATATTGTTTTACACTTTATTTTTTATACGTCCGGGTTTGGTTCACATTTCACTTTTGAAGGTGGTGACGTGTAAGTAGTGTCTTGTTCCACCGTTTGATAGCAGCACACGCACAAGGGCAAATGAATGCACTCGTCATAGCCATTTCATAACAACACTGTCAGTGTAGAGGCAGACAACAAGGAAAGCAATCGTCAGGGACAGCGCTATATGACTTGATTCCTATAGAAAGAAGGCGTGTCCACTGCAGAAATTCATCGGCGCTTGGTGGCAGTCTGAGGAGAACACGCGCCGTCACGGAAAACAGTTTACAACTGGGTGGAAGGTTAGAAAACAGGGCGCACATCGGTGGTCAAGGGAACCAGTTCTGGAATGAATGTGACAGTGTCAACATCAGCCAACATTGCCCGGGTTGAACAGGCCACCTAAGGAAACAAATGCATTACATTTACCGAAATGGAAGCAGCCACAGGAATTAGCCGAAACACCCTGCAGCGGATCGTGCACAGCCACTTACAGTTGGGGAAGGTTGCATCCACGTGGGTGCCTAGACTCTTGTCTGCAGACGAAAAGCAGAGGCGTGTGGACGTGTGCAGAGAACTTTTGCAACGCCATGACGAAGATCTAGTCGACTTCATGCCCGGCCCTACACTGGCCGAGAGACCCCCGCTGCCATTGATCAAATGGGATTAACGGTGCTGCCACACCTACCATACTCTCCGGACTTGGCACCAAGTGATTATCACCTGTTCGGGAACATGAAGAAAACCTCTGCGTGGCCGCCGTTTTGCGGATTTTGCAGAAATGGACAGACCTGTCAAGGCATGGGTATGCAGCATATGCAGCACTCCGAAAGAATGGTTTCAGGAAGGTCTGGAGAGACTAACACATCGAAGGCAAAAGTGCATACAGTTACAAGGAGATTATGTTCAGAAGGTGCACATAACAACAGATGTGTAATATACTTCATTAAGGTAGGAAAAATAGTGTAAAACAATATAGTACGCCCTTCGTATATTTGATTGATGTTAAAACTATCATTTGGTTGCAGAGCAGGACTCAGCTCACATGTAGCCACGGCTGGTCCATGGTCCGACAGCTCTGCACTCCGACCGGCCAACCGAGCAGAGGAAGGGTGGCCACGGCTGCTTTACCGTGGCTACGCCTCAGCATTCCGGAGACGGAGAGGGCCTGGTCGCCACCGTTGGCTGTCCTGAGAATGGTTCTCCGTGATTTTCCATTCTCCTGCACTAGGACGAATTCTGGGACAGTTCCTAGTACAGGCCTCGGTCGCCGACCATCTCATCTACTCCACACATTTCCTTCTCGGAATCAAATCTCTCGACCTGAGAGACGGCGTCGCCGTCTAAGACACCCTCATCTCCTTCAGAGGAGGAATGAAATAGTTTAGTAGCAGTAACTATTATTCGGCTGTAACTCATGGTAATTCTTGGCTAACGGCAGCTGTACTCGAGAATTTTCTGTCTTTGGTCCGCGTTCCATGTATAACTGGAGGTCCTTTCCTAACGTGAACCCTATGTGGAGGGTTTATTCATTATTTATGTTTGTGTGGTGTGTTCTATGTAGATGAAGGTATGCATTGAGGCAAACACAAATGCACAGTTCCCGAAACAGAGGAATTAGCTACATGAAGTTAAAATCCCCGAGCGGGCCAGTAATCGAACGTGTCACTCTCTGAACCAAAGGCAAGTGTGATGACTACTCAGCCAAATGGGCGGACCATAGTCGCTTAACACTTATCAAAAGAGAAAAATAACAGTTCCGATTATTATAATTATAACATGCATAGCTGGCTGAGAAGTCAGCGTCAATGCCATCGGTTTAGATGGTCCCGAGCTCAATTCCCAGGAAAGGCTTTTAATCACGTCTGGTTAATTCTTCTGGCTAAGGGAGCGGGTGTTTGTGCTTGTTTCAACTTACTTCTCTTCATATCCACACAATACAGCAAACTGCGAACTACTACAGAAGTACGATACAGTGAAGAAGGTTATCCAGCCGTAAAATAAGGCCAGAATCACGTGCGAGACACATTTCGCAGCCGTATCGGTACAGGATTCCGCTCTCTGGTAATGCGCTAAGTGTGCCATCCCTGCAGGCCCGGATTCGATTCACGGCTCTGCCACGCAATTTGAAAAGTGATCCGAGGGATGGAAAAGGGTCCACTCAGCCTCGGGAGGTCAACTGAGTAGGGGGGAGCGGGTTCAATTTCCACCTAAGCCATCGTCAAGGTGGTTTCCGTGCTTTCCCACTTCTCCAGGCAAATGCCGGGATGGCACCTAACTTAAGGCCACGGCCGATTCCTTCCCTCTTCCTTGCCTATCCCTTCCAATATTCCCATTCCTCCCACTAGGCCCCTGTTCGGCGTAGCATGTGAGGCCACCTGGGCGAGGTACTAGTCTTTCCTCCGAGTTGTATCCCCAACCCAATAATGTCTCATGCTTCAGGACACTGCCCGCGAGGTGGTAGAGGTGGGATACCTCGCTGAGTAAGGGGGAAATCCAACCCTGGCAGGTTAGCGAATTGAGAAAGAAAGAAGAAAGAACCCCCAGGAACGTGGGAAAAGGAATTGAAGATTTTTTTAAATAGCGGTGAATCTTATGACTTATCTGAAAAGTGATTGTACTTCCGTACGGGGTGGATTATTATATCAGTCTATAGAGCAGTTCGAAAAATTCTGAACTTTTTGACATCGTTCCAGTCTTCGCACCATTTTTTCTTAATTTCGTGGCAGAGCCGGGAATCAAACCCGTGACTCTGGGGGTGGCAGCTAAGCACACTAACCACTACACGACATGTATGTTACGGTGTAATATTTGTATTGAAATTGTGTGTTCGTCAGATTGAGAAGCTTACTGGGCGAGTTGGCCGTGCGGTTAAGGGCGTGGAGCCATAAGCTTGCATCCGGCAGCCCTGAAAATTGTTTTTCGTGGTTTTACCTATTTTTACATCAAGCAAATGATTGGACTGTACCTTAATTAAGGCCAAGGCCGCTTCCTTCCCACTCCTAGGCCTTTCCAATCCCATCGTCGCCAAAATACCTATCTGTAAAAATAAAAAAATAAAAAATAAAAAAAGGTGGCAGTACGCCAATATTATTACCAGAAATACCTATCTAGTTCTAGTTCTAGAGTATATTTCAGCATATGAGGAGTATCTGTCCAAAAGGTGCTATTTCCACTTCAGAACAAACATTATTATTTCGTCCACAGTGAGCCTCTGTGCTGTGGTGGTTAGTGTGATTATCTGCCATCCCTGAAGGCCCAGGTTCGATTCCCCGCTATGCCACGACATTTGAAAAGTGGTACGAGGGCTGGAACGTGGTCTACTCCGCCTCGGGAGGCCAAATGAGTAGAGGTGGGTTCGATTCCCACCTCAGCCATCCTGCAAGTGGTTTTCCGTGGTTCCCACTTCTCCTCCAGGCAAATGCCGGGATGGTACCTAATATAAGGCCACGACCGCTTCCTTCCCTCTTCCTTGTCTATCCCTTCCAATCTTGCCATCCCCCCGTAAGGCCCCTGTTCAGCATAGCAGGTGAGGCTGCCTGGTCGAGTTACTGGTCCTCCTCCCCAGTTGTATCCCTCGACATAGAGTCTGATGATCCAGGACACTGCCTTTGAGGAGGTTGAGGTGAGATTCCTCGCTGAGTTCGAGGGAAAAAACCGATCCTGGAGAGTAAACAAATAAAGAAGAAGATTTCTTCCATATGCATTGCAGTAGTTGAATACTGCCGAATGTCATGAGCAATACCGAGCAAAAAAAGGTGTAATTCCTGTATGAAATTCTACTGTGCCTTTTATTCTACGTTTCATGTGATTGTCCCGCAAACTTATTATGATGGAATTAACGCCCTTTGAACAGGCACTCCTCATATGCAGGAGATTTGTTTCAATTTGTTTTACGTCGCACCGATACAGCTACGTATTATGGTGACGATGGGACAGGAAAGGGCTGGGAGTGGGGAAACAAGCAGCCGTGGCTTTAATTAAGGTACAGCCCCAGCATTTGCCTGGTGTGAAAATGGGAGAGCACGGAAAACCATTTTCAGTGCTGCCGACAGTGGGGTTCGAACCCGCGAATTCTGGATACTGGCCGCACTTAAGCGACTGCAGCTTTCGAGCTCGGTCATATGCAGGAGTGCAAATGGAAATAGGTGAGAAAGAGCTGCGTTCACTGCAGATGCCGGAATTCGAACATTAAATCTCAGAATATTGTAGATTCTTAGCACTATCCTGGGGTGGACGTAACCCATTTAATAGAGCCACAGGCCCTTAATTCATAAACGGACGTGAATTCGCACAAGTTTAGTCTCTACTTGTTATTTATAATTAATCCAATGTATATGTAAAACTATTTTATAAATCTTTTACCAGATCGTTCCTTTGTCATTGTCTGTGTTAACTAAATCAAACATATTGTAGCGAGAATATTCTGAAGACGTGATGTAAGCAGAACAAGGGTGGCAGAATGACAGCTAACGCAATCAGGCTGAGGTGGCGCCATGTTTGCCAATTGGATCAGCACTGAGAATTACCCCCGATGTGGCCGGCAGATTACCATACATATTACTGGGGCCGAGGGCTACAGCGCATGAGGCTTTCATTGCACGTCCGTATCCTGTCATTTTCCTCATATTATCTTCAAGATTCTTAACACGGATTCTGCCGTAGAATAAGGAGTGGCTGTAAATTGCCATCATAATAAATTAATTAAAGTACCTTCGTTACTAATTTAGTCACACGCACAGGTTAAATATTAATTATCGTCATATCATTCACGTCCAGTTCCTTTTAAGAATGTTCAGAGTAGCGGTCTTTGGTTCACAAGACCATTGGTTTGATACCCACCCGAGTCGCGACTTTTAACCCCATTGGGTTAGGTCGGTCTTTGGGTATTTGTTATTATTATTAACAAATAAATCGCAATTGGGAAATATCCCGGTGGCAAATATCATATATAGTAGTGTAATAATAAGGTAAAGTTAAAACATAATAACCCAAAAACAACAACAACAAAAGCAAGAGTACAACAAGCAGTTCCATGGAAAGAAAATATTACAAGAATTGCTATTAGTTTAATATTTTAACTCCAACATCATCAAATATCAATTACGTCTTTAATACACGTTTTCCCATGCTGAATGGCTCAGACGGTTGAGGCCCTGGCCTTCTGAGCCCAACTTGGTAGGTTCGATCCTGGCCCAGTCCGGTGGTATTTGAAGATGCTCAAGTACATCGGCCTCTTGTCGGTAGATTTACTGGCACGTGAAGGAACTTCTGCGGAACTGAATTCCGGCACTTCGGCTTCTCAGAAAACCGTAAAAGTAGTTAGTGGAACGTGAAGCTAATTTGGGCTCAGAAATGCAGCACCTAACCGTCTGAAACACTCAGCCTTTGCCAAACTAAGAGTTGAGGAAGTGGAAATTTATCTTTCGTGACAGTGAAAATGTATATTTAGGAACTGAATATATGCTGGCCCAGCTCTTTTGCATATTCGCTATCCACCTGGAAAAAGAATCTGGTATAACAATACAATAATTATCAGAATTAATAAAAAATGTATAAAACCGATCTTACGTAAAATGTCCATTCTTCTACTGTAGTATATCTCAAATTGTTTTTCGAATTTCAGTACTTTGCAATGAAGGTCCTTGGAGGGGTGAAAGATAAAGGTTTTCATTAATCGTTACCTTGAAACTACTTAGGGCACAGTAGTTAGCTCAACAGCCGGTCGCATTTGCCCCCAAGAACTAACTTGTAATTCATTTCTGGTGTAGCCTGTATGAGTCTCAGAGACATGTGCAACTCGAAAAGTGGAAATATTGTTTCTTAAATTTTTCGACTTTCTGACAGGGTATCAAACCCACAACCTTCCCAGTGAACTGAGTACGCCTTTACCCTCTCAACCCGGCAGCCCCTACTACTACTACAAGAATAAACTCAGGAATACAATGTTCTGTGCAAAATGTCCAACTCCTACCCAACATAAAATTCAAAGACACGCATTCGTTCATTATTCAGAGAACTACAAATAATTACAAGATATCAAAATAATAATAAAGTAATGACAAGATCACTGCCCTTAAAGTAATCGTTGGTACTAACGTTTACCTGTATCTAATTAAAGTCTGTTCCTTCCTAAATCTGACAGCAGACAAAAGTCTCCGTTTGATCTAGAATATGCTGCTACCTTGGCGAAGGGAGAATCCCTGCCAGTACGTAACCAAGACTGCGGATGTTTCTTTTGAAGTTTCACAACACTGTATGTTACCGGTATTGAGGTGACATTCTCCGTTTAGTCGCAGGGGATGGGCCGTGGACGGGGTGGGGATAAACAGGCATGGCAGGAATTGGAAATATTTGGCGTTACATGATGAATTGCGGTTCACAGTACCTGCTGATCAAGTTCTTATCCAGGACTTGGATCGTAACCGTACATACAAACTAGTAGTCACGTCCTTATCTGAACCGCCACGCCCCGTCATCCAGGGTCGTTTCCAGGAAAACCTGCCATGCTGTTTTTAGCAAACACTTTCATAAAAATAGCATTAATTTTGAACGAAGGGGAGAAAAAAATGTTTCTCGTTCACCTCCTTCGCTACACGGAAGATCATGTTTTTTTTTTGGGACTTAGAAGACGACGGGGCGAATACAGATTCTTTGGTTGTTCCCCTCTTAGGAGCCTCTTACAACATGCAAGGGATACGGATAATGCAACCTTTGACTCTACCTTCTTCTGATAAATCGAAAGAACAATGTGTTTATCTACAAAAAAACCGGTAAGGCTCATGAATTATGAGATAAAGAAAGCCATTCTAGACCTCGTAAATACAGTAATACTAATAATAGTAATAACAATAATGTTCTTGATTTCACGTCCACCGGGCGAGTTGGCCGTGCGGTTAGGGGCGCGCAGCTGTGAGCTTGCATCCAGGATACAATGGGTTCGAACACCACTGTCGGCGGCCCTGAAGATGGTTTTCCGTGGCTTCCCATTTTCACACCAGGCAAATGCTGGGGCTGTACCTTAATTAAGGCCACGCCCGCTTCCTTCCCAGTCCTAGGCCCTTCCTACCCCCATCGTCGCCGTAAGACCTATCTGTGTCGGTGCGATATAAAGCAAATCGTAAAAAAAAGAAATCTCGTCCTACTAACTACATAGATGGTTTTTGGAGATACGGAAGTGCCGGAATTTTGCCCCGCAGTAGTTCATTTACGTGTCGGTAAATCTACTGACACGAGCCTGATGTATTTGAGCACCTTCGAAATACCACCGGACTGAGACAGTATCGAACCTGCCAAGTTGGGCTCAGAAGGCCAGCGTTCGACCATCGGAACTACTGTACTCAGCCCTTTTCAAGTAATTTATTTAAATTCTGGACTGAGAAGCAGAAGAAGGTTCACTTGATACAATATATTTTTTTCAAGTTCTTAGTTACAGGAAGGAAACGCAAAGTGGGAAGATGAAATTGCTGACTTAGTATACACAGACGAACACTGGTTGCTATGGTTACAATGGTATAAGGAAATCGATGACGCTAATTGTAGACAGACCCACTGACCATAAAAATTTGTCCATGTCAAAACTGGCCCCATCGGTGGTTTTTTTTCTGCTATTTTGCTTTACGTCGCACCGACACAGATATGCCTTATGGCGACGATGGGATAGGAATGGCCTAGGAATTGGAAGGAAGCGGCCGTGGCCTTAATTAAGGTACAGCCCCGGCATTTGCCTGGTGTGAAAATGGGAAACCACGGAAAACCATCTTCAGGGCTGCCGACAGTGGGGCTCGAACCCACTATCTCCCGATTACTGGATACTGGCCGCACTTAAGCAACTGCAGCTATCGAGCTCGGTCATCGGTGGTTTTGGCATCTATAATTTTTAATATATGTCCGCCTCCGTCTGCTGTCCTCGCGGTCCCGGGTTCGATTCCCGGTACTACCAAAAACTTTAGAATGGTAAGAGGGCTGGTACATGGTTGAAATAGTTCATGCAGCTCTCCTCCATTGGGGTTGTGCGTGAAAGGAGCTGCAGCACCTCGGGGTGAGGACACAGGTTTACTAATATAAGAATAAGGAGGATTTAGCGCTCTCGGAACCGAAATTGAAATGATATTTTTGCATGTCCCATTACGATTTTGTACGCCATTTGGAATAAATACAACAAAATATTGAGATGAATACGTCTTTCCGGGAATGCATCATGGAGGCTGAAAATCTCGCTGTAGATTTGAAGGAAGTAAAGGAGGCTATTGATAACTGCACGCGGGCTGTTCACACTACTCGATCTCTGGCAAGCAGTACCCAGTACTGCCGGTCCTAGATCACTCTGAGATGTTCAACACACCTTCACTTAACGTACGGAACGACTATTGCAAACACTTCCATTTAAAATGGATCAGGTCCAGGTCTGGATGTGAACCGGCCTTAATTGACCTGATAAGTAGAAATGGTAGTTAGCGTGCTAGTCAGTACGATTCATGTCCGCCGTCAGGATTTGTTTAGGAACAATATTTTTCAATATTGCATAGCTTGAACATGCTAATTACTTTGGACGGGCTATTAAATGAAATCATTATAGAATTTATTTGTTTAATTTATCCAGTTAATTATTTCAATTATACCATCGAATCTACGCCTGAATACCTATCCTCACATTTTAACTTCCTCTCATCTTTCCATGGACATAATACCAGATCGACTTCTACCCTTATGATACCGGTTAATCATTCATTTGTATACAGCCATTATTTCCAAGTATATGGGGCAAGGCTATGGAACACACTCCCTGTCAGTATACGTAATAGCACTTCAACAGTCTCATTTAAACGGTCTTGTCGAGATTTCCTCTTAAATACGTGACCAGCTTGTATGAATGTTAGTGTGTATGAGTGCAAGCGTGATTTAGAACTATTGTTAGGTGATGTAGATGTAGATAGGCTAGATAATATTAATCATTAAAAATAACAATTATAATCTGTTATAATATTACTCCATAAATTTAGGTAGCTCCTAGGGTCTGCTAATGTTATTTTACCAAAGTATGTGATTATGTACTGTACGTAGTGGTTAAGTGTAAGAGAGGGCCGTGAGCCCTAACTTCGCCACATACAAAGGCATAAAATAAATAAATAAATAAATAAATAAATAAATAAATAAATAAATAAATAAATAAATAAATAAATAAATAAATAAATAAATAAATAAATTATTGAGTATAATTGTTTGAATTAATTCGCTTGAAAAGTAAATTTTTTAGAACATGCTTCACATCGATTCCTGACCTGCGTTTTGTACCATCCGGGATGTAGTTCGAATCATTCTCCTGTGGATAAGATTTTATCCTCCAAAACAAAAAAATTCACAGTTCTAGCCCTTTACGCAAGCAACTAAATGTTAAAAACATCCCGGGGATCTGACCTACGAATTTTATGTAGATAACATATAATAAAGTATGAGTATATATTCTTTATTTATTTCCAAAAAACAATCCCTTTCTTAGTCATCGTTATCCGGTCGATTACATTAGCAGTTTGCCTTCCTCTACCACTACGAGCGCTGATGTGAGTCAAAGCAGAGTTTCACTTAAGCCTTTATAACTATATTCGATGTAGGAATTTTTAAAAAATGTCTTAGGGTATTGAACCAAGGAACACATTGCAAAAAGAATGATGTAAATAAGTAATTTGGCTAGGATTTGAATGAAAAAGAAAAAGAGTAAAGAAACAAGCGATATAATATAATTTCGTGTGGCTATTTCTAGCCGAGTGCAGTCCTTGTAAGGCAGACCCTCCGATGAGGATGGGTGGCATCTGCCATGTGTAGGTAACTGCGTGTCATTGTGGTGGAGGATAGTGTTATGTGTGGTGTGTGAGTTGCAGGGATGTTAGGGACAGCACAAATACCCAGCCCCCGGGCCGGTGGAATTAAGCAATGCAGGTTAAAATCCCCGACCCGGCCGGGAATCGAACTGCCGGGACCCTCTGAACCGAAGGCCAGTACGCTGACCATTCAGCCAACGAGTCGGACAACAAGCGATTAAAGGCTATTTATCCGGAACTACATTTAGGCCGGGAGTGATTTTAGAAATTTGTTTTGTTCCTTTAGTTTGATAGAGCTATTCAGGGCTCACAATTTGAAACTTTTCCTGGCAATTTCGTTTCTGAACTTTGGGCTCAATTGCTTAATTTTACGTTTTTCGTAGCATGGGGACCTCTACATTTTCTGATAAGAACAAACCTCATGGCGTAACAGCCCTGATGAGCCTTGTCCTGCTAAGCGACCGCTGCTCAACCCGAAGGCCTGCAGATTACGAAGTGTTATGAGTTCGGTACGATGAATTCTTTCAGCCATTATTCTGAGTTTCTAGACCGGGGCCGCTGCCTCATCGACAGACAGCTCCTCAGCTGTAATAACGTAGGCTGACTGGACTTCGAACCATCCGTCAGATCGTGATATAAATCCCTGATCTGGCCGGAAATCGAACCCGGTAACTCCGAGTAACTCCCTACACCACGCTGCCTGCTAAGGTTGTTTCCATTTGCAGCTAATACCGGCACGTGAATTAGATATTTTGAGAAGTTTTCAGTGTTGTCAAATACTTTGAAATTTCCTGACTTCAAAGTAGGTTAGATTATGTGCTCTATATCTAGTAAGTGGAGCAAAAATGCGCGATCTATTGTACCCTTACCGTTAACGATGCCAGGACTTCAGTGTCATAAGCCTACGCTCATGAAGTCTTCTTAATCTGAGACGGCTGGTTGCTGTTCGTTGTAGCCACGTCGTCTACTGGTCGGCAGGGTATGAGGAAGATATTAACTACTTGAAATGAAAGAAAGAATTTTTCCTGTATCGATATTTATTTTAACTAAAACAATTAAAGTTGGAAAAGGGAGGAAAAAAATTGAAACCGGGTGGGTTGGCCGTGTGGTAAGGGGCCCAAAGCTGTGAGCTTGTATCCGGGAGAAAGTGGGTTCGAAACCCATGTCAGCAGCCCTGAAGATAATTTTCTGTGGTTTCCCATTTTCACACCAGGTAAATGCTGGGGCGGTATCTTAATTAAGGCCTTCCTTCCGATCCCCAGCCCTTTCCTATCCCATCATCGCTATCGTCGGTACGACGTAAAGAAAATTGTAAAAAGAAAAAATAAGAAAAATTACTGAATGTGATGTCCACAAATGAGCGGTCTCTGTGAAAATCAACGTTACAAATACATTGTTCTGGCCTAGAGAAGCGAACTTGGAAACTAAAACGGATTTCAAATTAAACCGTAGGTTAAGTTGTCTGCGTGTGAAAGTTTGGCTTCTCGAACAATTGCTTGCCAGATTCCACCTATAGTAAGTATGTCCACTGATAAAACTCGCCAGCAAGGTACCTAACTTGGTACAATTAGGACTTACTGTCTGTAAAAAGTACTATGGGAGGAAGACACCCCTAGCAGCCCTTAGGAAAAAGGGGTGACGTTATAATAATAATCCGAAATGACCGATATTAATACTGAATACGTAGTTATTCGGGGTAACTGATATGAATTGTAGCACTCTGGATCCCGTTTGAATCTAAGTTCAGCCTCCGTCAGCATTGGGGTAGATGAAAAAGGGGTGATTTAGAGCTAAGCTGTAACATATACATCAATTATCTCGGTCAGTTTGGACGTTTTCTTTTTCACCGCTTCTCACCCTTTCTCATCCACCGCTATGCCAATGAGGGCTGAACTTGAACTTAAACGGCATCCGGAGTATCACTACACATCTCAGCACCTCGAATGCTATGATTTCGACACTAACATTGGTTGTTTTCGTTGACGTTTGCATGTCATCCCCTCTCCACCATCGCCCTTAGGGGCGCTAGGGGTGTCTTACCCTCCAACTATTTTTTACAGTCATATGTGTACATAGTCTGTATGCGAGCTATGCTGGGACATACACACATACATCCATAATTTCCGTCATTTTGGACATTTTATTTTTTCACCTCCTTTCATGGGCGCTGAACTTGGATTTTAACGGGTTCGGGTGTGTCACTATTCATATTAGCGACTCCGAAAGACATAGATTCGGCACGAATATTGGTCATTTTCGATTAGTTTTACATGTAGCCTCACCACAACACCGCTACTAGGGGTGCTAGCGGTGTCTTACCCCCTACAGTACTTAATTTCCAGAGAGTAGGCCTAAGTCATATACGTACCAAGATTGGTTGTAACTGATCTATGCATTCCAAAGCGATGTCGGAACATACACAAGAAATACATTTATGTAAATATAGACAGATACATACTATAGATATTTATATAGATAGATAGATAGATAGATAGATAGATAGATAGATAGATAGATAGATAGATAGATAGATAGATATAGATAATACAGTAGGTAGATAGAGTTTGATCCTTATTGCGGACTGATGTAAAGGATATTGTTGTTTTGGTTACGAAGTGTTGGTGGTTGTGTGTGAGAGCGGCCCAGAGGACCACGCACACTCGTATATTTAGCCTAGGGAGAGCTAATGGGAGGTGTATTAAATATACATTGTCGCAAGAAGCGCCACTGTATCTTACACTCCACATTAGCGCGGGGAGTAGCAATTACACCGCACAACATATTAAACTAATATATCTTCCCAGTGGTGCTCCCGTGCTTTAAAAACATTTTCAAGAGACTTGCCAAAGATTCATACGATAATGAACTTCTCAAACCACATTTAACTACCCTCAGCATTTATAAATCAATTTTTAAGTAGACACAGGCAATGAATGTTTATTTATTGTCTCCTCTGCTTTTATAAAGGGCACGCGATGTCTTGTTATTGAATGGTTATGCTGCAAACAGCTAGTTCCCGAGATGTAGATCCGATTACGATTTAAGTCGGGGGCATTTGAAGGCGTTTAAATTCGTGCTATTGACTCTCGGCACGTTATAGAACTCTTTCCCAACAGAATTTCGGTATGCAGGTGCATATTAGATTCTATAGCACTTAATGAATCTTTGACATGTTTATTATTATTATTATTATTATTATTATTATTATTATTATTATTATTATTATTTAGTTTTTTAATAATAATAATGTTAATTGCTTTACGTTCCACTAACAATTTTTACGTTTTCAGAAATGCCGAGGTGCCGGAATTTAGTCCCGCAGGAGTTCTCAGCCCTGCTGTTAATAGTTTAACGTTGCCCTAACTCACACAGGTTTCCGCTGATGTTTGGTGTAGTAAACGACTGTATAGGATACACTGTTAGCCTTCACCTGGTGTGAAAATGGGAAACCACGTAAAATAAGTAGGACCCCATCCTCACAGACGCGCAGGTCGCCTATAGACGTCAACTCCAAAGACCTGCACTAGGCCTTTCCAGAGGATCTTCTTTACGACTTCAGTCTGTAAATGAAAAAGGAAAATTCTGCGAAGAGTTGAGGGATGGTTTCACCCACTCCCATCATTAGGTTTGCTACACCAATGCTCAAGGAATTCCTTAATTTACTTTCAGCAGTTGACTCCAGTTACATCCCTGTGGGTGGGGACAATAGAATAACACCATCGGTATCTCCTGCCTGTCGTAAGAGGCGAATAAAAGAGGTCCCGGGGGGGTCTTAACTTGGCGGGCGTGGGTTGGCGACCAGGAGGCCCTTAGCCGAGTCCTGGCTTAACATCTACTTACTTGTACCAGGCTACTTATCTTCATCTATCCTATGCAACCTTCCTTGGTCAACTCTTGTTCTTTTCCGACCCGGATGGTTTTAGATCACTCGAAGCCTAGGAAGTCTTTCATATTCACGCCCTTCGTAGCCCTGGTCTTTCCTTGTCCGATATCTTCATCTTTGTAAACAGTAGCAAGTACCGGTACTGATAATTTACCGTTCATAATGCCAGTTATCCAGAAGAGCATTTTAATTGAAAGTGTGGAGTACGCAAACATTTATATCTTTGATTTGTGTTATATAGAGATGGTTGGGTAGTTGTACTTCCTCTTAAAACAATAATCACCACCACCGCCATTGACCCCTGTTATCAATGTAGTTCAGAAACAGCGGCCATAGTATACCTGTATTTGTCTGACAGGAATGTGAGTTGCCAGGGAATTTCTAACAATACGGCTCGCAACTCCTTCCTCGCCCATCTCCTTATCGTACCAGGCAAAACACACAGAGCTGCGACCTTGACTGCCGTTATAACCTTCGAGGAAGAGTAGAAATAAATAAAACCTCTGTTATCAGTAACAAGTGTGGGTGGGGACAATTTACCGTTCACAATGTCAGTTGCAAAGAAGAGGTTTCCATACAACATAGCATTTAAATAGAAAATGTGAAGTACGCAAAATTACATGGTAATAGGGCAGCACAAGATAATTCGGATCTCCAGCAACTGAGAAAATGTTACGCGAATGGCGAAAACAAGAAAATCAGTTGTTGAATCTGGGGAAAAGTAAACACACTTCTGGGGAACGCTGAGAAATATTTATTTCTGTAAACTTTTGTTTGAAACTACAGTGAAATTATATTTTTCCTTAAACTGCCATCAAAATTGTTCATCTAAATCCTATCGTTACAATGATCAAGGTATCTGGGAACTGATAATTCATTGTTGAGCTGTTGGTTCTTATTTTACTGGTGCGTAAATCCCGAGTGTAGTAATAACGGAGAATGACCGAGTCGGAGGAAAAGCTTTCTCTTGTGAGTTCGGGAGCACTACAGGAGATAAGGGTGACAGAGGAAGAATAGCGACCGGCCACCTTAAGAGCTCGTAAAATGTATGAGATGATTCATGGTGCGCTGAAGTGGCTTGCTCTACAAGGAGTGTGTCCTCCTGCAGCCAGATTCCTTTCAAACTTCCTCTCATTCTTTCCATTAATCACCAGCTAATTAACCATCAACAGCTGTATAGATGTCACTTTGCTGAGCGAAAAATTGCTTGCTCCTTTTTAAATAAGTGAAGGAAGAGTGTTCTGTGCTTGGCATACGGAATGAGATGAGCTCAAAATGAAGTTCAGGCTCAGTCGCGAGGAATAATGTATGTATTGAGAGAGTCGCTGTCTCCCGTCCTGCCTCTTGGCAGGCTCTCGAAACCACAGCAGTGCACAGTCCACTTCATCGCTAGCATCCACTTTCTTCGAAATTTGGAATTAGTTCTTCTGAACTACTGAGTTCTTAGCTATGCACAGCAATTCAGATAAATCATTTTCAAGCCATTGCTGATTGAAGATAATCACAGTCCACATATTACTGGTATTACTTTACTTTAAGAGCTCATTCTGTGGACTGGGGGTAGAATACAAGCCTGTGGACCCCAAGACTGCGGATTCAAACGCGACAGAGGTAGTCGAATGTTTATATCTAGCTTTCTTGGAAGAAACGTACAAATAACTTTACGAAAGCTAGGTGTGAATGTCAGTAGCTCCTGAAAGGTGATTTTTTTCAAATTAGAGAATGGTTGATCCGAGGGAGGAGCTTGAAGAGTGTGCGATGTTTCTGAGGTAGTTAGTAGCTTCGTTTGCCCCTCATCCTATACCACCCGCCGTACCATGCTTTAGGTAGTATGCATGCTTAATGTGTAAGAAACAATTCTAAGTACATCATTAAATACTACCTGAGTTAGAAACATTACATTTTCAACTTCATTTCTTAATATTTTAACTTGGACATTATTTTGACGTTATATGTATAAAAAAATAGCACACAACCATGCGTTTAGGGAGGTGAGTTTACTTTCACTAGATTATCGTTCATATTACACTATACTCCGTGATATAGTTATTTCTTACCGAGCGAATTTAGTACGGGGTTGAGTCATGTAGCTGCGACCTTGAATTCAGAAAATGATGGGTTAAAATTCCACTGTTGGTAGCCCTAGTTTCCAAATTTTCTTCCTTCCGACTCTTATTCCCGTCCTATCTCATACGACCTGTCTGTGTCGTTGTGACGTAAAACTTGTAGAACAATAAAAATTCTCTCTTTGTGGGTAAAAAAATATCTGGTATCTTCTATATACTGAGTTGCATAAGCTGCGTGAAACTCTGTATTTGTACATATCTTATGATGTATAATTTGGTTGCGACCTGTCCAGCCTCTATATGATATTGCGGCTGTCGAAAAAAGTCCGATCATATATTCGTTCTAATTTTTCCTCTCTCCTCCTTTAGCTTTCTAACTTTTTCCGTGGATTGTAGACCGCAGGGTATGTTATACTATCGAGAAGGAACATTTCTCATTCCCAGTTTCGAAAGTGTAAACTTCGATAGGCCTACGACCGGAGATGCCAGATCTAAAAGCAATATTTCGAAAGATTTAGTCAGTTGTTCAAAAATTTGTCGATTTGTATTATTTTACTGAAGATTAAATGACCATACAATTAACAATGAGCATAAAATCAATCAGTCCTTCATCTGAGGATTTTTGTTCTTCTGATGATCACTGATTTTCCCCAGGAATCATGCGGTAGGTATAGTATTGGTATCCTAGCTCAGTCGGCTGTCATTAGAGTGATTATATGTGAGCTGGAATGAGAAATGGGCTGGATTTTTCCTATTGGTGGTGAGAAAATATCCACCTTATGTTGTGCAGACATGTACTCATTGCTAGTGATGAGAATAAAATGGCAAAGCTCATTTCTTGTGTCAGAAATGTCAGTGTTCAAATGGGACTAGAAATTAATATGAAGAAGATCAAAATAATGATTGTTGATAGAAGAGAGAAATTAGCCAACACAAGCATCTTCAAGGAATTGGTGAAAGTCTCAGATATTCTATACCTTGGTTCATTCAATTCCAGTTGAGGTAGCTGAGCTCCTTATGTTAAGAGAAGAACAGCAAAGGGGAAAAATATAATGACGAATTTGTTTCATTTATAGAAGGATCGCCCTGTCGCGTTGCCACTGAAAATGAGAGTAGTATCCAGTTGGGTATTTTCAGCTTTCCTTTATGGAGCCGAGATGCTACAGACCTAAAGAAGAATAGATTCTTTTGAAATGTGGTGCTGGCGAAGAATGTTACGCATGACATGAACAGCATTTCGCACCACCATCATCATCTTCGGTTCTCTGCCAGCAACAGGTTTTCGCATGCATTTTCCTAGCCGATCTGTCTTCTGCCATCCTGCTATTCTCCCAGTATCTTGCATTAATATTCACACTGTTCATCATCTGCTAACACTTTCTTCCACTTAACCTTCTACCTGAAAATTTTCCTCCATTGCCTGTGTTATTAAACATTTCCTTCATAAACAGTGACCTAACCAATTCTTCTTTCCATTTTGAGTGATTATCAGTATTATCGTCCTTTCCACCCCTACTCTTTCCAATAGTAGTTCATTCCTTAATTTACTGGGCGTGTTGGCCGTGCGGTTAGAAGCGAACGGCTGTGAGCTTGCATCCGGGAGATAGTGGGTTCGAGTCCCACTCTCGGCAGCCCTGAAGATGGTTTTCCGTGGTTCCCATTTTCACTCCAGGCAAATGCTGGGGCTGTACCTTAATTAAGGCCTTCCAACTCCTAGGCCTTTCCTATACCATCGTCGCCATAAGACCTATCTGTGTCGGTGCCACGTAAAGCCACTAGCATTCCATAATGTTTCTCGCCAGGTAATCTTCTCTATTTTTCTCCATACTCATATTTCAAAAGGGGCTGCCTGGCCGAGGCGGTAAAGGCGTGCTCGGTTCGCCCGGAAGGACGTGGGTTCGAATCCCCGTCAGGAAGTCGTAAAATTTAAGAAACGAGATTTCCACTTACTTCCGGAGGTGCATATGGCCCTGAGGTTCACTCAGCCTACGCCAAAATGAGTACCAGGTTAATTCCTGGGGGCCAAGGCGGTCGGGCATAGAGCTAACCACTCTACCCCATCACGTGCCGCGGTTAGCAATGGTGGAAGCCTTTACCTTCCACTCCTCCGAGGGCTTTCATGGCCTGTATGGAGGTGAATTTGTCTTTGTCTTTTTGTCATATTTCAAAAGATTTCAATCTTCTTTCTTCTTCCCTAGAGTGCAACGCTCCATACAAAGCATTTCACTAACTTCTTCTTAAGGTCCATTGTTCTACTTATCAGTACCCTTTCCTTCTTGTGTGCTTCCTTGGCCATTGGGATCCTGCTCTTCACCTCATCCAAACAGTATAGATCACTTCTGATTGTGCTTCCTAAATATCTGAATGCAGATGCACCAATGTTACATCAGCTCAACCTCAGAATCAGGTTATGATCAATATGTAAACAAAGAGTTTTTGGACACACTGTGCGATGTGGGAATGACAGCTTAGAAAAACTGATCATTCTTTGAAATGTTCCTGGTAAGAGAGATCGTGCACAAGTTCCCTCTCAATGGTTGAATATTATCATGAGTATAACTGGGTTGAACATCCTTTGTCTGTCCTAGGACCTCAAGAGATGGAGATTGAGCAATACCCTCGTCGGAGATCACGATCCTCAGAACTGAGATAACGATAAGACAGAGAGAGAGACCTGTTCTTTTTCCACGTTAATTAGTTAATACTCAAGGTAATCCATCAGCACATCACCCCAAATTATCTTATACCTCAGAGGAGTTAAACACATAATACACTACTGACATGCATCCATGTAAAACACTTTCCTACTAGTTTGTGTCTATAAAGCAAGTAAGGAGAAAATAGGTAAAACGTCTAATTTCATATTTTCTGGAATAATTTTTAAAGGTCTCACGCTTATATTTTTAACGCTGCACAGAAAAGCATAGAAGCATGGATAGAAGATGAGAGAGGGGAGTACAGATTCTTTGGTGTTCCCCTCTTAGTAGCCTCTAACGAGGTGCAGGGATACAGATAATACATCATTTGACTTCATCCACAGGGAGAAAAAGAGTCGCGATAAATCGAATGAAAAACGACTGCATGCACAAAAGAGTGATCAGGTTCATGAATTGTGAGAAAATGAAAGACATTCTAGACCTCGTAAATATATTATTATCATCGTCATTATCATTATTAGCCAGCACTGGCGTGTACAGGTACCGTATCTGCCTTTTATTCAAAGGATAGCTTTGTGGGCAATTCAAGGATTTTAATTCCATAACGCTAGGAAACCAACATTTGGAAAAATGCCATTCAGAGATAAATTTTTGGAAAAATTCGTCTACAGCTTTTAAACTTACGTATACAAAGTGTGGGGAAAATGCCGTCCAGTAAGAACGGGAGGTGATGAAGGAGAACAGGAGAACTAAAATGATTATGGGAATCCCACTCTAACACATCATCACTATGGAGGGTAAGAGAAGAGAAGAGAAGAGAAGAGAAGAGAAGAGAAGAGAAGAGAAGAGAGGTGATGTGGAGACGAGACCATAGAGCTAGTTACAAGTTTATTTTCATAAACTGGTGGATTGAACGCTGAAAAGTGTTAAAGTCTATACTTAAGATAAACGGGGTGTTTGCAAGTTATTGGATTTGTAAGAAACGTCAAGGTGTCATTTCTGGAATCAATACAAGAAAATATGTTGCCATTGTTGCCAGGCTTTTGCCTGTGCCATACACCTGCCAATGTCATATGTTACGTACACACGTTATGTGAACCGCTTAGACTGGTTCTGATTGTTCGGTCAGCTTCCGCTTCGAACGCTAGCGTTGTGCCACGTCTTGGGAGCCATCTGGTGGCGAATGAACATACCATTTCCACTTTTATTATAACGTCTAAATTCACACAGTCATTTTTTAAGAAGCCTTTGTCGTGGCCAGTCGAGATTTCTTCTGAGGACGCAGAGCACAGTTCTCTGCGATACGCAAACAATTTCACCTTATTTTCTTGACACGGGATAAGCCCAAAAGGCAACACAGTATCATGTCTAAAAGAAAATATGTCTTTATAAACATATGTTGTACCATGCACATAGTCACTACCATACTGATGCTTCTCTCGTCTGTTTTATTCACCGATGGGGCCACATTCGGAAAAGGTGGCATCAGGAAATTCCATACGCGTAGGAAGTAAAATCCCAGTTTACGGTGCAGCAGAACTTTGGACGCAATATGTGGTGTGGAACTGGACTATACATGCTGCTCCGATGACTGAATGGACCACCGTAGCTGATCTTGTGGGACACATTACAGGTATTTCAGTTCACCGCATCATAGAGCACCAGCGCATTTCAGTTTTCATGTGCTCCCGTTTCTGCACGCAACCTTCCCGTAATGGTGGATAGCCATCGAGGTCCAATGCACTGGCTTGCTTGGTCTCCTGAACTTAATCCTGCGAATTTTTATCTGTTAACGACATCGATGACCTGGAACAGTGCATAAGTAACGCCTGCGTGTCTATTCGAGAAGATCAAGGTATCTTTGTACAGGCTGCTCATGGAGGACACTTTGAGTGTCTCCTGTGATGAACGTCCTGTAACTACATCGCACGTGACTTAGAAACAAGGCATTGCAGGACACATATTCACAGAGATATTCCTTCTTGTTTTGATCGCAGGAATCTCCTCTGACGTTCGTTAAAAATGTTTAGATAGAGGCTGTATGTGTATATGTTCGTAGAGGAAAGAAGCCTAATATGGGGTATATTTTTTGTTTATTGAATACTTTGAAGATTATCATAGGTTCATGTCAGGAATATCACAGATTAATGTTCATAAAGTACACATTTCTAATTATAGCTCGATTTTTAAATGATTGAAATTGGATTCCTAATATCGGTTGGTGTTTAATATGGAGTGATAGAGGTTCCTAATATAGAATTTAATTTCTAAGGTAAATACATAAATAACTACAACTGAATACGATTGCACATAATAATGTATTTAATCAACAGGATCTTTGGATGCACAAACTCAACGTTCTGGGTTCAAAACCCGACAGGATTACATTTGCCCGCTGTTTTTTTCTTTTATCCATTTTTCCTCCTTTCTCCACACACATTTCGCAGAGGAATCTGGCCGAAGTATCACTTGCACAAGCAGTGTGTACCCACTTCAAATATTACCTACACCTAATCCAGGATTTTCCCTATCTGTAGTCCGAGAAATGGCCTGCACAATATACACACTCCGCATATTGTTCATCCTCACTTACATTTCCCCACTCATCTTCCGACTTCACAACCACGATTTCGTAGTCTTCTTTGTATGATGAAGATTCAACCGCAAGAGTTGTGGTAGTTGTAGTAGTTAGTGTTGATGTTGAATTTAGTTTCCATGAACTCAAGTTTAAAGTTCGTTTGGCTTTCAGCAGGGAGGTGGTGGCATACTTTCATTTCTGCAACATAAGCTGAACTTTGTACATTGAACTTGTAATATCCTAAGATGTTCCAGCTCTGGACAAACTTATGTCCCCCACTGTGTTCGGCTCCTCATTCATCGTTGGTATATAAATACCATTTAAATTTAAGAATATCGAAATATTATTATTCAGCTAGTGGTCACTTATTTTGCACAATGAATAAGCGGAAATCATCCTAATAAAATTTATGTCAAGAGAAACAACGCGAGTTTCCTAATAGGGCTTATGAGGCATCCCAAAATACTCCGTCCTCAGTATCCCATAATAGGGAACTTGCCATGTTGGGTTACTCAAGCTTTCAGTGAAAATAGAATTGCAGTTAGGTCAAGGTCTAAAGCAGCAACTGATAGTTTCATGTTCTTACTGTCACTCAAAAAAGAAGTTTGTTGCAAACAAAAATTACCTTCCTATAGGTTTATGCAGAGACGTGAGAATCTACAAAAAATCTCGAGGAGCAAACGTCTTTCTTCAATTCACCATAGCGGTCTCTCACGCAAGAATGCCGGTGCATACTGCCAGAACGCATTTCAGCATGAGATTTTGTAGTTCTTTAAGTCTCAACGCGATTTCAGTAGCTCTCGGCTGAGTTGCTGAATTACGCCATAATAAGAACCACCTCATGTAAGGATACTTTCCTCTAATACTTTCTTCACTCGTACCATCGATCGAACGTAAAAAACAAGTCCAACTGAGACCAAGGAGAACGTCACCAGAGAATTTCACCTGACTCTTTATACTTTCAAAGACTGAATTAACTCGTATTATCTCCTTAAGCCTGTGAGAAAATTGCAATTTAGAGCATTGGTTAATTTTCTTAATGTTTTAATTCGACGGTATTTTTCTTTTCCCCTGTATATAACATTACATTGTCTGTTCAAATATAATCCGGGCATATTCTTGAGGAAGAGAAGAAGAAAATAGCGCGCCTTCAACTACAAGACTCATATTTATGAAGAAGAAAGGAACTGCACGTTGTATACAAGTAATTACTGTAATAGAATGACAATAGAAACAAGGGATGAAATTCAAGAGTCTTCTGAAGATAACACTACAATATATTCCCTGTTTGAAATGTTTTTACTGAAAGTTTGAACTTGTAACTTGGGGCCAATCTTCAACAGCTTACTTTATGTTCTTATACTCCCCTACCCTTTCTCCATTCCGCACTGGCCCTGCTGCCACTCTGTAGCAATTAGAATAGATAGAGAGAATTCTTTCGCTGCTGCAGAATACTCGTGACTTCTTAATTCCAAGCGCTCCCTGCAGCCGAGAAAAACAGAACCATTCGGCTGCAATTAAAAGTTTAATTTGAGAGGTGCCTGATACAATGCTAATTGCTCCGTTCCTCGGAGTTTCATTTGTTTATTTATTCATTATATTGGTGAATTTAGCCAAGAAAAGTCCATGAGCTGGGGTAGCAGTGAACTTCATTGTTTGCCAACCTCTCGTGGTACACTTTTCTCTTCCATTCTTCTGATCTAATGTTTCAATTCTCTTGCGGCTCATTCGCAACTGAGTTCTCCCTATTTCTCTCTTCTCTGATTACACAGTGGTTCTTTTATCCGGCACTTGCTCTGGACCTTCACATGAAAGATCAGTAGATTATACCACAGTATCACGCTGGTAGTAGAGTGCTGGCCTTCTGAGTTCATATTGGTAGGTTCCAAAAGGCACAGTCCAGTGGTATTTGAAGATGCTCAAATATGCCACGTCATATTAGTGGATATACCGGAACATAAATGAACCGTTGCGGGACAAAACTTCGGTACATGACCGCCTCCGAAAACCATACACCTTATTATTATTATTATTATTATTATTATTATTATTATTATTATTATTATTATTATTATTATTATTATTATTATTATTATTATTTAACTGGAAAATGTGGATGATTTCAAGTATTTAGAATGTGTGTTCTCCCTGGATGGTAATATAGTAAGTGAGATTGAATCAAGGTGCAGTAAAGCTAACACAGTGAACTGGCAGTTGCGATCAACAGTGTTCTGTAAGAAGGAAGTAAGCTCCCGGACGAAACTATCTTTACATTGGTCTGTTTTCAGACCAAATTAGCTTTACGGGAGCGAAAGCTGGGTGGACTCAGGATATCTTATAAGTTGGAAGTAACAGAACATGGAAGTATCGTGAATGATTGCTGGTACAAACAGGTGGGAACAATGGCAGGAGGGTACTCGTAATGAGGAGATAAAGGCGAAGTTAGGAATTAACTCGGTGGGTGTACGCATAAACCGACTTCTGTGGAGGGGGGTCATGTGAGGCGAATGGAGGAAGATATATTACCTGGGAGAATAATGGACTCTGTTATCGAAGGCAAGAGAAGTAGAGGGAGACCAAGACGAGGAAAATTAGACTCAGTTTCTAACGATTTAAATATAAGAGGTTTAGAACTAAATGAGGCCACAGCACTAGTTGCAAATAGGGAATGTGGCGACGTTTAGTAAATTCACCGAGGCTTGCCCACTGAACGCTGAAAGGAATAACGGTCTATAATGGTGATGAATGTTATTATGATTGTTATTATTATTATTATTATTATTATTATTATTATTATTATTATTATTATTATTATTATATGCAAATAAACCCATATATTAATATTTCTAGTCGGGTGCAACCCTTATAAGGCAGACCCTCCGATGACGGTGGCGGCATCTGCCATGTGTAGGTAACTGCGAGTAATTGTGGTGGAGGATGGTGTTATGTGTGGTGTGTGAGTTACAAGTAGGTTAAAATCCCCGTCCCGGCCGGGAATCGAACCCGGGACCGTCTCAAACGAAGGCCATTCAGCCAACGAGTCGGACTAAACTCGTGTCCTCATCCCGAGGTAGTGCAGCTCTTTTCAGGCACACCCCTATTGGAGGTGAGCTGCATGTACCATTTCAACCACATACCAGCCCTCCTGCCATTCTTAAATTGCTGACAGTTCCGGGAATCGAACCCGCGCCCCCCGAGGACGGCAGCTAATAACAGTTACCGTAACGCTACGGAGGCGGACAAATAAACCCATTAGGACTATGCAAAGTACTTAGAGGCTTGCATTTGCCTTCCTTTGTCCCATATTTCTTTCACTGTGGCTTCCTTTCAGTCTTCAGACGAGGTTGTTCCAGTCTTCTTCCTTGGGCATCCCTCCTGGTCAACTTACCATTTGTGAATTTTGGATATGAAGAGTACCCTGTTTCGGACATCATCTGGTGTAATTCCTCCCCGTTTCAAACCGGTTTTGATTTTGCCAATTCATTTCACTGTGTCTGTTTTGGCCTTACTCTTGCTTTCGTAGAATTCAACTACTTGTTTTGTAACACTGTCCGCACGCATTCCTTTAATATGTCCATAAAATCTCAACTTGCATTTTCTAATGTCACTGTGCATATTTTTGTATTGTTTGATTTCCTATCTGGATGTGAGTCGGTATAGTCTCTCGATAAGTTTTGTGCCTATAATTTTCCTCATGATTTAGGTTATCTTTTCTCAATGTTTTCAATGTCTGCTTTCCTGTTCAAAATTACTATTTCTGACTCACAAATACATTAATATTTAATAATTACTGTATTGTAATGTCTTAGTATTGTAATCGTAATAGGAAGGAAAAGAAGAAGAATTAATCAAGACAGCAATCTATTGGAAATGTACACAATCTACCTGCCCTTCTGTCACGCAGATTAATGCATTTCTCTTTGTACTCTCGCCAAACATCCGTAAGTGTTTGGTTTCTCCTTCTTCCGCCGATATGTTTCGATGCTCTCACAATGACTTTTCGGGTGCGTCCCTCACTCCCGTAAACTTTTTGCTGTATTTCTTCATCCTTGACAGCTACTTCTCCTATGTGTTTGTGTACTTGTGTAAGCCACCCAGGCTGTGTTTTCCATTTTTTTCTTGAAGGAGGATTAAGTGTTTGCCAACCTCTACAGATTCATCCTTTTAATATGTCCCTAAAAGGTCAGTGTCCTTTTCATCATCGGCGTTGTATTTTGTCGATGTTTTTATAGAGTTCCCTGGTTCGATCTCTGCCGGAAATTTGTTGGTCCATTTGCGTAATTTTTGGACTTTCTGAAGGAATCTATTTTCTAGGTCTGAGTCTGCCACCCGTACAAGTGTTTCCGCTCCATAAGGACACTTCTTCTTGCTACTGTTCAGTGCCGTTTTAATTTGACTTGAATAGAGATTGAAGTGGACTTGTAGGTCCCATGGCATTGTCTTGAGACCATCTCTCCTGCTCATCTTATATGTTAATGCCCCCTTTTCATTTCAATTGGGAGTGAGATTTCTTCCAGGTACTTACATTTATGAACGCTACGGAAGTCACCTAATGTAGTCGTAAATGGAATTGTAGAACTCTTTGCTCTTGGAGGCTTTTTCTGTCCATATCCCTTTTTATCCAAATTCTGCTGCCCTTCAAGTTCCTCGCACTATTCAAAATTCGGCTTTCCATTAATAAGGAAACAAACTTAATTCTAACAGGTCTTCTTCCCCTATTCTTTCCCATCCTATACACATCATCTATCTCCCTTTCAGTACAATCAATGCCTAATTTCTCTCTCATTAGCTTAAAGACTGAGCTCATCAATTCCATCTTAGATTTTCCTTCCGTTTCATCCAGTCCGTAAATAATAATATTTCTTCTCTTCTCCTCCTCCATTCTTCTGCTATCTCGACATTGAAGTACCTGTACTTGTTCTTCTAGCGCCTGTATCCTTTGATTTATTATAGCTCTTTCTTCCTTGTCTTCCCTTATCTTCGCCTTTATTTCTGTTAGATCTTTGGTTATGCTGTCCTTCATATCGTTGATTTGTTGGATGTGCTTCAAGCATTTCTTTGGTCTGGTCAGCCTGAGAACGCCTGAGAACGCGGGCAACTTCCTTGATTTTCTCAATGTCCTCCCATGTCAATGGGTCTGGGTTCATCTCGACGCCTCCGATGACTAATAGAGTAGGCACTATAGCTGCCGCCATCAACAGTTCTGTCAGTCCTATTTCTTTATTAAATCCTGATTTACACTCCGTCTTGATCCACTTGACCCGGTTGTGCCATCGCCCTATCACACTCCTATACTGCTGCACTGTTACGCCCATATTGCTTTTCCTGCACTTCCGCACCGTTACCACGCACGTCTGCTCACTACCTCCGCTCAGCAAAGACTGGACCTAATTAAGTCACAATTATATCCGTGTCATCTACTATGTCTGAGTCGATGAATGCTGTGTTTTCGAATAATTTTCCTTCTTGCTCTTCTTTTTCTTCTTTTTCTAGATTTTTGCCATCTATGTACCTATGCCTTGATATTCTTACATTGTTCTGGCTTTCCCATTGCTCTCATCCTTTCACTTTGCTACATCCTCTTCTGCTTGAAGTTTTGTATAACCTTGTAAAAGTTGGTCTGTCCTCTATTCGTGTTATCCCAATCATTAACATATTTTAATGCTAAAGATATTTCTTAACAGACAAAGTAGAGGTTCCCCTACTATGAAAAGCGTAAAATTAAGCAATTTCCTCAATTGTGCCGAAATTTGAAGGGATAAAGGGCCCGAAAAGTTTTAAGATTGTGAGTCTTGGATAGCTCTATCAAATTAAGAAAACAAATTTCGAACATCACTTCCAGTTTAAATGCAGTTCCAGAATTCTTTAATCGTTTTCTTTTTTATTCAAATTATTTACAAACTTATTTACATAATTCTTTCTGAAATGTTTTCGTTGGTTCAATATCCTTAGGTATTTTTGATTTTTTTTAAATGTGCACACCGAATGTAGTTATAAGGGCGTAAGTGAAACTCTGAATTCACTCACCTTAGCGCTCGTAGTGGTAGAAAATCTAATCGACCAGACAATGATGATTAAGGGAAGAATTGTAATTTTTAGGAACAAATAAATAATATATTCTTATATTTTATTATAATTTATTTACCTATGATTTGTAGGTCCGACTCGTTGACTGAATGGTCAGCGTACTGGTTTTCGTTTCAGAGGGTTTCGGGTTCGATTTTCGGCCGGGTAGGGGATTTTAATCGATTCTGATTAATTTTTATGGCTCGGGGACTGGGACTATGTGTCCGCTCCAACACTCTCCTCATCATATTCAGAAAACATACCACACTATCAACCACCACAAAAACACGTAATAGTGATTACATCCCTTCATTTAGGGTTGGCGTCTGGAAAGGCATCCAGCCGTAAAATAGGGCCAAATCGACCTGTGATACGCAGTTCGCATCCGCGACCCCACAGGTGTGGGAAAAAGCGGTAGCAAAAAAAAAAGAAGAAAGATTTACTTAAGATTTGTAGCTTGTCTCCCTAGGATGTTCTCTACATTGAGTTGCTTGCCTAAAGGCTAGAACTGTGAATATTTCTTTATTCCTTGGATCCAGTGGCTGCCACTATTCTTCTTGTAAACATTATTTAAAATACGTTTTGTGAGTCTGCTATTATTCATCCTCTGACTGCCGTGGTGACCCTCACTTTGGGAGTCACGTTTCCGGAGTATCCGATGGATTTCATAGCATATCCAAGGAGTACGTTTGATTCTTCTTCTTCTTCTCATTATAATTTTGTTTTGTTCATTTCTGTTTATTGTGTCTATTATTTTCCTTTTCTTTTTACTGTACAGTATGTGGAGTTTTAAAGAGTGAATTTTGGCTTAGCCTGTACATTGTTACTTTTCTCGTTTAACGAATCAAATGGGTATTTGTTACTGTAGATCTGGAGAAAAATAATAAAGTATCATATATATTATTCATCCTCATTATCGTGTCTGACATCATTTCATTTTCTTCGTCCTTGTAATGATCTTTTATTCCTCACATGCCTAAACTCTCCTTTCTCCGCTTTCAGTATCCCCCAGTCCTGTTCTATTGTCAACTGGTTAGCATGCATATTTTCAGTCCAAGGGGTTCCGAGTTCGATTCCCACCGGGGTTGGGGATTTTAACCTTTATCGATTAATTTCTCAGGCTCGGGGACTGAGTGTACGAGCCATCTTCAACATCATGTTGTATTAATATACAAAGGCAAATATATATAAATTACTAAGAATAGAGACAGGGTACAGAATGAAGACGAGAAGACCATATGAGGAATATGCTTCTGTTAGGTTGGGTTAATCCTGAAAGTGAAAATTTGGTTAAATTTCGTCTAATTCACATTATGTTAGAAACAGAAACAACATTAAAATACTTACCCTCACCAATTTAGTAACTCTTGTTAGGATTGCTGCTGCACACCCTCCGAAATTTTCTGTCTCTCGTACATGTTAACGATAGTCTCCTGAAATGAACTACGTAAAGTAGATGACTTCGTTTTCGTCTCTGGAGGTGTCCTTTAAATATTCTTCTTGTTTCTTGGACATCTCAATGAAACATTAAATACCAATTGGACGAAATAATAACACCACTGCTTCCTTCAAGGCATCTGTCAATCCTTCTCGAACTAGGATATTTAACCTTAGAACACTAACTCTTCGTAAATTTTACGACGGTAGGTAGCAGAACGGTATAGTTTATTGCCTTCCCCGCATGCGTACCTGCCGCCATTCTGTGTGACTGATGTTTTCGAGCAGTTATTGACTGTGGCAGGGACATGTGCGATTGTTGATATCTTTGCTCATTCTTGTAATAATTGGGTGGGTGTCGTTATATTGACGAACGGTTAGTGATAGTGTGAACTTATAAGTATAATGTGTCTTCATGCTTTTTTTTACATTTATACTTATTTATTTTCTTGGTAGGTTTGGTTTCTTTGCGATGTAAATAACTCACGTTCATACTTTTAAGGATTTATTTGAATATGCTGTGTTATAAAACTCATTTCTTATAAAACTGTTCATTTAATAATTTGTGTGTGTCAAGTTTTCTATATTTAATAAATAATCACATAAAATTGTTTAATATCTACGTATTTTGAATCATGTTAAGTTTAAGACAAAATAGGAACTCTAAATAACCAAAATCTTGCCAAATATAGGCTGTTACGTAGAAAATATAATAATTATAAATTTGAGTAGTCAAATTTACGAAGGGTTAGTAATAATGTGTGGCGAAATAGGGTTAGTGTTCTGTGGTTAATACATTATTCGAACACGCGAGGATTACTTTTACCTTGTATTGTACTAACAGATTTACAATCCTGAAGACAGGGACTCGAACGAGTTACTTAAAAGCTATGGTCAAATGTTCCACCTTTACAATACTAAACATTTTTTATTTAATTATTTAAATAACATTAAAAAATAACGGAACATGTTTCATCTATCTTGTAGACATCATCAGCCAAAAAATTTTAAGATTGAGAACAAAGAACAAGGACAAATAATTCGGACTGCCGAATGCGTCAGTTAAAATGTTGAAGAATATGCTGGAATATTCTGAGCACAACACCTGAATACTGTTAAAAGTGAAAATTAAAATATTGAACATGTGAGATGGTTTAATAAAATTGGTAATACCATTGGAAGTGGGGACGAAGCATTTGCCTTGCGTGAAAAATGGGAAACAACTGAAAATCATCTTCAGGGCTGCCGACAGTGGGGTTCGAACCCACTATCTCCAGAATGTAAGCTCACAGGTCGGTAAACGTGAGTTTATTTCTTTATCGTTGATGCATGGAACTTGCAGCTGTCCTCCCATTGCAGCCTACCGCATATCTTTCTCCTGGGTAGAGTAAACAGGAGCTAGATTCATAGTCGTACCTCTCCATAAAACAATAATCAGCACCATCGATTCCGACTCGTTGGCTGAACGGTCAGCGTACTGGCCTTCGGTTCAGAGGGCCTTGGGTTCGATTCCTGGCCGGGTCGGGGATTTTTACCTTAATTGGTTAATTCCAATGGCACGGGGGCTGGTTGTATGAGTTGTCTTCATCATCATTTCATCCTCATCACGATGCGCAGGTCGCCTGCGGGAGTCAAATAGAAAGACCTGCACCTGGCGAGCCGAACCCGTCCTAGGATATCCCTGGCACTAAAAGCCATACGACATTTCATTTTCAGTACCATCAAAGTGTCTGTAATTTACTTCACCTTATTTACAAAATAAACCAGGGGTACTCTCGTAAGTGACGTAGATATATATATTTGAAATTTATATGTCGAAAAGTTAACAATGATAAATATTTATATTTTAAACATGACATGCAAAACTTGCCAATTGTTAAGGAGTATTTGAATTTATTTTTAAAACAAGCCAGACCGCGGTGTGGATGTGTATTTTATAGCTCTCAATAAATAGAGGTTGATCTCTGCAAGTGCAGTGTTTTAAAAATAAACCGAGCGACCATCACATGTTGCTTCAATGCAGTAACAGTTTGTGACACAATCGACGTAAAGTATCAGACAGGGCAAACATAAAAGATCATTTTCACTGTTGTTCTTTCCGTTTTAACTCTATAATAGACCATCAGTTTGTGAATTTGTCCTTTCCTCTATGTTGGTTACGAAAAGCCAGGTAGCGAGACATCTCGCTGGCCACTCGATACCTGGCGCTCGTATTCCGAGCGATGGATAGATTTATGACTGTCTTGTACACTTTGAACTTTTATCGAATAATCTCTTCACTGGTGCTGATAATCACGTTAATTTTCATATAAAATCTACCATAATCACCGGCATTGCCAGATCCTAGGAAAGAAAGAAGTAATTGAAAGATGTCAGAAAACACCCCGTGAAGTAATAATAATAATAATAATAATAATAATAATAATAATAATAATAATAATAATAATAATAATAATAATAATAATAATAATAATAATAATAATAATCCATCAATGATCAGTGTTTGAGATGCGTATAATGCTTCAGGCTTTATTACCGTGTTATGATATTATAATTTATTATATTATTATAATATTATATTTATTATTATATTATTTATTTTATTATATCTGCTCCAAGTGAGTCTGTACGCTCTTTGAAGTTTGCTTGCGATTAAGTCCTGAAGGTTGAATGACTTCTCCCTAGTGTTAGAATTTGGACACTTGAGACATTTTGCCATACTGGGTTTTCATTGGTTTTCCATCTAGGTGCCGAAGAGGTCCTTCCATGTAGTGAGTTTCCTGATACGAGATTTGGAGTCCTGTTCTGGGTGCAGTTTCATGGATGATTTCAATGGATGCAATCGCTTCCTGTCTGTTACTGGATAACACTGCTAAGCCATCAGCAAAGGCCAAACACTGTAAATTAATTTTGCTTTCACATAATCTTCCAAGGGTTAATCCTTAAACTTATTTTTGCCAAGTCCTTAATCACTTTTTCCAAAACAGAATTCAACAGTAAAGGGAACAACCCATCTCCTTGTCGGACTGCTGTTTTAACATCAAATTCCCCTAAGAATTTAGCTTTGGAAGTGGTGCCTGTTAGTGTTTGAATGATTAATTCTCTTGTTTCCCTGACTACTTTGAATGTTTCCACTACAGGGAAGAGTGTAGGTCTGTCTCTAGAGTCATATGCCGTTTTGAAGTACACAAAAGTAATCACCGTTTGCCTGCTTCTACGAATTTGTAGGATGGTCTTGAGGTTAAGGATCTGTTCTACGCACGACCTGCCTTTCTTGAATCCTGCCTGATATTCTCCAATCAAATGATCTGCATGCACTTCTATCCTCTTGAGATGGAGTTTTGAAAGAATTCTCTATGTGACTGCCAGTAGGGAAATGCCTCTAGTTTTTATGCCAGTTTTATCCCCTTTCTTATGTAATGGGTGAATTATTGCACATTTCCCGTCTTCAGAAATTGTTTCACTGATCCAGATATGTGTAAGAATTTTACGGATTTTCTGAGTGAGATTTCCGCCACCTAGTTTCCACATTTCAGCAATTGTACTATCTTCCCCTGGAGCTTTGTTGTTTTCGAAGTGTGTACTATCTGTTCATCTTTTTCTATTATTGGACGCACTGAGTCTGGATTTGGTTCTGATGTTTCAAACCTGAGTTAATCAGTAGGAGCTTCTCAATTTAGAAAGTCTTTGAAATGATCTGCCAAAAGTTTACAGTTTTCTTCATTATTTGTTTCTGAAGTCCCATCCGGCCGTTTAAAGTTATGGGTACCCTATAACTCATCAGTTCTTTAAAGGTTAAAAGTTCCTAGTTTTGTCTTTCTTGAACTCTTGCTCGATTTCTGCTAGTCTGATCTGACAATAGTTATATTTTCTAATCTTGTCTTTGATGTCTCCATCTGTACTTTATTGAAGGCATACCACTTCTCTGCTCTGCGAATTCCAGTCGTGCTGTGCTTTCATGCGGAGTTCTAACGCCTTATCATAGGTATCGTTCCATCACTTATGTTCACGTTTCCTCGGTGCCATGTTAGTGCACTTGGCTGCTCTTACGAGTTCGTCTTTAAGTTCTGACCAACTAGTAGCGTTTTGCTCAGAGATATTGACCAAAAAGAGCTTGAGTTTTGCTTCAGAGATGTTCGGGTCGATTTATTGGTTTCGCCGTGATGTACATTTCGGTGTTTTAGGTTGAAACTTCACTTTGATTACAGATAGGTTGTGATCGGAGTCGATGATACCCTTCTTGACTTTTACATTCATGATCTCCTTTTGGTTTCTCTTTCTAACAGCCACATGGTCTGTCTGAAATTCTCTTAAATGAATATTTCGGGACCTGCAGGCGTGCTAGAATATGAGTTGACATTAGTTTCAGATCAATTGTCTCAAAACAATTTGATTAATCTTTCTCTACTTTTATTGATTCTTTTATGGGTCGTATAGAGTCCTATGGTGGTCTTGAACTTCTTTTCATTGTCTATTTGTGCATTGAAATCTCCCATCATAATTTTGACATGACGTTTGGGAATTTGGACTATTGATTCTTCTAGAAGTTTCCAGAATTCTTACACCTTTTCTGGGTATTTTTGGTTTTAATTAATTTTAAGTGCATGAGCATTGATTAAGGTATGAGTTTTGTTTCCTGATTTGATTGCCAGCACTGACATTTTTCAGATAGAGATGTGAAACTCATAACTGAATTTGTGACATTCTTTCTTACTGCAAACCCGATGCCAAACTGCGATGGTGTGTTTTAAGGACTGGAATTGCTGGTTTACAGTTGTATCTTCTGTAGTTGCCTGACTCGAAGTGATTTCCATCCGTATATCTGGTTGCTTCAAGAGCTAACATTTTGATATTTAGTCTGTCCAAGCTGTCAATTAATTGCTCCAATTTGCCAGTTTTAAGAAGTGTATTAATGTTGATGGTGCCAATAAAATGGTTGCGTTTGTGACGATGAGGTTTATGAAGCTCCGGTACATTCCCGTATGATGTTCCCGGTACCCCAGAATCCGATGACCGAGAAAACCTAGTGCAATCACTAGGGCCTGGGGTAGTTTCTATGTTAGCTGACATTTCCATAACGCTAAAAGGTTGAAGGTAATAGAGAAATCACCAATTATCGATCTCGATGTTACATCTACGGTAATGAGCCTTAGAGGTTGCCTCAAGATGGTTTCTGGCTTTTCTTCGGCTTCTGCTTGTCAGCCACCTCTGGTATGTGTTTGGTTCACGAGAGCTATTTTATTTCACTCACGTCCACCGGCAAGCCGGTTAGGACACCCCTATCCGCCATCTGAGACAGGCCACGTGGGAGTATTACCTCTCTCCCTGCTACGACAGCCTAGTAGGCAAGAAATAAAAGTCTTAAGGAATGTTTTGGACCAGTCTGTTTAGGGGAAATTTGGATGATAAGGAAATATCATGACCTGTACCAACACTCTGGGAACATGTCAGACACATTTGCGAAAGTACGTTTGCAATTTTATGGACATATTTTCAGAATGAGTAATTAGAGATTGACCAAAATAATTTTGAACCTTGCCCTATCAATGAAAGTAAGAAACAATTTACTGCTCGAAGTTGGAAAAGATCTTCAGGAAATAGGCATCACAGATGAAAATAGCCGCCTTACACACCATCCGACAAAACCTGGTCAGAAAATCGCAAGAAAAGCCACAGCGAGAAGATAAAGAGATTTTGGGAGAAGAAAGATGGAATGACATCAGCTAAATAAGTTCAATCGCACCCCTTAGTTGGGCATAACGAAGAAATAATAATAATAATAATAATAATAATAATAATAATAATAATAATAATAATAATAATAATAATAATAATAACAATAATAATAATAATAATAATAACAATAATAATAATATCATAATTTTTATAAGCTTCAGAAATACTGAGTTTGAGAAATGAAACCTAAAAACGAAAACTGGAGAAACTAGAATGAAAGATAGGGAGAAAGATCTTAGGACCCGTTAAAAGGGAGGAACATGGAATGTAAGAAAAAGTGAAGAAAGGCATACATAATAAGGTGAGCAAAGTAACGGACGTCATCAGGAAAAGTAGGCTGACTTTCTTGGGTCGCCTGTCTGGGTCTGCCTGTGCGAGGCGGTAAAGAAGTGCTCGGCTCCCGCGGAAGTACGTCGGTTCGATTCCCCGTCAGGAAGTTGGAAATTTTAAGAAACGAAATTTTCTCTTGTGGAGGTGCATATGATTCCCAGGTTATCTAAGTCTACAAATAAATCAGTACCAGGTTAATTACGGGGGGCAAAGGCGGCCGGGTGCAAAGCTAACCTTCAACCTCATCAAGTGCGGAGGTTACGGATAATGGAAGCCTTTATCTTCGTTATCTATCAAAACACTGTAATTTAAAAACATAGTACGTCGTAAAATCAAGCTGGTAGAAGCCGTATAAAATTATGAAGTCGATACAGAACAAGGTTCATTTTTTAGAACTGTTTATCTATTATTCAATAAAGTATACGTTGTAACACACAGCTCAATTAGTCGTACGTGATCACGTGGTGTTGAGAGAATGAACTACCGGGAGATACGTTAGTAAACATATCATGGGAGAAACAAATATATGGGATCACAGGATTAAGTGGGAGGGCAAACAAGTGATAAATATAGCGATAGCGTGTGTAGAGAGGTCAGAATATCGATCTCGTGGAAGGGCTCGTATGTTAGATGTAGATTATAAGAGCTACTTCACAACGCATACACACAAAGCCCTGTGTGCACTCAGATTTTGTACGAGGTGGATTTTACCCCAGGAAGATGGGGGAGATGGCTGTGTTCTACTGGAAATGTAAGAATCTTTGTAGAGGGGCCAATGGTATCTCTAAGAAGTAAGTTCGAAAATGCACATTTGTACAGCATGTCTATTTGTGCGAGTTATTAAAATCTGAATTTAATTCTTTCTTTCTTAATCCTTTTACCGTTCAAGGTTGGTTTTTTCTCAGACTCACCGAGGGTTCCCGCCTCTACCGCTTCAAGACAATTGTTCTGGAGCGTGAGACTTTGGGTCGGGGATACAACTGGGAAGGGGGGCCTCTACCACTCCCAGGAGGCATCACTTGCTATGCTGAACAGGGGCTTTGTGGGAGATGGGAAGTTCGGAAGGGATAGACAAGGAAGAGGGAAGAAAGCGGCCGTGGCCTTAAAATAGGTACCATCCCGGCATTTGCATATAGGAGAATTGGGAAACCACGGAAAACCACTTCCAGAATGGCTGAGGTGGAAATCGACCCCCATCTACTCAAGTCACATCTGGAGGCTGAGTGGACCTCGTTCCAACGTTAATACCATTTTTCAAATTTGGTGGCAGAGCTGGGAATCGAACCCTGGCCTCCGGAATTGGCAGGTAATCACATTAACCGCTACACCATAGAAACGGGCCTTGCTATGAACTGCAAAGAATACTACTCATTTTCCAGATTCCAATGAACACCAACTTCAGTTGGAATAATAATAATAATAATAATAATAATAATAATAATAATAATAATAATAATAATAATAATAATAATAATCGGGGGATGGTGGGGGATGGGAAGATCGGAAGTGATAAACCATGAAGAGGGAATGAAACTGCCGTGGCGTTTAGTTAGGTACCATCCCGGTATTTGCCTGGAAGAGAAATGGGAAACCAACGAAAATCACTTCGAGGATGGCTGAGGCGGGAATAGAACCCCCTGTATTTCGCCCTCGTACCTATTTTTCAAATTTCGTGGTCGAGCCGGGAATTGAACCGGGGCCTCTGGGGGTGGCATCTAATCACATTAACCACTACACCACAGAGGCGGACTCTGAATTTAATTATGGCGGCAAAGTAGCTACAGACGCTACGGTAGGCCTACATCATCTGGTGACCTCAGGAGAGTCTTATCACCATTCTGAAGTTAGGCTATATTTCCAAGTAGGAAAGATGTGTCGGTTCGATGAATTCTGAAGAAAGTGAAATGCATAGTCTTCACCACATGATTGTTTGTTGAAGTATGATTCAAATGAACAGGAATTCAACCACCATAACTGTGTTTTCTGTGCTCCAGAAAATTTTCACATTCATGTGAACAAATCAGTCAATGTACCATGGGTTAATTGTACCATTCTTTTTCTGACGGTAGACTGGCCTTGAACGTGCTGCACATATCGTTTTAAGGGGCATCCTTGTGCTTTGTGCGGCTGATAACTTCTACTTCCAGCACGATGGCACATCACTACTCGACCATCGCAACGTGAGAGTCTACCTTAATGACATGCCACCAGCTCGAAGACGTGCTGCTTTATTTCCTTCACTTTTCAATCAATCAATACTGATCTGCATTTATGGCAGTCCCCCAGGTGGCAGATTCCCTATCTGTTGTTTTCCTAGCCTTTTTCCTGAATTATCAGTAGATTTAGGACTTTTAGGCAGTAATGGGTTAGAATACAAACTAATTTGGTTATTAGGAAGTGTGGTCTAGTCCCATTTTCAATGATCTAGCGAGAGTAATGTAAATTCTAACGATTTTGATGGACCGTACCCCTAATATGTATGAAAACTCACAGCTCCATTGTTGTGCAGGCTGGCATATACTTGGTACGCGGTTCAGTAAGTTTGCATTCTAACTTTTTACTCCCCAATTTTTTTCGCCTGGGAACCTTGAAGGAGTAAACTACACTGCCTGCGCGAGGGGAAGAAAAACAGACATGGCCTACACAGAAATCCCTTTGAATATTTGAGTCAACTCAACGCTCATTCAGCAGTTCTTCACCAAAATCAAGAGTCTGGATGATAATGCTGGATATTTTCACCCCCTAAAATGATCGCAGTAGTCAAACATATCGTAAACATTACACACATTATACAAATCTAGTAATAGAAATTGATTGCCGATATTGTGCATTTTCATGTTGAATTATGAATTTGTTAGATTCCTCAGTTTTTCAGATGCTCCACGTAATTGAAAATTAATACTGGATGAATATGTTTATGTTTCGTAGATTTAGAAAAAATGAAATGTCGTATGGCTTTTAGTGTCGGAATATCCCAGGACGGGTTCGGCTCACCAGGTGCAGGTCTTTCTATTCGACACCCGTAGGTGACCTGCGCGTCGTGATGAGGATAAAATGATGATGAAGACAACACATACACCCAGCCCCCGTGCCATTGGAATTAACCAATTAAGGTTAAAATCCCCGACCCGGCCGGGAATCGAACCCGGGACCCTCTGAACCGAAGGCCAGTACGCTGACCGTTCAGCCAACGTGTCGGACCGTAGATTTAGAGAAAGCATATGACAGAATACAAAGGGAAAAGATATTAGCCGTACTGGGAGTTTATGGGGTTATTGGTTGATTACACAAAGCAATCAAAGGCACTTAAATTGACAATTGTGCTGCAATTAGAATTTATAATAAAATGAGTTCTTGTTTCAAAGTAATTACAGCGGTTGTACGAGGGTGTAACCTTTCAAATTTGTTATTTGTAGCTCACATGGATCATCTACTGAAAGTAGGACGGAGGGGTTCAGTTACGTGGAGGTTAAGTAAGGATGTATTTTACCCGAAGGCAGGCCCTAACCTCCACAGAGGTGTGTCTGAGCCGGAGTTTATGTACGGTAGGCTGGCCAGTTCCTTTCCGCTCCTCCATTCCCTTACTACCCGCGCCCCCTCACGAACAGAGCGTGGCAACCCTTCCACTTCTTGACCACGCCAAATGTTGCTTAACTTCGGAGATCTCACGGGATCCGGTGTTTCAACACGGCTGCGGCCGTTGGCAGTCAGGTGGAAATGTAGTAAATAGTTTAGCTATGCCGATGACTTGGTCTTAATGGCAGATTGTGCTGAAAGCATGCAGTCTAATATCTTGGAACTTTAAAATGATATGCAAATTAACCAATCCAAGAAACCTAAAATAATTAAATGTCAGGTTGGGAATACAAATATGGAAAACATAGATCATTTCAAGTATTTAGGATGTGTATTCTCCCAGTATAATAGTATAGTGAGGGAGATTGAATCACGGCGCAACAAAGCTAATATAATGAGCTCAAAGTTGCCATCAACAGTACAACAGAATTCAGCTCTCGGTCAAAACAATCCTTACACCGGTCTGTTTTCAACCAACTTTGCTTCAAGGAATATCGTATTCAAAAGTTAGAAGTAGCAGACATGAAAATATCGAGAATGATTGCTGGTACAAACAGATGGAAACAATGGCAGGAGGGTACTCAAAATGAGGAGATGTACGCAATGAAGGAGAAATAAACAAGATTGATGAAGCTGAACGCATAAATCAGCTTCGGTGGTGGGATTGTGTGAGACTTATGGAGGAGATAGATACCTAAGAAAATAACATAGCCTACTCAGCAATGGAGGGTAGGACATGTAGAGGGAGGCACAGGCGACGGTAGTTAGACTCAGTTTCTAATGATTTAAGGATTATTATTATTATTAGCGTATGGTAACGTACACAAAACAATACAAAGATTAAATATAAATGAACAGTAAGCACAAACCATTATATACATAATTATAAGATATACACATAACATTGAAAACAATCATGCAAGCAAAAGTGTTCAAAGATTTAGATCCAAATTCTCTAGCCATTGTATGGCCTCAGCAGAAGCCACCACAAAGTCCTGGCTAGATCCAGCGAATGCCCTTCCAATGCATTCGGTGACGATATGGTCGATAGTCTGTTTAACTGCCCCACAGTCACAGGCTGGGGAAGATTTCATACCCCATTTAAACATCATTGAACCACATCTCCCGTGGTTAGTACGGACTCTGTTGAGGGCTACCCATGTCTTGCGGGGTAAATCAAAGCCAGCTGGAAGATTCTTATAATTGAACAATGCCCGCCATTGAGTCGGAGCTACGCTGTTCCACTCTTGTTGCCAATCTGCTTTTGGATTGAAATCCCTTCTAACAAGTTCCTGTGCTGTTTGAATAGGAGGAGATCTTGATTTGAGGCGGCTGAATCTGACGTTAGCATCTTCATGGATGGGGAGATCAGGATTGGTTAATATCTTGCTGTATTCTCTAAACAAGGATAAGAGGTATAGATATAAACAGAACTAGTACAAATAGAGTATTGTGGAGGCGTTCCGTCTATACACGGATGACACTGGCATTGATTCCACATACTTGTGTCAGGACCATCATTTTCGTCTATTCTGTTGGACCTCTCCTGATCAACTCTTGTTCTTAATATTGAATTTTCACGACCGCATTGTAATCAACACGTACTAAATGTACGTAACACTACCTAATAGGTTGAAAGTCGGTTTCGATAACTCTTGTTCTCTTCCGTCACCTACACTATAAGGTTTGCGAGTCTTTCATTTTCACGCCCTTCGTGGGTGGCCGATACATTCATTCTTCGAAGTGTCGCATCTCTTCCCTTTTTTCTTCTGATCAGTGTTAGTGATGATGATGATGATGATGATGATGCTTGTTGTTTAAAGGGACCTAACATCGAAGGTCATCGGCCCCCAATCAGTGTTAGTAGAGGATCGTTGCCCAGGTATACTTCCTTATGAGACATAAACTACACCCACCACCGATATAACATTCCAATACTGCTGTAAATCGCAGTTTCTATACTATGCCATCTGATGGTGAACGAAGATACTATTTCACAAACAGAGCAATGTCGAATTGAATTCAACATGGTTAGACCTCGATTTAGCTGGTATTTTTTATTTTAGGTGCCTCAAATGTGCAAAAATACGTTCTAAAAATGTATTTTAAGTAGCTTCAATTTTCTCAAAAGTCCAATTCTTCGGTGAAAGTTCTGAACCATTTGAAATAAAAACTGGAATCAAACAAGGGGACTGCCTATCACTAATTCTCTTTAACATTGTTCTAGAAAAATCATTATAACCTGGGAAAAATCCTTGAAATTCAAAGGAATAGGGGGAATACATTTAAGGAGGAAAGAACAGAACTTATAAATTAAGTATTTGCCTTTCGCAGATGATCTTGCCCTCTTGGCTCACAACTGAAAAAATGCCCAAATTATCCTGAATACTCTACATGAGATCGCTGAGAAAACGGATCTCAATGTATCATACGAGAAGATGGAATACATGGAATATGGACATCAAGGGGAGAGACACTTAGAAGTGAAGGATGGGGCTGTGAAAAGAACTGAGGAATTTAAATATCTGAGAGAATGGATAGAACCTAACGGATTGAATAAAGAGGCGAATAGGGCAAGAATCAGAAAACAAGAATTAGCTTACAGGTTAACCCAGAACAGATATAACAAATGAGCAATCTCTTACAAGGTGAAGGTTAGACACTACAGCACAGTGGTAAATTCAGAGGGTCTCTGCGCTTGAGAGAGCCTGTCGATGAATAAAAATGATGAGCATCAAAATCACGAAAATAAAGAGAGGAGAATCTTAAGGAGAATTTTAGGACCACTGAAAAATATTGACGGGGAGTGGAAAATCACTGTCACCATGCGAAAGCGAATGCTAAAATTCTATGGGAATCTAGAAAGAGTGGATGAGAAACGGCTAACGAAGAAAATGTTCAAGTACATCACTGGACTGAAAGCTTCGACGAAGTGGGTCGAAGAGGTAAAAAGAGATGTAGTAGAAAGTGGACTTACAATGGATATGATTCACAATAGAAAGAAATTTAGAAGCCGAGTGGACATCATCAAAACATTCCAGGAGAAACCATCAAAATGTAGACCCAAATTGGTCATATCTGAGAAAGAAAGGAAGATTAGAAGTTAAAATAATAAAGAGGATGTGGAGAAGAAGAAGAAGCTTGTTTCAATGCGGTCCATAGGCGGCCAAATTCGGAAACAACAAGAGGAAGAAGGCGTGTATGAATTTGAACAACATTTTTATTTTATTAAATATATTGTAATACCTCTTTAGGGTGATATATAAAACAAATACCACTCACCTCTTTGCTACAATATGATTTTACCATCGTATGTGATGTGGGGGAAATTTTGATAAACTTTTCTCTAAATAAACACAAATTCATTTTAAGTTATCCCTTCTGGAAAAAAAATAGATTTTTGCCTAAAATATGAGGTATAGCCATGATTTCTAAGGAAGCAGACCCCAATATTCACAATACGTCAACGTTTCTTGCAGTACTTCTCGTTTCACCCGGCATAAACAAAAATAAAGACGAGGCGCATTGTGTAATGTATAGGCCTATAGGATAATAAAATTAGCACGCTACTCAAAGCACAGAATAAAATTTCCATGCAAATGTCAGATTTGCCACTGTGTCTACTAAAGAAGTCTGCTGGAATGAGCAGTTTATGATCGACAGGAGTGTTATCTAAGAAGCCAGAAGAACTACTGCTGACTGTGCTGTAAGACTAAATTCATTTATTACATGCTTCGTTGTCTGTGAAATAAAAAAAGAAGACTCCTTCTTTATACTTCCTCTCAAGCAATTTTTAATGTCGAATGAATTTTTTGGAGGGTAATTGTTTACATAATATACTAGGGGCCAGAATAAAAAGCAATCAAAATGTTCTTGGTGGAATTAAGAAGATTAGCTATTCTCGCAGAACTTCATTTTGTCCGGTTACAGTCCGTAGCCCAGTGTACTCTTATAACTTATCTCCAGGAGACAGAAGAGGAAGAATCGGAAACAACAGAAGAGAGAAGATGGCGCATGAAATAAAGTTTAAGATAGGGAATTAGATAAGGAACGGAGAGAACACAGAGGGCTCGAGAGACATAGCTCGCTCATTACGCGTGCGTACTCAAAGCTGCCGCCCCGCCGATTTAATAAAGGCAGTGCACACAGAACCTCTTCATGTCCACCCTACGTTATATGGTTACTGCGGACTCAAAGGGAAACACAAGTCTCCACTCCTGTCTTCTAGGAATTTGTTCTTCTTAAAGAATATAACTGTGGAAGAGGAGACCAAGGTCGAATCCACTTACACGAGATGATCACTTCTTCCGGAGAATTCAAATAGAGTTGTAAGGAGTCTGGAGTTGGGTTATTTTCTCCCCCAGCCAGCTTTGTGGCATCTGGGATCCCAAGAGCCTTCACTGTGGCAGGAGCGTATTTCCCCTCTGTCCACAGAGGAACATCAACTGTAGTGAAGTTATGTTGGAAAGAAACTACACAACCTAAATAATAATAATAATAATAATAATAATAATAATAATAATAATAATAATAATAATAATAATACAGGGAGAGTTGGCCGTGCGGTTAAGAGCGCGCAGCTGCGAGCTGGCATCCGGGAGATAGTGGGTTCGAATCCCACTGTCATCAGCTCTGAAGTTGGTTTTCTGTGGTTTTCCATTTTCACAGCAGGCAAATGCTGAGGATGTTCATTACTTAAGGCCACGGCTGCTTCCTTCACACTCCTAGGCCTTTCCTATCCCATCGTCGCAATAAGATCTAACGGTGTCGGTACGACGTAAAACAAATTGTAAAAAATAAAATAAAAAGTAATCAGAGTACCAAGGAAAAGATGTTCAATTTATTGGGGAATTATGGGATTAAGGGCAGATTAGTAAAATCAACCGAAGGCATTTATGTTGATAATTGGGCTGCAGTAATTATTGGTGGTGGTTCAAGGTGTTTACAGGGGTTAGACAAAGCTGTAATCTTTAATCTGTATTGTTCATACTTTACATGAATCATGTATATGAAGTGGCAGGGAGGGATTCAGTTAGGTAGAAATGTAGTAAGCAGTCTGGCCTCTGCTGCCAACTTGGTCTTAAAGGCAGATTGTGCCGAAAGCCTGCAGTCTAATATCTTGGAACTTGAAAATAGGTGCAATGAGTATGATATGAAAATTAGCCTTTCTCAGGCTAAACTGATGTCAGTAGGTAAGAAATCCAAGAAAACTGAGTGCCAGATTGGGGATACAAAGCTGGAACACGTAGATAATTTGAAGTACTTAGGATGTGTGTTCATACAGGATGGCAGTACAGTAAGTGAGTTTGAATCAAGGTGCAGTAAAGCTAATGCAGTGAGCTCGCAGTATCTTAACATCATTCTATTTTCAGACAACTTAGCTTTGAGGGAGTGAAAGCTGGGTGGACTCAGGATATCTTATTTATAAGATAGAAGTAAGAAAAGTAGCGATAATGATTGCAGGTACAAACAAGTGGGAACAATGGTAGGGGCGTACTCAGAATGAGGAGATAAAGGCTAAGTTAGGAATGAACTCGATGGATGATGATGCTGTACTCATAAACCAACTTCAGTGGTGGGGCCATATGAGCCGTTTGGGGGAGGATAGGTTAACTAGGAGTGTAATGGACTCTGTTATGGAGGGTAAGAGAAGTGGAGGAAGACCAAGATGACGACGGTTAATCTCAGTTTATAACGATTTAAAGATAAGAGGTATAGAACTAAATGAGGCTATAGAACTGGTTACAAATAGAGGTTTTTGACGGTTTTTAGTAAATTCACAGAGACTTGCAGACTCGACGCTGAAAGGTACGTATATCGCTCTATAATGAAGATGTGTGCAGGCATCATAATCACCACTGATCTACATTTAGGGCTGTTACCCAGATGGCAGATTCAATGTCAGTTGTTCACCTAGTCTTTCCTTCAATGATTCAAGGTAGTTAGAAATTTGGCCAACATCCCCCTTGATAAATTATTCCAGTTCTAACGAGTGAGTTGGCCGCGAGGTTAAGGTCGCACGGCTATCAACCTGCTTTCGGAGATAGTTGGTTCGAGTCCCGCCTTCGGTAGCCTTGAAATGGTTTTTCCGTTTTTCCCATGTTCACACCAGGCAAATGCGGGGCTGTACCTTAATTAAGGACACGGCCGCTACCTTCTCAACCCTAGCCTTTCTCCTCCTTTCGTTCCCGAAATCGTTCGACGTGTTAGTGCGACGTTAAACGGGCAGCAAAAAATCAAATTCGTAATTTCTTTTGTTATAAATGGGTATTTTCTCCAATTTGTACTCTTGACTTGCAATTTTATTTTCATTTTTTGATCTTTCCTACTTGTAAAAACTCCACTGAAGCCATGTCTCCATCTCGGTAATAACCTGGAAAGGCGGAGGGAAACCAGTTTCTTAGAACGGGAGGAAAGAGGGAAATGAATAATGTTTTGAGAATCAGGCGAACTCTTAGTAAATCCCAGAGATTCATTGGATAGTTCGAAGGAATACTTTGAAAATCCTTTCAGTGTAAAAGGAAATATTCTGTTCACAACGCGAACAACCGAGCTCATAGGGAGGAGGGCAACGATGTTGCTGAAATAATTACGTTTGAGGAAGTCGAAAGGATGGTAAATAAACTCCAGTCTCATAAAACAGCAGGAATGGATGAAATTAGACCCGAAATGGTGAAATTAACTAGTAGTAAGGCAGGCATGAAATGACATCAGAGTCATAAGACTAATATGGAATGTTAATACGGTTCTGATTGGACGAAAGCAATAATTGCATCTCTCTATAAGTAAAGGAACACGCAGGATTGTAACAACTGTCGAGGTACTTCACTGGTCAGTATACCAGGCAGAATACTGCGATCAATGGGTGAATGCCAGTGTGCTTACAGACCGCAGAGTTGTTCTCAGGATCAGATTTTCAGTATGCGCCAGGTAATTGAAAAAATCCACAAGAGGAATAGACAGTTAAGTTTACGTTTCGAAGACATAGAGAGGAGGAAATGACACTGAAACCCATCACGCAGCGTTTGTTCTCCATGTTAGGGGGCGGCTGAAAACAGCGTCTGTTTTTCTATGTTAGGGGCGGTTGAAAAATGCAGAAGGCAACGGGAAACCACTGCATCACCATATCTCCCAACATAAGCAACGATGGATAGGAGTCAAAATGGAGATGTTTTTACTGAGCATGGGCTTCGGAACCCAAGATTCGGCATGGGAGGAGCACCAACAAACAGCAAGGCCTCTCAGGTCGTTAGTATGCAAAATCCTTGCTACAAAAGCGGAAACTACTTAATGAATGTAGGTTCTTGGAATGCGAGGACTATTTTCAGTGTGGGAAAATTAGAAGAGCTAAAATATGTGGTAAGAAGGGACGATATCAATATTCTAGGCATACGCGAAACAAGATGCCAGGGAAATGGAGACTTCTATTCGGAGGAATTCAGAGTTATTCACAGCGGAGGAGAAGTATCTTGATTGAACAGAGTAGCACTAATCATAAGTGGAAAGTCCTCACGTAATATAATAAACATTTATCACATTAGTGAACGGCTGTTGATGTTATAGATAATTATTTATTTACTTATTTAGCGTATGATGAATACAATATTATATACAATATATACAACTACTATCTCAAGTTCATAACTTAAGATCCATGTCAAAATTTAATAGCCAGATAAGAGCTTCGTTTGAGACACAGTTTAAGTCCTCTATAGAGCCTCTGTAACCACGCAAAGGACACTCAAATGCAATGTGATCCACTGTCTGCTCCCCTTATCCGCAGTCACATTGCGGTGATGTCTTCCATCCCCATGTGAAGAGAGTGGCTCCACATCTACCTTGGCCGGTCCTAATTCGATTTAGCAATCTCCACTGCCGTCTGGGAAGAGAAAAACCATCTGGGCACTTGCATGGGTTCTCAATGATGTGATGATGTAGTAATGAGGATTGCTGTTGCCACTGATCTTTCCAGGCGTCCGATACATTAAAGGAGGAGTCCTGTAAATTCATTGCAGTACGCCAAGAAGGGTGTCTGGATTTCAGTCGTTTAGCTGGGGAAGCTGCTATGTCAGAATGAATAGGGAGGAGAGGATTGTTTTCAATTTTCTTCCACAAGTTAAGCAGTGACAGCGATCTTCTTAGGGTTGGAGGTGGTACGTGGCTTAGGGTAGGAAGCCAGTGTGTGTTAGTTGGTCGGATGCATCCTGTAAAGATACGCATTGCTTGGTTCAGCTGGGTGTCTACTAATCCAGTGTGAGCACTGTTAAGCCAGGTAGAGCAGCAATATTCAGCGACGGAATAAGAGAGTGCAAGAGCAGTGGACCTCAGGACTTGAGCATTAGCACCCCAGGTTGTACCTGCCAGCTTTTGGAGGATGTTATTTCTGGTTTTGATCTTGGCTGACACATTATAGAGGTGATTCTTGTAGGTCAAGGACCTGTCCAGGGTGACTCCCAGGTATTTTGGGTTACTACAATACTGTAGATTCTCTCCTCTGAATGGTATGGTTGGTTTGTACCCAGCACTTCTATTCCGCAAGTGGAAGGTAGACACAACAGTTTTCTTGGGGTTTGGTATAAGGTTGTTCTGATAAAAGTAACTGTCTAGAATCTTAAAGTATGATGTAAGCGTCGACTCAGACTCATCGAAGCGTTGGTGTTGGGCAACCAATGCGATGTCTTCTGCGTAGATGAATTTTCTGGATTTAGTTACAGGAAGGCCATGTGTGTACAGGTTGAATAGAAGTGGGGCCAATACAGAGCCCTGAGGGAGTCCGCCATTTATCTTATGTACTTTACTTCTGGAGTCTTCGGAAAAAATCTGGAAGTACCTATTACTCAGCATGTTACTGAGTAATGTGGACAGTTTCAGACAAGGGATGATGCTGATAAATTTGAGAAGGAGCTTATCTTGCCACACGGTGTCATATGCAGCTGTCAGATCTAAGAAGATGCCCGTGCTTACCATTTTGTTCTCAAATCCATTTTCAACATGGGTAACTAGTGCTAGAACCTGTTCTTCACATCCTCGTCAAGGTCTAAATCCAGCTTGCTCGACTGGAATATGCTGGTTTATTGTCGCAAAAATCCTGTTATGTATCAGCCTTTCCATAAGCTTCATTGTAACACTGAGTAGTGCTATTGGCCGGTAACTCTCAACTTTTGTTGGGTCCTTATATGTTTTTAATACAGCTATTATTTTTGTTTTCGTGAAGACAGAAGGTATGTTACCTGTCTGTAGTATGTTTGTGAAGAAGTTAGTAAGCCATTTAGCAGCAGCTGGTCCAAGATGAAGAAGGAACTCTGGATATGTACCATCAGCACCTGCCGCTTTGCCAGGTTTTAGACTTTCTAAGGCCTGCTTAGTTTCTTGTAGTTGAAATGGGGCAGAGAATTCAGAGGATCGTTGAGCCGAACGTTTCTTTTCCTTCAGGAGGTGCTTTACGTGCCTTCTATGATGCTTTTCAACTGAGACCTTTGAGGTACAGATCATATGCTTGGCCATGTCGTCTAGACTGATGCTTGTTTTCGGTCTAATTTTGATATTTGGTGTGTCCAATTTAATGATCAGGCTCCAAGCTTCCCTGATGGAGTGAGTGAAGTCTAGGGACTCTACTGTTTCTTTCCAAATTCTCTTCCTATTTTCATCTAGGGATTGTAACAGTTCCGAAGCTGTATCTGGGTCACCATTGGCCTCAAATTCTTTGAAGAGCCTTTCCCTCTCCTCGTTCCAGCCGGGGATGTATTGTTTAGGATATCCTCTTGGGATACATCGTTTCGCTGCACTTTTAACTACACCCATGAATCTGCTGTAGTTACTATGGATAGGTCTTATCCATCGCAGGTTGGAGTCAATCTGTTTAGAAAATTCTTCCCAATTGGCTTTTTAAAAATTCCATCTCTGTTTCGGGCAGGAGTGAACGATGGTCACAAGCAATCCAGACTGGAGAATTATTGGTCTGTGCTGACTGTGAGGAAATTTGTTGAGCACTGTGCGTCGTATGTTGCTGAGTGGGTGTTGTGACTGCGTTACAAAACAGAGATCCGGGGTGTATTCTTTGTTCCATCGTGCAGAAGAGAAGGAAACCTTATCCTTGGCATCATAGATAAGCTTAAGGTTTTCAGTTTCCATCCAGTCAGTGAGCTTTTCCGCATTACTGTCATTCTCTTTGTATCCCCATTGTGTGTGATGGCTGTTGAAGTCTCTTGAAATTATACTTCGATTTTGCAGAGATGGAATTGGCGGAGACGGCCAGGGAGTTCCAGGAGGTTTATATACGTTAACTACTGTCAAATCACAGACTTTGATTGAGGTAGTAAATATTTCATTATCTGAGAACGATAGCAAGACTTGATAGTGGGTAATATCACTCCTCACATAGGTGGCAATCCCGTACTTTGCGTGATTAACTGCGGACACTAATTTAAATCCTGGAATTCTCCTTCTGGATTGCAGTTGGAGATCATTTTCCGTGTGGGTTTCTTGAAGCAGGATGACATGAGTCTGGTGTTCTTTGAGAATCTTTGCTAGGTGTTCACACTTTGCTCTGCTTATGCCCTCGATATTAAGCTGGCATATTTTCATTGAAGGGCCAATGTTACGAACTTGAGGGCCCTGAGAAGGGCCTCTAGGTGTGATTCTTCTCCGTTTTCCTTGACCAGGAGGTCGTATACAACAGTTCGGTCTCATCTTATTCTTATATTGCTCACTTAGCACCACCCGGGGGACATGTGTAGGGTAATTTAAGGTTAAACCTACGGACATGAGCAACAGTGGTCCCCCGTTATAGATAATAATAATAATAATAATAATAATAATAATAATAATAATAATAATAATAATAATAATAATAATAATAATAATAATAATAATAATAATGGCGTATGGCCTCCGGAGAGGCCTGATGCAGGTATTTTTCTAGTAGACGGCCTATTAGGTGACCTGCATGTATGTGAAGATGAGGGCTCTACCTAGGATGATTTCTAATGTTGAATACGAAACAAACACACCCAGGCCCCGAGCCATTGGAATTAACCAATTAAGGTTAAAATCCCCGACCCGGCCAGGAATCGAACCCGGGATCCTCTGAACCGAATGCCAGTACGCTGACCATTCAGACAATGAGTCGGACATGTTAAAGATGAGTAGTTGACATTCAGACTTAGTTGTCATCCAGGCATACTTTCCGACATCGGCCCATGATGAGAAAGAGGTAGAACTATTTTATGAGAAAATCGACGATCTACTCAAGCCGACCAATGAGAAATACAATGTGTTATTAATCGGTGACTTCAATGCAGTGGTTGGCTCACATAATGACACGAAAACCAAGAGAAAGTTTGGTTTAGGAGAAACGAACCATAGGGGTGAGAGACCCTTAGAATTCTGTAAACAACACGAAATGGTAATTACAAATGCATTCTTTGAAGAGCATAATAGAAGAATAAATGCATGGAAAGCACCAGATAACATTAGAAGATCGATTAAATTTTTGTTAAACAACGTTATCGGAACCAAGTTCAATCTAGCCACAGTTACCCAGGCCCAGATGATGACAGTGACCGTCATCTTGTCCTAGCTAAATGTAATATCCAGTTAAGAGGAATAGAGAAAATTAAAAAAAAATAGACATGGAAGGTATAAAGAATGAGGAAACAAAGCAATTCTTCAAAGAAGGGACCTGTGCAGTGATAGCAAGACATCGAGAAGAATTAAGAGGATTGATCAAGTTAAAGGATGGAATAGTAGAGGCTGCAAATGAGGTTTAGGTAAGAGGAAACTGGAGCCAACATAAAACTGGATGGCAGATGATATATTAAATCTTATAGAAGAGAGGGATAAACTAAGGAAAGAAAATATATTGCATGACTATAACAGAATAAAAACGAGATCACAATTAAATGTAGAGATGAGAAAGAAAAGTAGGCAAAAGAAGTAGCAGAAAAAAATTGAAAATTATACGAGAAATGGAAGACAGGACCAGGCATATCATAAAATTAAATCCCTGCAGTACAAACCTAAATAAAATCCACTCAACTGAAGGACAAGGATGGAAACCTACTGGTGGATGATGAAGTATGTGAACTTTGGAGAGAATATACAGAAGAATTGTACAGTGATAAAGAAATAAGAGAAATACTGGAAGAAATAAGATATGAGGGCAGTGATAAAATGGGTCCTCCAATAACCAGGCTGGAATTAGAGAAAGGCCTGTCAAGCTTAAGAATAGAAAGGCAGCAGGTATTGATAATATAACTGCAGAGTTTTTGAAAAAATGCTGGTTCAGACTTGAAGGATTATCTTTATAAATTTAATTGCATTGTGTTACGAAATAGGAGAGATCCCAGATGACTTTAGTAAAAGGAGAACAATCTCTGTCCCTAAAAGAGCAAAATGCTATAGAATGTAGTAATTATAGAAAGATCTAAGTCGTATCCCATGCCTCGAAAATACTCTTGAATATAATAAAGAACAGTATAAAAATAGAACAGCATATAGATGATGATCAGTTTGGTTTGAGACAGGGCAAAGGAACGAGAAGGCATAAGACAGAGTACCGAGGGATTGTGCCATAAGTGGTGGTGATTATTGTTTTAAGAGGAAGTACAACTAGGCAACCATCCTCTATAAAACACTAATGAGAGAGAGGAAAAAAAGGAAAGGGGTCCGACACTTCGAAATATGAAGGTATCGGCCTAAGGAAGACAAGGGCCCCGAAGGGTATGAAAATGAATGACTCCCTAGGCCTCCATACGTAATACCGCCGGGGTCTGAAAAGAACAAGAGTTGACCAAGGGAGGTCGGATAGGATGGATGAAAGTGAGGAGCCTGGCACAAGTAAGTGGAAGCAATGCCAGAACTCATCTCATGGACCCGTGGTCGCCAACCCACGCTCCAATGTTCAGAGCACCTGAGGCCCCTTTTAGTCACCTCTTACGACAGACAGGGGATACCGTGGGTGTTATTCTGCCACCCCCACCCACAGGGGGAATTATGGCATAAGGGCAGGTTATGAAGAGAGAGAAAGACATTCAAGGCACATACGGGGTTTGGACAAGACTATAAACTTTCACATTTGTTGTTCATCGGTCATCTATTGATACATTTAATGTGGCAGGGAGGGATTCACTTGGCTGGATACTTTGTAAGCAATTTATCTTATGCTGATGACTTTGTCTTAGACTGTGCTGAAAGCCTGCAATCTAATATCTTGGAACTTGAAAACAGGCGCAGTGTGTATGATATGAAAATTACCATTTCCAAGATTAAAGTGATGTCAGTAGGTAAGAAACCTAAGGGAACTGAATGTCAGACTTGAAGTAAAAACCTGGAACAGGTATGTCGTTTCATGTAATCAGGATGTGTTTTCTCCCAGGACGGTAGTATACCCGCAGTGAAATGAAACGCCGTATTGCTTTTAGTGCCAGGAGTGTACGAGGACATGTTCGGCTCGCCAGATGAAGGTCTTTTGATTTGACAACCGTAGGCGACCTGCGCGTCTTGATGAGGATGATATTATAATGAAGACGACACATACACCCACCCCTGTGCCAGTGAAATTAAACAATGATGGTTAAAATTCACGACCCTGCCGGGAATCGAACCCGTGCCCCCTGTGACCAAATGCCAGCGTACTAGCCATTTTTAAGCCATGGAGGCGGACTTACCCGTAGTAAGTGAGAGTGAATCAAGGTGCAACAAAGCTAATGGAATAAGCTCGCAGTTGCGATCAATATTGTTCTGTAATAAACAAGTCAGCTCTCGGACGAAACTATATTTACTTCCGTCTGTTTTCTGACAAACATTTTTTTCCTAGGGGTTTAACATCTCACTAATACACTGACGGTTTTCGGCGATGCAAGAATGGGCAGGAATCGGGCGTAGCCTTAGTTAAGGGAACCGGGTAGTTTGAAATGACCATAAATGGTTACTTTTGTGTTTAGGCTCAATAATTCTGCTCTCTTTCATGATTACGGTGATATATGGCACATTGTTATTAGGAGCATTTTTGAGGTCATTATTGACATTTCAGTGTAACTGTGGATATGTTTAAGTCCTGTGGTGGCACGCCCTCTTTTCATTTTCCAGCAATATTTCATGTTCCAGTTCATGTAACTGAGAGCGGTAAAGTTTGTTTTTTAGGGGATTATTGTGTTTGTCACATTGTCCACCCTGAGTATGCCTTAACGATCTTCAGTTGTTTTCCGGCCTTCCTAATATTCACATGTCATATCCTCTTTGGCTTACATTGTGATTGTGCTCAGTAATGTGTATCTTGCTTGTGATTTATTTTCTAAGTGCAAAATGTGCAGTGTTGCCAACTTATATTTTCAAGATCCGCTAAATACTACTAAAAATCCGCTAAAATTCCGCCAAGAAATCCGATCTCAAATAATAATAATAATAATAATAATAATAATAATAATAATAATAATAATAATAATAATAATAATAATAATAATCATAATAATAATCATAATAATAATAATAGTAGTAATAGTAATAATAATAATAATAATAATAACAATAATAACAATAAAAGTAAACGTCTGCACTCACCTGATCTGTGAGTTTCACTGGGATTAACCACCTGCCTGAGACCCGCCGTGGTAAAACTTGCAGGCGTTTTACTGCCGGGTGCCAACTAGGTGAATCCCCTACCTCAAGGGCCAAACGCAGAACTGGCCAGTTCATTAAACGGACTTCCTTCATAGCATAATGCTACTCTCTCACAGTTCCATTAATGTCGTCAACGTTCCCATTCCTCACGCATTACAAATTTATGATACTATCACAGATATTTTCATATATTTAAGAAATTGTGTTACGAAAAACTTCTATTACGCTCTCTCAAAAGACTCTTACATAAACTTGAAGTGCGCCTGCGCTGTGAGTTGAGTGTATTGTTTCTACATTGGTTGTTTATCCTCCTGTCCCTTCCCCTTCCCTTCTCAAACGTAGTCTTGGTGGCTGGTTGTATCCAGCGTTAGATTCTCACTAATTATTTGTCGCTCTCTTGAGCAACTACTGGGAGGTTCCTTTTCGAACCCAAGGCTTCTGGGCTGCGAACATCGGAGCGTAAGTCGTGAGTGAATGTTGCATGTGTGTATTGAGTGAGAGGTTAATGCTTGTGGCCGCGAATGGGTGTGAAAGTGGATTTGAGTTGTGCTTCTGTGTGTGCTGTGCTGTTTGGATGGGCCGGGTTCGTAGTCCAGGGGCCTATGGCCAGTTGAAGGCCGTTTCTTTTTCTTTAATGTTAACGTTTAATATTACTTTCTAGTACTGCTTGTTTCCATTATATTTTCTGGGGATAATACATCTTCTGCTCTCTCTTGTATGTAAGAGGCCAATAGGAGTTTGTTGGTTTACTTTTGAAAGAGTGCTTCAGTTATAATGTTGTACATATGTTGTTGGCAGTGAATAAAATACGGGTGGATTTACAGATGGAAAGCTCCCTAACCTCGGTCCACCTAGCTTCCTCTCTGGGCATATTCCTATATTCCTAGGCCCTCATGCTAGCACCTTCTCAGGTGAACCACGCTCTGCTACCTAGGAGAATAATAGACTTGGTCATGGAGTGTAACAGAAGTATAATAGAAGTATAGGGAAAACAAGGTGATGGCAGTACACTCACTTTCTAATGATATAATTGATGTGGAAATAAACGAGGGCGCATAAGTAGTTGCATATAGATGATTGTGGCAGCATTCTGTCTACTCACAGAGACTTTCAGGCTGAACGTTGAAAGAAAAAAGAGTCTATATAACGAAAACCGTACACATGTATCTATGTATGATGTGCTTTGACTGTAAACTCATAAAAAATTATGAATATTCCTGTCTTACTATCTCTTTTCGAACAACTACTCACATAAAAAGTTTTCGTATATTCTTCAGCGTTCTTTAACATTTGTGCGGAACTCCTTCGTACGTTCTCCCTGTGGGTGGGGGCGGTAGAATAAGACCAACGTTATCCTCTGCCTGTCGTAAGGGACGACGGCCCCAGATGCTCTCCACTTAGGAGCGTGGGTTGCCGACTACGGCGCACTTAGCTGAGTCCTGATATTAATTCCAATAACTTGTGCCAGACTCCTCATCTTCATCTATCATATCCGACCCCCTTTCATCAAATTTTGTTCTTTTCCGAACCCGAAGGTATTAGTTTACCTTTGTGCCCCTTAACTTTCTTTGGCCGATGTCTTCATTTTTCGAAGTGTCGGACTTCTTCAATTTTTTCTCTGTGGTTAGTGTTAAAAATAGGATGATTGCCTAGTTGTACTTGCTATTAAAACAATTACCACCACTATCATCCCACATAGGTGTTCAGTGTTCTTTAACGCTAGTCCAGAACTAATTCATACGTGTTGAGTATTGTTTGTCCAGCACTCCCTCATACGTGTTAAGTATTCTTTAACTCGTGTGCAATACTCATTCATACATGTTCAGTGATCTTTATCTCTTGTCCTGTACTCCCTCATACGTGTTGAGTGTTCTTTAACTCTTGTCGGGTACTCCCTCATACGTGTTAAGTGGTCTTTAACTCTTGTCCAGTACTCCCTCATACGTGTTAAGTGTTCTTCAACTCATGTCCAGTACTCCCTCATACGTGTTGAGTGTTCTTTAACTCATGTCCAGTACTCCCTCATACGTGTTGAGTGTTCTTTAACTCATGTCCAGTACTCCCTCATACGTGTTGAGTGTTCTTCAACTCATGTCCAGTACTCCCTCATACGTGTTGAGTGTTCTTTAACTCATGTCCAGTACTCCCTCATACGTGTTGAGTGTTCTTCAACTCATGTCCAGTACTCCCTCATACGTGTTGAGTGTTCTTTAACTCATGTCCAGTACTCCCTCATACGTGTTGAGTGTTCTCTAACACTTCCCCAGTACTCCCTCATACGTGTTGAGTGTTCTTTAACACTTCCCCAGTACTCCCTCATACGTGTTGAGTGTTCTTTAACTCATGTCCAGTACTCCCTCATACGTGTTGAGTGTTCTTCAACTCATGTCCAGTACTCCCTCATACGTGTTGAGTGTTCTCTAACACTTCCCCAGTACTCCCTCATACGTGTTGAGTGTTCTTTAACACTTCCCCAGTACTCCCTCATACGTGTTAAGTGTTCTTTAACACTTCCCCACTACTCCCTCATACGTGTTGAGTGTTCTCTAACACTTCCCCACTACTCCCTCATACGTGTTGAGTGTTCTCTAACACTTCCCCAGTACTCCCTCATATGTGTTGAGTGTTCTCTAACACTTCCCCAGTACTCCCTCATACGTGTTGAGTGTTCTTTAACTCATGTCCAGTACTCCCTCATACGTGTTGAGTGTTCTTTAACTCATGTCCAGTACTCCCTCATACGTGTTGAGTGTTCTTCAACTCTTGCCCAGTACTCCCTCATACGTGTTGAGTGTTCTTTAACTCTTGTCCAGTACTCCCTCATACGTGTTGAGTGTTCTTTAACTCTTGCCCAGTACTCCCTCATACGTGTTGAGTGTTCTTTAACACTTCCCCACTACTCCCTCATACGTGTTGAGTGTTCTCTAACACTTCCCCAGTACTCCCTCATACGTGTTGAGTGTTCTTTAACACTTCCCCAGTACTCCCTCATACGTGTTGAGTGTTCTCTAACACTTCCCCAGTACTCCCTCATACGTGTTGAGTGTTCTTTAACACTTCCCCAGTACTCCCTCATACGTGTTGAGTGTTCTTTAACACTTCCCCAGTACTCCCTCATACGTGTTGAGTGTTCTTTAACACTTCCCCAGTACTCCCTCATACGTGTTGAGTGTTCTTTAACACTTCCCCAGTACTCCCTCATACGTGTTGAGTGTTCTTTAACACTTCCCCAGTACTCCCTCATACGTGTTGAGTGTTCTTTAACACTTCCCCAGTACTCCCTCATACGTGTTGAGTGTTCTTTAACACTTCCCCAGTACTCCCTCATACGTGTTGAGTGTTTTTTAACTCTTCCCCAGAACTCCCTCATACGTGTTGAGTGTTCTCTAACACTTCCCCAGTACTCCCTCATACGTGTTGAGTGTTTTTTAACTCTTCCCCAGAACTCCCTCATACGTGTTGAGTGTTTTTTAACTCTTCCCCAGTACTCCCATATATCATGCAATGGGTGTTCTTTAAGTCTTGTCCAGACTCCTACGCACGTTTTGGGTGTTGTTTGCAGTAATTTTGGCCGGCACTCTCTTATACGTGTTTATCCGTAAGAATGATTTACTTCTGAATATATTCGTGTGCCCATCCCAGTTCTTGCAGGTTTCTCTCAACCTCAATCTCCCTTAGTCACCTTAGTGTACCTACGAAATACCTGAAGATATGGTTCTTTAATCTTATTTAGCATATTCGTTTAAATTGAGCGTATAAGGCATTTCTTTCCGAATTACGTCAGTGATTTCCACGTGCTTATATAGTTTTCGGCTACATCTTCCCCTGAACACTTCCTCCTCTTCTTCTTCTCCGTATTATTATGATTACTCCTTAAATTTATCGTCCTAAGATACCGCAGATTGTAAGAGGGAGCGGTCTTAACTCGGCAACACTGAGTGACACCGCATTCCGCTCAACCAACTTGTGGGATACAAAATTATCATCAATTTCCAGCCAAACCTGTGTTCCTCTAATTTGTCACTCTACGAGAATACCAAGTACCGTCTACCAGCCGGGATGTAGGTAACATGTCAGGAGAGAGGGAGCAAAATCCAATAATTTGAAAATTCTCATGAATATTCTAGACGTATTGACGTGACATCAATGACAATCAAGTCAGCCGGTTGAGAAGCATGGGGAAACAATATATGGATAGCAGTGGAGACGATGTAAACTCGATAACAGGAAACAGCGACATTTCTCCCCGAGTTCAAACCCCAACGCATGTCGTGAGTTATACATTGTCCGCAAGAAGACTGTAATTATGAAACTACAACCATTCAGTGTATATAGGATTTTCTGAAACATGTGGGAAATATTTTGGGATGAATAGTACACCCTAAGGCTACACAAAATGCCCTTTTTGAACATATGCTCTACGGTTGATTTCCCCCTTGGGTGGGAGCGGTAGAATAACACCCACGGTATCCCCTGCCTGTCGTAAGAGGCGACTAAAAGGGGCCCCAGGTGCTCTGAACTTTGGAGCTTGGGTTGGCACCCACGGTGATCTCAGCTGAGTCCTGGCATTGCTTCCACTTACTTGTGCCAGGCTCCTCACTTTCATCTATCCTATCTGACCTCACTTGGTCAACTCTTGTTCTTTTCCGACCCCGACGCTGTTAGGTTTGCGAGGGCTAGAGAGTCCTTCATTTTCACGCCCTTCGTGGCCCTTGTCTTTCTTTGGCCGATACCTTCATTTTTCAAATTGTCGGACCCCTTCCATTATTTTCTCTCAGATTAGTGTTATATAGAGGATGGTTTCCCAGTTGTACTTCCTCTTAAAACAATAATCACCACCACCACCATCTACGGTTGATTTTTTTTAGTAACAGACTCTTTAGTATTGTACGGTAAGTACTGGTAATAGCCTTACACGGCAAAATCCATGTCGAGTGGCTGTCATCATGTTGTACCAGCAGAGATACTGCATTCTGTTCAAAATGTCCTCCGTGCGCATGAATGCCTGCCTCGATACGCCACCTCATTTATTGTCGGACATGTTCGATCGCTCTAGACATTGCACGTGTTCGATAGCAACCGTGTTCTACACACCGAGGAAGTGCTGCAATGTCCCTTACTGACTCAAAAATAAGCCTAAATACGGACTATCCCGCCATATCAGTTAATAAGAAAAACAGTTGTGGCTTGTAAACGATCGACTGCAGGCCATATGTTCATAGGGACTTGTGTTGTTTTGGGGTGTACTATCCTCCCACCGATAAGTTACTTCCCACATATTATCGAACATTCTCTATAATTCGTATATTTCACATGTTCGATCTTACTTCATGCTACAGGTTTAGTATTCCTTGAGACAAAGGGATATACCGGTGTTACACTGAAAGTTTCAAAGGTTACGAACTGAGTCAAAGTAATACAATAAGAACATCATATAAAAAAACAAAACAAAGAACAAAATGTAAAGCAAAATGCGAGCTATTGGCAGTCATACTTAACACGGTAATGCTGTTTACTTAGGATTCAGTTTACTCCACATGTTACTTTATAAAACACAGTATTTAATTTCACTTGCTTGTGGAGATACGGACGTTTCAATACAAGCATGCCAAAACACAAAATCAACTATCCTCATGTCTGAATCATATTTGAATTTTAAGTTATGTGTGAATTATTTCTCAAGTTGTTCTTATAACGTTTAAATATGCTATACAATTTTGTACCTTTTAGCTTCACAATTTTTTTAGAATTGCTTACATTTTTTGTATATAACTTCACAATCATGTTTAATTTTTTAGTTCTTTACAAACGATTTCCTGTCCTAAAACCAATATTCACTTTATCGTGTATTATTTGTTTTCGATCAGCTCCTAGGGAGGAGGAATTTATAATAAATAACAGCCAAAGACATGTCCGTGCAGTTCATGAAGGCCGTTGGAGGGGTGGAAGGTAAAGGCTTCCACTATCAGTAACCTCGGCACTTCATGGGGGTAGAGCGGTTACCCCTATGTCCTGCCGCCTTTGCTCCCCAGGAATTAACCTGGTACTCATTTTAGGTTAGACTGAGTGAACGTCATGGTCATACGCACCTTCGGGATTGGAGATCTCGTTCGTTACATTTTTCGACATTCTGACGGGGAATAAAATCCACGTCCTTTCGGGTATAAATAACAGAGTAAATTTAAAATATACAATTCACGATCTTTAGGCCATTATGAGTAAGAATTGTATCATCTCGTGACCATATTATTTGTGGCTAAACAGTCTAATCTGCTTACATACGGTACGAACAATTTAGGTTAGGTGCTGCATTTGGACATTTAATTAGATATATTGGATTTATGTAAAAAAAATCTTACAATATAATTAACTGGATGGTAGTATTGTGGTAGAACCTTATGATATCGTATAGATTATTTTAATGATCTGCATCTGATTTTCCCCTGTTACATTACCAATGTACAACCTCCGTGATATCGTTGTGGGGTACCTTCTATGACGGCTTCGTTGGTCGATTTCTGTACCACTGTCATTGAACATATGACGATATATAAGCGTTCTTCTTCTTCTTATTATTATTATTCTGACACTTCACATCAGCTGCTTACCTTTGCGTTAGAAGTGGAAAGAACTGTCTCACTCGGTAAGATCTATCGTTCAAAAACAGCATTATTACGGATTAGCCAAACACTCCAGAGCATGGTCGATTCTCCGGAAGTATCAAGCACTTCAAGTGCTGTGCCTACATTTATTGAATGCAAGATATGTCACAGAAAGTTTACAAAGAGGGGCATTAATATACATATAGCAAGAGCTCACGAGCCACTATCTCAGGACTCGTCATTGGTAGATAGTGAACAATTGCACGTTAATTTAGGAATTCCTCGGGCATCTCAAACTTTTCATCCACGTTTATCAGCTAGACACACTGGAATTCTTCAAATGAGACATTTGACAATATAAATTGTCAGTGTCCACACTGCGGATACCATTACTCCAGTTCCCGTGGGGTCAAAATACACGTCAGCAGAGCTCATCCTGATATTCACCGTCAAATTTTAGTTTCTAGAAATCGACAGGGGGTTGGTCCCTCTCATAATGTCGGAACAATCGTTCAAGAAAATGACCATCGTGCTAAGATGTCAACACGTTACCGCATGAATTTAAGCAGAAAATGATGCAGTGGCGAAGTAGATTTTTTTAAATTTGACAGACGAGCAATTTTACCATGAGATTAACATTTGGTGTGAGCTCTTGGCTTCTGCGATTGATCTACTCCCTGGCCCCAAACATCCGTCATGGAAATACTATCAGTATAGGAAAAATAAGCAAACCACAGACAACCAGAGGAAATATAAACAGACAACCAATCCTTAACGGGAAACAAAACGGGACCGATTAAAACGCCGCGAAAAGTACAAATACCAGCTTATCCAGTACCACTTTTACAATCAGCGCAGAAAGGCTATTCGATCTGTTTTAAATTCCATTGCTGAAAACCGTAAAATTCCTTCGGATGAAATATTCCATTATTTCTATGAAATTCTCGGGCAACCTAATGACATGATTCTGTCCGAATACCCATCTCATACAAGTGATATTGATAGGGAAGAAATGCACATTTTATGTAATGACACTATAAGCCCAGATGAAATCAGCTTTGCTGTTAATCATATAGCCGTAGACACATCACCCGGCCCAGACCACGTCCTCGTCAGAGTATTGCAGTCGACATAATATCTCACATTGCCACACGTATGTTGAAAACTGGGGTTGTGCCTTCTATCTTCAAAAAGGGCAGGACTGTTATAATGCATAAAGGTGGAGGAGATACACTCAATATTAAGAACTGAAGACCTATCACAATCTGTTCAGTAATAAGGAGGATAGTTGAGCGGGTCCTTGACAGGCAACTTCGTGAACATGTTGCCTTAAACCCAAATCAACGGGGATTTACTAACTCCTCTGGAACGCATGTTAACACTCGACTCTCTTCTCCGTGAAGCCAAAAACAAACAAGCCAATCTGACCACTATATTCTTAGATATACAGAAAGCCTTTGACAACGTTGGTCATGCTCATTTGAATGAGACACTAAAGTCGTTACCAATTCCAACCAAACTTACGAATTTAATCACGAATCTGCAAACAGGAAATGTCACACAAATTCATACGGAGGGAAGCAAAACAAGACCTCTCTTGATAAGCAGGGGAGTTATGCATTGTTCTCCTCTGTTGCCAATCCTTTTTAATCTCGCCATCAATCACATTCTGGATGACCTTAGTGAAGCGTCGTTATCTACCCAATATGGCTTTCAGGTGAGTCCAGATCGTGAAGCTCTAACAGTATTAAGTTTTGCTGATGATGTAGTTATTGTTGGAAAAGATTCTGAGTCATCTTTAGTACTTGCTCATGCGGCCATACATCAACTACAAGAAATTGGACTTAACATCAATATTGGAAAATGTAAAGGAATATGCATTATACATGGTCACCTATCAGAAGAAAAACTATTCACGGCAGATGAAAAACAGATACCATGTCTGATAAAAGGAGAATCTATTAAGTATTTGGGTGTAAATTTCTCCAATGAAATTACTTTCCAGTCCATCGAGGTCCTAAATAATCTCAAAAAACAACCTAGAGCTCCTCATTTCTTCACCACTTTTGCATTCCGATCAAAAATTTGTAATCATAAACAGTTCAATCTGTCCCAGTTTGGTATATAAATTTCAGACAGTACCACAACAGAAGATTCCATTCAAATTTATAAATGACGCCGATATTATGGTTAGGGGAGCATTAAATGAAATTTTGCAACTTCCCATGGATGTCCCGAATGATATGATATACGCTAAAACGAAACTTAAAGGTCTGAGTTTATTTTGTGTATCATGGGAAATATACCTGCAACATATTATTGCATGCAAAATTTTGAAATCTACCAATAACATTTTTTTACACTCAACGAGAAATTTATGTCAAGAAATCAGTACGAGCCTCGCCGCATTGAATGTAGCAGAAACAGAATCTATTCGAGACAAAAGGGATGGCCTTTTAGATACAAAGAAAGTTCGACTCGAACTGAGAAGAAGAGCTTTTGAGCAAGAAAGAGCATAAAGGCAAAGGTGTAGTCCTGTATAAACAGCATACTCCAGCGAATACATGGATTCGTGATCATAAAGGATTGCCTTGCAGTGAATGGCGTGATGCAATAAAAATGAACGCCAATGTTTCTGCTGTGCGTACTGTACCTGGCAGATCCCAGGGCAACAGCCTCTGTCGGCGTTGCCACAGAGAGTTCGAAACTCTTTCACATGACCTGGGAGCCTGTCCACATGGTGAATTACTACGCACCTCACGCCATAATGTAGCCAGATCAATGATAGCTAACACTTTGAGAGGACAAGGCTATAATGTCTATGAAGAAGTACATGGTCTCCCCAACAGATGAAGCAACCGACGCATTGACATTATTGCTTTTCAGTCATGCTGTTCTCAAGGTTTCATGATTGATCCAACAATTCGATTTGAGACCAACGAAAACCAGCCGGAAGAGGTCGATGCAGAAAAAGGAAGAATTTATGAAGAAACGATGGACTTCTATAAGGGAAAGTACAAGCTCTCATCAATCTGTGTAATCGGCTTGATGTTAGGTGCTCGAGGAACCATACCTACATTTTTGTCAACTTCTGCAATACCTTTGGGCTGAATAGAGATTTCATCTATAACATCGCGATTACGACACCCAAGAAGTCCATCATGATCTTCAAGAACCGTGCTCGCGGACCTCAAACAAATGTTTGACATGCCTCACTCGATTGTCTACATTTAACATCATACGATCACATTACCTATTGTATCCATATCCATTATTGTTGTTAAGGTACTCCTTGTCTTTGGGCAACCTGCCGCTGTTGAAGGAAGATTGTATAATAATAAATAATATCACTTTATTCAAGAAATTATTTTTGGAATGAAAATCTATCAAACTGAATATTTTCTATTTTCTGACATTTACGAAACGTTATAAGACCGGTATGGTCGTGTTATCCCATTGACTATGTTGTGCGAAATTCTTCATATTTGAAAAGGCAATGTTGCAACGTTCCCAAATGTGTCATTCTCATGATGTTCTCAATGCAATCAGCAGGAGGGTTTTTACACTAACCTTGGCATATACCACTGTCCTTAATTCAAAACAATCTATCGGTTTTAATTAATGTAGGAAATAACTTGGAAATTAATCGGCACCGTAAGACATTAGGAATTAGATTTGCAGTTATTTCTATAACCAGAAGAACGAAGAACGCCTGAGTATTTGAAAATTGGAACGGACCCTCACAATTTATTCTACATGGCACTGAAAACTTTGATAAAAATTTTAAAATCAATTTGCGTTTCCTTTGGCAATGAATACAGAAAGGAATGGAATCTGGGGTTATCTGCTAGTTCTTATTCACATTACGCAATAAGAAGCTCCACATTAATGGAATGCATTAAGCAGCTTCATTTCTTTGAAGTCGAACTTAAGTGGTTCAGTCACTTTTACAGTGAATCTTAAGTATTTCAATCCCATTTGGATTCAAGTTGCATCGTTGTTCCTGTAATGCAAAGCTCGTATTTCTAAAAGCGATGAACCAACACGAATTCATATGGTGCATACTAAGTGACGAGTTATATTCAGATTTTAGCTATGTCTTTCCGAGCAATTGTAAAATGTTTTACAATATGTATTTATATATTATGGTTATAGTTTGCAATTTTCGACGTCTTGCTTGCTTCTACTTTTGATCGTAGAATCACTGGCTGTGATCTTATTCGAGAGATGAACTCGAGGATAAACAAAGCCTTCATATCGCAGTAATTTACATATTCTTATTTACTCTTCTTTCTTATTAACATTATTATTATTCAGTGTTTGTTGGTTGTTAATAATAATTGGATGAATTTTTTGAGATCCTGAAGATGACCAAGATGAAACGACAAGAAGTATCTTTTACCTACAATCTGTTAACAAATCAGTTCGCTGTGATAAGAAACGATGCCCATGAGATATAATCTGTGCAGGAAGGAGTGATACATATCTGCACATCCACCTCTCCCCTCCTTTTCAATGTTTAAAATCAACAAGTAGTTAAGGAAGTCAAAGATATATTTGGAAAATATAATTCAAGGAGAGGAAATCAAAACGGTGAGATTTTCTGACGATATTGTTGTCTGAAGAATACACGGAAAAATATTTATGAATGGTATGGACAAAGGGCCGGCCCCGTGGTGTAGGGGTAGCGTGCCTACCGATCGCCCGGAGGCCCCATGATCGATTACCGGCCAGGTCAGGGATTTACACAAAATCAGAAAAGAGTTTACATGCTCTCCGAATTCAGCAAAGGAGACTGGCTCCCAAATTCTTACAGCCTACACAAGGCGACAATTACAAAAATGTTGTAATCTCTGACATCTGTAGGCACAACCTACCACTTACAATTTAGTTAATACAGGGGTATCTAATACCCATGCTACTGGGCCTTCGTGAAAAAGAAGAACAGGTTAAGATTACTGGCCCTAACTCAAAATGTATGGAGGCGTACACTTGCGCTCCTTGGAAACCAAGAATAAATCCCTACTTGGGCTCGCGGCCCGATGATACAGAGGCTAATCCCAATGTACTGAGGTGACTAGAAAGGTTAATTAATGCTTTACAGAAAGAGAAGCAGTTACAAAATCGTAGTCACCTCAAGATAAATTGAAGGGGAACTCGAGAGGGTAACGCGCTCTCTATCCCCGATTTACAGTTTAAGTCTTTATGAAATTTTATGTAAGAAGAAGTAGTTTACATTCTTAGGAAACGGATAGTTTCATAGTTAGAAATTAGTAGCTTCGCCTCGGGTAAGTCTGTGGAGATAGCTACAGAGATATAAAACTGGTGGCCATTACCTGGGCTGATGTTCTGCTTGCCGAAGAATGAGGCACCCCGCCTCCTGTCTTAACACACACACTCAGAAATCCGACGATCAATAAGACAAGGTAGCTAGAAAAATCCGCAGCTTATATACCCGAGGGGAAGATTCGAGAAGGCTCTGGACTAAATCCGGACACACCCCCTCATTTTATTTGCAGAATAAAAAGTTACAAGAAGCATCTAATTGGCTGAAAAATAAATACAGAAAATTTCTAATTGGCCAGACTCCAAAGCTGGCGGGACGAGAAGGAAGTGTTGCGAACTTTGAAGTATCAAAATAAATGAAAGTCAATTTAGTTGCGAAAACCTATAAACACAAAACTTCTTCAAATCATTAATTATTCCACCTTGCACCGGCGTGCTTGACAGCTGTTTTTATAGAGTCATCCATGGAGAAAATTTGAAACTTCTTGGTGTACACCAAAACAAAGGAAAAGAAATCCAGTCAGTTTAGGAAACTTTGAAATAACATATTACTCAGTTATTCAGTACCGGTAGTGACATCTTCTGATCAATGTCCCAGCTTTATGTATTAGCAGTTTCAAGATTCGTCTAATAGTGTTTCTTAAGGCGCTTCTTTCAAATGTGCGGGTTTGAGGTGTACCTTCCGGTACAATAATAATAATAATAATAATAATAATAATAATAATAATAATAATAATAATAATAATAATAATAATAATAATAATAATAATAATAATAATAATAATAATAAATTGATATCTTAAAGTAGGAAGCAAGTCTTTTACACATATGGCCATAAAAATATTCCAGAAATTAATGCACACTCGCTGGATTTGCTTTTTGTTTGGCACCACATTGTGCTACATTACATGTTTTGGGGATGGTGATTTAGTTCTACTTCCCCTGAAAATAAAAATCTCTACTTGATCAAGCACTGCATGAGAAGGAGGGAAGTCTGTTACATGTGAGAGGAAATCGGACCAGGTACATGTCGGAACTTACAGTCACAACGCTTTCAGTGACAAATTGCTATTTGCTTTAAGTCGCACCGACACAGATAGGTCTTATGGCGACGATGGAACAGGAAATACCTAGGAATTGGAAGGTAGCGGACGTGGCCTTAATTAAGATATAGCCCTGGCATTTGCCTGGTGTGAAAATCGTAAACCACGGAAAACCATCTTCAGGGCTGTCGACAGTGGGGCTCGAACCCACTATCTCCCGATTACTGGATATTGGCCGCATTTAAGCGATTGCAGCTATCGAGCTCAGTTAGTGACAAATTCAAGAAAGAGAAAGGAAGAATGTTGTAAGCAATTTTGAAGGGACCTCCGTGAAGACGATTAAGACACTCCCATCATTGTCATCAATTAGATAATTGTTTACCAGACGCCTTTGTGCCCAGGGGGTCACTTGGTACTCACCGTTGTTGGAGGATGAATGTGTCTCAAGGTGGTGATATGCTTGTTGAGAATGGCGAGGCATGTTTCTTACATTTCTAGACTTCACAAATAAACAAGAGAATTATAAGGTCCACCTATTCAATACTGAAGAATATTATGTGATAGATTCTACAAGTCTGTCAGATCTTCGCATTTCATTGATTTAGTCATATGGAACCGGTTTCGACAAAAATTGTATGTCATCATCAGCCAAGACAAGAAAACAAAGACATTAAAAAATACATTAAAACTCACCTCAGTAGTACAATTGTTCCAATAATTTACAAAATTATTCATATTAGGGCTAAAATGTTTATACAAACGTGAACTGGTAATTGTATTACATCGGTGTATGTTTAATATGATGAGGTGTATACCATAATAAATATAATTTAGAGACATGCTAAAATCTTTGTACAATACGCTTTGTAGTAAAATGTATACAATTTTCAATTTTTCGGTACTAAAGAAGTGTAATATTTTTGTTTAAAAATACATTATTAAAATAGATGAGTGTTGTAATCATGTTTCATGCGGCTAAAAAACAGGTACTCAATTATAAATCGTTCCACAAAAGTATGCACAATGATGATGTTAAGAACATTCTAATTGGAATACAGCTTTGTACTTAACATAAATAATGATTAAAATATCGTAATTGCCAATCGCTGGTGTCTTGGCAGAAGGTTGGAGTGGGCAGGACATGTGTTGCGTGTTAATGACAGAATGATAAAGAAGATATTTAATGCAGTGCCAGAAGGAACCAGGAAAGTTGGCAGACCAAAGTTAAGGTGGGAGGAAGGGGTGAGAGAGGATATAAAGATAATTGGAGTAGCTCTGCACTTAACAGGAAAGAATGGGGAAAACTTCTTCAGAAGGCCAAGGCCCACAAAGGGCTGTCGTGCCAGTGATGATGATGATGATGGTGTCTTGGCACTAAAAGAAAAGTACTTAAAATATAGTTTTTATATCAGCTTGCTTCACTTTTTTGTCCATGATTGTCATAATAAATTATGATATGAGGTATTGAAGAGATGGACCTTATAATTCCCTTGTTCTTTTGTGAATCTCGATTCAATACGTAACCAATAATGAAGTTTTTACTTTAAATTTCTAGACTTCCCGATAGGGAATCAGACCCACGTCCTTCAGCTGAAGCAAGGCAAATGTTTCTATGTAGACAAGGTTATCTTATAACGCGAATAAGTATGCTGAGGGTAGCGAGAGATAGGGGACAATGCGCAGTGTTGTTTACGGTTATTTCATTCAAGATAAATGGAAACAAACGATGCTTTTAATGCGCGTGAACAAGTTAGCTAGCAAGTAGGAATGAACAGCAAGGTTTGGACCACTTAGTGTATTGCTCCAGAGACAGAGCAGAGCTCCGAGAAGCACAAACACTATTTATTTAGAACAGTAGCAGACATGTTCCGCGATCTGAAACGTTGTACTTCCCAATAGTCGCACTCTAAGCTCTGATGACAACAAGAGAAGCCTTCCCGACGTTTTCTCCGATTTCGTTCACATTTCTCATGCGGGTAGGTGAACTAGCGTACATTCCATAAGTCGTAACGGTAGGTGCCCTGATTAATATTTAATGTTGTTTTTAACTTTGAAGGTGGTGCAAACACTCGTAAAGTAGCTGGTGACTAAGGTATTGTTGAGAAAGCAGGGCTGAGTGGCCCAGACGGTTGAGGCGCTGGCCTTCTGACCCTAACTTGGTAGGTTCGCTCTTAGGTCAGTCCTGTAGTATTTGAAGGTGCTCAAATATTTCAGCTTCGTGTCGGTAGATTTACTGACACGTAAAAGAACTCCTGTGGGACTAAATTTGGGCACCTCGGCGTCTCAGAAAACCATCAAATAATAGTTATTGGTACGTAATACAATAACATTATTATTGTCCGACTCGTTCGCTGAATGGTCAGAGTACTGGCCTTCGGTTCAGAGGATCCCGGGTTCGATTCCCGGCCAATTCGGGGATTTTAACCTTAATTGGTTAATTCCAGTGGCTCGGGGGCTGGACGTATGTGACGTATTCAACATTATAAATCACCCTAGGTAGGACCCTCATCTTCACAGACATGCAGGTCGCCTAATAGGCCATCTACTAGAAAATGACCTGCAACAGGCTTCTCCGGAGGCCACGCGCTATTATTATTATTATTATTATTATTATTATTATTATTATTATTATTATTATTATTAATGTTTAGAGGGATATAGCTGAGTGTTTGCGGACCTCAACAGGCTGAAAATTCTGGAGTAACATGAAGACATATCATAATTAAAACAACTCTTTAGTATAACCCGCTTCCCGATGTAAACAAATCCAGAGTATCCCTCCGCTGAGAACACTCTCTGACTGGTTATAAATGTGCAGTGACTTTCAATGCAAAATAGGCCCTCTGGAACAGGCTTGTAGTGGAAACGAAAATGGGTTTGAGACTCACTCGTGAAATGACAAAATTAAATATGAACGAGTCTAACGGGTTGCTTACAATGTCTTTGGACCAATTCAAACAGGAAGATAATTGTATTAAATTAGTTGTATTTATATGTCTCAATATAGCTCTGCAAAATCAGAAGGGCAAGAAAACTGCACACAACAGCTATAGCCAAAACATTATAATTACATTCTGCTTTGTTAGCTTAACTCAATTGGTAATAACATAATTAAAATAATTTTGTAAGTTGTAACTGGTTTCTATATTGAGACGTATTTACCACTAGCATTAACAATTCATTATTATACGTCTTAATAATTTTCTAGAGTATCTGGTAAATAATAATGATAATAATAATAATAATAATAATAATAATAATAATAATAATAATAATAATAATAATAATAATAAACGCGAGTCAAAACTGGATCTCCAGAGAAAATCAATACTCGAAGGCCTCCTGAAAGAGGGACGTAAAATCATCAGAAAAATTATCGACCCTAAACTGACTGACGAAGGATACCGATTGCAATCTCGTACAAAAACCGAGGAGCTCTCAAATCTTGCGGCCGACATCAGAAAAAGTCTCCTGAAATTTTACGGACACATCATACGCCTTCCAGAAAACAGACTGACAAGAATCTTTGTAGAGGCAACAGAAAACACAAAACAAATAGGTGGACATCGGAAATAGGCCAAGACCTGGAAAAATCAGAAATCAAAGTGGCCGAAATCGCTAACCGAACCTGCTACAGAACGAAAATAAGCAATTGGGAAGTAGAGTCAGAGAGAAGCCACAAGAAGAAGACAGGAGCCAAGTGGACAGAAGAACGAAGAACCAAGATGGGAGAAAAATTGAAGGCTTCCTGCCAAAGAAGGAAATGCTCAACTTCTAGGTGAGCTTTGCGTGATGAGTTTTCTGGTCTTTTTCGCATTTAATAATAATAATAATAATATTATTATTATAATAATATGAATATGAATATATTAATGAAGATGTTTTCAATATTTCCGTTAATTTAAAAACAAAATGTTCCATCACACTTGAAGTTTGAAGTAATAATTTAGTATCACACATTCCGGAGATTTATGAAGCATGGTAAAAATACAGTTGGCAGTGCTGATTAGATGCGGACGTTTTTCACTGTGGACGTTCGAAATAATGTGGGAGGTTTAAAACATTAAAATATTATAAAATAAAGACACATCAACAAATGGGATGTAAGAATAGAGGGACTGTAGTCGACTGCCTAGCCCTTGCGGATGACATTGTGATTCTGTCAGAGCCAATAGAGCAGATTGCCCAGCTCCAGGAACAAGCAAGTAAGGTAGGTTTACCGACCTTCAAGAAGACACTGTACGTGACCAACTTCGAAACTGCTCCCACAAGGATGACAGTGGAGGGAGGGAGGATTCGGAAATTAGAGAAATTTAAATATCTGAGAGATCGGATATATAACAACCTGTCAAAGAAAGAGGCACTGATATCGAGAATCAACAAAATAAACTTGGCATACAAGCTAAGTATGAGCCCCTGTAACAAGAATAAGATCTTATTCAATGCAAAACTCAGACTTTACCAGACAGGGATCCGTCCAGAAGCCTTATATATAGTCGAATGTTTGAACCTGATAAAGGTAGGATTGTTCAAGAAGTCAGAGCTGCTGGAGCGAAATATTATAAGGAAGATACTGGGACCCCAAAGAACAGAGGATGGATCATACAGAAAGGAAGCCAACCAAGAATTGTACCCCAAGATAGAAAATATCTCAGACACCATCCGGAAGAGGAGAGGCATGTTCTTTGGACACATCTACAGAATGGACCCGGAAAGACTGACCAACCAGATAGTAAGGTTTTTTGAGACCAGGAAAACTGTGGTACGCTGGCATTAGGAAGTGAAGAAGGGCCTGACAGAAATGGGAATACAAGGATCGGAAATAAGCAACAGGGAAACTTACAAGTCGAAAATAAAGAACAGAAAGAGTTTCCAAGGAAAAGTTAGTTTGAGGACCCAAACACGATGGACGGAAGAGATAAAAAGGTTGTAGAGTGAAAGAATGAAAGATTACTGGGCGCAGATCAAACCCTAGAAGCAGCCGAAATCGAATTAACGTGGTCCACAGTTGCCCAAAACGAAGGAAAGAAAAAATTAACTTCGGCCAAGTACAAGGGAAATGTGTTTCAGACTGCATTCCCCCCTTTCCAGATAGGTTTCGGACTCCGTTCCGGCACGACTGTAACCCTGTGCTGGACCACTAAAAGTTCGCTATCTGAAGTAAACCCGACCGATTGTGTGAACGACATTCATTCACTTGACGACATTGTTCGTTCGGCTGCAGAATGAAAATCAGCCAACCTCGTAATAACGACAAATGACAATTGCACCGAGATTTAACCTACAATATTACATTCGTAAAAGAAAAAGAAATTACGCAGTGAGCCACGCAAATAAATATAAAGCAAAGTGTAAAAGGAAAAGTAAAGAAAAGAAATAAGGAAATACATGTCGCGGTGTACACTTGCATTCAGGTGATGATGCATTTGAATTAAACCTTCAGCAACCTTGGAAATGGTTTTAACAAGTTTCCGATTTTCACGTGTAGGACATTTTTGGGTCACGGTTTAATTTAGGCTACAGCAACTAGTTCCCCAGCTCTAGCATCAGCCTCGTCTAAATACTCTATCTACCAGTTTTAAGCTTAGCATAATAATGTGGCAAGGAAAGCCAAGTAATGAACTTCATTCCGGTTCCGTATTGTTTTTAAATATCTAAGGTAAAATTCTAAAATAATTTAATTGTATAAGTCCACCTGTTCAATAAACGTTTGTGATTTGATAAATGGTCTGTCTATAAAGCTACATAGGACATGTTTCGACCTAGCCTTGAGGTCATCATCAGCTAAAATGACATATAGACGAAAGACATATACAAAAAACTGTGATGCATAAAAAACTTCAGATAAAATACAATCAACAAATGCAATGAAAATCGGTGTTTAAAATGTACATAGTTTCAAACTCGGACGAGTTTAGTTGTAAGTGTGGGGTCCAACCGTATTTAATACATTAATTTAGTACATTGATACATTGATTGTATTTTAAGATTGAAGCTGTGTACATTTTAAACATAGATTTCCATTGCATTTGTTGATTATATTTTATCTCAAGTTTTTTATGCGTCACTGTTTTGTTAATGTCTCTCCTTTTTGTCATTTTAGCTGATGATGAGCTCTAGACTAGGTCGAAACATGTACTATGGAGCTTTTTAGACAGACCATTTATCAAATCGCAATCGTGTGTTAAACAGGTGGACTTGATACAATTAAAGTATTTCAGAATCTTATCTTAGGAAAGCCAAGTGCAGGGCGGCTGGCGGAACACAAAAATGACTGGCAAGGCGAGTACGGGGCCAGCCGGCCGGTGAACTGTTGAGGCTCGCGATAAGAATGCCCCTGAGAGAAGCTGCGATCTGATTAACCCTCGAGTCGTACACCTATGTTTCAGGGACACTAGCCGTAACCGGGTCACTGAGTACCCCACAATAGAAACACGTGTTTTATACATTCAGACAAGATTTATTTTAATATCTCATTAAATCAGTGAAATGGATTATTTTCAATACGTGAATATATATCTACAAATTAGAACAGCTCTGCAATCGTTTATAATGAAATAAAATAGAAAGGTCACATTTAGGAAGTCTACCTTTTGATTTTTAATATTAATATAAGGTTTACTTAGTGTCCAGCTCCATGGATAAATGGCTATTGTGGTAGCCTTCGATCCACAGGGTCCCGGGTTTGGTTCCCGGCTGGATAGGTGATTTTAATCGCGTCTAATTAATTCTTCTGGCCCGGGGACTGGGTGTTTGTGTTTACACTTTCCTCTTCATATTCACACAACACTCGTCACTACCAACCACCACAGAAACACGCAACAGTAATTACACCCTTCCATATAAGGTTGGCGTCAGGAAGGGCATCCGGCCGTAAAACAGGGCCAAATTCACATATGTGGCACAGTTCGCACCTGCGACCCCCACATATGTGAAAAAATCGGTGGAAGAAGACGATAAGGTTTACTTTGGAAAATTTGCTTTCAACTCTAGAATATGGTTTTTGCTTACAAGTATCTTTCGTTTACTCCAGCTAATATTGATTTTAGACTCTTTAGGCATCGTTACATATTCCAGAACTGAAACTGACTGATGATGGCTGACTGTCTATCGTCGACACTATTTTTTACGCGATAGAAAGACGGATTGCTCTGCGTGTTGATGGGATTTTAAGTCTCGTCATACTCAGGATCTCACTAATTCTTCAGCCGATGTGAAAATAATTTCATCTGAAGCACAAAAGGAAAATATATATTCTGTTACATCATCTTCTTCAACATTGTTTATTTCCATCGTCGTCTAGAGCATGGACGAAGTCACCAAGGATATTAGGTTCAGACCTACATAATTCTGATAATTTTTTTTTTTTTGCTTGGGGCTTTTACGTCGCACCGACACAGATAGGTCTTATGGCGACGATGGGATGGGAAAGGCCTAGGAGTTTGAAGGAAGCGGCCGTGGCCTTAATTAAGGTACAGCCCCAGCATTTGCCTGGTGTGAAAATGGGAAACCACGGAAAATCATCTTCAGGGCTGCCGATAGTGGGATTCGAACCTGATAAAATGTGTTCATCGATTTCAAAGCAATCGAGCTCAAACACTCTTAACACAAAGTACGAAGGTACATGTTAAAAAAGTATGGAAAGACAAACTGGATATAAAGAAATAAAATTTCATTAACCGTACACCGAGGAACAGTATGTTTTGATATACAAAATTTAACCATATTAACCATATTAACCATATTAATGATCTATAATGGTCCGCACAGACTACTTACAGTGATAAATTTACTGCACTGACTAAACAGGAGATAAAGAATCCGCCTTGTCATACTAATCAAACATTATTTAATACATCTTAATTACTCCTACATGTTTCGAGAACATATCATTCTCTTCTTCTGGGTTAGTATTTTACAATTTGGTCGGTAGATGCAGAGTGGGTTTCGGCCTATAAGTGGACACGGTTGGTCCGTGTTCCAACAGCTCTGCACTCTGACCCACCAACCGAGCAGAGGAGGGGTGGCCGCGGCTCTACCTGGCTCTACGCCTCTGCATTCGGGAGATGGAACTAGACTGGACCCAACCGCTGGCTGTTCTGAGAATGGTTTTCCGTGGTTTTCCATTGTCCTGCACTAAGGGGATTGCCAAAACAGTTCCTAGTGTAGGCCTCGGCCGCCAGCGCCTTCACCTTCTTCGAGCATCTCCTTCACCGCAACAATCTCCCGGCGTGAGAGACGGCGTTACCGTCTAAGAGGCCCGCCTCCCCCTTCAGAGGAAGAATGAAAACACTTTTAGTAGTAGTTTTACAATGTCAATATCTTGATTAGAATAAATAGATATTCAATTATTATCATAATATTACTTACAACAATTGAAATATAGCCGCTACATAATGTCTACTTTTTATCTTCAGAGATCTTAAACCAATAGAATGGTCCACTCAGATAACTCTGAACACTTGTTCTTCTGATACTGTTAATGCAAATCAGCTGTGGTAACCAATGTAACAGGGTTCTGACTTCTTAACTGTTATTGGAAGATTTTTTTGTTTTTAACCTTGATGGGCGTGAATTATTATTTAATTATTACTATTTAGTTATTTCTTCTTTTGTTTAAGAAGTCATGATGGGCTACGTTCTTAAAACATGTACGAGAACTTAACATACATTAAATAATTATTTTTATTAGTACTGACAAGGCGGACTCTTTACTGTATCTCCTGTTCATTCCGTGCAGTAAGTTTATCACAGTACAAGCAATCAGTCGTCACTCGTTACGATTAGTGCACGAGATGAGAGATTACGAAGGTAGGGGTGTCCACCGCTCTACCGTGGCTCTACTCCTCAGTATTCGGGAGACGGGGCAGGGCTGGACCTGACGGCTGGCCCCAACTTTCGGCTGTCCTGAGAATGGTTTTCCGTGGTTTTCCGTTCTCCTGCACTAAGGCGAATGCCGGGACAGTTCCTAGTATAGGCCACGGCCGCCCACCCCTTCAACTTCTCACAGTATCTCCTTCATCGTAACAAATCTCCCGGCCTGAGAGACGGCGTCACCGTCTAAGAGGCCCGCCTCCCCCTTCAGGGAAGGAATGAAAACATTTTAGTAGTATTAGCAGTTACGAAGGTCAAATAAAAGTCACGGAGGTAGAAGACTATAGGGTTGCGAACACCCAATTATTACGGATTAAATATTCCCTGGGGCATTCAGTGCCTCAGTGTACGGTTCCAGTGTTGACAATTAAATGAGTGAGTCTGGAATTGGGAACTACGAGAATATTCTGCGAACATTTGTGAAGAGCGAAAGTGGCGCACGACAATCAGTCTGGAGTCCGTCTCAAGCTAGTCAACCGCGAGTGGAAGTAAACAGTTACGAGACCTTCACGAGCCATTCATCGGGAGTGAGTCTGTCAGATGGGTACGCACAGTTCAGCGAGCTTTGTTAGCTGTGAACTGTTCTGGAACAGCATTGCACTATGAAGGACGTGTTAAGGACCAGGAGTTCGATGCACCGGTTTGCAGTGTGACTGCCCGAATGAGTGTATAAAACCAGTGTCGAGAGGGAGACTCAAACGCGAGTGTCAATAACAGTGAATAGCAGTTCAATTAAATTTAGTGGATAGTAAAACACACTACTTCTCTGTGTAAATTTGAACCCTGATTATACACCACAATCATTAATGTCACCTCCGTACAGGCATTTGGAGGATTAAGGTGTAAAAACATCCGTTTTTTGTTAAATCGGTACTAATCGGGATAGACTGGTTAGCTGGTACTCATTTCTGGGGTAGGCTGAGTGAATCCCAACCCAAAGCGTTATCCCCCTCCACATGTAGAAATAGAAGATGGTACTTGCCGGGGAATCTAAGGGTGAATCAAATACAAACCAGAGTTACGTTTTACACTTTTGTTGAATCCACCAATAAATACAAAACAAGCACCTCATATTTCCCGGATAGGCTCCTGAATTAGACACACATTTTAGCCATAGAATTGGCAACTTTTCTGAAGCTGTCCTCAAATAAAAAGCACACGTACTCCTCTACCGTTGTATCGTCATGAATTCGCTTTCCTCCCAGTTATTATTTCAGTGGTCTAAATAAATGTCGGTCCCAGGGTAACAAACCCGGACTACAAGAAGAATGTTCCAGAAGTGTCCAAATTATTCCCTCCAGTTTTTCCCATGTTACGACAGCAGTGTTTGGCCTTCCCTCATCGTGAAGAATGAACCCACCTGGCAAACTATTTCCGAAGGTTCAGTACATCATTGATGATGGCTCGAACACTTCCAAAGCTTATTCCTACGAGCGAAGAAACTTCAGAAATTTTTGTCCGCTCATCTTCTTCAATAAAGTCATATAAGTCACGTAAGTCTGCAGTAATGCTTGTTCACGGTCGTCTTTAGCGAGCCCCATTTTCCACTGCTTTCCGTCCCGCCAAAAATTGTTTGTGGCATTAATGTACCTGGGTCTTTGAAAGGGTTGCTTCCCCAAGCTGTGCAGGGAGCCTTCTCAAACTTTTCGAAGTCCGAAGTTTTGGTGTCTTCTTTCGCCAGAGACTTGATGGTGCGCTGCACAACGGATGTAGACTCAATATTTAATTATTTTAAGGTAAAGCTAGATGAAGCCATATTGCTAGTTGTGGAGGTCAACATTTAACTTACAGAGCATTGCAAACTGAGCCCTGGAAGGTCATCACATTCTTAGTGTTTGTTCCACAAAGGAACAAGGTCCGCTGTTTTGCAAGCCCATCTCCACTTGGTTCCATTAAGCGCATCATTTGTAACAAGATGAACATAGCGCATGTCTGCGTGAAGGCGATCAAGCCAGCAGTTCTTGGGCCGACCACGTGAACTCTTTCCAGATGGCGTGATGCAAAGTGCCGTCTGTGCAATAGATGAACCTTCTCTACGTACTACGTGGCAATACCACCGAAGTCGCGTCTCACGCATCTTGTCTAAGATCGGGGAAACTCCCATGATTTTCCGAATTTCTAGATTGGTGACATGATCTAGCAGGGTCAGTCCAAGTGTCCAGTGAAGCATGACATGAAGTGCTTGCTCGTGCTTGACTGCTGCCGGCTGGCGTTCAGAGCCAAACAGAGTGGCTGAGCGAACAATACTCCTGTAAACCTTGGACTTCAGGTGGATTGGTGTCCGATGATCGCAGAAAACACCAGTAGTTGGCCACCACTTCAACCAGGCCGCTTTTTCTCGTGCACAGGCGTCTGGAATACTGTCACACTCAGCGTTGACCAAAGAACAAAAGGTATAAAAGGCAATAAGTAAAATGCATCAGTGAATCTTGCACGTAACTATTAGCTTTAATGGTAGTCGTCATTATTGTTTTAAGAGGAAGTGCATTATTACAATTAGCTTTACGTCGAAACGACACAGACAGGTCTTATTGGAAAGGGTTAGGACTGGGAATGAAGCGGCAGTGGCCTTAATTCAGATACAATCTCACCATTTGCCTGGTGTGAAGAAAGTAAACCACGGAAAACCATTTTCAGGCCTGCCAAGAGTGGAGTTCGAAGCCACTATCTACTTAATGCAAGCTCACAGCTTCGCGCCCAACTCGCTCGGGAATAGGAAGTACAACTGGGCAACCATCCTCTATTAACATGAAATGGAATGGAGTGGTGTATGGCTTTTAATGCCGAGAGTGTCCGAGGACATGTTCGGCTCGCCAGATGCAGGTCTTTTGATTTGACTCCCGTAGGCAACTTGCGCGTCGTGGTGAGGATGAAATGATGATGAAGACGACACATACACCCAGCCCCCGTGACAGCGAAATTAACCAATGATGGTTAAAATTCCCGACCCTGCCACGAATCGAACCTGGGATCCCCGTGACCAAAGGCCAGCTCGCTAACCATTTAGCCATGGAGCGATCTGTATCAACATCAGTCAGAGGGATGATATGGAAGGGACTTCGAAAAACTGAAGGAATGTGCTGAAACGAGTCAAGGACTACGAAGGGAAAATGAAGGGCTCCATAGGCCTAAGGAAACTAATACCATCGGGGTCGGAAAAGAACAAAAGTTGGCCAAGGGAGGTCAGATAGGATAGATGAAAATGAGAAGCCATGGAAGTAGTGCCAGGACTGAGCTAAGTGTCCCTTGGACGCCAACCCATGTTCTCAAGTTAATAGTCCCAAGGGGCCCTTTTAGTCACCACTTCCGACAGGCAGGGGATACTATGGTTATTATTCTATCGCCCCAACCCACAACGGTATGAGTTTTACTGTTTGGGATAGAAGAGATGTGTATTAACTTTGCCTGCTCACCTTAGTTTGAAGATTATACCGCCGGCCTGGGGTGCCACATCACCCCACGGATTCTTCTCGATACTTGGCACAACCCCCCACCCCCACCCACCCCTTCGCTGTAATTAATTATTTCTGTTCTGATTTTGGATACTCTGATATCACATTGACTAACATGTTATAATATTGGATGAAGGAATGAGGATGAAAGTTTATTTTGTAGATTCTGTAGGTAGCGCAGTGAGATTTCATATCAACCATTCCTCAAGAATTAAAAATAGCAATTTTTAATTTTTGAAAATCCTTAATACCGATGTTATTTAATTATTTGTACTGGGATATATCCCGGTGGCAATGACCACTTACAGTAGAGTGATAATGAAATGTAATGTCGTATGGCTTTTAGTGCCGGGATATCACAGGACGGGTTCGGCTCGCCAGGTGCAGGTCTTTCTATTTGACTCCCTTAGGCGACCTGCGCGTCATGATGAGGATGAAATGATGATGAAGACAACGCATACACCCAGCCCCCATGCCATTGGAATTAACCAATTAAGGTTAAAATCCCCGACCAGGCCAGCAATCGAACCCGGGCCCTCCGAACCGAAGGCCAGTACGCTGACCGTTCAGCCAACGAGTCGGACAGTGGTGTGATAATAAAGTAAAAACATAATTAACCAACAATAACAATAAGTACAACAACAGGAGTACAACAAGCAAATCCCTGGAAAGAAAATATTACAAGATATACCACTAGTTTAACATTTCACCGTCATATACAAATTCACACGTAACGTACGTATTTCAAAATTTTTCACTATGACTTACAGTATATAGAGCTATCCAATTACTAATATTTTAGCATTATAAATACAACAGGTTCATATACAAACTCACACATTCCTTAAATAATTCAGATGACTTCAGTTGAAACACCGGATCCCGTGAGATCTCCGAAGTTAAGCAACATTGGGCGTGGTCAGGAGTTGGATGGGTTGCCACGCGCTTTTGGTGGGGGGTAAGGGAATGGAGGAGCGGAAAGGAACTGGCCACCCTACCGCACGTAAACTCCGGCTCAGGAATACCTCTGCGGAGGTTCGGACCTGCCTTCGGGCAGAATAACCCTTACCTACTTAATACTACAATTTACGGTGGATTGAGAGTTGCAATAAAATTTGACACCAACAGATAGAAATTGACATACAGTTTACAGAAAGAAATACCAAAGAATCCAAGAAAAAGTTCCTGCATCATTCATAGCACAACCTCTGAAGTCACAGACTCGATTTTCATGTAGACTATTTGGCTCCTACAAATTTCAAATTTATATTATGAGAACACGTTTGGAGGATAAGAACTAAAAACTCAGACGGTTATGGGCGTTTAAAATATAATTTGTGACAAACTTTTGAAATTTATTACTGGTCTAGGGGTAAATAGCCTAAAATGGCACTGAGGAAGGCAACCAAAAACCAACTCAATTCATTTTCTCCAGGATATCATGATTGGATCACAGCCATTATTGGATCTGCTGAAAGCCAGAACAACGTATGATGATGACGGGCTCAAGAATATCATCATAGCTTTCTTCTGAAGACTCCCTTACGATTTAGTATCGGATACGAGCTTCATCATTTGCATTATCGTCAATATTATACTCATAATCTGTAGACAGTTCTTTAACTTTATTAACGAACTCTTTAATTATTTATGGTATGTGTTATTTTGTACATGGACGTGCTGTATTTACAACGCTAAGATAATAATTAGTAACTGAACCTCTCAATCTCCTGTAATTCATAGTGTAAAAGTTTGAAATACTTAAGATGCGTGTTATCTAGTGTATGACGGTGTAGTTCTGTAATGTTAAGCTAGTAGTAAGCTCAGCCTACAGTACTGTAAGCCACAGTAGCAAGCACTGGAAATACTTAAGTTGTGTGTTAATTTGTACACAATGATACTGGAATTCGAATGTTTAACTAGCAGTACTTCTTGCAAAGTTTTCTTTCCATGGATTTGCTTGTTGTACTCTTGTTGTCGTTGTTGGGTAATTACTTTTTCACTTTAAATTATTATCACAGTACTGTAAGTGATAATGGCCACCGGGATAATTCCCAATCGTGAGGTAATTAATGATGATGATGATGATGATAACAATAATAATAACTAGCAGTTTCCTGCTGGCTCCGCCAGCAATGTACAAAGTGTGGTGTTGTTCGTTACTATCCTCACGGATGTATTTGCAAAGTTTCGAGTTAATGAAATAAAGCACATGATCCGCTGTGGTAATAGAACAGGGGTGGCCACTAACCTTAATTTTGGGAGCCGCAAATTTAGGAGACAAAACTGGGAGCATGTTTAGAAAATGGTCTATAAAATGAAGAGACGATTTTCGTTTTATAACAAATGAAGGAACCTTTATTTTCTACACTACACAGAACATTATTGTTAGGTACACATCAAGGAATGAAATTTTACTTTTGAGAAGTGCTTTTTTGAATGTTCATTTTTGCTGTTAGTTTTGTTGAACTCTGGCTGATAATTGGTAAGCCCAGTTCTCACAAGTTAACTTAAATGTTCATCAATTAGTTAAGATCGATATTTAGGTTTAATGAATTTACGCGTTGAGTATAGTGATTCACACACACATGTAGTCCCAAAGATTGAGATAAGTCTCTTAGCACACTCTTTTGTTAGGGGTATTTTTCTTCTGGAGCATTCTTCCAAAAGTCTATGGTAGAAACGCCACTTCGTTTGAGTACTTTTAATCCTTCGTCCTCTTGCATTTCTAGTACCTCCAACTCTACAGCTGCTGTATCCTTTGTTATTGGTGATGAAACAGGACAGCCATCGCCCACAACATCAAGAGCAAAAGGATTTTTCAGGAATGAAAATGAAGGTTTAAGTGATCTCAAATCATTAAATAACGTTAAGCCGCACATCGCTGCTACTGACTGCCGCCGGCCGCGAGATGATGTTAGTTTCCATTGATTATATGAATTAATTTTACTCTAAGCTTGTTGTCAAGAGCCGCACGAGACTGACTCAAGAGCCGCATGCGGCTTGCGAGCCTCGTTGTGGCCAGCCCTGTAATAGAATGTAATATTATGTCAACAAAACACTAGAAAATACATCACACAAAGAAATTGAATTAAACTTTCCTTGGAACAACACTACGCGCCGAACTGATAAAAAGTCCTTCAAAGATCTTAGTCATGGAGACAAATGTACTCATAACTTTTCTCAGAATCTACCAATTTAAGTAGTTAATACCTCAGAAGAAAGAGCTTGATCCATTGAGTGTTTGTAGATCAAAACGAACTGCGTACCTCAATTAGAACGAAATATATGATTGCTTCAATGAGAAAAAAATGTTGAAGAAATGAGACGTCAAATTAAATGTGCACTCATAACCTTCCTCAAAATCAACCAACTTGAATAGTTAAGAGCTGAAATGAAAGATCCTGATCCACTGAGTGTTCTTAAGCCAAAACGAACTCCGTACCTCAATTAGAAGCAAAGAAATGATTGCTTCAATGAGCCAAACATTGAAAAAATCAAATAATTTGAGGAAGGTGGAAGTTAAGTGATTTATAGTACCTGATGACAAATCTGTGCATGAATACCTTTCAGTTAAAAAATGAAGGAAATAGACCGGATAGAATGGACCGATTAACTGAATTTAGTTTTCATATTTTTTAAAATACTTAGATAATAATAATAATAATAATAATAATAATAATAATAATAATAATAATAATAATAATAATAATAATAATAATAATAATAATAATAATAAAAATCACTAAACCGCCTATATACTGGATAAATGGCCATATTCTGTTATTTAACCAACACAATCTTCGTACACGTTAATGCTCAAATACATGCCGTGTCATCCCAACGGTCTTACTCGGTTACTGCGAAGTTCTGTAATTTTTCAGATGTTACCAAGATGGAGAAGGCTTGTGTGCGTATGTGCGATTAAAATAGAGAACAAAATGTAGTTGTTTGGTGTGTCAATCCACCCCGGTGAGCATTCTAGGGTGAAGAGAGAGATAAAAAACTTGTAGGAATTATTAATCATTTCCTCCTCGTACTGGAATAGCACCTCAAGTTGTTATATCTATATAATCGTAATGTCTTCGCTATCCACTGATGTTTCACCGGAGACCTTTGAGCCTTGAGGTGTTCTCCCCTGTGACCTATAATGGTAATGATCGCTCTCCGAGGAATGTGTGGTCGTGTACAAGTTTCCCGCTCAGTTGCGGTGCATTGCTTGCTGCTATTGAATTTCCATAATTTAATGTACTGTCTAAATATTAAAACTCGATTATGGTGGAACAAGAGGGAATCCCAAGATGCTCGTTTTACGGCTCACAGTCTCCTGGAGGTGAATAGGAGGAGGCTCGAGAAACGGAAAGAATTGATCCTGTGGGGGCGGCTGATAGGGTGGGAAGAAGAAGTTGTGCGCCTGAAGCGCGCGCCCTTTAATGGACTCAGCATTCCCGAGCAATACACCCTTACTTCACAAGGCTACTCACGTAAATTATTAGAAATCGAATTCATCTCTCTTATTACTAACCCCACTGTGTAGTTATCTTGTTAAGAGCCTCAATTGGGGTGGCTAGGGGACTCTTATGGTCTTGCATTCACACTGAGAGTATCGTCTGCTTGGCAGGGTTCGAATTCATGAAGATGAGAAGAATTAGGGGATTTTGGAAACAAGGCAGGGTACGAAATCCCGGCGGGGGGGGGGGGAGGAAATGGAGGGATTTTCCTCCCACCGACGATTTTATCTCAGAGGATCCTCCTCACTAAACTTTGCCGGGAGTGGAGGAATAATGAGGAAAATATAGAAGACATATGCTACTGAAATTAATCTTTTTACTGTACATAATTTCATAATAACGTCAGAAATAATACACATAATACAGAAATAATAGTTTGACTGCGAGACTTTGAGCAAGCAACGTAGAGGTAGCAACTCCGCACGCGCAGCCTATTGTTCAAGTTTCAGTCTGGTAAGTCCATCTGTAACCTGCAAGAAATAATTTTCCAATGTTTATCACAAAATTCAAGCATTAAGATTTAACGCTTACATACTTCCTCTAGGCGAAGTGGGTAATTTATTTAATTAATTAATTTACTTTTTGCAATTTGCTTTACATCGTACCGACATAGATAGCTGTTATGGCGACGATCGGATAGGCCTAGGAGTGGGAAGGAAGCGGTCGAAGCCTGGTGTGAAAATGGGAAATCACGGAAAACAGTTTTCAGGGCTGCCGATAGTGAGGTTCGAACCTATTATCTCCCGGATGCAAGCTAAGAGCTGCGCGCTCCTAACCACAGGGCCAGCTATACTGAGAGTCATCTCAAGACCTAAGCGGTACCTTAGATTTAGCCAGACTTCTGGTCAGTGAAGAGGCTTCCGCAGCGGTAATTAGATTCAATGATTGTCGCTTGTTGCTGCAGTCAGGAGCTTCCCTCAGTTTGGTTAGATATTCTGGTAAGCTAACTCAACCAATTAAACATTTTGCCCTGTAAGAATATGGAAAACATTTCACAAGTTGCATGTTATTCGGATTCGTTACCAACTCTCATATTTCTTACATATATGACTGTGAATAGTTATTGTTTTCGGTGGTGTATGTAACAAAATAAAGAATTATTGAACATGAATTTGATATCTTATTGCATTGTGTACTTTTAAGCTTTGTTCGAGTTCATATCATTGCTGTTTAGTTCGCATAATTTTTACGGCGCTGAAGATGGACCCAAGAAAACTGTTGGCAATACTGGCTGCCATAGCATGCTCTACATTAATAATGGATGCCAGCCGTGAGCAACATGTAGATGATGCTGTGACGCTCGATTCGCAAGTGAATTACTTTACAGTTAATAAAAGTGTGTGTGTGTGGGGGGGGGGGAATTAAGTAGGAAGTCTAAACAAATTGTTATGGACGTTTACATTAGCGTACTAGATGAGAATCCGCTGTGGACTGTGGAAGAAGTGGTGAAAAACACCGCGCAGCTGACCGGCGTTTCTGCATGAAGTGTTTACACGACTCGGGTGGAATTTAAAGGAATTCGTATGTTTTCTTGTGATACTATATCGTATATGCTGGCCTGTGGTTGTTTATAGGCCTATGTGTCGTGAGGGTCTCTGACGACACGTATCCCTAAAGTCACTTAAAATTTAGTTTTAAGAAAGTGTCTGAAACATGTAGAGCGTACCGAAAAACAAGCAATCAAGGCTATAAGGATAGTGAAACAAAACGTAACTCAGCTAAGTCGCATGCCAGGTTTATGTGACAGAAAACTTTTTCGTTTGACTGATAGTCGGTAGGCCTATGTGTCAGCTCAGTTCGAACTATGCACTCGCCCTAAGCAAAACAGGAAGGGCCTTAACACGGTATGGATATAGGATCCTTAGCGTACTCGAAATAATAATAATAATAATAATAATAATAATAATAATAATAATAATAATAATAATAATAATAATAATAATAATAATAATAACACTTTCAGAAAGCCTTACAGATGCAGCAATGCAAGTCAATCTCCTTGACAAGACAGCCAAGAAAACAAAATTTTTGACGAATATAAAATAATCTGCCCCAAAGTTTTTAGTAACGGATATTGGTCAAATAGAAAAGGTAAAGAAATTCAAATATTTGGGTGAGACAATTCAAGAAAATGGTTTAGAAAAATCTGCTATAGAGGAAAGGATACAGAAGATGGAAAGAGCGTACGGTATAACTAAGAATACTTATAACAAAAATAGCTTATCAAGAAAACTTAAAATAAAGCTCTACAACACAGTAGTGAAACCAGAACGCCTTTATGCCAGCGAATGTCTAGCACTGAACTACAAGTTCGATAAATTAGAAATATTACAAACAAGAATTATAAGGAAAATACTAGGGCCTCTAAGAATTGCAGAGTTTTAGAAATTAAGAAGTAACAATGAAATTTACCAGAACATAGAAAACATATCAGAAACAATAAGAAAAAGGAGATTGCTATTTCTTGGACACATTTACAGAATGGATGACAAAGGACTAACTAAACGAATCTTCAAGTACCTTTGGGAAAAGAAATCAACTACCACCTGGATTCAAGAAGTCAAGAAAGACCTGGAAAGGAACAGCATACGAGAAGAAGAATTATTGGAAAGAAAGATTTTTAGGAAGGAAGTCTTACAAATAGAAGGATTCCAAGGGAGGAAGGAAAAGAAAACAGACACAAAGTGGACTGAAGACAGGAAAAAGAAGCACAGTGAAACAATGAAAAAATACTGGAAGAAAAGGAAATAACAACTAAGTATCAAGAATTGAAATTGTAACGTGGTCCTTAGAAGGCCGGAACACAATAATAATAATAATAATAATAATAATAATAATAATAATAATAATAATAATAATAATAATAATAATAATAATAATACTTTGTACTTTATTTTCGTAACTGCACTCCTTCCGCAGAAATGTTATCATGAGGGGATCATGAGTTCGTTTTTACCTTCCGAATGAAGAGACTACAATTACAACGTTCCTAGAAACACTGTATTTTGCAATCCCACTCATAGGAGGGTTTTCAGCTTGTTGAACTGTAAGAAACTGCCACTGACAGTCGTCGCACGCGAGAGGAATCGTATGCTTATGTCGTCATAATTTTCGTTGTAAGTCCCCACGTGTCTCACCAAATTGCATTATGACATAAGAATAAACCTTGCTTCTCCTGCCTCGGTATTCGTCCGTAATCTGTAGGTTTTACATGGTCAATAAAGGAATAAATAGGTATGGTACGTAATAACAGTACAACTATGTGAAAGGAAGTGATTTATTTTGATACTACACTATTTGAGAATGAAGTACTAACTTGTCAGATAGACGTACGACGTTAATAATAAGATGGTTGCGGTGGAGGAGAACCGAGACGGGAAGGGGAAACAGGGGATGTGCTCACATGCGGAAAGATACTTTTCCTCATCTCTTGAGTTGATTTTCAGTATAGCTCGGTGAAGTAATTTACTCGCAGGGTACTGCCTGAAAGAAACATTAGTAGATAAGCGCTATGATAATACTCCCCTCACAATTTATTTATGATTTCGCACCCTGAAACAAGCTGTCGTGATACACACCTTTCAAAGAAGAATACGTCCGTCTGTAATCCGAATGCTACTTGGATCTTCAAATAACACCATAAAAATTTATGTGGTTGTGGGAAAACCACAAATATTAATGGCGACGACATAATTAGGTGTACAAGGAGGATTGAGATGGGTTTTTCTGTGCAAGTGTAGCACGACGAACCCTGTGAAAAGGATCAATCGTGCTCTGAAAGTCTTCACTTATTGTCAAAACCTGCCATGAAATGAAATGTCGTATGGCTTTTAGTGCCGGGATATACCAGGACGGGTTCGGCTCGCCAGGTGCAGGTCTTTCTATTTGACTCCCGTAGGCGACCAGCGAGTCATAATGAGTATGAAATGATGATGAAGACAACACATACACCCAGCCCCCGTGCCATTGGAATTAACCAATTACGGTTAAAATCCCCGACCCGGCCGGGAATCGAACCCGGGATCCTTCGAACCGAAGGTCAGTACGCCGACCGTTCAGCCAACGAGTCGGACAAACTTGCCATACATTACCAGCTTCCATTATGTCTTACCCATAAATGAGACGACGTCAGTGGAAGATACTCTTTGCCCTGTCCTGTGATACAACAAACATACTGCATCCATCAGGAAATGGTAACAAGTAGAACCATGGAAAGAGAAATAATCTCTCGCTTTCAGGTAAGTAACACACTAGAATTACGCAGTTACCGAGGCAGCTGCAACTTATTCAAATTTTTAAATACAACTCAGATAATTGGTATGATGTTAAGCAACATCCAGCAATGTCACCCCATGGATGCATAAGCGCTGTACACTACGGTAGTCACCCGGCTCCATGCCTAAATGGTTAGCGTGGAGGCCTTTGGTAGATTTCGATTTCCGGCAGAGTCCATTGGTTAATTCAGATGTTTATGCCATCTTCAGTATTATAATTCAACATAGGTAAGGCCCTATCCTCACAGACGCGTATTGATCTGACTGTACCGGGCGAGTTGGCCGTGCGCGTAGAGGCGCGCGGCTGTGAGCTTGCATCCGGGAGATAGTAGGTTCGAATCCCACTATCGGCAGCCCTGAAAATGTTTTTCCGTGGTTTCCCATTTTCACACCAGGCAAATGCTGGGGCTGTACCTTAATGAAGGCCACGGCCGCTTCCTTCCAACTCCTAGGCCTTTCCTATCCTATCGTCGCCATAAGACCTATCTGTGTCGGTGCGACGTAAAGCCCATAGCAAATGATCTGACTGTCGCCCAGGTGGCAGATTCACCGTCTGTTGCATACCTAGTCTTTTCTTGAATAATTTAACAACTCCCCGAGTCCCTGAGTCCTCTTCCTGTTAAATTATATTTGCTCCAATTTGTCTTTCTTAATTCCAAATTTACCTTCATATTGTGATTTTTCCTACTTTAAAATATCAGATGAATTCATTGTAGATCCCATGGAATCACTGGAGAATTGAAGGAATATTTTGAAAATCTTCTGAACGTGGAAGAAAATATTTTTGTTGAAGTTGCGAGCGACGGAAACCGTATGAATGAGAATAAAGGTGACAGTGAAACTACGTTTTGAGGAAGTGAGAAAGATGGTTAATTAACAACATTGTCATAAAGCAGCAAAAGTAAATGATATTAAACTTAAGTGGTGAAAAACAGTGGGAAGACAGGGGCGGAAGGACTTCATAGAGTAATAAGACTTGCGTAGAGTGTGAATAAGATACTTTCCGACTGGGCGAAAGCAGTAATTGCACCTCCTGAAGGGAGTTGAAAAATATTGCAACACGTATCCAGGCATTTCACTGATAAGTACACCTGGGAAGTTGTTAACAGCCGTTCTGAAGAGGAGGGTGAATGGAGAGTAATTTTGATGGGAACTAGTATGGTTTCAGACCACAGAAGGGCTGTCAGGAAAAGAGTTTCAGTATGCATCAAATAACTCTGAAATGTAACACAATTAAGATAACAGATGCCTTCGAGATGTGGGTGTTACGAAAGACGTCGCGAATCTCGTGAACTGACCACGTCTCCATTGCTGACGTACTCAAACACATTGAGGAGGGTCGAATGTTGATGTGTACAATGGACACAATATCAGGAAAGAAAATACAACCTACTTAAATTTATCATGGAGGGTAAAATTTATGCACGTAGGGGTTGCGGTCTTGGCTGAGGAACTTACGGCATTGGACAGGACTAATGATGACAGCCCGAACATCGTACAGACATCGCTATGATTGTGGCCAACACACTACAGCAGTGTGATTGTTGTCTGGGAGACTGATTACCTCGGATCGAGTAGGGGTGTTTCAGTCACCTTGACAAAGAATACTGCAATGTATTCGAAACGTCGGCAAACTATACGGAATGTACAGAAAACAACAACAACAACACGGTTCAACCCGGAAAAGGAACAAACAAATTCCACACACCGTGGAAGATTCACTTCTAAGATAATGTCTTGGAACTTGAAAATAGGTGCAGGGAATGTGAAACGACAATTAGCATATCCGAGACTAAAATGATGTCAGTAGGAAAGGAACTTGAACGGACTGAACACCAGGTAGGGAATATGAAACAGGAAATGGTTGAACATTTCAAGTATTTAACATGTTGTGCCTGCAGTGCCGAAACCGCGAATGTGACAATGCTCTTCCTATCCATTATTTTCTTATGACTGGTCACGTCTTACAGCTACGTATTGGTATGCAGTCCATGAGAACAATTTTAGTTCAGTTCACATTCGTATACGCGTGTGCAAAGTGAAATAAACCTTACTGTACCGTAATATACGCATGACATAGGTATTTGCGAAAAAGACGTGATCAAAAAGTTTCAGTTTGAGGGCATTACAGCAGCGGATATGCAACGTATTGCGACTCCGATGCAGGTATATAAGCACGGACATGTAGGCAAAGGGATTAGTGTGGAATTCGTGCGTTAAATGTGGCCGCGTGAACTTTGGCGACGTTATTATCAAATGCGTCCAAACAGGACCAGTGTGCTGTTATTCTGTTCTTGGCTGCCGAGGTACAAACACCGGTGGACATCCATCGGAGAATGAAGACTGTGTACGTGGTAGCATGTCTGTCGGAAACCATCGTTGTGGAATGGTGCACCGTGCAGGCTGCTCGAACTGGGAGGCCAGCCTCATCCACTACGGACAACAGCAAGTGGGAGACACTCGAGCATGCGCCATGCGATTATCACCCTTTCGGTCCCCTTAGAAAGGCATTAAAGGGTCGACGCTTCCTGTCAGACGAGGATGTGCAGCAGGGCACGGTGTTTTACCATACGGGGATCTTCAACCTGGTTCCTTGGTGGGATGAGTGCCACAATGCTCACGGCGATTTTGACATTTTGACTGACATCCCGATTTAGGGCCGTCGAACGGAAACTTTTTGATCGCCCCTCATATTTCGGGTTCTTCATTTTCATTTGCACTACACCATAAGAAAACGAACTCAACGAAAATGATTCTGATGGACTTCATATCAATATGTAACTGGGAAGAGTGACCAGTCTTATGGGAAAAAACGAACAGAAAGTGCATTGCCACATTCGCCGTTTTGGCACAGCAGCGACAGTCTGTATTCTTGCAAGATGGTAGTATACCAAGCGAAACTGAATCAAGGTACAGCAAATTTAAGCCAGTGAGTTCACAGTTGTAATCAATATTCTGTAAGAAAGGAGACAGATCCGGACGAAACTATCTTTACACCGGTCTGTTTTTAGACTGGCTTTACTACATGAGAATGAAAGCTGAGAGTGAAAGTGACTGACAGGAAAATAGAGAGAATGATTGCAGATACAAACAGGTTGTAAGAATGGAAGGAGGTAACTGGGAATGGGGATATAAAAGCTAACTAAGCAATGAAGTCACTCGATGAATCTGTACGCAAAAACAGGTTTTGATGATGGGGTCAAGTGAGGCGAGTAGAGGAGGATAGGTTACGAAGTAGAATAATGGAGGGTAAGAAAAGTAGAGGGAGACCGAGACGACGATTAGACTTTGTTGCTAATGATTTCAACTTAAGAGATACAGGACTAAACGAAGCCACAGGGCTATTTAGAAATAGAGGAATGTGGGTACACATAGTTAATGTACAGAGGTGTGCAGAGTGAACGCTGAAAAGTAAACAGTCTATAATTAATATACTGTATGTGTATGTAATTAATAAAATATATTTCAGCATTACATGAACCTGGTTTACAGCTATCAAACAATAAACATTTAATTTATGCTAAAAAATTAATTGCAACCAAATGGTGCACCGACCTTCAAGAAAGCAATGCAGACACGGTCAGCGGAATCAGGCGGTCTCTAATCTTCAAAATAATTGCTCTGTTTGTTACTGCAGCACGTTCGAGTTTGGGTAATATTAATGATTATCCTACAAGGAACTTATCTTGTCATTCTCGAACATGCTATTGGTAGTAGTTGTAGACATAACTGAATCGGTTATTTGAGAAACCACACATGTCCATTTTCGGACAAAATATGTTTAATGCATGTATGCTAGAATTATATGTATTTCCCTTTTAAAGAGGAAGCATTCCTGTCCGCCTCATTGTAACAGTTTTACTGTGACCTTGAAACTGTTCTCCTGTCCTACTGTTAATAGGTAAAGGTAAGGGCGTATTCCGTCCGAAGGCAGATCCGAACCTCCGCAGAGGTGTGCCTGAGCCGGAGTTTACGAACGGCAGGGTGGCCAGTTCTTTTCCGCTCCTCCATTCCCTTAACCCCAGCAACAGCGCGTGGCAACCCATCCAAATCTTGACCACGCCCAATGGTGCTTAACTTCAGAGATCCCACGGGATCTGGTGTTTCAACACGGCTACTGTTAATAGGAAGGAACTTGAATAAAAGGCATGACAAGACATTCCCTTGGTGTGATTATTAACAGGGAGGATGTCCCTGAGTAACTGTATGAAGTGATATTGTTAAGACAGCCGATGTTGGGAAATGTTCTGAGTGTTGATTTTAATGTTGTTGAATGAAGGGGAATTTAAATATGGAAATTAATTACATAATTAAAGTCTGATATTTAGTGTCCTTAAATGTTGTTAAGTATTAAATAACCTCATTTTGTTATGTGTTAATGATGAAAATATTTCTTGTCAGACAAAGTAGGAACATCCATACTACGATAAACGTAAAATTAAGTAATTATGGTTAAAATTCGCGACCTTGCCGGTAATCGAACCCGGGACCCTTGTGGCCAAAGGCTAGCACGCTAACCATTTATCTATGGAGCCGGACACAAAGTAGGAACCCTCATACTACGATAAATATAAAACTAAGCAATTTCCTCAATTGTGCCGAAGGTTGAAGAGATAACGGAGCGGGAAATATTTCAAATTGTGAGACTTGAATAGCTGAATCGAACTAAAAAAGAACAAATTTCGAAAATCACTTCCGGCCTAAACGCAGTTCCGGAAAACAGCCTAGAATCGCTTGTTTTCTACTCGCTTTTTTTATTCAAGTCCTAGCCGAAATAACTTATTTACAGAATTATTTCTGTAATATGTTCCTTGCTTCAATGCCCTTTTTTAATTTTCTGTAAAATATCCACACCGGACGTAGTTATAAGGGCTTAAGTGTAACTGTGCATTCACTTACATTGGCGCTCGTAGTGGTAGAAAAAGGCAAACTGCTAATCTAATCGACAGGATAATTATGATTAAGAAAATGATTGTAATTTTCAGGAATAAATAAGGCATATTATCAAACTTTATTATATTTCACTTACCTAAAATTCGTAGCTCATATCCCTAGCATATTTTCAACATTGCTTGCCTGAAGGGCATTTTTGTGGATTTTTCCTACCAAGTGTTTATTTATTTATTCATTTCAGAAACCACTCATGTCCAGTAACATTCAGTCGCTATATCTTTCTTTCTTAATCTGCTTACCCTCCAGGGTTGGATTTTCCCTCGGACTCAGCGAGGGATCCCACCTTGACCGCCTCAGAGGCAGTGTCCTGGAGCGTGAGACATTGGGTTGGGGAATACAACTGGTGAGGATGACCATTACCTCGCCCAGGCGGCCTCACCTGCTATGCTTAACAGGGTGGGGATGCGAAGATCGGATGGGATAGACAAGGAAGAGGGAAGGAAGCGGCCGTGGCCTTAAGTTAGGTACCATGCCGGCATTTGCTTGGAGGAGAAGTGAGCAAACTACACGGAAAACCACTTACAAGATGGCTGAGGTGTGAATCGAACCCACCTCTTCTCAGTTGACCTCCCGAGGCTGAGTTGGACCCAGCAGCCCTCGTACCACTTTTCAAATTTCGTGGCAGAGCCGGGAATCGAGTCCGGGCATCCGGGGTTGCAGCTAATCACACTAACCACTACGCCATAGAGGCGGACCAGTCGCAATATCACTTTTTCTAATTGCTTTTTTATAAAAATGATCAGAATTGTTACAAAGTATCTGATTAATTATTGCTATTAAACCCAGTTACAGATTCCAAACATTAGAAGCTGAAGGCAGTATTTTCCACTTTTCTCAAATCTAGTAGTAATATACATGTGTGCGTTCTCAAATAATGCTGGGACTGTACCTTAATTAAGGCCACGGCCGCTTCCTTCCACTTCCTAGGCTTTTCCTGTCCCGTCGTCGCCATAAGACATATCTGTGTCGGTGCGTCGTAAAGCAAATAGCAAAAAAAAAAAAAAAAAAAAAAAAAAAAAGCAAAAAAAATAAAAAAAAGATTATTTGATTTTAAGAATAAATTTTTGTGTTCGCCGATGTATTTGTATATATTTGTCTATTTATCTATATCACATTTGAAATACTTCGTACGTACTTACATGTAGGTTCTTCCCCATTCCGCCAAGAGCTTCCTTGATCGATTTTCTGTTAAATTAGACGGCACGTACCCCGCGTCGAGTACGTTTCAGGTTAACAACACATTTCTAAGCATGGGAGGTGGGAATCCTGAAGTTCACATGTTAACGCGGTGATCAGATAAACGCTCTTGGCATAACAAGAAGCTATCGGCACTTGGAGCTTGTCAGTCGAGAATCGATACTGATAGTGAGCTCCACCGTGTACATTACACCTCCCTTAATAGCTGCACCTGACCGTAGTGACATGATAATACCTCGGGGCGATACGGAGTGTGGAAATCGCTAAGGCAGCAGTGTCGAGGGAAGCTCCTGCTAATGGCTTTCTGGCCCAATCGACATTGTAACTTCTACCCTAAGCAATACTATACTCTGACTGTTCAAGTAAGGGTTCTATTTTTCCAATACTGCGTCCGCGTCCGAAATTCCCAATGGAACACGACTCAGGAACAGAAAGTAACTTTAAGAACTCTGTGGGGAATCCAGTCTTCTATCCACTAGCTTTGTTTAGTTCTGTTTCATTTAAAATTGTCAAAGAGACCTAAATCATTCTATTTTCTGCTACCATTTCCACTGGTTCACTTTGTGACATAATTAATGTGGGGATACAACGTAAATCAATTTTACTGTATAATGATTTCTCTTTCTATTTTTCGTTTACAAACACTACCCAGGTGCTTGCTCCTATGTCATTCTGTTTCCCTACATACTCTCAACAAGTGTGCCTCCTCCATTACTTCTCTACATAACAAAAAGCAATTTACCGAGATCGATAGCTGCAGTCATTAAGTGCGCCCTGTATCTAGTATTCGGGACACAGTGAGCTCGAACCTCACTCCCGGCAGCCCTGAACATGGTTTAACGTCGTTTCTAATTTTTACACTATGCAAAGGCTGAGTCTGTACATCAATTAAGGCCATGGATGATTCCTTTCCTCTTCTAGCCCTTTCCTGTCCCAAAATCGCCATAATACCTGTCTTTGTCAGTGTGACGTAAAGCAAATTATAAAACCAAAAGAAAATACAGTAATTGTCTTCATTTTCTCTTGGACCCTTAACCATATATATATATATACCAATTATCCAACACAATGTACCTCCTATTTCTCTATTCGTAAGTCTTTTACCGATTTCATAAAATTCCCGTAATGTTCTTTTGGTTCTACATTCTGACATCATCATCTGTTCCTCACAGTATTTCACTCTAATAGTTACTTTCTTACGCCGGCCCCGGGTTCGACTCCCGGCCAGGTCAGGGATTTTTACCTGGACCTGAGGGGTAGTTCGAGGTTCACTCAGTTTAAGTGATTAGAATTGAGGAGTTATCTGACGGTGAGATAGCGGCCCCGGTCTAAAAAGCCAAGAATAACAGCCGAGAGGATCCGTCGTGATGACCACACGACACCTCGTAATCTGCAGGCTTTCGGGCTGAGCAGCGGTCGCTTGGTAGGCCAAGGCCCTTCAAGGGCTGTAGTGCCATGGGGTTTGTTTTTTTAAGTTATTTTCTTACACAATTCCTTTTCTACGTTTTGGATCTCTTTATCACAAGCGTCTCCCATTCCTATTCCATACAGCATCCAATACTGAACGGCTCAATGGCTAAATAGTAAGTATGATTACTTTTGGTGACGGGGATCCCCGGTTCGATTCTCAGGAGAGTCAGGAAGTTTAACCATAATTGGTTAATTCCGCTGGGACGGGGTCTGAGTTTATGTGCGATCTTCATCATAATTTCGTCCTTATCACGACGTGCAGGTCGCCTATGGGAGTCAAATCAAAAGGCGTGCTTCTGGCGAACCGAACTTCTCCTCGAACACTCCCGGCAGTAAAAGCCATGCGCCATTTCATTTTTACCCAATACTCGTTGCCTGAATTATGTGCGGATACGAGGAGAGATTTTGGTGTGGAAATCAGCACTTTCACTGTATCAAAACGACTCCACGTGATTGGATTGATGTCTAGCGTTGCTTTGCGTAAAGTATTACTGAGCAACCTCCAAAGGGAGAGGAGTCTTAAATGATGTAGGGAACGGAATATCTGGATGACGCAGAGTTGTATTTTCCGAAGAAAGTCGGTTTGCACTGTACTACACAGGAATATTTGAGAGCGAAGAACAAAAACTGAAAAGTTTCTGCTTGCTTGTCTGGCTCCTGCCGTCCAGGAAGGTAGCGAAGCTGTGATGATTTGGAGCTGTATCAATAGTGAGGGCCCGGGTGAGGTCAAGCTTGTTGGTGGAGCCGTAAATTCCGCTCATTAATATGATACTATGGAAGGGGTAATGTTACCATCAAGTAATGGACTAATGGGTGAGGATTTCTTGTTCCAACAAGATAACGCACCATGCCACAAGTCGAAGGCTACGCTGGCCTACTAAATCCCCCGACCTAAACACGATAGGAAACTTGTAGAAATCCATGGCAACCAGAATTCAGAAGAAAAGAATGGCCAGAAACACGGTGGATATGGAGCATGAACTTGTCGAGCTCTGGTTTTCCATTACGAGGGATGAGTGCGCAATATTCCACAACGTGCTGACGTTTGCAGGAAGGATCGTGGATGCCATATTGACTATTACAGGTACAGGGAATTCTGTGTAACTTTCTCGAGACTTGTTTTTATTTCTTTATAATAACATATTCTGTGTAATGTGAAGAAAAACAAACAGCTTTTTCGTTGAGTCCTAATACTGTAGATATTTCATCTGACTGAAATATAAATCTTTGTATAACTTGTCGACTTTTTCACAATGAAACAATTCACTCTCATAAATGTTCTCCACTACATGCTAAAACATAGAATCATGAATGTTTTTGGGCTTAGAAAATGAGAGACGGAATACAGATTGTTTGGTTGCTTCCCTCTTCACGACATGCAGGGTGTTCAGATAATTCATCCGTTGACACCACGCTCAAAGAAAATAAAGAATTCCGATACATCAACGGAAAAATGATTGTATCAACAACATAATGGTAAGGCTCATGAATTAAAGACCTCCCCGAAATTTGGATATAATCAACAAAGTTTTGAAACATGAGATTTTAGTAGAAATAGGGTGTATCATTACCGCCTTTATGGTGTGGTGAAAATCAATCAATCACAACTGATCTGCATTTAGGGCAGTCGCCCAGGTGGCAGATTCCCTATCTGTTGTTTTCCTAGCGTTTTCAAATGATCGCAAAGAAATTGGAAAATTATTGAACTTTTCCCTTGGTAAGTTATTCCAATCTCTAACTCCCCTTCCCATAAAAAAATATTTGTCCCAATTTGTCCTCTTGAATTACAAGTTTATCTACATATTGTGATCTGTCCTACTTTTAAAGACACCAGTAGTATAACTGGATGGTTCTGCCGCCTCCTCCTCCTCCCGCGGGAAATTTGAATTTTGGCGGGAAATTTCCATTTCAATTTTTGAATTTGTAAACAAAGCTACGTGCTTTTTGACAGCTGTCATCGACAACAACGCATCGCTAACCTCACTGCTGCCATCTTGACGGGCCTAAACCTCAGTGGTACCAACTTAACCTAACTAGCGCGAGGTAAACAAATCCACGTGTTTTTTGACAGCTGTCATCCGCCATCTTTAAACTACAGAGCACCGTGCTGCCCTCTTTATCGCAGTAGCTGCAAATTCGTCACCTGTCATCGGCAGTGCTGCGATCTTAACGAGCCTAAACCTCAGTGCTACCAAATTAACCTAACTAGCGCGAGATAAACAAAGCCACGTGCTTTTTTGCCAGCTGTCATGCGCCATCTTTAAACTACAGAGCACCGTGCTGCCCTCTTTATCGCAGTAGCTGCAAATTCGTCACCTGTCATCGGCAGTGCTGCCATCTTGGCGGGCCTAAACCTTAGTGCTACCAACTTAACCTCACTAGCGCGAGATAAACAAATCCACGTGCAGCTGTCATCCACCATCTTTAATCTATAGAACACAGTGCTGCCCTCTTTAGCTAGATACCTGTGGTGGCAGGCAATTCTACATGACAACAGCCATCTTTGAGCACCGTGCTACCCTCTATGTAGTGGCGGCAAATTCTACATGCTCTTGTTTGGAAACAAACCCACGCGCTTTTTTGACAGCCATCATCCGCCATCTTTAAGCAACAGAGTACAGTGCTGCCCTCTTTGTGGTGGCGGAAAAATTCCACGTGCTCTTGTTTGGAAACAAAGCCGCATGCTTTTTTGACAGCTGTCACCCGCCATCTTTAACCAACAGAGCACTATGCTACTATCATGCGGGCAATTTCGTTAGCTGTCATCCGCCATCTTTAATGAACAGAGCACCGTGCTGCCATCTTTGTGTTGGCATCTTTATTCTTTGACATGTGGTGGCGGGAAATTCTACATCCACAATCTGAGAGCACCGTGACGTACTCTTCGTTGTGGCGGACAATTTAAAAAGAACATGTCAAGGAATACCTTTGTTCTAAAAGAAAACAAGACTACGGTTCTGAACGGCTTGCGTAAGATAGCGATTCTTATAACCTCCTTTTCCCTGCTCTGTTAAGGCATAGCTTTATCGAATACTTGAAAATTATATTACAAAATAAGTGATTAAGAATATAATCGATACAACATATGATTAGAACATTGAATGATGTGTTTGGAGTGCACCTTTGTTCTAAGAGAATCGAACCCGAGACTGCCGGGTGAGAGGCAGGCACACTAAACCAAACCGTAGGAGCCGGCAATTCTCATTCTATATAATAATTTCGTGTGGCTATTTCTAGCCAAGTGCAGACTAAAAATAAATCTAGTCTTGTTACATCAGGAAGGGTAACTGGCTAAATCCTGGTCTTTCAGCGTCAGGAAGGGCAACCAGCCGTAAAACAGATTCTTGCGATTTAAACTCTTGCGTCAGGAGGGGGCACTCGGCTGTAAAACATATTTTTAATCCCAAGAGAATCGAACCCGAGACTGCTGGGTGAGAGGCAAGCACACTAAACCAAACTATAGGAGCCGGCAATTCTCTTTCTATATAATAATTTCGTGTAGCTATTTCTAGCCAAGTGCAGTCTAAAATAAATCCTAGTCTTGTTACATCAGGAAGGGTAACTAGCTAAATCCTGGTCTTTCAGCGTCAGGAAGGGCAATCGGCTGTAAAACATATTTTTAATCCCGGCCCTGTTATGTTAGGAACAACATCTAGCTGTAAAAAGGGAGTGTTAAGCTTTAGTAGCAGACTATGGGTTACATTTTTTTTGTTCCACTGCTTTTTTGTTCCACAGTCTTTGAAGTTGTATCGGCGCAGTCAGTCAGAGCGACGTGAGGAGTGCGTGCGTTGACTGAAATTGTACACTCGGCTTCCGGCTGTACTAACCTTGAACGAGGACACTGCGTGCTGATAAGCCACTTGAAACTCACGGAATGTTTTCTTAGCTGTGTAGCATTTAGCTCGTGCAGGTTCCTAACATAAAATATTATGATTGTACGGAGAGGCTAAAACCCAGTACCAGCACATAGCCTACCCCTATCGAAAGAGCCTGCACGGCGCCGGCATATAGGCTATTTCTGTTGAAGGAGTCTGCACAAGGTTTAACGCCCCCATCAACAGCCTTTACTTAATGCCGGCTTTTTGCACACCCTCGAAACTACCTAAAAATGTAATATACTACAGTAGGGAGAGGGTAAAACCCGGTGCCGACACATAGCCTACTCCTACCGAAGAAGCCTGCACACAGCTTATCGCCTCCATCCGACAGATGAATCACCATCAACATCTTGTACTCACAATCATTTCCGAAGGAGTCTGCACAAGGTTTAACGCCCCCATCGAGAGCCCTTACTTAATGCTGGCTTTTTGCACGCCCTCGAAACTACCTAAGAATGTAATATACAACAGTAGGGAGAGGGTAAAACCCATTGCCGGCACATAGCCTACTCCTACCGATGAAGCCTGCACACAGCTTATCGCCTCCATCCGACAGATGAATCACCATCAACATCTTGTACTCACAATCATTTTCGAAGGAGTCTGCACAAGGTTTAACGCCCCCATCGACAGCCCTTACTTAATGCTGGCTTTTTGCACGCCCTCGAAACTACCTAAGAATGTAATATACAACAGTAGGGAGAGGGTAAAACCCATTGCCGGCACATAGCCTACTCCTACCGATGAAGCCTGCACACAGCTTATCGCCTCCATCCGACAGATGAATCACCATCAACATCTTGTACTCACAATCATTTTCGAAGGAGTCTGCACAAGGTTTGACGCCCCCATCGACAGCCCTTACTTAATGCTGGCTTTTTGCACTCCCTCGAAACTACCTAAGAATGTAATATACAACAGTAGGGAGAGGGTAAAACCCATTGCCGGCACATAGCCTACTCCTACCGATGAAGCCTGCACACAGCTTATCGCCTCCATCCGACAGATGAATCACCATCAACATCTTGTACACACAATCATTTTCGAAGGAGTCTGCACAAGGTTTAACGCCCCCCTATCAACAACCCTTACTTAATGCTGGCTCTTCGCACGCCCTCAGCCTGCACACAGCTTATCGCCTCCATCCGACAGATGAATCACCATCAACATCTTGTACTCACAATCATTTCCGAAGGAGCCTGCACAAGGTTTAACGCCCCCAACAACAACCCTTACTTAATGCTAGCTTTTTGCACGCCCTCGAAACTACCTAAGAATGTAATATACTACAGTAGGGAGAGGGTAAAACCCAGTGCCGACACATAGCCTACTCCTGCCGAAAGAGCCTGCACACAGCTTATCGCCTCCATCCGACAGATTAATCACCATCAACATCTTGTACTCACAATCATTTTCGAAGGAGCCTGTACAAGGTTTAACGTCCCCATCAACAGCCCTTACTTAATGCTGGCTTTTTGCACGCCCTCGAAACTACCTGAGAATGTAATATGCAACAGTAGGATCACCTCCATCCGACAAATGAATCACCCTCAACACTCGTGTGCCCGCAATCATTCTCGCTACTTCGAGAGATAGCGGGTTCGAACCCCTACTGTCGGAAGCCGTAAAAAACAAATGCTATGTGACGGACCTGCGCGATCGTCATAACGTGTAATTACATGATCTAGCTAGATGTGGTTTTAGCTCAATACCTTTAAGTGCCTACAGGTAAGGAATACCGCGGATGTAGCTTAGTACCCACCCGTTTAAGTCCAGAGGTCGAGGATCGCGCGCTAACTTTCCAAGGCTCGATCCGCTGCAGAACTCTTAAATTCTGACACCTCGGCATCAACAGCAGGTTCGATCCCGGCTTAAATACGTCAGCCTGCAGAACTCAGCGTAAGACCCTCAGGAGAGCTCTTGTTGCATAAACATTTCGTTCCAACTGTACTGCAAACGTCTGCAGTTCTTGATATCCGCTTGGTAACAAGGAGCATATTTACTCGCTGCAGTCTGCGTGAAGCGCTCACAGTTCTTTGTGTATGCCTATTACGTGCACATCTCCCGTCTAAGTATTGTCCGCTGTGAATATTATTCTTCAGCCTTCAACTTAAGGTAAGCCTGAACTGTTAGTTACTGTTTGCAAAGCAACTTCTACGCTAGGTAATAAACATCTACATTCATATATGTTTGTTCTTTTCTTTTTAGGTACCGTTCGAGTTACAGGCTTGAAAGTACGCATTTTATTCATCCGAGTAACAGTCTGCAGCACGTGCATTTTTAAGGTATGTTTCGAACTTTGAGTTGTAAAGATAGCTAGGCTAGCTGATGTACCCCACACTACATTCATATATGTTTCTTCTTTTTTAGGTACGGCTAGAATATTATCATTCGAGTTTCAGGCCTGAAAGTACGCATTTTATTCATCCGAGTAACAGTCTGCAGCACGTGCATTTTTAAGGTATGTTTCGAACTTTGAGTTGTAAAGGTAGCTAGGCTAACTGACGTACCCTACACTACATTCATATATGTTTCTTCTTTTTTAGAAACGACTAGAATATTATCATTCGAGTTTCAGGTCTGAAAGTACGCATTTTATTCATCCGACTAACAGTCTGCAGCACGTGCATTTTTAAGGTATGTTTCGAACTTTGAGTTGTAAAGGTAGCTAGGCTAGCTGACGTACCCTACACTACATTCATATATGTTTCTTCTTTTTTAGATACGACTAGAATATTATCATTCGAGTTTCAGGCTTGAACGCACGCATTTTATTCATCCGAGTAACGGTTTGCAGCGCGAAGATTTTAAGGTATGTCTGACCCCTATACGTTGAAACTTGGTTTCTTCCGAACATCACAACTTTAGTCTAATCATAAATAGTTGTTCTCTTCAATCCTCATGCTGTAGAAGATGTTAATCTTATAATTTCAAACTCACAGCAATATCCGACCTCAATAGGTTGAAACTTGGTTTCTTCCGAACATCGTAACTTTAGTCTATTGGTAAATAGTTGTTCTCTTCAATCCTCATGCTATAGACGAGGTTAATCTTAACTCACAGCAATGTCTGACCTCTATAGGTTGAAACTTGGTTTCTTCTGAACATCGTAACTTTAGCATATTGATAAATAGTTATTTTCTTTAATCTGCATGTCATAGAAGATGTTAATCTTATAATTTCAAACTCACAGCAATGTCTGACCTGTACAGGTTCAAACTTGGTTTCTTCCGAACATAGCAACTTTAGTCTATTGATAAATAGTTGTTCTCTTCAATGTTTTATGCTGTAGAAGAGGTTAATCTTATAATTTCAAACTCACAGCAATGTCTGACCTGTACAGGTTCAAACTTGGTTTCTTCCGAACATAGCAACTTTAGTCTATTGATAAATAGTTGTTCTCTTCAATCTTTCATGCTGTAGAAGAGGTTAATCTTATAATTTCAAACTTTCAGCAATGTCTGACCTCTATAGGTTGAAACTTGGTTTCTTCCGAACATAGCGACTTTAGACTATTGATAAATAGTTGTTCTCTTCAATCTTTCATGCTGTAGAAGAGGTTAATATTATAATTTCAAACTCACAGCCATGTCCGACCTCTATAGGTTGAAACTTGGTTTCTTCCGAACATCGTAACTTTAGTCTATTGATAAATAGTTGTTCTCTTTAATCTGCGTGCCATAGAATAGGTTAATCTTATAATTTCAAACTTACAGCAATGTCTAACCTCTATACGTTGAAACTTGGTTTCTTCCGAACGTCGTAACATTAGTCTAATGATAAATAGTTGTTTTCTTCAATCTTTCATGCTATAGAAGAGGTTAATCTTATAATTTCAAACTCACAGCCATGTCCGACCTCCATAGGTTGAAACTTGGTTTCTTCTGAACATCGTAACATTAGTCTAATGATAAATAGTTATTTTCTTTAATCTGCATGTCATAGAAGATGTTAATCTTATAATTTCAAACTCACAAATGTCTGACCTGTACAGGTTCAAACTTGGTTTCTTCCGAACATAGCAACTTTAGTCTATTGATAAATAGTTGTTCTCTTCAATGTTTTATGCTGTAGAAGAGGTTAATCTTATAATTTCAAACTCACAGCAATGTCTGACCTGTAAAGGTTCAAACTTGGTTTCTTCCAACATAGCAACTTTAGTCTATTGATAAATAGTTGTTCTCTTCAATCTTCAATGCTGTAGAAGAGGTTAATCTTATAATTTCAAACTTACAGCAATGTCTGACCTTTATAGATTGAAACTTGATTTCTTCCGAACATAGCAACTTTAGACTATTGATAAATAGTTGTTCTCTTCAATCTTTCATGCTGTAGAAGAGGTTAATCTTATAATTTCAAACTCACAGCCATGTCCGACCTCTATAGGTTGAAAATTGGTTTCTTCCGAATATCGTAACTTTAGTCTATTGATAAATAGTTGTTCTCTTCAATCCTCATGCTGTAGAAGAGGTTAATCTTGTAATTTAAATCTCACAGCAATGTCCGACCTCAATACGTTGAAACTTGGTTTCTTCCGAACATCACAACTTTAGTCTAATGATAAATAGTTGTTCCCTTCAATCCTCATGCTGTAGAAGAGGTTAATCTTATAATTTCAAACTCACAGCCATGTCCGACCTCTATAGGTTGAAACTTGGTTTCTTCCGAACATCACAACTTTATTCTAATGATAAATAGTTATTCTCTTCAGTCGGCATGCTGTAGAAGAGGTTAATCTTATAATTTCAAACTTTCAGCAATGTCTGACTTCTATAGGTTGAAACTTGGTTTCTTTCGAACATAGCAACTTTCGCCTAATCTCTATTGGTTGTTCTCTTTTCAGATGTTCCCCTGCTGTGAGGAATGCAATGTAACGTTTACAAGGCGAGATAACTTCATGCGCCATATGAAATCAAAACACCCTAGCATAACATCTGCTTTATGTAAAGTTTGTAGTGTGTATTTCGCTAACGTAGAGCGATACGAAGCTCACTTAGTAGAAGCGCATCAGGTATCTACTTGCCCTCAGGTAATAGGAGAAAAGCGTAAAAAAACGGATGTAGCTGTAGAAAGTACTAGTAGTAAAAAATCTAGAAAAAATCCTGAACTTCAAACTATTCACTGCGAGCACTGTAACACTGATGTACCATCTTCACATTTTCAGGGACACTTACGGAGTAATGCGCATAAAAATAATGCGTGTAGAAGTGGTAGTAACGCAAGCAGCGAGGAAATTAATACAGCATTTAAAAGTAGGATTTCTAGTTACAGAATTCGCACCAGTCAAAAGTTTCAGAGCACTTCCAACTTTTTAAATTGTGTTCAACCGGACGTACAATAGCTTCTTGCTAAATCTTTGTCCAATCATAATTTATTTAAAGTTAATTTTGAACTTTTCGCCTTGTACATTAAAAGCACGGATGAATCCGAAATAACGGACATTAAATCATTTAAAACGAAGAATTTTGTCATAAGTCTGTCGACTAATTTTGGTGATGTACTTAGGGATGTCTCTAACATTATTTCAACTAAGAGCGAGGAATTTCAGGAAAAGGAGTCAGGGTGGGCTTTAGTTGAAATAATGTATCTAGAAGTTAACATCAATAAGTACAATCCTATGCGAGGATCTTCGCACATCGAGCTGCCGACATGGATTCAGCAAAGAAAAGCTGTTGTAAACATCCAAAACAATGACGAAGCATGTTTTGCATGGGCGGTGATGTCGGCTTTAAATCCTGCTAAATCGAATGTAGCGAATAGAACATCATCATATCCACATTATTCAACGCAGCTAAATTTCGATAGTATAGAATTTCCTATGCAGTTAAAAGATATTAAGCGCTTTGAAGAACTAAATAACATTAGCATTAATGTGTATGGTGTAGAGAAAAAGTCTGTAGTAGGCCCTCTGTATTATACATGTCATAAGAAGAGTACTCATGTTAACTTACTCTATATCGAAAACAGTCAGAATAGCCACTTTTGCTGGATTAAAAATCTGAGTAGACTTGTTGGTAGTCAGTTGTCAAACAGGTGTAACAAAAAAGTGGCTATGTGATGGATGCTTGCAGTATTTTTGAACTGAAGATCAGTTAACGAAGCATTCCAACAATGACTGCAATCATGTGCGTACAGAGATACCTACTACAGGCAATGATGTTTTAAAATTTGCAAATTATGACAAGCAGATGTGGGTACCTTTCGTGATTTATGCAGACTTTGAAGCCATCCTCACGCCATGCAACACATGCTTACCTAATCCTGACAACTCTTTCACTAATACTACGCACATGCATGTCCCGTATAGCTTCGCGTATTACATCAAGTGTTGTTATGATAGTACGCTTAACAATTTAGAGCTGTATCGAGGACCTGATGCTGCTAAAGTATTTTTAGAAAGACTTGAAAGTGATGCAGTTCGTCTTGGTCGTATTCTAAATAGTAATATTCCTATGAAGCCACTCACCGAAATTCAGTTAAATGATCATGAACGTGCTACAAAGTGTAGCATTTATGATGGGGAATTTTCCGAAAATGACCCTAAAGTTTTTGATCATGATCATTTAACTGGTTTCTACAGATGTGCCGCTCATTATAGCTGTAATCTTAAGTACAGAGTTCCTAAATTTATCCCTGTAATTTTTCATAACTTATCTGGTTACGACTCACATTTCATCATTTCACAATTTGGAGCTTCAGATGAAAAAGTAGATATAATCCCTCAGAATAAAGAACGGTACATTGCGTTTGCAAAGTCTGTAAAAGTAGATGCGGAGCATTCTATGAAACTGAGATTCCTTGACTCGTTTCGCTTTATGGCGAGTAGCTTCGATAAACTTTCTAGTCATTTACAGTCTGAACAATTTACGGAAATTCGACGCGTTTTTCCTGAAGAAGCCCAGTTTAATTTACTTCGGCGTAAGGGTGTTTTTTGTTATGAATATCTTGACTGCTTAGAACGCCTCGAAGAGCGTGTCTTACCATCCAAGCAATCCTTTTATAGCTCGCTGAATTCAGCAGATATTAGTGATGATGACTATTTACATTCACAACATATCTGGGAGCAGTTCCACATTCAAACGCTAGGTGAATACTACGACTTATATTTAAAGACGGATGTACTTTTGTTAGCTGATGTTTTTGAAAATTTTCGCTGTATTTGCAAGAAAACCTACAGCCTTGACCCATGTCAGTATTTTACTGCGCCTTGGTTAAGTTAGGATGAATTTGGAACTGCTAACTGATATTGATATGGTGCACTTTATAAAATCGTCTATTCGAGGTGGTGTAAGTCAGTGCAGCGGGCGATATTCTAAAGCAAATAATAAGTACATGCCGAGTTTCGATTCTAGTCAGGAATCTCAGTATATTGTTTATCTCGATGCTAATAATCAGTACGGTTGGGCGATGAGTCAGCATCTACCGGTGAGTGGTTTCCGCTGGCTAACGCAGTGCGAAATTGATGCTTTACAGCTGCACGCCCTAGGCGATGAAGCTGATAAAGGCTATTTCCTCGAAGTTGACTTACAGTATCCTAAAGAGTTACACACTTCTCATAATGACTTACGGTTCTGCCCTGAAAATGTGAAGTCCCCGTACATCGCATCAACGACGAAAATGCTAATTGCTAATTTGTGTGATAAATCTAAGTATATCATTCATTACCGAAATTTAAAACAGTGTTTGCAGCATAGTTTGAAGTTATCCAAAATTCATCGCGTACTAGAATTTAATCAGTCACCGTGGCTAAAGCCATATATCGATCTGAACAATAATTTAAGAACGAATGCGGTTAACGAGTTTGAAAAAGATTTCTACAAGCTCATGAATAACAGTGTGTTTGGTAAGACTATGGAAAATGTTGACAAACGCGTTGATGTAAAATTGATTACAAACTGGGAAAATATTAAGAAAAGGTATGGTGCTAACTATTTAATAAGTAAACCAAATTTCCACAGCTGCACCATCATACATGATAATTTAGTTATTATACAGATGAATCGTGTTAAGGTTAAGTACGACAAACCTACCTACGTCGGCTACTGCGATAAAGAGGGCAGCACGGTGTTCTGTAGTTTAAAGATGGCGGATGACAGCTGTCAAAAAGCACGTGGCTTTGTTTATCTCACGCTTGTGAGGTTAAGTTGGTACCACTGAGGTTTAGGCCCGTCAAGATGGCAGCAGTGAGGTTAGTGATGCGTTGTTGTCTGTCAAAAAGCACGTGACTCTCAAAAAACACGTGGATTTTTGACCTCGCGCTAGTTAGGTTAAGTTGGTACCACTGAGGTTTAGGCCCGTCAAGATGGCAGCAGTGAGGTTAGCGATGCGTTGTTGTCGATGACAGCTGTCAAAAAGCACGTGGCTTTGTTTACAAATTCAAATCTCGCGCCAACGTTCAAATCTCCCGCCAAAATTGAAATTTCCCGCCAAAATTCAAATTTCCCGCGGGAGGAGGAGGCGGCAGAACCATCCAATTATACTACTGACACCACTCAAACTTATTCGTCTACTGATGTCCTCCCACGCCATTTCTCCACTCCAGCTCGGAACATACCACTTAATCGAGCAGCTCGTCTCCTTTCTCCCAAGTCTTCGCAGCCCAAACTGTGCAACATTTTTGTAAAGCTACTCTTTTGTCGGAAATCACCCAGAACAAATCGAGCTGCTTTTCTTTGGATTGTTTCCAGTTCTTGAATCAAGTAATCCTGTTGAGGGTCCCATATACTGGAACCAAACCTCAGTTGGGGTCTTACCAGAGACTTATATGCCCTCTCCTTTACATCCTTACTACAACCCCTAAACACCCTCATAACCAAGTGCAGAGATCTGTACCCTTTATTAACAATCATATTTATATGATTATCCAAATTAAGGTGTTTACTTATATTAACATGTAGGTACTTACAATGATACCCAAAAGGAACTTTCACCCCATCAACGCAGTAATTAAAACTGAGAGGACTTTTCCTATTTGTGAAACTCACAACCTGACTTTTAACCGCGTTTATCAACATACCATTGCCTACTGTCCATCTCACAACACTATCGAGGTCACCCTGCAGACGCTAGCAATCTTGTAACCTATTTATTACTCTGTACAGAATAACATCATCTGCAAACAGCCTTATCTCTGATTCCACTTCTTTTCATATATCATTGATATATATAAGAAAATATAAAGGTCCAATCACACTGCCTTGAGGAATTCCCCTCTTAATTATTACAGGGTCAGATATAGGTTTTCTAGAAATATAGCCACCCATTCGGTCACTCTTTTTTCTAGTCCAATAGCACTCATTTTTGCCAGTAGTCACCCATGATCTACCATATCAAATGCCTTAGATAGGTCAATCGCAATACAGTCCTTTTGGTCTCCTGAATCTAGGATGTCAGATTATGTCTGACATTTGAACTTCAAGCTCGTTTACTGTCCTCGGTGGTGTGAAGTTGCAACAGCAGTCAAGATGATGGACAATGCTTATGTTGGTAATAGATCATTGAAATAAAGGTTATAGACGAATTCACATATAAGTTTTGAAATATTTTCTTGACTTTTTTTGATATTGTTGTGATTTGTATTATTACACTAATGTTATTTGCTATAATTTTTTTGTTCGAAGAGCATGTACAGGATTTCTCTTCGGTTGTACGCAAACTTAAGACATACTTGCAAATTATTTTCAATGAGTCACTTCCAATTCATACACGATTTTTAAAACTTCAAGTCAAAACAATAAAATATCTTTTATTAGATTAATTCATTTATACACTTACGTGTGCTATTAGTTCAACTAGTCTAAACCATGAAATAAACCCCAAAAATAATTTTCCTCTGCTCTTAAAAAGGTCTGATTTGTTGGCAATGTCCTTATTTCGCGTAGGACTTCAATTGTGAGAAAATGAAAGATATTCTAGACCTTGTAGATATTATTATTATTATTATTATTATTATTATTATTATTATTATTATTATTATTATTATTATTATTATTATTATTATTATTATTATTATTATTATTATTATTATTTCTTCGTTATGCTCGATTACAGAGCACGATTGAACTTATTTAGCTGATGTCGTTACCTTTTCCTATTCTCCAAAAGTTTCATCTTCTCGCAATGGCTTTTCTTCCGATGTTCTGACCAGGTTCTGTTGGTGGAAGTGCTTGCACGGTGTGTAGAGAAACGATTGTCGACTAATTTTCTGAGCTTAGATTTGTCTAACACAATATCGTCTGTGATGTCTATTTCCTGAAGATCTTCTCCATCTTCGAGCAGCCAATTGTTTTCTACTTTCATTGATAATTGAGTATTATTAATGAAATTATTAAATAATGTTATTTGATCTTACATCACATTACCTACTTTTACGATTTTCGGAGGTGCCGAGGTTCCGGTATTTAGTCCAGCAGGAGTCCTTTTACTTGCCAGTAATTCTACTGGCATGAGTCTGACGCATTTGAGCACCTTCAAATATCACCCGATTGAGCCAGGATCGAACCTACCACGTTGCGGTCAGAAGCCACTATATTATTATTATTATTATTATTATTATTATTATTATTATTATTATTATTATTATTATCCAGACCTGTGGTGTAGAAGTGCGGTGCGTGGTGCCTGTCTCTTACTCCTAGACCAAGGGTTCAATTTTTGGTCAGTTCGAGGATTTTAATTCTGGATTGAGGATTATAACGGGGTTCACTTGATGCGAGATTTCCTCAAGCTCTTAGTTACGGGAGGAAAGCGCTCAGTGTGAAGACGACGCTAATTCCAGACAGACCTCCATAGATCTCCAGCCCAAATAAAATGGAGACTTTTGTTAGCTTCTGAAATGGTTTCTTGTTTGGAACACGTAAACACTCAGGAAGTAATGGGCGATGTGTTGGTGATATATCTGCCTAAATGCAGTCTCCTTGTTGGTTCAAGCAGTGTCCGAGCAGTCCACTCGATGACGGATACCTCGGGCAAACGATGTCCGTTGGCGACTAAACTATACTTCAGCGGTTTCTCGAACTGACCATTGTTTTCTAACCGGCATCGAATTGAATTTTTTCATTTTCCCACCAAAGTCGTCCCAACACCATCTGAACACTGTACAGCATGGTATACTGCACACTAATTCCCATACACATCCTTCATATTAGTGTTATAGACACAAGCTGGGTTTATAAAGTGATGTACAGGGTCTCCCATATAAACTCAGACCGAACGCACGGTGTTTGTACTCTGCGCTACAGCAGCTGCCTCAGCCGAACTTACGTCGCGCCCAGCCGCCCTGCTTTAAGCGACTATACAATGTTATATGAAAATGCTGGAAGTGTCGTTCGTCCTGGGTCATACAGGCATTGTATGTGGTAATCACATTCTGGCTGACGAGAGTGAGTTCTGCCACTGTAATGTTTGTGATTTTATTCGTAACTTTTACTTTCAGTTACTCCAATGTGTGAGGATTTGTTCCATACACTTTTTATTTCATTTTAACCCACAAGTAAAAATTACACACTGTTAGATCTGGAGAAGAAGGGGGAAATAGACCAGCATTGATCACTCTCTCTGCAAACGCTTCCGAGATTTTAAGAAGGGAATCTTCCGCTGTATGAGCAGGGGCTGAATCTTGTTGAAACCACTTACGCGATTTTTCTTTTCCCGTTAACTGATGAAAGAATGGATTCAAAACGTCATCTTGGTGCCTTTCTTCATTTACTGTCTTTTGGAAAAAATAGGCCGAATTATTCGTCTTGTACTAACAGCGCACAAAACACCAATTATCCGATCATAATGAGGGACTTCATAAACACCGTTAGGATTTTCTACACAGCAACAGCGAGAGTTATGGCTGTTTACACGACCATTAAAATGAGACCAGAACTTTTACAGGTGAAAATACCGCTTTGCAATGATAACTGTCTCACCATGTTAATAGCTCAGATGCAGACTGGAAACTCATGCTTTCCAGGTCGGACACCTGCAGGCTGCTCTCCCCTGCTGTAGCTGCCATAGTCCAGAGTACAAACAGCGCGCGTTCGGTCTGGCTTTATATGGGAGACCATGTATAATGACGTGAGAAAATCAAAAGTGTGAATAAGTGCAAACTAAAATACTTCTTCCAGGTCATACGACGCCTCTACGTCACCACGCAAGGTAAGAACGAAGGCGAACGAGATCCCAGTAGAAGAACTTTGGGGCTAAAGAATCTGGGGGATGGTATGGGGATCTACCTTCGATCAATCAATCAATCAATCAATCAATCAATCAATCAATCAATCAATCAATCAATCAATCAATCAATCAATCAATCAATCAATCAATCAATCAATCAATCAATCAATCAATCAATCAATCAATCAATCAATCAATCAATCAATCAATCAATCAATCAATCACCATTGATCTGCATTTAGAACTGTCGCCCAAGTCGCAGATTCCCTATCTTTTCTTAAATAATTTCAGAGAAGTTGGAAATTTTCTATGGAGTGTGCTATTGTATTCTTGAACAATCAATAGGCCTACTTGAAACGACTGGAAGAATTTGAGATGTGGGTGTGAAGACGGATTAAACGGACTGAAAAGTGAACAAACAAAAGCTTTCAGCAACAAATTTAAGGGAAGAGTGAATTGATGCTAACGATACAGAAAAGAAGAACTCAATTCACTGTCAACATCTTGCGACATAATACCTTTCTAACCAATCTTCTGTGAGGGAAAATGACCCGAAAGAAGGCCGAGGATGACCTACTACTGTCCTACTGTGACATGAAACGAGGAGTTGATGATAGAGAACATTGTTTTCTTTAATTATCCCTGTCCCTAACTCCTCCTCCTGTTAAAAGTATATTTGCTCCAATTTGTCCTACTGCATTCTAAGTTTACCTTCATATTATGATTTTTCCTACTTTTAAACATCCACTCAACCTTAATCACCTACTAATATAATTCCATGCCGTCTCCTCACTGACAGCGCGGAATATTCCGCTTAGTTGAGCAGTATTCTGCCTGTACTGACGCACATACTAAATAACACTTCACTTAAGGGAACTTTTCCTAGTGTCTGGAAAACAACCAATACAATACCGGAACCTAAAATATCACATGTCGCACCGCTTACACCATCTCCCTTCATAAACTGAATGAATGTCGAAAGATAATTCTGAAAGAATTCTTGACAAAACCGTAACTAGCCACTTGCACGAACGCTTTACGACTCTATGATGGTGTAATATTGTAAGGCAACGCTAAACCAACGGTAAATTGTTGCATTAAAGCATCTCAATTATTTATGGTGTGCGTGAATTTGTATACGAACGTGCTTTATTTACAATTATAAGATACTAGTTAGTAATTGAACCGCTCAATCTACGGAATAGTGAAAAATTTTGAAGTAATTATGGTACGTGTGAATTTGTATATGAAGATGCTGGATTTAGGATCTTAAACGGGTAGTGTTTCTTGAAATATTTTCTTTTAGTTGTAGGCTACACTTGTTGTAGTAGAAGTTGTTATTGTTGTTGTCGACTATTATGTTTTAAGTTTCCTTCAGTATCACACCACAGTAAATGTTCATTTTCGTCGAGCTATTTCCCAATTGCGATATATTTGTTAATAATAATAATATAATATAATTTCGTGTGGCTCTTTCTAGCCAGGTGCAGCCCTTCTAAGGCAGACCCTCCGATGAGGGTGGGCGTCGTTTGCCATGTGTAGGTAACTGCGTGTTATTGTGGTGGGGGATAATGTTATGTGTGGTGTGTGAGTTGCAGGGATGTTGGGGACACCACAAACACCCAGCCTCCGTGCCATTTGAATTAACTAATGAAGGTTAAAATCCCCCCCCCCCCCGGGAATCGAACCAAGGACCCTCTGAACCGAAGGCCAGTACGCTGACCATTCAGCCAACGAGTGCGACAATGACAGTAATAATAATAATAATAATAATAATAATAATAATAATAATAATAATAACAATAATAATAATAATAAATTATTATTATTATTACTATTATAATATCAGATTTCTTCCTGTTGTACCAATGCTGACACATTCACGATATTCGCTTTCTTTGACTAACGCCGCTCGTTCTAGGACGTACTTTTACTTGAGAAACACTTGTTGTTGCTTGGGTCATCAGTCCATAGACTGATTTGATGCAGCTCTCCATGCCACCATGCTAACCTTTTCACTTCTTCGTCACTACTACATCCTACATCTATTCTAAACAGTTTTTGATACTCATACCTTCACCGTTCACCGCTTACACTTCTCTCAAAAACTAGCCATGTAAGTCCTGGCTGTCTTGAGATGAGTCCTATCGTTATATCTCTTCTTCCGTCTGGCTCTATGGCTAAATGGTTTGCGTGCTGGATTTCGGTGCAGGGGATCCTGGGTTCGATCCTCGGCCGGGTCTGGGATATTAATTTTCATTGGAGAATGTATGTGTTTCTTTCTTCATCTTGTGCCACATTTTCCATACCCTGGTGGGGTCGCGATTGTGCAGTGTATAGCACATGTGGAACTGCCCCTTTTTACGGCCGGATGCTCTTTCTGACACTAACCGTCATGGAGGGATGTATTAACTTTTTTTTTTTTTTTTTGATAGTAGAGTGTGTTATCTGAATATGGAGAGAAAAGGAGTGGAGCAAATACCTGAACTATCCCGGTCGCCGAATCAAAGGCTGGCCGGGAATCAAACCAGAGACCGTACGAAACAAAGATCTCTACGCTAACAATTCACAAAGTGAGGGGGACAGCATATGTATTGACTATTTTGAGTAATATATTTCCCTCAATTCAGTTTTCGGATCCTTCGTTTCTGCCAATTCTAAGTAAAGTATGTTTTTGAAGTAATTTATTAGGTCAATGAAACTGAGGTCCTGGATTTCAGGTTTCACAATAAGTGATGTGAGTAACCGGGTCACTGATTTGATGCAATAACAAAAACAATAACATCTGGAAACAGAGTTACAGAAATCAAAACATAATTCAGACAAGGGATGGGTTATCTCCCTTACTATTTAACTTAGTTCTAGAAAAAGTGATTCTGATACGGAAAATGAAACAAAAGGTAGGCATATAAATAGTGGCGGATTTACCGAAAACAAAATTCACCTTACTTGCTTAGCCTTTGCTGATGACATTGCTATTCTTTCTAATAACAGACCGGAAGCAATGTAGTCTGTAGAAAATCTCCATGAAATAGCAGCCAAAACAGGACTCCAAATTTCTTATGAAAAGACAAAGCATATGGAATGGACTAGGCCAGGTTTCAACAATCAACCATTAATCACCAAATATGGAAATAATGCTCAAGTAGACACATCTAAGTATCTAGGTGAAATTGTTGAATCAGCAGGGTTAAATCAGCAAACTAACAAAGAATTGAAAATCTTCAAAGAGTATATAAAATCACTTGGAACAGAGACAATAAAAGAACTATATCAACAGGGCAAAATTACGACATTATAACAGTAGGTAAAACAGAAGCACTTTGTGCAGCTGAAACTATTATAATTGGTGGTAGATCTCGAATAAAGATCGAAAAAAACGAGAAGGTAAATTCGTCAGGAAAATCTTAGGACGAAAGTCCAAAAACGGAAGTTAGATGAAAAAGAAATTACATGAAATCAATCAAGTTACAGAAAAAATCGCAGATAGAATCAGGAAACGACGGTTACAGTTTTATGGCCACTTATATAGAATGGGTAATAACAGGCTCGTAAAGAACATTTTAAACTTAGCCTTATCTATGAAACATCACAATAATAGCTAAAAGAAATCAGGGAAGACCTAAATGAAATTGGCATTAATTAATAAACCATTCAAGATAGAATAAAATTCACAAACAAAAATTTTCTATAAAGCCCACCTGACTAAATACAGGATGGACCGAATAACGTAAAAAGGAACACAGCTAGAGAATAAAGAGGTATTGACAAGAGAAGAAGAAAAAACAAAAAAGTGGTAATAAGTTCAAACGTGCTCCTTTGTTGGGCATAAGTAATCAAGAATGGAGAAAGTTTATTAGTTCACTAAATTCTTCTATAAAAAAAACATCATCGCCATACATTGCAACATTACGAGCATAATTTGATTAAGTCTGTAAGTAACAAATTTTTGTCATTCTGGTACATTACTACTGTGAATCATAATTGGAACCCTGCTAGTGTCGTCATAAAATACTATGAAATTGTTGAAGTGATTTCAAAACATTCATTACTTAATTAGTTTCGTAATGAAAATATAACCCTGCTCACCCATATCAATAAACGTGTCATTTATTCTAAATTAAATGAATCACTCCATCACAATTACCATGTCCACTACCCGCTAATGAATTTTGCGAACGTATAACACAGATTATTCTGTGAATCACTTGTCCGTAACAACTTTCTTTTAGCAACTCTGACGTGTGAAAGTGGATTGCTTGTCGTTATGTAATTGCATTCCGCGAACTAACTTGCTGGCACCAATTCAAAGTGACTCATATTCCCGTCATAATTAAGTGAAATTTGCAGTTGGAGCTCTTCCCAAACCCAGAGCTGGCGCCTAGACGGGAGATATAATACCGCTATCAAGATAACTGGGCGTGGATAGTTTAAACATTTCGTCCTTTAAGCAGCTGTACTCTAGAATTTTAAACCTGTTAAACTCATATCTCTCGACCGTACAAAAATAAAAGCTTAAACGCTTGTTGCTACCAAATTAAAGACCTCCAATTATCCATAAATATGTCTTCCTCTTTTCTTGTTTATCCCCTCATACATAGCGAGGGATCCCATCTCTACCGCGTCAAGGGCAGTGTCCTGGAGCGTCAGACATTGGGTTGGGGAATACCACTGGGTAGGAGGACCAGTACTTCACCCAGACGGCCCTGCCTGTTATGCTGAACAGGAGGCTTTGTGGGGAAGATGGAAAGATTGGAATGGATAGACAGGAGGATAGAACGAAGCGGCCGTGGCATTAATTTAGGTACCATCCCGGCAAGAGAAGTCAGAAACCACTTCAAGAATGGCTGAGGTGGGAATCGAACCACCCTCTAATCACTTGACCTCTCGAGGCTGAGTGGACCCCGTTCCAGCTCTCGTACTACTTTTCAACGTTCGTGGCAGAGCGTGGATTCGAACCTGTGCCTCCGAGGGTGGCAGCTAATCACACTAACCACTCCAGCACAGAGGCGGACATCCATAAATTAAAAAGAAATCGATAAGTCACAACTGAAACCAATTAATTCAAGAAGTATGCGAGAATTTGGGAATAGACTTAGGAGGGTAGGCCATAACTCACTCAGGATTGGCTCTGTTATTTCATGAAAAGGGAAATCATTCTATGGGGACGTCCTTTATGACAAAGCAATAATGTAATGTTCTCAACTTCTGCCATCAGAAACCTCTTCCATTGCATGTAAACCAGTTGCTCAGATACTTGTCAAATGGCTACATTGGGTCATGCGGGCGAGTCGATACATTCAGGATTATATCGATTCTTTTTACGAAAGTATCGATTGTTTGAATATGGATCCTGAACTAAGAATAACACGTTCATCTTTAAAATGTTTAAATAAAAACAAATAAATTCAATACAATATGAAATTAACTTCTGTACATTAGATGAACGAAGCTGTTTTGCGTATTCCTTTCGAAATTCCAACCCCATCTGACGACTCGGTCAAATTCGAAAAATTTCTCCGAAATTTCGAAGGAAATATTTTTCTAGTAGAAGGAACTGAGATATCAAACCTACCATCATGTTAATTAAGATTCTACAAGGATAACAGTTCTTATAAAATAAAGATAACAAATCTTCACTACTAGCGAATTTACGCGTGTTTTGCTACTGTTTTCTACCCTGTATACGAATTTCTACGTAACTAACTGTACATGCAGTGAGGAAGATTATATGAAATTGCACGTCTCTTAGCGTTATCCGAGAACACCACGGGGAGAACGTCATACGTTGTTTCCTATGTAAGGTGCACGTTGGGGAGTTTCGATAATAATGGCAGGCCACGTTTTCTACTGCCATTCACAGTCCAGTTCAGGAGTTTCTACTGTAACGGCAGGCTCATTTACCTTCTGCCATTCACAATGGTAATGGGGCGTTTTCATTATAAAGAGCGGCCCCTTATGCCAGTCACAATAGTTGGAGAGATGTAATCGAGAAATACAGCTCTATTTAACTTATACGGGATAGAGATACGAAAAAGGTCATAAAACTAAAGTTGTATGTCTCTGAAAATTGAGCTGTGATTGTGCTGTCTGTTTTTTGATACGACTTACCGTTTGGCCAGCAATTACCCCCAAACGAAGATCTGCACAGTCATTACAATTGCCACCATATTTCGATATTTTTGGGGCAAAAATGTTTTCCATTTTAATATCTGAGCCTCACCTCATTACCTTCAAATCTTACTTTTGTACTTTTCAAGATATCGCATTCTTTACGATGTCGTAGATCAGTCTGTTATGGCTGCTTATTATTCTATATACCTGACTCGACTTGTAGTTTGTCCCAAATAGACAGACGGCACCTCATGTAACGGAGGATTGCCAAAGCATTTCTTTCTAGCTTATCTTTGATTCGAGTTACCTCTAGGCTACGGACAATAACAATCAATCAATCAATACTGATCTGCATTTAGGGCAGTCGCCCAGGTGGCAGATTCCCTATCTGTTGCTTCCTAGCCCTTTCCGAAATGATTTCAAAGAAATTGGAAATTTATTGAACATCTCCCTTGGTAAGTTATTCCAATCCCTAACTCCCCTTCCTATAAATGAATATTTGCCCCAGTTTGTCCTCTTGAATTCCAACTTTATCTTCATATTGTGATCTTTCCTACTTTTATAAACGCCATTCAAACCTATTCGTCTACTAATGTCATTCCACGCCATCTCTCCGCTGACAGCTCGGAACATACCACTTAGTCGAGCAGCTCTTCTTCTTTCTCTCAATTCTTCCCAACCCAAACATTGCAACATTTTTGTAACGCTACTCTTTTGTCGGAAATCACTCATAACGGCTTTTGAAGAAAAGATGGAGACGTTGGTTTACTAGATGGGTTTCATATCGTATAAATGGTTCGACAAAAAGATTCAAACTTTACCTTGTATGGCTCTATATGTTTATAATTAATGAATATGACTACTTAGAGTCAATGAATATGACTTCTCAAATTTCAAGGTATTTATCCTACTTATCCATTCTTAGCTTGCCATAGTTATGCTAGTTTGTTTTCTGACAGATCCCTGTTTTGTGTATTATTCTTTTATAATTTTGCTGCAGACTTATTTCACTGTCCTTCCTTTCTCTTCATGTCTGCTTATTATGTAATCATTCCTACATAGAGCGAAAGGTAGTGCCGTTCCGACTATACGTGCGTGTGATGGGTTTGTTTGCGGTTTTTGATTGGAGACCTTTTATTTCTCTATGTCTTCGACTTTGGCTCGAGCTTATGTTCTGCATTATTGTTTGCTATTTGTTTTACGTCGCACCGACACAGATAGGTCTTATGACGACGACGGGATAGGAAAGGACTAGGGATGGGAAGGAAGTGGCCGTGGTCTTAATTAAGGTGCAACCCCAGCATTTTCCTGGTGTGAAAATGGGAAACCACGGGAAACCATCTTCAGGGCTGCCGAAAGTGGGGCTCGAACCCACTATCTCCCGGATGCAAGCTCACAGCTGCGCGCTCCTAACCGCACGGCCAACTCGCCCGGTGCATTATGGTTTAACGCTGATACTGTACGATACATGTTCGCCTTGGTGTGTGCGATATGAATACGTGTCATGCGGCGTGTAAGTTATTTACGTTATGTGTTTTCACTGGATGAGCCAGGCCTCTTTGTGGTGACCCAGGTAACTGTTCTGTACTCTCAGATCAAGCTCATGAGCCGTTGACTGATTCATGTCATGCTGTTACGATTCTTGTCGTAACGTGTCTTGATGTTATATTTATTATTCACTCTGCTTCGCATATTTGGTCTCTCTGTGTGCGTGTGGGTGTGAAATTGTTACCGGACCTGTGTTACGTTTCAGTATCTTATGGATTCTTGCTATTGTCGTTATTCTTATTTTATCTCGTTATTGCTTCCAGCTTCCTCAGCCGACTAATATGTTTATTTCGGGATTTTGCTCTCATTTTACTTGCTTTATTCACTCATGTTTGTTTCCGTAACTATGGCAACTACTTTTCTTACCTCATTGTGTTCCATATTTGTTTACATGTTTTCTTTTTCTTTACAAAAAAGGCTTGCCTTTGTCTGGGAAGGCGTGATAATTTTATTGTGTGAAAGCTGTTTCTTTCACGTCATGATTGCAAATGGTCCGTATGAAAAATACTTTGTATCGCGCTTTAATTGCCGCTATCTGGTTGTTGTTTGAGTCATCAGTCCATAGACTGGATTTATGCAGCGCTCCATGCCACCCTATCCTGTGCTAACCTTTCCATTTCTAGGTAACTATTGCATCCTACATCTGCTCTAATCTGCTTGTCATATTCATACCTTGGTCTACCCCTACCGTTATTACCACCTGCACTTCCTTCAAAAACCAACCGAACACGTCCTGGGTGTCTTAAGATGTGTCCTATCATTCTATCTCTTCTTCTCGTCAAATTTAGCCAAATCGATCTCCTCTCACCAATTTTATTCAGTATCTCTTCATTCGTGATTCGATCTATCCATCTCACCTTCAGCATTCTTCTGTAACACCACATTTCAAAAGCTTCTACTCTGTTTATTTCTGAGCTAGTTATCGTCCATGTTTCATTTCCATACAATGCCACGCTCCACACGAAAGTCTTCAAAAACATCTTTCTAATTCCGATATCATGTTTGAAGTGAGCAAATTTCTTTTCTTGAGAAAGCTCTTCCTTGGTTGTGCTAGTCTGCATTTTATGTCCTCCTTACTTTTGTCATCGTCCGTTATTTTACTACCCAAGTAATAATATTCATCTACTTGCTTTAAGACTTCATTTCCTAATCTAATATTTCCTACATCACCTGCCTTCGTTCGACTGCACTCCATTACTTCTGTTTTGGACTTATTTATTTTCATCTTGTACTCCTTACCCAAGACTTCATCCACACCATTCAGCAACTTCTCGAGATCTTCTGCAGTCTCAGACAAAATAACAATATCATCGGCAAATCTCAAGGTTTTGATTTCCTCTTCTTGGATTGTGATTCCATTTCCAAATTTCTCTTTGACTTCCTTTACTGCCTATTCTATGTAAACATTGAAAATGAGAGGGGACAAACTGCAGCCTTGCCTCACTCCATTCTGGATTGCTGCTTCTTTTTTAAAGCCCTCGATTCTTATCACAGCCGATAATTCTTCGTTCTCGGTATCTGATCCCTATCATCTACAGAATCTTAAATAGCTTGGTCCAATTAACATTATCGAATGCCTTTTCTAGATCTACGAATGCCATGTACGTGGGCTTGTCCTTCTTGATTCGATCCTCTAAGATCAGACGTAAAGTCAGGATTGCTTAACGTGTTCCTACATTTCTTCTGAAGCCAAACTGATCTTCTCCCAACTCAGCTTGAACTTGTTTTTCCATTCTTCTCTAAATAATACGTGTTAAAATTTTGCAGGCATGTGATACTAAACTAATGGTGCGGTAGTTTTCACATCTGTCAGCACCGGCTTTCTTGGGAATAGGTATAACAACATTCTGCTGAAAATCAGATGGGATATCTCCTGTCTCATACATCTTGCACACTACTGTAAATGAAATAATCTTGCCATGCTGGTTTCTCCTAAGGCAGTCAGTAATTCAGAGGGAATGTCATCAATTCCAGGTGCCTTGTTCCTATTTAGGTCACTCACAGCTCTGTCAAATTCTGACCTCAAAATTGGGTCTCCCATTTCATCAGCATCAACAGCCTCTTCATGTTCCAGAACCAAATTATCTATATCTTTACCTTGATACAACTGTTGGATATGCTCCTTCCATCTTTCTGCTTTGTCTTCTCTCCCTAGAAGTGGCTTTCCATCTGAGCTCTTAATATTCATGCACCTAGATTTCCTTTCTCCAAAGGTTTCCTTGATTTTCCTGTATGCAGCATCTACCTTTCCCAGGACCATACAGCCTTCGACATCCTTGCACTTCTCCTTCAGCCATTCTTCCTTAGCTACCTTGCACTTTCTATCCACTTGATTCTTTAATCGCCTGTATTCTGTTCTGCCCTCTTCATTTCTAGCATTCTTGTATTTTCGTCGTTCATCAATCAGGTCTAGTATCTCCTGAGTTATCCACTGATTCTTAGTTGATCTTTTCTTCCTTCCTAACATTTCTTCAGCAGCCCTACTGACTTCATTTTTCATGACTCTCCACTCTTCCTCTATAGTGTTTCCTTCAGCCTTTTCATTTAGTCCTTGTGCAACATGTTCCTTGAAACAATCCCTCACACTCTTTTCTTTCAACTTATCTAGATCCCATCTTTTTGCATTCTTTCCTTTCTTCAATTTTTTCAGCTTCAGATGGCATTTCATGACCAACAATTTGTGGTCAGAGTCCACGTCTGCTCCTGGGAATCCAACACGTGGTTTCTGAATCTCTGTGTAATCATAATGAAGTCTATTTGATACCTTCCAGTGTCTCCAGGTCTCGTCCACGTATACAGCCGTCTTTTGTGGTGTTTGAAACAAGTATTGGCAAGGACTAAATTATGATCAGTGCAGAATTCAACCAGCCGACTTCCTCTTTCGTTCCTTTGTCCCAATCCAAATTCTCCTACTGTACTACCTTCTCTTCCTTGGCCTACAGCTGCATTCCAGTCTCCCATCACAATTAGATTCTGGTCACCTTTTACATATTGTATTAAATCTTCTATCTCCTCATATATTCTTTCGATTTGTTCATCATCCGCTGAACTAGTAGGCATATAGACCTGCACTATTGTGGTGGGCATTGATTTGGTGTCTATCTTGACGACAATAATTCTTTCACTATGCTGGTCGTAGTAGCTTACCCGCTGCCCTATTTTCTTATTCAGTATTAAACCAACTCCTGCATTTTCCCTGTTTGATTTTGTGTTGATAATTCGGTAGTCGCCTGACCAAGAATCTTGTTCTTCCTGCCAACGTACTTCATTTATACCAACTACATCTAACTTTAGCCTATCCACCTCCCTTTTCAGATTCTCTAACCTACCACAACGATTCAAACTTCTAACATTCCCCGCTCCGACTCGCAGATTGTCAGCATCCATCTTCCTGATGATCGCCCCCTCTCGTGTAGTCCCCACCCGGAGATCCGAATGGGGCACTAGTCTACCTCCGGGATATTTTACCCGGGAGGAAGCCATCATCAGTACATCATTTATACAGAGAGAACTGCATTTTCTCGGGAGGTAGTTACGGCTGTAGTTTCCCGTTGCTTTCAGCCGTGTAGCAGTATCAACACAGCTAAGCCACGTTGTGTATTATTACAAGGCCGTATCATTCAATCATCTAGACTGCCGCCCTTGCAACTACCGAAAGGCTGCTACCCCCCTTTCGATGAACCATTCGTTAGTCTGGTCTCTCCACAGATACCCATCCGATATGGTTGCACCTGCGCCTCGGCTATCTGCATCATTGGGACACGCAAGCCTCGCCACCGCGGCAAGGTCACATGGTTCGCAGAGGGGGCTGTCTGGTAATAAATAAATGATACCTTCTTAGCGGCGGTATAAGATTCTCTAAGATTCAGATTGATAAGTCAAGCGATTTGATTACGATTGGAGTATCTTTACAAACCATGTATGTGAGTATTTGACTCACAGTATTCGCCATTTATTTGTATTATTCCTATATTCAAACCGTTTCTCTCCAAGTTTATGTTAATAAACCTAATTCTATTAAATTGACCTCAGCTCAACGTTATTGTCTTCCTGCTTTGGGGATATGCCTTTTACACTTTGTTCTCTAGTCTAAGAGGCCCGGATTAAGCTCCTGGCAGTTTTTAGCCAGTTTCGACCGATCCAGAATAGAAAGGTGGTGTATACCTTGGATTGTTTCCTCGAAGGAAACTGTCCAGGTTTCGGGATTAGAACTTGAATACACACGGAGAAATTAAGGGAGAAAGTAATACAGTTAAGAAAGTTGGCACTAATTGAGGATGGGATAATAACTTAGGACAGCCGGATATGTGAAATATGTAAATACAAAGTGCATGTATTGGAAGAATGAAATATCCTTCGCTAAATTGTGATGATATGAGTTACGGATTTAAGAAAACAGCAAGAGAGGAGAAATTTATGCGCAGGGATTGTTAGGTAAACAGATAAGAGATGACTTTCAGTGTTATTAGTTAAACCTATAGAGGCAAGACAGAGGCAAGAAATTAAAGCATAAAACAGGAGTAAAATAGAAATACAGTAAAAATTATATCAAATGCCATAAAACACCTTACAGTGTGAAATAATGCGGTACACTCCGCAGAACTGTAGTGCTATTCGAATACGATTGCTACCTCCAACGGTATTCCGCAATTATCACGAAGAATGGCTGTGTGACGTCCATGCCACCTTGTATCCAACAAAAAACCACGAGTTTAAAGGATTGATAACGGAAATGGTAATACGTTACCGCCCTACCGCCAAGCAAGCAGAGACGTTGGCATGGAAACCGGTAGGTTCGTTGTCGGTCTGTCGGTCACTCAATACAGAGCATGAGACTCGCAGACTCTCCATTATTTGAATAGTAAGTGAAACTGTGAATGTAACAAAACTTGTTTAAAATGAAGCGATGTTTCGCCTGTAGTTTATGGATTTTACAGAAAATCAATAGTATAAGAAAAAATTGAAAACTTATTCTGGTTTTCCTATAAACCCCCAGTCTATCCATTTATTTTAAAATCATATGCACATCTAAACCTTTCTCTGGATAAGTATACTCTACATATGAAGTTTAGAAGTGTATTCTACACCGAAAAACATTTTCTTGAACACATCATGCGTAGAATATGCTTCTTTATGACAAATTTGTACACAAGTTTGACTGTTTGTTACAAATGTACACGCCTCCACCTACCACTACCATAATTTACACCAAGGCACATGAGTCACTCACACAGCCCGTAGAGATAGTTATACTGTCAAATCCAAATTTGAACTCCGTGTTGTGAGGTGGAACAAAACAAAGAAAAAGTAGGGAAAATATAAAATTTGTCATGGAAGGACACGAACAACCTTTATTTTTCAGCCCCTCACTGCGAGAAACAATACTCGGTGGGTACTGGACCCCGAGGCAATATTTTAAACCCCTAAAATTAACCGCTTTCGACATATTTACGAAAACCTCCCCGGTCTGAGAAACTGATTAAGAAATGGCAAGTCGTAACCATGGTAACGCCAGCTCAAGATTCCCCTAGAGTTCTAAAAGAGGCAGTGCCCAGAAGTGGTGAGGCTAACTTCAACAACTGCATAGCTTGTGGAGCCATCTTTCGATGTCCCAACAAATACCGCTTCTCTATTTCTTCCAGGCCTGGTGTGATGGCTTACTTTCCAGCTGGATTTTGTTCTATGACACAATCTGGCAAATTCATTCTGTGTAAAATTAAATTCAATTCCATGAATGAGTATGGAGTGACTGCATTCAGGTGCGGAATACTGGCTTCAATAGTATGCGCCATAGTTTTGAATTCTCCTCCATTTGTTAGTTCCAAAACGGTGCCATTGTTACTTATTTTCTTGACTTTGTTTATTCCAACCTGTGGAGACTTCATTTTAGCCGTAGATTGTGGCATTTGAAAAGTCTGCTCTGAAACTTCCACCTGAACTTCATCATTAGGGGAAATCATAACTACGTGCTTAGTAGTAGAAAGTTTTGCTGGTTTGTGAGATTGTACTACATGATCTTAACGAAGTTTTGGCTATGACTGTGAATAAGACTAAAGTGCAATCGCTGAAAGTAGCAGGGATTAATTTGGAAATTCCGTATTGTTCTTTTTATCATATTTATGAAGCTTGATTCAAGGCTAAAGCTCCGAAGAATTTATATATTTTCTCTCCTAATAGTGTGACGTAGTTCTGTTTGTCCTAATGCACTGGATTTATGATTCCGCATTTTGAAAATACACACATAGTTTACGAAGTGTTATCAATAACTCCCAATAAGTTCAGAGAGTTATGAAACTGCCGACAAGTAAATGTAATTCAATTTCAGTTTTGATGTATTTTGAAGTGTTCGTTGACATAATATTACAATTTATTACCACAACAGCTCATTGCATTATTTAATTAGCTCTGAACTTTACAACTGCATCCGTGGGGATTTTATTGAACAACAGGACTCATTGAGGATGGATCGCACGGGAAATTGCCCAATATTCATCATTATTCCTACCATTAATATATTATCCCAATAAGTAAGAAAATTACACAGACGCTATACGGCTGTTAACACTGAAATGCCCCAGAGAAATTCCTTTTCTCTATCATTTTATGTTGATACTATCTGTGAACGCCATACGACGTGACTTTCCTTTGGAGGGGTTCCCCATTCGAATATAATGATTTGTTATTGTGCAGAGCTTGTTTTCCATGATTTGTCGTATCCTTGGGGGATGTTTTTTTTTTTTGCCATTTGCTTTACGTCGCACCGACACGGATAGGTCTTATGACGACGATGGGATAGGAAAGGCATGGGAATGGGAATGGGAAGAAAGTGGCCGTGGCCTTAATTAAGTTACGGCCCCAGCATTTGCCTGGTGTGAAAATAGGAAACCACACGGAAAACCATCTTCAGGCCTGGCGACAGTAGGATTCGAACCCACTATCTCCCGATTACTGGATACTGGCCGCGCTTAAGCGACTGCAGCTATCGAGCTCGGTCTTGGGGCATGTAGCATCGCACGTTTCATTTTACATGAGTTTGTAGTTCTTCCAAGTGTTTTATTGTTTATAGAACAGTCAGTGTTTCTCCGGCAAGAAACATAATGGATTTGTTTTCTATGACTCCTTCAGTACTTAAAGGTTAATACTCCGTGTCTGTTTGGTCATCAGCCCAGAGGCTGGTTGGATCCTCAAAGAGCACCACCAAAGGTTATGCGGTTATAAGGAAACCGCAAAAACCAATAGCAGCACCAAAATGAGGCGTACTAGGCAAGACGAGGAGTGAGGTCGTTTGCCATTGCTTTCCTCACTGGGTCAGAAAGTGCTATTGCAGCACGACTGACCCTACGAGCAATACCTTTCATAACACTCAGATGCACTAGTCGTGCTCTGAATGTCATTACTCAGCACCACCCATACCCCAGCGGGCCGATGACCTTCGATGTTAGGCCCCTTTAAACAACAAGCATCACAAGCAAGCCATACCCCAGCAGCTTCCATATTGTCACAGCCATGGATGAGACTGGGACTTCGGTGGAAGCTGCACTTTACTCTGGCCTGTGCCAAGAGATTGATACAAAAGTACTGTATCCATCAAGAAATGGCAGCAGGGAAAGGTTAATACTATAAGTGGATAAAATGATGACTGTATTCGAGACGAACGGATGAGTTCAGAACAAGAAAAGAGTATAGATGGAACATCATGCACTTCAGATGACGAAGAGGAGGACATTATGATTGAAGACAATGGGGAAAAGGAATGCATGTATGTTCTAAGTGCATGGTAAATGAAAGAAATGAACGGGCAGGGATGGTCATCCAAGCCTTTTATGAAGCTGAAAGAAACAGCGAGGCATGACATTGTGTTCATTAGACTCGGTCCTAAAGACCATGCTCAGGTCGTGAAAACAACATCCGATATTTGGGATTGTTTATCGAAGCTGGCATGTTGGACAGTACAGCTTATATCACTAAAAAGTAATCATTGCATAGCGGATTAAACATGAAGCTGGCCAACGATGTAATGGAGATACATATGCAGATTTTGCCTTATTATTTTTGAAAGTATGACTTTAGAAAAATAATATTTCGTGTATTTTCGTTAACCATTTCAGTCCCAAGCTTATTACTTTCCCAGGAGTTCCACTGTTGCTATAAATTAACTACAGATGTAAGCTTCCATTATCAGTCAACATATGGCAGAAATGTCTTATATAATTATTCTCTTAGATAAAAATGCTGACCGTACTGTACTGCAAGATCATCTTGGTGTTTACATTCTGCATTTCATAAGTGAGTGTGCGTTGCATTAAGAGTGCATTTATTTTGTTGGGTGTAAGGGGGGAGGGTTATTCTGCCCGAAGGCAGGTCCGAACCTCCGCAGAGGTGTTCCTGAGCCGGAGTTTACGTGCGGTAGGGTGGCCAGTTCCTTTCCGCTCCTCCTTTCCCTTACCCCCACCAACACCGCGTGGCAACCCATCCAACTGCTGACCACGCCTAATGTTGCTTAACTTCGGAGATCTGACGGGATCCAGTGTTTCAACACGGCTACGGCCGTTGGCTTGTTGGGTGTAAAAAGCTTTAAAAATACTGTGTGTACCAGATAAACGTAAATTAAGAAATGTAATTTTTTTATAAACAGGTTTGATGTTGTTTTTAATCTAAAGCAACATTGGGATTCAAGGGGTAAACTACTGTGCTACCATATCGTAACCTCAAAACAATAATGAGCAGGATGAAGCATTTTGTTAGGGAACCGAAAGAGACAGAAATTGAGGATATTCTTGAGGAACTTATTCACGGGACATTGTCTGACCTCGAAAATTGTGATTCGGTGGTTCTAAAGGAAGGCAATCAACTTTATTTCTACATATGTAGGTGTAGGTCCAGAAGATAAATGCCAACGATGTAGTCAGTCGGAAAACAAAATTGTGGACATAGTCTGTCCCCAAGTGGCGAAAGAGCAGTAGATCTAGCAGATATGTTGCTTGAACTATACAGAAAAGACATTAGATTGGTCAAGTGCTATATGGGATTTATGTTTTGGTGTACTAGTGTTGCATTAAAAATTTGACAACCCCTTCATTGTAGCTGCCTTTACTTGTAAAATTACTTTAAACACATTACCTCACTCGCGGTAGACGTCTTTGCAGAGGTCATCGGAGAGCTGGTGTCACGATACGAAAAATGCCTAAATCGTTTTGGAGATTATGTGACAAAATAGGTATGAAGGTACTAAACTTTTAGTGATAAAATCGTTTTGTTATGCCAATGTGTCGTTTCTTATAGCTCATCCGAGTTTGCATAATAAACCCTCGTATTTGGTGGGGTACTTTCTGCTTACAGTAGTACAGAAATGGAATTGAATTAAAACACAAATTACATAACAATTGCAAGAAATACAACCAATAATTACCTGTACATGAATAAATTACTACGTGAAGTTACATCAAAGCTGATATATGCCACGGTCTTGCCGGGAAATTAATCCATGTGCCTAAGAAACGACGGAAAGTACGCCGAGCATTCAATTAAGAATATGGATAATATTAGACATAAATCACAGTGACTTAATTCTTAGCTTTTCATCAATATATTCTATGTTCGAACATCGAATGACCCTTGGGTGAGATTTTCCTTCTAATAAAACTGACGTGGTTCTGGAAATGTCGTCAAAGAATCTCTTCTCTGTCGAGGAATTCCTTAGTTCGTTTATAGTTCGTGTTGTGCCACTTCCATAGTCACTTGTCTTATGTGAAATGTACAACCAATTGCAACAATGAAAGTAATTGACGTCATATTGTTACACATTGACCAACACTTTCAATGACATATTTTCAAGATGCATCACTCTCACACAAGCCTTTAGGATGACCAAGCATCTGTACCATTCAGGAGCTCAAACGTCAAAACAAACTACGTATACTTTTGTGGTTTACATTTGAGTAAATGTGGGTGTACGTTAATGTTAGAACATAATAACAGAGTTTATAGCATCATGCGTCGCGCCGTGTAAAGCAAGGCATTTAATGCACCTACAAAAATAAAAGTATAGTAGCTGAGTACCGGAATCCCACGGCTGCGGTAATACAACACAGCTTAAGGAGATTACTTGACTGAACTTTCCAGTCTTCGCGTAAATAAACCATAGTTGTTGTTTACAGTTTGTATTTAAAGTTTTCAAACTTTATGACCCTAATGCGGTTAGTTGCATACAGTATGTAATAAATTTTGCTCAGCGGTAGGATGCGATTTATTAGATTAGTTTATCAACATCAACCGGAGCGGGAAATTCTGACTGTCACAGAATGATCGCTATAAGGGAATTACAGTTACTTTATGAGCAGCAGATAATGAACAGCTAATCGAATATCAGGTGTGTTCATAAGTCTTTCCCGGTTACACTAAGAGATGGCGCCAGCGTATGAATTTGACACATACGTCAGCTTGTTCGTCTGACATTAACCCACCAACACACACAAGTTGAGGCCGCCAAACACTAGCGTCTGTGTTGTATCGTTCAGTGACAATGTCAACGTTTGTGACTGAAAAACAACATTTGCTGCACACATTGCTTTTCTTATTTAATCGAAATAAAAAGGCTGTGGAAATTCATCGTTTGTTGGTAGAAACATATGATGAACACGCTCCATCGATTAGAACACGTGGGACATGGTTTAGACAATTTAAACGTGATGATCTTAATGTGAAGGACAGTGCGCGCTCTGGCAGACCACAAAAGTGCGAAGACACTTGAAGCACAATGAACGTAATGCACAACACTATCGCCAACAAATTATTAATTTAAATCACGCATTGACTAAAGACGACTGGAATGGGCCAGAAGACATGGCAAAGTCATTTTGTTACACGACAATGCGCCGTCTCACACAGCAATATCAGTGAAGACAACTCCAAATCGCACCCGCCGTACCGCCCCGACCTGGCACCATCTGTCTATCACCTCTTCGCATAACTGGGGCACGCGCTCACTGAGCAGTACTTCAGCAATTTCGAAGAAGTTGGAAAATGGCTCGATGAAGTGTTTGCCGCAAAATACAAGCAGTTTTTCTGGCACTATATTCATAACTTACCTGAAGGATGGGAGAAATGTGTAGAAGCCGATGGCCAATATTTTGAATAAACACAAAAATGAGCTTCCCTTGAAAATTACGAGTTTTCTTTACCACAAAACCGGCAAACATTTATGCATACCCCTGGAAAATCTCCACACTTATTTCAGTATTTATTTCACGCCAACACACGGTGAAGACTATAATCGCTAATGCTTTGCAAAAGAAAGGGTGGCAAGTGCACGAAGAAATCCCATGTGTTTCCTCAGTTGGGTCTGCTATAGGAATTGATATTATTGCATACAGTACAACTGGATAACCATAATACTAATCAGAAAAAATTCAAATGGGTCTGACACTTCGAAAAATGGTGGTGGTTGTGGTGGGGTATTCTAACACCTCTAGGCCTGGCATCATAATTGACCCTTCTGTCCGTTTCGAGTTTGGTCTTCAACAAACTGAGTTGGTGTTCGATAAAATAAGTATCAACGTGAATAAGGTATATGAGCGTTACAGGGTTGGTGATGTTGATAAATAATATGAAATGGATACACAAGAACCTCGTTTATCCGGATTGAGTGGAACCGGATCTGATCAGGATTATCGAAATTCCGGATTATCCGGAAAACTTAAAAACAAATACAGTACATGTTATATAATAATATTAACATAAGTTGTACAGTAATAACTTTTTTCAATCTTACAAAAAATATAAGAACATTTTTCTTACATTTACGACTCTGCCTTTTCTCTTTTACATTCGAATAGCGTTTGCGCGCAGCACGATCACGAAAACGTTTTACTGACATCAGCTCTGCCGGTGTGGTTTCAGTCTGGGATTCTAATTAGGCCATTAGTTTGTCCAACAGCATTGTTGCATCTCCATTAGTCATTGTTTCTTCTGACGGAGCGCGGGTTACATTTTCGAATTCACCATCAGTCTCGTCAATACCTGCCGAGGAGCATGAGGCAATAATTTATTCATCTGTCATTATGCCGTAGCCTGAATTACAATAATTTTTCAACCAGTCACTTACGTCGTTCACACCTACGTCCGAGCATCCGGGAATGCGTGAAAATGTGACAAGGAACTCAGAAGAGTCCACGGTTTCCCATTCTCAATTCCAGGCGAATGCCGGGACGGTACCTTTGATAGACCGCGGCCGACTTACTTCCAGTTCCTGTCCTTAACTATCCTTGGCGGAAAAGACATTCAGGAAGAATCGACCACGTAAAAGAAATACCGGTACTGGAAAGTAAAAATATTTTTATTATTATTTTCGATTCAGATAAACCGGAGACCCGGATTAACGAGGGCAGGATAAACGAGGTTCTTGTGAAATGAAAAGAAATGGCGTATGGCTTTTAGTGCCGGGAGTGTCCAAGGACATGTTCGGCTCGCCAGTTGCAGGTCTTTTGATTTGACTCCCGTAGGCGACCTGCGCGTCGTGATGAGGATGAAATGATGATGAAGACAACACATACACCCAGCCCCAGGCCCAGCGAAATTAACCAATGATTGTTAAAATTCCCGACCCTTCCGGGAATCGAACCCGGGACCCCTGGGACCAAAGGCCAGCACGCTAACCATTTAGCCATGGAGTCGGACAACGAGGTTCATGTGTAACTCGATATCTCAACTGTTGTCATTTTATCAGCTGCTGAAGTTAGGCAATCAGATCGCTTCGCGGGCGAATTCATATGGGCTTTTGCGCGGCGGTGTCGCTGAATCTGCATGTGACTTACTAGGGACCGTCGACTGTACCAAGGTTCAAAGCTGTGGGTTGATTCAATCTTCTCAAATTATTATTTTTATATTTAATTATGAGTTACTGAGAAAAGTTCCCTGAGACATAATTTAGGTTTCTATGACTTCAGAATTTGATAACGGTATTTATCTAGGCCCTATATATATAAAGGAAGATGTCGTGACTGACTGATAATCAACGCACAGCAAAACCTACTGGAGATAATTGCATGAAAATTTGAGGACATGTTCCTACCGTAGCTTAGATGCACACTAAGAAAGGATTTTTAATAATTCCTATTTTAAGGGGTGAAATGTGATTTTACTTTTTTGTTGAATTTCTACGTTTCTGTGAAAAATATTTTACTTATATTCATTCAGATTTATTTTCATACATCATAAATACTACTTTAAAAGAAATTTTAAAAATTCCGATTTTAAGGGGTGAAAAGGGGTGATATGTGGTTTTACATTTGTGTTCAATATCTCCGTTTTTTGAAGAATATTGTTCATATATATTCATTCAGTCTTCCAAATCGTCACAATAGTACAGCAAAATCTTGCATTTCTTGAAAAGTCAACGGAAATATATTTATTTTCAAGAATTTCCAGACGAAATACTCGCCTTTCGCGCATGAATCTTTGGCCTTTGCCAATTAAAAATGGCCGTGGCACTTTCCAACATATAAGTGTACGCGCCAATTCACTCCGCTTCCGTGTATTTTAAGACGGTAATAAACCAAATCCTTAAATGAAATAAAATACAGTATATAGGCCTACATGAGGGACTGTGTACGCTGCGCTGATAGCGCAAGAATGCAGGATCGAATCTGCCTGTTCACGGCCTTTTTTAACACAGGAATATTGTTTTATCAAGGATATTTATTCTTATTCTTATTCTTATTCTTCTTAATCTGTTTACCCTCCAGGGTCGGTTTTTACCTCGGACTCAAGGGCAGTGTCCTGGAGCTTCAGACTCTGGGTCGGGGATACAACTGGGGAGTATGACCAGTACCTAGCCCAGGCGGCCTCACCTGCTATGCTGAACAGGGGCCTTGTGGAGAGATGGGAAGATTGGATGGGACAGGCAAGGAAGAGGGAAGGAAGCGGCCGTGGCCTTAAGTTAGGTACCATCCCGGCATTTGCCTGGAGGAGAAGTGGGAAACCACGCAAAACCACTTTCAGGATGGTTGAGGTGGGAATCGAACCCACTTCTACTCAGTTGACCTCCCGAGGCTGAGTGAACCCCGTTCGAGCCCTCGTACCACTTTTCAAATTTCGTGGCAGAGCCGGGAATCGAACCCGGACCTCCGGGGGTGGCAGCTAATCACGCTAACCACTACACCACAGAGGCGGACAAGGAGATTTACTACAGTTTTATATTTTGTTAGTGAGTTATGCAGCCGCTTACAGTGTAAATGAATTGTTTCATCCGTACAACTGGTAAAACAGGCTAGGCGAAAGCAGTACCAGTTCGGTGCGCGCATTCATCATTGGCAAAGCTGTCTATGGTTCGAAAATATGTCACTCATATTGACGAAAGAGAGACCGGAAGCAACTTTCATAATATTGTCGACCAGTAATGAAATGAGTGTGATAGAACTCTTGAGCAATAAGGGTTTGAACCTTGGCAATCCTTGCTAATAATTATTCCTCCTCAGTAGAGTACCAACATTTCATATCAGAAGATTCAACATACTGGTGTGTGATATTTCAAGGAGACAGCTAAATAACAGACTGCAGCGCGATAACGTCTTTTCACGTGCACAAGCATAATGGCAGTAACTTATCTAAACATTAATGGTGAAGCCGACCAGACACCTACGCGTAAAAAAAACAAGTCGGAGGAATCGAGGCGTGGACCCCGACTAGGAGAGGCAGCCCCGAACTGGAAACGGCGCTCCCAACTCTCAAAAAAGTAATAATATAAATGATATAATGACAGGGGCAGTACTACGGCTACTAGCAATAAACTCCAATTAAAATTAAAATGAGTTTATTGGCAAAGCAAAACTTAAACAAGAAGCAGGAAAATGAAGCCAATAGTCAATACGAACCAATGGACATGAACGTGAATATACCTTCTTAAATGTACTTCTCAACATCGTTGCGTGAGCTCAACTTTACTGATAATCGAACACTCAAGATATTAAAACTGGCTCACTGTTTTAGTAATGACCTCGTTACATTAAGTATTAATACCTTTGCCGTGCAGAAGGCCCAATAGCTCGACCTTTTACGAGATTCACATTACTCACATTGCTGCATTTTCCACTCAACAATACTTCTCACCTTCACAAAACACGAAAGCCCACGCGTCCAAAGAGATCAAAAACAAGCGGGCCAGAGATTTAAAAAGGTATCATCATGTCTCAGAGAGCAGAATCTCTGGACCAAAGAAATAATGAACAAGGAGATTACATACATGCACGTAACTTAAATATAAGAAGATAAACATGGCTGCCTCTCGGGCAGGCAAAAGTCCAAGGCGAGGACACGACAAAACAAATAAAGCTGTACCGAGAAGAAACAGAAGGTACCCAAGCAGGATTAAAAATGGAAATAAAACTCATCGACAGGTCATCTTTTCACTTCGCCCAGTCACTAACACTCATTCGAACATTCACACTGTGCCGGTGTCGGGAAGTAATAATGCGAGCAACCGCTCGAGTTAAAGATCATACACCAATTCAAATAATATGACCCACCTTGTCACACTCATAGGTCTCGCATATTTCCACTAGTGTTGTGCACTACTCAAGCAATTAGCACAGGGAAAATAGACAGAGAGAATCACGCATCAAAACCCATCAGGTCCGAGCTTCGTAGACCCAAATGAAACCCCTAGTCGACACGAAAGTCGTACATTCATTGATGGCGAAGTACCATTAAACGCAGTGCACGAAAAATGAAATCAGTCGGAGACCAAAATTCCAAACATATCATGATCATAACAAACATAGGCACTCACACACATCGCTTTCACGCAGCGAAGCACAAAGATACACATCGATCAGCTATCAATGACAGTAAAGAATGTCTTACAGACACCGCAATATCAAAGTTAAAAACTAGGGCAGACATACCAGTTATATTCATACTGTACCAGGAAATGATTGTGGGTTTTGGGCATGAGAAGGATCTCAGGTAGCGTTCGGTGTTTTCTGGAGCTGATACAGAGAAGGATAGAATCGCAGGGCGAATAATAGATGGTTATGCTTTTTTCTATATATTTTATTAATAATAATATCAAAGGATACATCACCCTGCAATCTTACTGTAGAGCTCAAATCTATCACCAATATTTGTCGAAATCACAGATTTATATTGTGATCTTCTCTAAGTCAGTTTGAAAATGCCCAAATAAATATCACTTCTTCATGGGACATTAATATCCTTCTAATATCTTTCTAAATCTCGTAAAAACACAAAATATCAAGTTTGCACCTACAGTCTTTCTAAGTTTTAAATCACACAAAATGAATACACACACTTATCATGAAAAAAATTTAATAAAATATTTCAACTTTTGTTGAGTGTCTCTCAGTTTGTTTGGATTGAAAGAAGTGATAATAAAGCACTTAAAAACCCTAAAGTTTATCTAGGTAACGTGAACTTGAATTAATTATTAATTTTGAAAATAAATTTTTCACAAAATGTGAACTTCTTTGATAGGACGAGAAAATTGTGGAATACTATTCACAGGAAGCACTGATAATATCACTGTACTGGATTGACTGTTTGGTGAAATTCAGTCAGTACTCTGAATAGAAATATCTGCTTACGAATGTTGAAGTAGGAGACTTGGTGTCTGGAACATTCCGCGGAGTGCGGATGAAGACTCGAACTCGGCGATGTTCCGTGAAGAGAGCACGTCGACGTCCCTCGATGGGTACCATAGATGAAGAAATGATGTTCGATGTAGCAGGATGTAGTATTTCGCCAAGATTTCCGTCGCTCTTGGAGGTGATATTAGCACACGGAAAGTTCAATTGGCACTAGTCAAATCAGTAATCACAATTGTTGTTGGCAGATTAAGGTGATTTTATGATCGTGTTTATATAACACTAGTTTGAATTATTTAATATAACTATAAAAAGTTCTTAATGTTCTCTGAGTTTATTACAGTGTTGATCGAAAGATCGAGAAGTTCACTGGGAAAAATAGCAAAGTCTTGTCCTATTATGGAACAAATGTTGAAAAAATAAGGTTACATACAGTTCACTGTTATACTGTCTTAAAATAATGTGTCCTAGAATGATTTCCGTTTGCCACACACGATGATTTAAGATATCGTCATAGTTCACAAGTACACGAAATTAGTAAAGTGTACCAGTCCGTAAAATATCAGATACTTGAATTCACACTCCAAATTATGGTCTTATTCAGTCAATAATTTCACAAATGTTATATTACGGAAACGTCTAGAATTTTACCGTCCTCGCGGCGTGTTGGAACTTCACGTACGGTACTTGTTCAACGGCGTTCGATCATGGCCGTAACTACGTGCTCGCGAACCTCGATGGAGCATACTTTCTTCACTGACGAGACTGCACTGACAGACTGTACTCGCTACACGGGTTAGACTGCTCTCTCTCTCTCTCTCTCTGGCCTTGGCCCAGTGGCCTATATATACACGCCGGGTGGGCGGCGCTATGAATCAGGTGACGAAGAGTGCTCATTCTTCCCAAACTTTAAATCGTTATATTTCGAAAACTACTGGACGGATTAACTTGAAATATGCAGGGTTTTACTTCCATAATGTTAGCTACAGTTTAGCGCTGGTCTCATTTTAATCGGTCCAGGCTTTAATAAGTTCATGAAACAGTCTAGAAACGTCTGTAGGGGAAGTAAGCTGTAAGCGGCGGTGACGTCACTTGACCTTGCTTGACTTGCTCGTGAAGTGTGGTAGGTACTAGAACATTCTTTCACTCAACCGTTCACGTATCTGAATGGAATTGTATGCTGGAAATAAAGTTTTCAATTTATATGTGCCAGGACCTAGGCCTTCCTTGTACAATACTTATCCTACGAAATGAATGCTAGTTAAGGCTTATTTTAAACATGTTAAATATCCATTTAAAACGTAGGAAAGCTATAGTGGTTCGCATGGGCTCCTTTGTTAATCAGTCTTATGTAAACAAGACAAAGATACGCCTCAAAGATATTAAACTAGTTATCTCGTAAAAGAAACAATCTTCAGAACATATTATGGAGAGTGCTGCACTCTCTAGTGCGGCCATGGAAACACATAAACTATTTGAATCGAGGTCGACACAACTCATTCGCGTATAAAATCTTTGCATTAGAGGAACATGCTAACGAAGCATGTTTCAAGTGTTGCAACATAACATTGTTTCTATTGTAGGTGACGGTGCGTGTCTATTTAGATCTCTTTCTTACATTTTATATTCTACTCAGTTACGGCATAAAGAAGTTCGTGAAGCTATTGTTTCGTAAGTTGTATCCATTTTGTCTGAAAATCATCCTCCTCAGAAGGGTGCCGATATTTCGTGTCAGAAAATTCAACTTATGGCCGAACATGTGAGTTGACGGCAGCAGGGAAAATATTTCCATTCCGCTTTGAAGTTTAATGTTATCAAAAGTTATACTGGACATTTAGTGATGAAGCTAATACCGTAAAAAAATTGCGATTTACTGGTTATCTCTCTAACGGACATTTTGAAGTACTTCATTCGTTGTTACAAAAGTTTGTGGAAAACTTCGTACTCGATACTCAAATGCTACGAGGAAAATACAATTTAAAAAAGCAGCAGCCACATTTTTACAGAATAATCCTTCCGCACATACCATTGCTGCAAGTAAATACCAAAATAAAAATCCCGAAGTCCATAGAGCAGCAGCGGACACGTATCAGAAGAATAATCTCAAGGTTCATAGAGCAGCGGCAGCTACACACCAGCAAAATAATCGCGAATATCACAGGACAATTCAAACGCGATATGAGCAACATCACTCTGGGTTCCGAAAAGAAAGGCGATTGCGTCCATGTAAAATTAAGTTTCGTTCCGTGATGTCTTACGATCCTGAAATTAATGAGGAAGATAACAGCTTGATAACCACTGGTACAATGATCCATAAATGCCAACTCTGCAATGCTCTCAAGTGGAAAGGTGAAACACCAGACATGTGTTGCGATTCTGGCAAGGTTCAGCTGCCACCACTCTAATCTCCACCTGAACCATTGTACAGTTACTAATGGGTGCCAATCCAGATCATTGTCATTTTTTGATAGAATTAGAAAATATAACACCTTTTGGTGCTAAGCAAGTCATCCAACCCGGCTTTATGCCAACTTTCAAAGTACACCGTCAAATTTAGCATTCCATAGGCAGTCTATTGCCAAATGCTCATGAATATCCTGGAGTTTTGCAGATTTACTTTAATGAGACGGCTAATGAAATAAATGAAGCATTGCTTACATATTTTGATGGAGAAGAAATAGAGTATAAATCGGTAGACACGGTATTACAAACGGACGATGCTGTCAATTATCCGGTAGAGTTCCGAAATACTCTTAATCCTCCAGGATTCCCATCTCACAAAGTTCGTTTGAAAGTAGAAGCACCTGTAATGTTGTTACGTAACCTCAAACCACCTAAGCTGTGCACTGGCACTAGATTACGTGTGACGGGGTTAAAAAAATAATAGAAGCTACTGTTATTACAGGGTGTTCTCCAGGAGAATTTCATTTAACAGCGAACTTGGAATACACGTGAAACTTTTCAATTCCAGCCGAAGCCGGGACGGGAAAACACATCATTAACGTCCATGTCTTACATTTCTGACGAAAGTCGATGAACGCATCAGGTTGGTTCGGTGGACTTCAAAAGAAAATGGGAAATAAAATAATATAATGGGACATAACTCAACCATGACGCGAGCGAAGCCGCTGGCAAAAAGCTGGTATACTTATATAAACATAAATTACTTAAAAAATTGTACTTCTCCAATATGCATCGACTAGAAAATTTTGAATTTCTGGTTTGCTGATTTCTAATGTGTAACGTTGCTTCCAATCAACAAATGAAATTCTGTAAAAGTATGTTTTGTTAGTTGAAGATATTACTATAACCCCAGAAAGGTTCATATCAATCAGACAAGAAATTGAGCACATGGAGCTTTTCGCAGGAAGCAAAGGTGAGTAAAGGTCATCTGAAGTTTAGAATGCACCTGTTATTTTTTAATGATTATGAGGTAAACAGCGGAACGTCGTAAAATGCCGACACCATACCACTGTCATTTGACAAACCATGGAGCCAAATTCAAACGTAAATGACATAATACTGCCAAAATCTATATAAATAAAATTGTTTCTGTTTGTCTGTTTGTCTGTCTGTTTGTCTGTTCCACCATCACGTCGAAACGGCTGGATAGATCTCAACCAAACTTCATATTTAGAGTATACTGACCCCGGGGAAGGTTTCGATATGCATATCATTTTAAAATCTTTGAAAAGACGGGGGTTTTATAGGAAAAACGGTTTTCCTCCATTTTCTCTTATACTATTATAGGCAAAATATCGAATTTGTCGTATAAGGACGAGACAAAGCTCAATTTAATCCTCTTGACGCAAAGAACAAAACTCGGTAAGCCCTACGGGCCCGAAAACCATGTTTTAAGGCCCTAAAACCAACCGTTACGGAGATATTGGCACCACACTACCCCTGCTCTAGGAATCTATATAAATAAAATTGTTTCTGTTTGTCTGTTTGTCTGTCTGTTTGTCTGTTCCACCATCACGTCGAAACGGCTGGATAGATCTCAACCAAACTTCATATTTAGAGTATACTGACCCCGGGGAAGGTTTCGATATGCATATCATTTTAAAATCTTTGAAAAGACGGGGGTTTTATAGGAAAAACGGTTTTCCTCCATTTTCTCTTATACTATTATAGGCAAAATATCGAATTTGTCGTATAAGGACGAGACAAAGCTCAATTTAATCCTCTTGACGCAAAGAACAAAACTCGGTAAGCCCTACGGGCCCGAAAACCATGTTTTAAGGCCCTAAAACCAACCGTTACGGAGATATTGGCACCACACTACCCCTGCTCTAGGAATCGGATAAAGAAATGAACTGCCGTAACCATGGCAACGTCAGCTCCAGGATTCTAGAGCAGTGAGATTATGCATGTACGTTTGGGCATAGCTGTCAACCAAAATAGGTACAAATAAGACTTAATATCTGGGAAAAAAATATACTGTTGTGTAAGGCACTCATAGGACTCCTTTGGGCGGGGATGGAAAGGGGGTGAAGAACGAGTGTAAAAATCTATATAAATAAAATTGTTTCTGTTTGTCTGTCTGTTTGTCTGTTCCACCATCACGTCGAAACGGCTGGATAGATCTCAACCAAACTTCATATTTAGGGTATACTCATCCCGGAGAAGGTTTTGATATGCATATCATTTTAAAATCCTTGAATAGACAGGGGGTTTATAGGAAAACCAGAATGGTTTTTCCACCATCACGTCGAAACGGCTGGATAGATCTCAACCAAACTTCATATTTAGAGGATACTCATCGCGGGGAAGTTTTCCATATGCATATCATTTTAAAATATTTGAATATATGGGGGGTTTATAGGAAAATCAGAATGGTTTTTCCACCATCACGTCGAAACGGCTGGATGGATCTCAACCAAACATTGTATTTAGAGTATACTAATCCCGGGGAAGGTTTAGATATGCATATCATTTTAAAATCCTTGAATAGACGGGGGGTTTATAGGAAAACCAGAGTGGTTTTCCCACCATCACGTCGAAACGGCTGGATAGATCTCAGCCAAACTTCATATTTAGAGTATACTCATCCCAGGAAAGGTTCCGATATGCATATAATTTTAAAATCTTTGAATAGACGGGGTGTTTATAGGAAAACCACAGTGGTTTTCCTCTATTTTCTCTTATACTATTGATTTTCTGTAAACTTCGTTTACCGTACGTGAAACGTCTCTTCATTATAAACAACTTTCGTTATGTTCATAATTTACCTTACTCTTCACATGACGGAGAAATTTACAATTTTCTGCTGGTATCATGCTCTGCATTTAGTGACCGACAGACCGACAACGAACCTACAGGTTACCATGGCAACGTCTCTGACTGCATGCCAGTAGGGAAGTAACGTATTGCCATTTTCCTCATCATGCTTTTAAATTCGTGGTTGTTCCTTGGGTAGATGGCAAGAGAGGCATCAATCGGCTCATCTGCGGGATATTGGCGGAATATCGTTGGAGGTTATAACCGCCCTCGAATAGATTAAGTAATAACACCATTAGTCATCTTCATATTTGTTTACCTAAGAATCACTGAACCTAAATTTCTCCTCTGTTAGCGCTTTATTATATCCATAACTCACAGCATTTATTTATTTGTCGTTATCCGGCTGTCCTCAGTTATAATCCATTTTCTATTAGTTTCAACATTCTTAACTGTATTATTTTCTTCCTTAATTACGCCGTATGTACGTGAATGCTAGAAACTACTGGATGCATTTCCACCAAGATTCGTATTTAGAATACACCTGTCCTTGATAGGTTTCAGGGCAAATATTGTTTCTAAATCCCTGAACTAACTGGGGGTTTATACGAAACCGAAACAGTGATTTTGCACTTCCAAAAAATATACACAACAAAAGTTTATGGAAGTCTACCTACCTTGGTAGAAATTAATGTCTAAACCTTTTTTTCTCATGTGCATCATTTCGATACGAGGATCAATAAGGGAGATATCATTAAAGGACCGTTTTTCTGTACAAGTCCCATCGGACTTAACTCACGAGCGGGTGCGTGTAAAGCGTATTCCTTACAACTTGAAAACTACTGAAGACATTCGAAACAAAATTTATATTTAGCATCAACCTGTCCAAAGGTAGGTTTTAAACGTAAATAACATTTCATGTTCCGGAATGGACTGGCGGTTTATAAGGAACCGAAATGGTGATTTTACTCTTCCACAATATATACAGAACAAGACCAACCTGACTGGAAATCGACCAAACCTGATGGAATTCCACCTCTAAACCTTTTTTTTCATGTGCATTTTTTCGTCAGGAGGATTAATAAGGGAGATATCATGAATGGTCAGTTTTGCAGGTTAAGTCCAGCGGACATAGCCCAAAAGGTGTTTTACATGGAGCAGATTCCTTATCTATATAAATCAAATCGTAACGACTGTGTACCTCTACACTGACTATTTTGGCGAAATTTTCGTACAGCTTTCCGTTTAAGGGGTAATAATAACAATCTCCATAATTTTTGATTTGCTGAAAGTCCTAATTTTTACCCGCCTCGCCCAAAATCCACATTGTGGCATAATCTGCCAGAAGAATAAGAAGATAATTGAAATTTGACAAAATAATACGTTTTAGCCTGTAACGAATGAAAAATCCTATATCATTAAATTTTTCATTTTTTATCCCCGAAGAATATCGAAATATGCAGGCAATTTTAATGATGGTGCAGACCTTCGGAAATTCCTATCACGTAACGGATTGCACAATCTCCGTTCAATTTGGAATGATCTACAACCTTGGTCTTATGACTTTATGCCGTATCTGTATCCCTTTTACGTTTGATTTTTCTCTATTAATCGATGTTAAGTCAATTTGGAATTTTCACATGCATTATTCATACTTTCAATTACTTATATGAAATACAGAATCATCAAACTCTTCACGAAAATTGGCCCACTCAGTAGCCATATGTGAGCCAAATGCTACGTATGTAGCTGTCACATTATTATCCGAAAAGTAATGTAATGTGAGATGATCTTACAAAACCTTTACCCTGTTCCACGTTTCTAAATCTGACCCAAGAATAGATGACATATCATTGGACCAGCCATTTAGGCCACTAAATCCGGCGTGTCTTATGGTATAATCCTTTGTCGATATGACGTACGTTTAGTAGCAGTTAATCTGTAAATGAAGGTCTTCAATATTGTAAACACGCATATACTTTCGTATGTCGATCTATATATATTCACTGATGTCGATTTAGCGATCGAGAAAGGGTCGGTCTGCTATTGTAATCAGTACTCCCCACACCGACTTTGACTGGCAGTAGGAAAGGGTTCCTTCTCCAACTCCTGTTTAACTGTCATTAGTAAGGAAGGTCTACAATTGTAATGAATAGTTCCCTTGTCGATTTGCCTTGCAGAAGGTAAGTGAGCATGCAGTTTTGTTTAAAACTCCCCTACCCGATTGTGTTTGGCAGTAGGCAAGGGTGCCCGCCATTATAAAGAAATGTACTCATCTAAAATGTGACTGGCATTAGGCATAGTGGCCTGCTATTTTGATGGAAACTCACCAACTTGGTGTGACTGGCAGTACGCTGGCTGGCAGTAGGAAAAGGGGCCTGTCATTATAATGATAACTGCACAACTCAATTTCGAGTGATAGTAGGGTAATTGCCTGCCATTATAATAAAAACTGTAATCTGTCTGGAGGTAGGAAAGGGGGGCTGCCATTTTAACGAAAACTCCCCAAATCGATTCTGTCCGCATAGTAGGCAATGGGGCCTGCAATTATAATGTAAACTTCCCAACCTGATTGTGAATGCCAGTAGGCAAGTGAGCCTGCCGTTATATCACAAATCCGTAACAAACACTTTACATTGGAAACGTACGGGGACCTCCCCATGCTCTTTCTCGGATAACGCTAAGAGACATGCAATTTTAAAATTATCTTATTTACTGCATGTACACTATTTACTTCGATATTCGAATACAATGTAGAATACCGTAGCGAAGCACGGGTACATTCGCTAGTCGGATAAAGAAATGAACTGCCGTAACCATGGCGACGTCAGCTCCAGGATTCTAGAGCAGTGAGATTATGCATGTACGTTTGGGCATAGCTGTCAACCAAAATAGGTACAAATAAGACTTAATATCTGGGAAAAAAATATACTGTTGTGTAAGGCACTCATAGGACTCCTTTGGGCGGGGATAAATAAAATTGTTTCTGTTTGTCTGTCTGTTTGTCTGTTCCACCATCACGTCGAAACGGCTGGATAGATCTCAACCAAACTTCATATTTAGGGTATACTCATCCCGGAGAAGGTTTTGATATGCATATCATTTTAAAATCCTTGAATAGACAGGGGGTTTATAGGAAAACCAGAATGGTTTTTCCACCATCACGTCGAAACGGCTGGATAGATCTCAACCAAACTTCATATTTAGAGGATACTCATCGCGGGGAAGTTTTCCATATGCATATCATTTTAAAATATTTGAATATATGGGGGGTTTATAGGAAAATCAGAATGGTTTTTCCACCATCACGTCGAAACGGCTGGATGGATCTCAACCAAACATTGTATTTAGAGTATACTAATCCCGGGGAAGGTTTAGATATGCATATCATTTTAAAATCCTTGAATAGACGGGGGGTTTATAGGAAAACCAGAGTGGTTTTCCCACCATCACGTCGAAACGGCTGGATAGATCTCAGCCAAACTTCATATTTAGAGTATACTCATCCCAGGAAAGGTTCCGATATGCATCTATATAAATAAAATTGTTCGTGTCTGTCTGTCTGTTTGTCTGTTCCACCATCACGTCGAAACGGCTGGATAGATCTCAACCAAACTTCATATTTAGAGTATACTCATCCCGGGGAAGGTTTCGATATGCATATCATTTTAAAATCTTTGAATACACGGGGGGTTTATAGGAAAACCAGAATGGTTTTTCCACCATCACGTCGAAACGGCTGGATAGATCTCAACCAAACTTCATATTTAGAGTATACGCCTCCCGGGGAAGGTTTCGATATGCATATCATTTTAAAATCTTTGAATACACGGGGGGTTTATAGGAAAACCAGAATGGTTTTTCCACCATCACGTCGAAACGGCTGGATAGATCTCAACCAAACTTCATATTTAGAGTATACTCCTCCCGGGGAAGGTTTCGATATGCATATCATTTTAAAATCTTTGAATACACGGGGGGTTTATAGGAAAACCAGAATGTTTTTTCCACCATCACGTCGAAAGGGCTGGATAGATCTCAACCAAATTTCATATTTAGAGTATACTCATCCCGGGGAAGGTTTCGATATGCATACCATTTTAAAATCTTTGAATAGATGGGGGTTTATAGGAAAACCAGAATGGTTCTTCCACCATCACGTCGAAACGGCTGGATAGATCTCAACCAAACTTCATATTTAGAGTATACTCCTCCCGGAGAAGGTTTTGATATGCGTATCATTTTAAAATCTTTGAATACACGGGGGTTTATAGGAAAACCAGAATGGTTTTTCCACCATCACGTCGAAACGGCTCGATATATCTCAACTAAACTTCATATTTAGAGTATACTCCTCCCGGGGAAGGTTTCGATATGCATATCGTTTTAAAATCTTTGAATAGACGGGGGTTTATAGGAAAACCAGAATGGTTTTTCCACCATCACGTCGAAACGGCTCGATAGATCTCAACCAAACTTCATATTTAGAGTATACTCATCCCGGGGAAGGTTTCAATATGCATATCATTTTAAAATCTTTGAATAGACGGGGGTTTACAGGAAAACCAGAATGGTTTTCCTCCATTTTCTCTTATACTATTGATTTTCTGTAAACTTCGTTTACCGTACGTGAAACGTCTCTTCATTATAAACAACTTTCGTTATGTTCATAATTTACCTTATTCTTTACATGACGGAGAAATTTACAATTTTCTGCTGGTACCATGCTCTGCATTGAGTGACCGACAGACCGACAACGAACCTACAGGTTACCATGGCAACGTCTCTGACTGCATGCCAGCAGGGAAGTAACGTATTGCCATTTTCCTCATCATGCTTTTAAATTCGTGGTTGTTCCTTGGGTAGAAGGCAAGAGAGGCGTCAATCGGCCTATCTGCGGGATATTGGCGGAATATCGTTGGATGTTATAACCGCCTTCGAATAGATTAAGTAATAACACCATTAGTCATCTTCTTATTATTTGTTTATCTAGGAATCACTGGACCTACATTTCTTCTCTGTTACCGCTTTATTATATCCATAACTCACACTAGCATAATTTATTGAGGGGCATTTGATTTTCCAATACATTAACTTGGCATTTACATATTTGTCGTTATCCGGCTGTCCTCAGTTATAATCCATTTTCTATTACTTTCAACTTTCTTAACTGTATTATTTTCTTCCTTAATTACGCCGTATGTACGCGAGTGCTACAAACTACTGGATGTATTTCCACCAATACTCATATTTAGAATACACCTGTCCTTGATAGGTTTTAGGGCAAATATTGTTTCTAAATCCCTGAACTGACTGGGGGTTTATACGAAACCGAAACAGTGATTTTGCACTTCCACAAAATATACACAACCAACGTTAATTTAAATCTACCTGCCTTGGTAGAAATTAATTTCTAAACCTTTTTTCTCATGTGCATCATTTCGATACGAGGATAAATAAGGGAGATATCATTAACGGACCGTTTTTTTGTACAAGTCCCATCGGACTTAACTCACGAGCGGGTGCATGTAAAGCGTATTCCTTACAACTTGAAAACTACTGAAGACATTCGAACCAAAATTCATATTTAGCATCCACCTGTCCAAAGGTAGGTTTTAAACGTAAATAACATTTCATGTTCCGGAATGGACTGGCGGTTTATAGGGAACCGAAATGGTGATTTTACTCTTCCACAATATATACAGAACAAGACCAACCTGACTGGAAATCAACCAAACGTGATGGAATTCCACCTCTAAACCTTTTTTTCATGTGCATTTTTTCGTCAGGAGGATTAATAAGGGAGATATCATGAATGGTCAGTTTTGCAGGTTAAGTCCAGCGGACATAACCAAAAAGGTGTTTTACATGGAGCAGATTCCTTATCTATATAAATCAAATCGTAACGACTGTGTGCCTCTACACTGACTATTTCGGCGAAATTTTCGTACAGCTTTCCGTTTAAGGGGTAATAATGACCATCTGCATAATTTTTGGTTAAGTTTCCTGAAAGTCCTAATTTTTACCCGCCTCGCCCAAAATCCAGATTGCGGCATAATCTGCCAGAAGAAAAAGAATGTAATTGAAATTTGACAAAATTATACGTTTTAGCCTGTAACGAACGGAAAACATCCAAGATCATTAAATTTTTCACTTTTTATCCGCGAAGAATATCGAAATATGCAGGCAATTTTAATGATGGTGCAGACCTTCGGAAATTCCTATCACATAACAGATTGCACAATCTCCGTTCAATTTGGAATGATCTACAACCTTGGTCTTATGACTTTTTGCCGTATCTGTATCAATTTTACGTTTGATTTTTCTCTATTAATGGATGTTAAGTCAATTTGGAATTTTCACATGCATAATTCATACCTTCGATTACTTATATGAAATACAGAATCATCAAACTCTTCACGAAAATTGGCCCACCCAGTAGCCATATATGAGCCAAATGCTATGTATGTAGTTGTCACATAATTATCCGAAAAGTAATGTAATGTGAGATAATCTTACAAGAACGTTACCCTGTTCCACGTTTCTAACTCAATCTGACCCAAGAATAGATGACATATCATAGGACCAGCTATTTAGGCCACTAAATCCGGCGTGTCTTATGGTATAATCCTTTGTCGATATGACGTACGTTTAGTAGCAGTTAATCTATAAATGAAGGTCTTCAATATTGTAAACACGCATATACTTTCGTATGTCGATCTATATATATTCACTGATGTCGATTTGTAGCGATCGAGAAAGGGTGGGTCTGCTATTGTAATCAGTACTCCCCACACCGAATTTGACTGGCAGTATGAAAGGGTTCCTTCTCCAACTCCTGTGTAACTGTCATTAGTAAGGAAGGTCTACAATTGTAATGAATAGTTCACTTCTCGATTTGACTTGCAGAAGGCAAGTGAGCATGCAGTTTTGTTTAAAACTCCCCTACCCGATTGTGTTTGGCAGTAGGCAAGGGTGCCCGCCATTATAAAGAAATGTCCTCATCTAAAATGTGACTGGCATTAGGCATAGTGGCCTGCTTTTTTGATGGAAACTCACCAACTTGGTGTGACTGGCAGTAAGCTGGCTGGAAGTAGGAAAATGGGCCTGACATTATAATGATAACTGCACAACTCAATTTCGAGTGATAGTAGGGTAATTGCATGCCATTATAATAAAAACTGTAATCTGTCTGGTAGTAGGAAAGGGGGGCTGCCATTTTAACGAAAACTCCCCAAATCGATTCTGTCCGCGTAGTAGGCAATGGGGCCTGCAATTATTATAATGTAAACTTCCCAACTCGATTGTGAATGGCAGTAGGCGAGTGAGCCTGCCGTTATATCACAAATCCATAACAAACACTTTACATTGGAAACAACGTACGGGGACATCCCCATGCTCTTTCTCGGATAACGCTAAGAGACATGCAATTTTAAAACAATCTTATTTACTGCATGCACACTATTTACTTCGATATTCGAATACAATGTAGAATACCGTAGCGAAGCACGGGTACATTCGCTAGTATGCAATAAAGTGCCATCAGTGTGGGATGGGCGCGGCAGACACACCCACATGGCAGCCCATTAAAATGTTTGTACGGCCTTAAAAAATAGCGAAACTTGAAATATTCTGCCATTTTCTGATAATACAAAGACTCAGTTTTTATGAAACAATTTCTCGCGTTGCCAATACTTTACATTTTGTTATAATTATCTACCGTACATGTCTCGAAAGCTACTACTCTCTTCTTTAGCGGTGCCAAAACATCAAATATACTGGGAGAGTTGGCCGTGCGGTTAGGGGCGCGCTGCTGTGAGCTTGCATCCGGGGGATAGTGGGTTCGAATACCACTGTCTACAGCCGTGAAGATGGTTTTCTGAGATTTCCCATTTTCACACCAGGCAAATGTTAGGGCTGTACCTTAATTAAGGCCACGGCTGCTTCCTTCCAACTCCTAGGCCTTTCCTATCCCACCGTCACCTAAGTCCTATCTGTGTCGGTGCGACGTAGTGCCACTAGCAAAACATGAAATTTAATCTTTGGACTTGATACATTTGTACAATGCAGTCATCAATAAAGCATATTATACATAAATCTTGAAATCGTTAAAATATTTCTTTGTGTCTAAACTGTTCACTTACTGTGCCATTTAGTAAACACTTTAAAAATATAATAATTTTCAAACCATAAAATGAATAAAACCTATTAAGTTAATCACTGTATGCTAAAATTTAAAATACCGAGCTCGATAGCTGGAGTCGCTTAAGTGCGGCCAGTATCCAGAAATCGTGAGATAGTGTGTTCGAGCCCCACTGTTGGCAGCCCTGAAGATGGTTTTCCGTGGTTTCCCATTTTCACACCAGGCAAATGCCGGGGCTGTACCTTAATTAAGGCCACGGCCGCTTCCTTCCACTTCCTGAGCCTTTCCCATCCCATCGTCGCCATAAGACATATCTGTGTCGGTGCGACGTAAAGCAAAAAAAAAAAAAAAAATTAAAAATAATTTCTGCTCTGTTCTTAAAAGTTCTCCTTTCCTTAAGTCCTTATTTACACATTTCATATAAATAGAAATTTCTCCTTTTAATTCCGTCCGACCCATGTTTAACCGTCAAGTTCTTTGCTTTCAGCAGGTACCAAGTTTATCAAAATTTTTAAAATAACAGTTACATTTGTCTGAGTCAAACAAGCAAGTCCTTGCTCCTCTGCTTGCTGCCAATGACCTTACGAGGTGAGCTGCTACTTGTCGCTATGCTGTCGGTTACGTAATGTTTTTTTTTTCTCTTTTTTTGAAGATATTACTCTAACACGAGAAAGATTCACGTCAATAGAAGGATTGGTGTTATCTTTTAACAATAATTCTGAAAATCTAGTTTTTTGTAAGAAAATCACGAAATTTCAGTCATTGGTCCCCTTAAGACCGGCTTGAGTGTGAGGACAAGAAATCATCATCAAACACAAACACACTGTTGGTTTCATCCAGTGTCACCGTAGCGTACTTGCTATGACGCGATCCTATCAGCTCGAAGGTCTGTATTCAAACCTCTCCCTTGGAGAAGTTTTATTCTTCGACTGGTGCCCTCATGCCGGTCTCAAGTCACGTACAGATTTGGCAACACCGCCTTGCAAAGCCCAATTGAATTCGACCACCAAGCTGATAAAATAACAACAGTGTGAGATATCGAGTTATTTGTTTCGTATTAATTATCAGCATGACCAAACCTCTAACGCTTATATACTCGGTTCACTTTGTTTCCGACCGAGATCGATAGCTGCAGTCGCCTAAGTGCGGCCAGTACCCAGTAATCAGGAGATACTGGGTTCGAATCCCACTGTCGGCAGCCCTGAAGATGGTTTTCCGTGGTTTCCAATTTTCACACCAGGCAAATGCTGGGGCTGTACCTTAATTAAGGCCACGGCCGCTTCCTTCCCATTCCTAGGCCTTTCCCATCCCATCGTCGCCATAAGACATATCTGTGTCGGTGCGACGTAAAGCAAAAAAAAAACAACGTTGTTTCCGACCACCCTGTAAGTTATAGAAACCTACTGTTAACTATTTCAAAGACAAATATAAACTCAAATGCACTGATGTAATAGGTCTGACGATAAGAGCACGAGATATACCTCGCGGTTTTGAAGAATCATAATCTAAAGAAGAGCTATCAAATTCCGAAAACGACCTAATGTGTTAAACATTTATTTAAAATGTCTAATTTTTCCATGAGATATCGGGATAGGTATAGTGCGCACTAACTAAGTAAGTAGAATACCTTGTGAAGTTCTGTGCAGTTTTATTACAGCGATTTTCCCTGAGAATAAGTTGTGTTCCAGTAATTCCTTTGACTGCTACAACCAAGCTGTTTCAGAACATTTCAAACTCCCTTTTGTCTCAAACTGCTTCCTATCTCACCGGTGCTCGAAGTTAATCAAGGTATTACATTCCAATTTTCTGGAGATAAACAGAGCCACAGTGACAATATTTGTCCCTCTGGTAGAGCTGTATTTACTCTTCTTAATAAACTCTGTGAATTAAAGAAAACACTCTATATTACTTAAAACGAAGGTAGAAATATGTACATCGACCGCCAGAGTAATACTTGAGCAAATAAGAGTGAGAGAATACAGTTTTAATAACGCAAGGTGGATGCTTTGAAGACTGCGGAGGAAAATTGTTAATAGTCATTACAAAAACCATGACCCAGACATCTTCTTCTCCGCCTTCTTCATCCCCTTGTTGATATTCACAAGTAATTATTTCATCTGTGTAGTAGTAATTCTCCATCCATTCTTAAATTTACACAGATATAATGCATTCATTTTTCTCAGATTTGGTTTTTGCCTCTCCATTTTTTTACAATTACTTGCTTCACGTTGCACCGACACAGACAGGTCTTATGGCGACGAAGGGATAGTAAAGCGCTAGGAGTGGGAAGGAAGCGTCCGTGGCCTTAATTAAGGTACAGCCCCAGCATTTGCCTGGTGTATAAATGGGAAAAGACGGAAAGCCAGACAGCGGTGGGGTTCAAATCTTTGTCACTCCTAAAATTGCGAACCATTCCACTCAACATTCCTTAATGGGCTTCCGATTTTCAATCGTTATCTCAACCTCCATATTCTCTGGTTAAAGTAATATTAAACTCTATTCTGGCTAAATTTTTTAAACAAAAAGTTAAGGCCCGATTTAGGAAATGAATGTTACAAATGAGCATAATAGCTGTATGATAGCGTTCGGAGTTCTCATAATAGAGACTCTCATGAAGTGAGTTAGAAACGATTCTCGGCAGCAAACAGTGCAGCTGCGGCCTTTCTAAGTTCATAGTTCGGGTGGTAGTAGTGTCAGGTGCGAGCGGACAGCTCGAAAGTTTGTGCAAAGTAGTTAATAAAGGGACTGAAAACACACCGGTTTTGTAATAACGTGTTATACAAAAGTAGACTGTTAACAAAGCCAGTCAAAATGCAGATTGGAAAGGAGTGGATTGCAAGCCTAATGGGAGTTATACAATTATCAGGTTCACAGCAGATTTTGAAATATTTACTTCGAAGCGTAGGGAAACGTACTTGCATTTATTATAACAATTTTCACCAAAGTTCCACAAAAATTTGTTGTTGCTACTTTTAATTCCTCAATTGTTCTTGGAGTAGAGTGGTAAACTAAAGGCTTTCGCTCCTCTCTAGCAAGCATCCTACGTCTCGCACGCTACTGACAAAGAACGCAGAGTGGCTGGTCCGTTGTCCAACAGCTCTGCACTCCGACCGGCCAACCGAGCAGAGGAGGGTTGGCAACGGTTCAACCGTGGCTCTACACCTCTGCATTCGGGAGACGGGACAGGGCTGGACCAACCATCGGCTGTTCTGAGAATGATTTTTCATGGTTTTCCATTCTCCTGCACTAAGGCGAATGCCGGGACGGTTCTTAGTATAGGCCACGGCCGCCAACCTCCTCACCATCACCGTAACAAATCTCCCGGCCTGAGATATGGCATTACCGTCTATGAGGCCCACCTTCCCATTCAGGGGAGGAATGAGAACAGTTTTAGTAGTAGTTCCCCGGACCATCACTTTAACAAAACTGCATCCGGCTCGACTCGGATGATACGCAGTATCATCGCCAGCCAAGGTCACTGCGGAGATTAATTTCTAATTCACTGTATAAGGCACCAACATTTGGCGATCTCTGGGAAACACACAACAAATCGAACTGCCAACCATCACTGAAGTAATAGTGAACGCATCGCTCTATATGAGGTTGGGGTTTTGAACGGCATCCAGCCGAAAAATGCGGCCAAATCCAACTCATGTTCTGATATAATAAGAGGAAAATTATTATTATTATTATTATTATTATTATTATTATTATTATTATTATTATTATTATTATTATTATTATTATTATTATTATTATTATTATTATTATTATTGAACCCTTGAACTTACCATTCCATCGTTGGTCGGCCTCAGCTGCTACAGTAGAGCAATATAGAACTCTTAAATCATGGGTCGTTGCGGGAAGAAAGTCGGTCACAATCTTAACCAAACGATGGGGTTCAGAAGAGAGCCTAACTACTTGAAATGAGGAGCAAATATGTGCTTACTAACTTTTATTAAATTCGAAATGGCACGACAACATTGTTAATATAAATCCTTGAAATAAATAAATTATAAATAATTTATTATTGAATGTTTCAAACGCAGTCACATTGCATAGCGTTGATTTATTTCTCACAATATCGAAGAGTTGCTTCGAAGAAAGTAATAAATTAGTGGACAGCGAAACTGAAAAACTGAAAAAGGAAAGACCTGAAAACCGGGCACCTATTACTCCAAACGAGAACTGAGAATTAATCCACACGATCCATGGAAAATCTGACTTTCAACAAGTAGAACGCCTGATTTCCTCTCAATTAAGGTTATCCACCAGTCGAATACCCTTGCGGATACGGAACACCCGCCGAATGGACCCTTAATCGAACCAAATTGACTATCAGTTGCTTTGGATATGTTGCGAAACATTATGGGAAAGCATGGTGTTCACTACGAGTTAACAGCATCATTCACAATTGAAATAAAATTCCACCGTGTATTTGTCATATCATGACACCCTTAAGTGATAAAATAATCCCGATGCTGAATGTGCATCACCCAAACAACTGTTCGAAAGGAACCAACAACAACATGATCCGCGAGGATCTTACGTTACGTCGTTCTGGAGGAACAAAACTGCGAAATGCAGGAAACACTTATTCATCACGCATTTAGAAGAAATGCCAAACACTGAAGTTAATTGAAAAGTGGTAAATCACTTGAAAAGTATTATTATCGAACCGATTTTCAGGTTAGAAATGGTTATGTTACGCTTAATAAAATTACCAGTCCACATTGAAAAATACAACAAACTTTAGGAATTCTTTCCTTTTTAAACAATGACTACCATTACAGATCATATCTACTTATTCTTTGTCCCAACACACTACCTACAAAGTTAGCACTTAATCGAACTCAACTACGTATATAAATGAAAGAACGACAAAGATTGAAAATAAAAATAATACTACCAGCTGACGAATCGAAACCACATTCGCAGCTCAAGTCTCACACTAATACATTGAGTGTCAATATGTACACTATCAAAACGAAACGGACGTCAGAGCGACAAACAATTAAGTCATTTATGTCATTTAAGTCATTTAAGTCGAAGTCATTTAACTCAACACGCATGGAGAATTACAGTAAAATATTTAATCACCATCAGGTCGATATCCAATGTTGGGCAACCCTCATTCGCCGATAACGGTCCCATATATTAGGGAGCACCTTCCAGCTGTTGGGAGCTGCGCACGAGTTGGCCTCATTATTACCGATGTAACCCTCTTCATATTTCATATTTTACAGTAGATGCTACCTTCGCCCAGGTCACTTCGCAAAAACAAAAAACATCTAATCTGAGACTTGAGTATGTACAGCTGACATCCCAGACCTATCGTCGGGCTCACTTAAAATCTGTACACCCTAACACTAATCTCTATGTACACGATACCTTCCTAATTCTATCGTCGAGCGTGAACTAGGACGTCTCATCATCAGCATACTCCAAGGATAACATGTGACGTCCTAAATCTATTGTCGGGTCGTATTATGCTTCTCCTGGCATATCAGGCGAACCAGCAATTTCAAACAAACTCTGACATTCCAATTGTAAACCTGGTCAAACTAATAACGCACAACGGAACAACGTCTCTTACTATTAAACGAATGCAAGTCGAAAAATGCAGTAAGTCTCTATCTCGTTACAAAACGTGAACTCGAAAAATAAATATACGTGACGAACAATCCCCCAACTCAAACACGATCTCAGCATGCGCAATGAAGTTTTAGGGAAGAATATAATAGTTCCCAACACACATCTACCTTAGTGGATGTTGTCCAAAAATAATAATCATCACTACCGCATTGGAAACCCTCAAATCGCCTACCGTCAATTTCAAATATTTATATCTATGACTATCCAGTGAAACGAAATTCAATAAATTTACACGGTCACACAACACCAACCGTGTATTCTAAATGCTCTTTTATCCTTGAGGTCACATTATCTTAATATTCATAGTGACTTTACGTAACTAGTCACTTGACTTTTACTACCAAGATCGTTAATCTTACTAGAATGGTTTTTCACTTGGAATCTTACTAGAAATCTACAGTGCCTCACCCAGTAGTCGTCTCAATTTTCGGATTGTTAGCGGAAAACACTACAGCCTGCCACAATACAGCCTGTCTCACAAATCCTTCCTCGGCAAACATAGCCTGTCTCAAAACTCATTCTCCTCGCCTTATCCCAGCGGTAATACTTAAAATCCAGGCTCCCTTTCACCTTCAGTATTCCTATCACTCTCATCTCCACATATATAAATTCTTCGCTCTCAATCCATTTTTCTTATATTTCCAAGACCCTTTTCACATTTCGATTCGTTTATGAAAAACAATAGCCATTATAAAATACACCTCTTTATTTTACTGTTACTGCAACTTTCGGACCTCGAAAATACAACAACACACCGCGATTTTCCGTATCATCGACATACACGATGTCACAACATTTTACTTCCCATGAATAAAACATAACTCTATCGAATTTCACTGGAATTTTCGAAATGCCTGCGATCCTTGTAAAACATACTTGTTAAATGCACTTTTAACATAGGAAAAACTTTAACCCGCGGTAGACATTATTATTATTATTATTATTATTATTATTATTATTATTATTATTATTATTATTATTATTATTATTATTATTATTATTATTATTAATATTATTAATTTCGACAAAACTTCTGAATTCAAACGATATTTTAACTTAAGACATTCGCCACGATTACTTTACCATTATCGCTTTCCTAATTTTCCTCACTTTGGACAATGTCTCATAGAACATTAACACCAGATTTAAACGTCGCATTTTAGAGTTTCTTGACGTGAAATTTTACAAAACTAAAATTTTCACATGCTGACCAAAATTATAACACTTCTCGCCTGATAATTACAAATATCAACCCGACACACGTCTTGAAAAAAATTGGTTGGGACAAACAAAAAAGTCTAACTACAACATAATACAAAATATAGACAGACCTGCATTGACGTCATCTCCAGTATTCTGGCTATATTTTTGCCAGATGACCTCGTGCTTAGCCGCACATTGGTACAGGGAACATCATCTTCTCAAACATAGCTATCTTACAATTACTGCCTTTTCACACGTTATTAAATGACAACACAAATCACGCACTTTCTTCGTTATAATTTGTACAGCAAACCTCCTTCGTTCTGCAGTCAACTGCGACTGTCTCCCTTCTCCCCAGAGTCGGTTTTCAGTCACCCTAATACAGCAGATGTTCAACAGATAACGAAATAAGAACTACTCTGACTAGCTTCCCAACTCCCTTAACACCTTCCAACACACACGAGGTGATACAATAAAATCTGCTATGTACTTTAACAGACGCCTATGTTTTCACAGTTTGTCGGTGAAAGTTCTGAAAATTTCTATCACCTTCCCTTTTTAACAGAAGATGTGGACCACAGCCACGACCATGTACTAAGTTATTTGTAGATCAATCTTATACAATTTTCTGCTGACGACAGGCATAAGCTTCCGCTGCTTCAGAACCCAGACCTACACTGAGAAAAATGCAGAGGGGGGTTTCTTTTATAGCCTTAGGAGTGACTCTACTCACACCACTAAGCTTGATTGCGTAATCTGCTAATTTCGCGTCCAATAGACCGATTTTCATGAAACTTGTTCCAGAATTCCGGACAGACTTATGATTTATTTAGATGTTAATCTTATAATTTTACCACACTCGCAACAGGTGAAATAAATTATTTCTGCCCGGGCGTTTCGCGGGTTTTTTTCATCCATTGACCTTGGCACGTGGAGCTAGTCCTCGGATCTGACGCTGATTTGTACTTAGGCTTAACTGCATTTATATTTTACCCTGGGGGTTCTGTCTTCACGTAGGTTTTAAGAATAATTTAGATTATTTATTTCTGTATTTGCTGTGTTGCCAAAATCTCTCGTTACGCAGAATTGCGTGAATTTGAAGAATTGTTGGGTACTCGAAGTCCACCGAGGTGTCACGGTATTTCACGAGCTTACCGCGGGTGAGTTCGTTCCCACGCGACAGCGCGGCTCTGGAAGTGCAACATGGCTACTCTCAAAAATAAAAGTAGCTTGTTATTTGAAATAAATATCGAGATAAATAAAAATTAGTTGATTCTTCTGTTTCTTCTTGGTCCAGAAAGCTTTTATTTTCTGGCTATGTGTCAGCTTATTCTCCTCTGGACTTTTCGGTCACGTGATTCCTCTGTTCTTATTGACGATGAGGGACAATGGGGAGACACCCTGTTCAGTAATCCGTCGGAACTAGGATCGGTCCTCTATGGTGTTTGGTAGAATTTCTAATTGCTATCGCTCTAGCTCCGATTTCACTGTGGTAATCCGTTTGCCCTAGGAGCCTTTCCCTCTACTTGTTGAGCTGAAGATTTTGTTTGTGAACTTGCAGGCATCCATGCGAGTCAAGTTGCCATAGAAGGCCAGTCGACTTTTCCTCATGGATGTGATTATGTCTTCCTGATGATCATAGAGCTGATTGTCGTTCCTGATCCTATAATAGTCATCCTCCTTACGGGTCCTAATATCCTCCTTATATTTTTCTAAGTGGGCCCGTCCTGGTTGTAAAGAGCTATTCATAGGCGTAGATCACAGAGGGTCTTTTTGAAAATGAAAATCCACAGCCTATTTCCATTAATTTGACTGGATCAAAAATGGAATGAATGAAGCTCCGTCTAGCGGCGAGGATAGGAATTGTGACGGCTGCCGAAGCCTGTCGCACTCCTTTGCGAACATGTTTAATTACTGAAAGATAAAATGAAATGGTACTGGAGAGTGTTTCTGGAATTAAAGATGACAGGAAAGACCGGAGTACCAGGGAAAATCTGTCCCTCACCACTTTTTCCAGCGAAAATTTCTCATGGAGTGACCGGGGTTTGAACCATGGAACCCAGTGGGAAGACACCGGCGTGCTGCCGCCTGAGCCATGGTGGCTTATCACAGAGAGTCTTATTACTGAGTTGCAATGTTGAAGTTTATTATTATGATTATTATTATTATTATTATTATTATTATTATTATTATTATTATTATTATTATTATTATTATTATTATTATTATTATTGGCTAGATCAGGGATGGCGAACCTTTAACGACTAGCATGCCAGTTATGGTCTTGTTTATTACTTTTTACTCTGTAGTGTGTCATCGGTTAATATCCTTTAAAATCATCGTGACCTCTTATTTGACTTCATTTAGGTATTATATAACATTATATATACATCCATTCGACTGCGTGTTTAATGATTTCATTTTGCAAACATCAATGCAAATTACATTTAAAAAGATATAATTTAAAAATGCCGCCTCTGTGGTGTAGTGGTTAGCGTGATTAGCTGCCACCCCCGGAGGTCCGGGTTCGATTCCCGGCTCTGCCACGAAATTTGAAAAGTGGTACGAGGGCTGGAACGGGGTCCACTCAGCCTCGGGAGGTCAACTGAGTAGAGGTGGGTTCGATTCCCACCTCAGCCATCCTGGAAGTGGTTTTCCGTGGTTTCCCACTTCTCCTCCAGGCGAATGCCGGGATGGTACCTAACTTCAGGCCACGGCCGCTTCCTTCCCTCGTCCTTGCCTATCCCATCCAGTCTTCCCCTCCCTCCCCAAGGCCCCTGTTCAGCATAGCAGGTGAGGCCGCCTGGGCGAGGTACTGGTCATACTCCCCAGTTGTATCCCCCGACCAAGAGTCTGAAGCTCCAGGACACTGCCCTTGAGGCGGTAGAGGTGGTATCCCTCGCTAAGTCCGAGGGAAAAACCGAACCTGGAGGGTAAACAGATGATGATGATGATGATGATAATTTAAGAATAAGGTATAAGTTTACTTTAACCTAATACAATATATAAAAAATATGGTCACAGAATTGACACATACTTATTAAAAGGTAATATTAAAATATGCTATGTTACTAGATTTTTAACCTATTTATTACATGTTAAAACATTAAAATATATTAGTATGTTGCGTGACGTGTTCGAGTTTCGCCTAGTATCACGCGTGTAATATTTCGCTATCCCTGGGCTAAATAGTTATTCCTAAATAATTTAGATGCACGTGTGCCTGTAATTATCGTCTAGCTGCACTTCGGTCATGTTGTGAGAATTTTCGAAGTAGTTGAAATTATTATTTATGTTCGTTTTCAGTGGGACGGACACTTGCTACTTTGCGAATAGTATTGCAAGGTAAGTTACTGCAGCATAAGTATCCTAGCTTTAATTATTTATTACTTATTGTTGTTGGAGTCATCCGTCCATAGACTGGTTTAAAGCAGCTCTCCATGCCACCATATCCTGTGTATTAACCATTTTTTACCACGCAACTACTGCATAGTACAGCTACTCTAATCTGCTTGCCATATTCATACCTTGGTCTACCTTTACCATTCTTACAGCCTACATTTCCCTCAAAAACCTACTGCACAAGTACTGTGTGTCTTAAGATGAGTCCTATCATTCTCTCCCTTCTTCTGGTCAAATTTAGCCAAATCAATCTCCTCTCACCAAATCGATTCAGTATCTCTTCATTCATCATTCGATATATCCATTTCACCTTCAGCATTATTCTGTAACACCACATTTTAAAACCTTCCATCACTGGGCGAGTTGGCTGTGTGGTTAGGAGCGCGCAGTTGTGAGCTCGCATCCGGCAGATAGTGGGTTCGAACCCCACTGTCGGCAGCCCTGAAGATGGTTTCCCGTGGTTTCCCATTTTCACAAAAGGCAAATGCTGGGGCTGTACCTTAATTAAGGCCACGGCCGCTTCCTTCCCATTCCGAGGCCTTTCCTGTCCCATCGTCGTCATAAGACCTAACTGTGTCGGTGCGACGTAAAGCAAATAGCAAAGAAAAGCCTTCCATCCTCTTTCTTTCTGATCTAGTTATCGTCCATGTTTCACTTCCATACAATGCCACTCTCCCAACGAAAGTCTTCGAAAACATCTTTCTATTGCTTATATCAATGTTCAAGGTGTGCAAATTTCTTTTCTTAAGAGAGGCCTTCCTTGCTTGTGCTAGTCTACATTTTATGTCCTCCTTACTTCTCCCATTGTTAGTTATTTTACTACCCAAGTAACGATAGTCATCTACCTCCTATAAGACTTCCTGCATCACCTGAATTCGTCCGACTGCGCTCCATTACATTTATTTTGGACATTTATTTTCATCTCGTACTCCTTACCCAGGAGCCTCCGTGGCTCAGACGGCAGCGCGTAGGCCTCTCACCGCTGGATACCGTGGTTCAAATCCCGCTAGCTCCATGTGAGATTTGTGCTGGACAAAGCGGAGGCGGGACAGGTTTTTCTCCGGGTACTCCGGTTTTCCCTGTCATCTTTCATTCCAGCAACACTCTCCATTCTCATTTCATAGCATCTATCATTCATTAATAAATCACTTTGGGAGTGGCGACCCCATCGTACTAACAGCGTATATCTGCTTCATTCATTACATCCCTGACCCGGTCAATGACTGGAAAACAGGTTGTAGATTTTCACTCCTTACCCAAGACTCTGTCCACACCATTCAGTAATTTCTCCAGATCTTCTGCAGTCTTAGATAAAACGACAATATCATCAGCAAATCTCAGGGTTGTGATTTCCTCTAACTTGGATTTTGATTCCCTACCCAAATTCATCTTTGATTTCCTTTACTGTCTGTTCTATATACCGGGTGGTACAGATGCCCCTATTCACGCAGTTTTATGCAACCCACAGATTATAGTCGAACCTAAAAATATTGACCTTGACTACTCACTACAATGTCTGCTCTTACAACGTTTTCCATAATTCGCTTATTCGTGTCAAGCAAATCAGCATTAATGATAAAGTACCGATTGATGGTAAAGAATCGTGAAAATTATGTGTCGCAGAAATGTCCTGTACAGAGAATATTATTGGTGAATGACTAGAAGTAGCAGCAACACAACAGCGCTAAACAGCAACCCGTGATAGCCGAGCTTGCTAAAAGTTCGTTAGTAGGCGGTTCGAGTCCTGTGTACGACGAATATTTTTATTGCGTTGTTGATGTTCGTGAAAGTCGTGTTGTTGACGAAAAATCTAAATCATGATCAGTTCTCATATTGCAGGTACTCAGCTATGTTTGTTTTTTAAGGAGCTCTTAAAAGAGCTATTTGCAATAAAGTGAGATTGTACCGACAGCGGTGCGATGGGCTTATGCATGGCCATTCGATTAATGAATCAAATGTTCAAAATGACCACCTGCTTCGTTAATGCACATCTGAGCACGGTGGAGGAGAGACATTCTTGCTTGCTGCAACATATGTGGTGGAATCTGCCTGCAGGCTTCCGTGATGAGCCGCCGTAAATGATTCGGGCTCTCAGGCTCCTGCTCATAGACTCTTTCCTTTAAATAACCCCAGAGGAAAAAGTCGAGTGGAGTAAGGTCAGGTGATCTAGCCGGCCATGTGACCGGACCCCCTCGTCCAATCCATCGTCCAGGATATGTCCTATGCAAGTGGTTCCGTACTGCCAACGACCAGTGTGGGGGAGCTCCATCCTGCTGGAACCACATCCGTAACCGTGTCATAAGGGGCACATCCTCCAATAAGAGTGGGAGGTACTCACGAAGAAACTCTAAATAGCGTCGTCCCGTGAGGTTTCCTTCGAAGAAATATGGTCCAATTATCTTGTCGCCTAGTATCCCGCACCACACGTTGACGCCCCATTGTACCTGAAATCGAGCTCCCCTGATCCAGTGAGGATTTTCAACGCTCCAGTAATGGAAGTTGTGACGATTAACAGTTCCGTTGTTGTGAAATCTGGATTCATCACTAAAGAGAATGTCCATTGAGAAATTCGCATCAGCTTCAACTCTTTGTAATATCCATTGCGAAAATTCTATCCGTTTTGGAAAGTCATCTCCGTGAAGTTCCTGGTGCAGCTGTTGATGGAAAAAGTGGAATTTATGGCGGTGCAATATTCGCAGTACAGATACATGACTGATGTTCAGTTCATTTCCTATGGCCCGTGAGCTTGTGTGCGGGTTGTATGCAATTGCATTTTGAACAGCTTCGTGCCGGGCTGAGTGGCTCAGACGGTTGAGGCGCTGGCCTTCTGACCCCAACTTGGCAGGTTCGATCCTGGCTCAGTCCGGTGGTATTTGAAGGTGCTCAAATACGACAGCCTAGTGTCGGTAGATTTACTGGCACGTAAAAGAACTCCTGCGGGACTAAATTCCGGCACCTCGGCGTCTCCGAAAACCGTAAAAGAGTAGTTAGTGGTACGTAAAACAAATAACATTGATTGAACAGCTTCGTCGTTATTTCCAAACGTCACTGGAGCATCCCGAACGGGGGGTAATGTATGAAATGACCCCGTTGCACGCAACCGTCTTTCAACACGTCGAAATGTATCTGCACTTGGCAGCCTTCGTCCAGGAAATCGTTCTTGATACAAGCGTCTGGTTTCCCGTGCATTTTGCCTTGCTTCTCCATAAAGTAGTACCATATTCACATAATCATCCCGTGAATACATAATGTTTGCTTTCGTGCTAACCGTACAGTACGTGCTCACACGTTGCTGCTAGGATTACGATATGCTGTTTCATGTGCCCTACGTATGAAGTGTAGACCGCTGTTAGTTGGTCTTCGAGTCGAACGTGCGCAGTTGCTTGGTTGAATGGGTGGGTCAGAATGTTGACAACACGTGCACTGCGCTTCATTCCCTGTAGTCGTTTGCCATATGGAAGTCGCATGTTATTATTCCTTTCATATGTATGCTTTCTTTGTAAAGGTGGCAAATTACTTTTGAGACTTAAGAACGTTAAATATTTATTACGAATGGCCTTACAAGTATGATATCAAAATAAAATTGAAAAGCTCGTAACTAGACTCGAACTGTAAATGCCTGCTAACATATCGTATGCTCGCTGCGATTGGTGCCATGTAGCCTCTGCAGGCGACAAAGAATTGGTCTCGTAGCTCTCTACTAATGGAATTACCTAGGCTATCGCTTCGATACTGATCGTTGATGTTAAAAGTTCTGAACTCGAATGTGCAAACACCACAGTGAACTAAAGAATCGCGTCTCTCTTACGCCCAGATAGTTGCAACCATTTTCTACGCGTTACTTGGTTGAATGAGTCCAGCGTTATGTTTCAGGTGGTATTCACAATCGGTGCGTATGTGGCGATATTTATGATACCTGTTTATTATAACTTCCGTAGAAGAAAATCGGGGACTTCAGAAAGGTCTTCGTAAACGATGCCTAGGCGAATACGAAATTACATTAAAAAATGCATGACTCAAGAATGGTTGGAACCCTTCCTGATTTAAGTAACCTATCGAGGTACGTCTTCCATACGTAATTCCGCGCAGCTATTTGAAACGTACAAGCGCTATCCTTGTAACTCTGTATTCACGAGGAGAGCGGAAGTTCCCGCTTCGACAAGTTACTGATGAGTTACAGCCTTATGGTCCCGTTTGATGCCTTTTTTGATCGCTCTAACGGTAGTAATTCCATGGCGTAAGCTATCACATCTGCTGTACAGCATTTGCGTGCCACAGATTATAAACTACAGTGCAAAACACGTTTCTATCAATTTCGATGTGATGAGACTGTACAAAATGGTGGTGCATTGACATGTCTGTAATTGGTCTTACCCTATCACGTTTTCTATGATACCACGACCGCCCTTTCTATCAAAAGAAAATGTCCTCTTAGACCAATCAGGTGCGCAATTCTCTACCGACAGCTATAGGCGTGTTTATGGTTTGTACAGTATAGTAACATTTCGTAAAAGTTAGTAGAGTATTGGACACCGCTCTACATAAAATGGTACAGTGTTTTTGAGATGGACCTCACTTACTGCCTCTTGTACCATTTTTCCATTGTGCGGAGAAGTGTACATCGAGTTAACTGCACATAACATTGCTGTAAGGTGTTGCGCAAGATGGGACTAAGAGGCATTTACGTCCTAGCTGGTTGCATATATTCGGGAAAAAATAGGGGCAGCTGTACCACCCGGTATAAACAATGAAAAGGAAAATTGAAAATAATTTGATAATAAATTGAAAAATAATAAAAGTCAGTTTGTTATGAAATACAGTACATGTTGTAAATCTAAATTTTTCTCCTTCTTTATCAAAGTATTTTTAACAATACACTTCAACTTTGGAGTCACAGTGTGCAGGAGACAGTTGAATATCAGAATGCGTTCCTGCTGCGCTGGCAGGCAGGCAGGCAGTAGCATGGGGAATTGTTTTCTGATGCGATCCGATTTGTAATACGGGAAGAGAATGTCGGTTGGTCGGTCGGCAATGAGAGCAAAACAAAGTTAGGGAGTAAGACCAGCTTGTGTACATAATTCATGCTCTCGCTTCAAGAAGAAGCTCCCTTCTAGATGCAAACTTGATAAGAATCAAAGCACATTCTGATGAAATACGAAGCAAGGGAAATAAATTCTCTTTTCCTCGGCGAGAAGAGAATCACCGTCTTCAGTTTACTGGTATAGGCGGTGTGAAGCGCGCGTCTGTTGACGAAAATATTGCAATCAAGTGACTCAGTTCTGGAATGGAAACACGTCTGCGCTACAGAAGGGTGGCAATAGTTACTGAGTCTAGACGAGGGTATTAATAACTAAAAAACACGCCAGATGTTGAATTCATTCATTTATTCTGACACAATACATGTTTGCCAAAGGACACAGAATAGCTCACAAGTTATTTGAAAAAATACTGAATAGTTATTTTCCAAAAGAAATACAAATGTACCGAAGAATATAAACATGTTTATGCTGTCAGGAGGAAATTAAGTTTTCGAACAAATGGTTCCACATTATTGCCACTGAGAATCTTATTATCGTTGTAACAATTTTGTCTTGAAGGTTTCTGCTCACCCTGTACGATTGCTACCGGACGTGTTAGCCGTGCGATTAGGGGCGTGCGGCTGTGAGCTTGCATCCGGTAGATTGCGGATCGAATCCCACCGTCGGTAGCCCTGAATATGGTTGTCTGTGGTTCCCCATTTTCACACCAGGCAAATGCTGGGTCTGTACCTTAATTAAGGCCACGGATACATCCTTCAAATTCCTACGCCTTTCCTATCCCATCGTCAGCATAAAACCTATCTGTGTCATTGCGACGTAAAGCAACTAGCAAAAAAATGTACGATTGCTGCCATGCGACAAAATTTCTAGGGATTGTCCCTCTGTCACCCGGAAGCAGTACTCTTACTCGTGTGTTCCTGACGCTGTAAGGTCTCTGGAAGTAGGGTATTGTTGGGGCATAAATATCCTGTTTTTCTTTATATACGTCATATCGCTGTGAAACAGAGTCTTCAAACCTTATCGTAGGGTCAATTATTTCTGCTTTGCTTTTTCTCCGGTTGATGACAATTATATCAGTAATACGGTTACTTCCACCTTCTGCCACAAGACTTTTTTCTTTGAGACTTATCACTGATAAAAATCTCTCGGTGTTATGATGCTTAATACGAAGTAACTCTCCATGAGGGCAGTTACCGAACACATGGGGTAAGGTTTCATACTCATTGCAGTGCCTGCAGTGGTCTGTGCTCGTAGAACGTCCAGGTAGAGTGAGCACTGGGATGAACGCTGCCGTCACTTTTTAGCCCATCTCTATATTCCGAGGATAGTCCATCGCATTTCATCACTCATGAGTTGCCAGATGGTACTTCGACGTATAATGGAACTCCTCTACTTTTGTGCTGGTAGTTACTTCAAGTATTTAAGTGACCTGTCGCAGCAATAGCTGTGAACAAATAATAAAAATGAAAGTGATTATACAGGAAGAGAAAACCAACCATAATACGGTGACTTTTAATTTCAAAAATGGAACTTCAATACCCTGTTGATTTAGTACTCATCACGGAATTAATCCTTTGACAGACGGTGTAGAATTTCAGTTAAAGAAACAAGGTGAGCTGAACCTTTGTTGTAAACACAAGTGATTCAGATAGCTTTAAGTGTCATATACAGGGTGACGTGCTATAGAACTTTATGGGATTTCGTTAGTTCCAACAACTGGAGAAGAAATATTTCACACTCCGAATAATTACATCCGGGACTATGGGGATACGGTGGAGAAAATGTGTGGGTTTCTGCGTGGGTGGAGATCGCACCTTTTCTCTGAGAGTATTCTAAGTTCTACATTACGAAGTGATATCTGTTATTAAAGTGTGTGAAATTTTCTTACGTAGGGAAGCATAAAAATAACGGGAGCTTTTGTTTTAGTGTTACTGTCCATATCATGATCACAGACACCGGACCCCAGTTTTATGTAGAGTCTGAAACACAGGAACATAACAGTTCGTTTTAAAATCCCACACTCATTGGCTAGGGTCACATTGGAGAAAAGCCATCATGGTCCTAGGTGAATAGTAATATCTTAAACAAAGCGATATTAATTTACAATGGAAAGTCTGTGCGAAAGAATGGGGTAATTCTTACTCAGGATTTGTCTCATTTATATTTAATTTTCTTCAAGCTATCAATACGTTTCAAAGACAGTTGTGGGTGTAAATATTCGTTGTTTATCACGGATATTCTCACCAAACTACGTCATAGGAAACGTTCATATTAAAATAATGATTAGTTACATTTACCTCAAGCCATCCAATTATAACTGTAGATGTTAGAAAACTAGTTAATTTTATTACGACCCTACCGTTAATCAGCAGACTTGCAGTACTCTGCGATGAAATAGGCAAATTTGTAAATTGGCAATTAAATTAGAGATACCGGATGGCTCACCAGCCCCTTGCAATACAGTTTTATGCCTCCCGGCACGTTTTTTGCAATTCTGAAATACATCGGTCCCCCTCCCTAAACCGTGGTGCCGGGCTGAGTGGCTCAGACGGTTAAGGCGCTGGCCTTCTGACCCAACTTGGCAGGTTCGATCCTGGCTCAGTCTGGTGGTATTTGAAGGTGCTCAAATACGTCAGCCTCGTGTCGGTAGATTTGCTGGCACGTAAACGAACTCCTGCAGGACTAAATTCCGGTACCTCGGCGTCTCCGAAAACCGTAAAAGAGTAGTTAGTGGAACGTAAAACAATAACATTATTATTTTTTTAAACCGTGGTAATATAACGGTATGCGTGGTTTCGGGCTAGAAGACAGCGGAAATAGTGAGCGTCACTATTAATTCATTATGGATAACCCAAAATGAACCAGTAAAACGAATACAGTTACGAAGAATATGTACCTTAAAACAAGAGGTACACACACATACCAGGAACAGGTATTGCAGAGGCGGGAAACTGCGCACTGCATGACAAGCCTCGCAATAGCTCACTTGACAGGGGTGTGGTGAGAGGTGTGATAGTGCTCGAATTCTATGCAAGTTTTTTCTGCCAGTTGACTGGGATGTGACAAGTGTCATACTTCATAGTTTCTACAGACTAATTTGTTTATTTGGCCCCGAAAGGGCCGTTGGTATGGTGGCATATTTTATGGAGCTGGGTTGGAAGAGGCTAAGAAACGTGTCACCGGATTTCAGTTACCTACGTCTTTTAACGCAGCACCTGCTCGAACTGACCATATCCTTGGCCGATATAGAGCTGAACGCGATAGTGTAAGGAGTGTCTGGCACATTGTAACATCCCGGCGTAACGGATTGGCATGCCTCGGTGATGAGCTGTCTAAGGTAACCATGACTGATCGGCTCCTGTGCATACGCCAGTTTTACATGGTCTCACAAAAAAATCCAAGGGCGTAAGATCGGGAGACTTGACAGGCCATTTATCATGATACATTGTACGGAGATGGTTCCGGGCGACCACCGCCGCGTGCAGTGGAACTCCGTGGTGTTCAAACCACATCCTGCAGCGGTCATTGAGTGGCACATATTCCAAGAACGGCAATAGGGTAAACAGAAAATAGCGTTCTCCCGTTAGAGGACCCTCAAAGAAATGGGAACCAATGCCGCACCATAAATTCGCGCCTCCCTGTACGTGAAAGGCTGCCTGTCGTTCCCGATGGAGATTATCCATACTCCAGTAATGCATATTATGTCGATTAATGGTTCCATTGTCCTTAAACAAGACGGTCGATAAAAAGGCAGGATCAGTGTCCACATACTGTAGGCTCCATTGGCATAACGCCACCATGGAGCGCCTGGTGTAAGTGCATACGGTACGGATGAAATCGCTGGGTATGTAATATCCCCATCACTGGCGCCCGGCTGATGTTCTTCTGGGTGTTTCTGACGAACGAGTAGTGTTAAGAAAAAGTTGCAAACTTTGAGATAGAAAGACTTGGGAGTAAGGAGACGAGATGCTCGACTAAGCAGGATGTTCCGAGCTGTCAGTGGAGAGATGGCGAGAGATCACTTTAGTAGACGGACAAGTTTGAGCGGTGCTTTTCTTTTTGCTAGTGGTTTTATGTCGCACGACACAGATAGGTATTATGGCGACGATGGGATAGGAAGGAGCTAGGAGTGGGAAGGAAGCGGCCGTGGCCTTAATCAAGGTATAGTCCCAGCATTTGCCTGGTATGAAAATGAGAAACTACGGAAAACCATCTTCAGGGCTGCCAACAGTGAGGTTCGAACCCATTATCTCCCGAATACTGGACACTGGCCGCAATTAAGCGACTGCGGCTATCGAGCTCGGTAGAGTGGTGCTTTTAAAAATAGGAAATATCATAACATAAAGATAAATATTGAATTCAAAGGGACAAATTGGGGGCTTATAGGGGGAAGGATTAGAGATTGGAATTCTTTACCAAGGGAAATGCTTGATATATTGTTTGAAGTCATTTAAGAAAAAAGTAGGTAAACAACGGGTAGGAAATCTATGATCTGGCTGACAGTTATTAATCCAGACCTGTGGTAAATGAAAAATGATCTGTTGCGGTAATTCAATATTGTTTACAAGGTAAGTATCGTAAAAAAAGTCACTATTATTACAGTAGTTGCCTATAAAGGGACGTGGAGATGACTTTCTCTGAAAGACAAAGGGACATTCCTATTGTAAGTATATCTTCAACATAAAGTGACTTGTAAATAGAGCCGTGACAGAGGAGCCCAGCTGCGCCACCGACCCGCTCAGCAGACCAAGCTAATTAAGAAAATAACTTATATGATTAATTCCGCAGTTTTAATTATACATTTAGAATCTGGTTTTAATTGGGCTGGCTCTGTGGATGGAGGAAGAGGACGAAGAAAAGGGAGGAATTAGGGAGGAACGAAGAAAGACGCGTGCAGATGGTCCAACGGCAGTTTCAACATGCTACCCCTTCCCCATCTCATCTTCCATTTTATTCTCAAGTTCATGTTTCTATTTTCTCAATTTTAGATAGTGTATTTTCCTGGGAGGAAAGTGTTTCTCCGTTAGACATATATTTCTCAGCTTGATTTGCATCTTGCTTTACGACGTCGAGTTCCCCAATCTCCACCACAGCGTTTCGACTACGGTAGACCTTCCTGTGTACAGTCAGCCTTAAATAGACCTAAAATAAGACAAACACTGAAACACACGCTAATGATAGAATCTTGGCCTACCAACAACACTGCTGCTTAGCAAGAATATCTGAAAATATTGGAGTGTCACGTTATCGACCTGACTACATCATCAGGTATTTTCTTTAAGGTATTTCTTGAACACGTTCCCTGTATCCCACCTTAAAGTGGCCCTCATGAACACCCCAAAAATTCAATGAAACAGCTATCTAGCATTTTGCGTCCAATGTCTTCTCAGAACTGTTTTTCTCTATAAATTACTGTTACTTTTCTTGGGGAAAGAAGGAAGCTGCTGCTCTCTGCGACTGTTGTTATCACGATCTTAGTCAGCGGATCTCCACTTCAGCACGGATTCCTAACCATCAGACGGTGAATTTTCATTTCAAAAATTCAGCATGCTATGGCTGGGATTGGAACGCGGAGTGGCGGTGAAGAGCTAGAATCTATACCGCTCCGCTGCCACGTCGCACTCGTATCAAATAATTACTGTATTATAAAATGAAGTGATTATCTGGGATTATTTTGGGAACTTTAATTTTTTGGACGATACATTAAGCATTTAAAAGTTTCTAATACTTCGGTAAATAATACCATTCGCATTTCGCACAGTCAAAACACATACAGTCAAAAGTAGAATTATAGACTTAGGTGAGAAAGATTTCAGTTTTTTATGGCCAATATCTGCACTCACAATAATAATATTTATCTTAAAATGTATGCAATATTTATTTATTTATTTATTTATTTATTTATTTATTTATTTATTTAATTTTTTCCCCTTGGCACCTTGGATCACGTGGTTCCCAACTCTGCTCTCTTCGCACTGCGGGTTGCTTTTCTTTCCTGAGTCCCCTTTACTCCCACTCCAGGACTTCAATATTTTAGCGGATATTCTTATCAGGATTCTAAATTCATCCCTGTTGAATATATCCTTGGGATCAATTTTAAAAAATTACAGGTGTTTTCGAACCAGCTTCGCCCATCTACCATTTGTCCCCTTCCTTCTGGAAATGGTGTTGAAGGTTTTTGAGGTGATTCTCTTGTTGTCCATTCTGACTAAATTATTTATTTATTTATTTATTTATTTATTTACCTTTAAAGTACTCTCCATTCGTCACAATACACTTTTAACAACATGTATACAGCTGTTGGGAACTGTTATTGAAGGATTGTTTTGGAATACTGTATATCGAAGCAATGGTGTCATGATGTCCGGTGTTGTTCCAGTAAACAGCCCGTACTAGCTGATAGCTAATTTGAGAGCATGAAATGAATAAGTCGGGGCTTATAATGGAGAAAACTAGTGCATGCTACAGAGGGACAGGTTTTATATACAAAAATTCTAGCTTCTCATCTGCACACGAGATTTGTAAGTTCCATTTTTGCTCATTGAACATAACGTTCAAATTTTAACAAAGATTCCGGCAGACTTCCAGCATTTCGAGTACTATCAGCATAATATGGCGCGCCTGACATGTCAGAGCTCACAACGATCGATGCTGCATGCTCCTGACTGGCTGTGTCTTTTATACGATTTCTTACATTGACGTCACCTACTGGTATGATGACATTATCGCGGATTATCTCCATATTCCTTGGATGGAATTTGCTCAAACTTGTACATGGATACGTTAATGTTATTACGTTCACAATGGCATTTCTCTCATGTCGCTGGATTTATTCATAAAGTAGACTTTTTTCGACATGTAAGGTTCTGATCTGTGTGGCACACAGTAATTAATTTGTCCTTGGTTGCAGTCAATGCTCTGAGTTGCTAGGCTACCTAACTAGCCCCTGCCAGACCTTCATAAACGCAGCTTAGGTGAGCTGAAGTGAGTTGACGTATATTACTAATTTATATATCATAACATTCAAGAAATATTTCATGTACTATGTGTTCCTGGTACAGTATATTATCATAGTGTGTGCCTTCCAGGATTCCCCTGAGGGGGAGAAACAAAAAAAAGTTCGCAGGTGCCAGATCCGGACAGTACGGTGACTGTTCGAGAATATTTACTCGTCTGTTAGGCAAGATGTTGCACACAGGAATCACAGTGTGTGGGCAGGCGTTGTTGTACAGGAGACTCCACTTTCTAGTCCTGTACAATTCTGACCAAACACGCCAGATGCGTAGCAGGAACCGTTCCAAAACTTTCTCATAGTAAGTGGCGTTAACTGTTTGTTCCTCCAGTACAAATTTCTGGTGGAACATGTCATTGGAGCTGAAAAAGGCGATCAAGAGTGTCTTCATCTTGAACGTTTGGAGGAGACTCTTTTAGGTACGGGGAGAGCCCGGTGAACACCATGTCATGGATTGTTAGTTTGGCTCCGTATCGAATTGACACCATAATAAATAAATAAATAAATAAGCTCTCATTTCCAGTGACAATTGTTAGGTAAGTTGGGTCTCGGTCACACTCGTCAATGAAATTTTCAGCAATTTGCATCCGTATTACATTCTGCTCGTCATTCCATGTGCGCGTAACAAATGCAGAACAGATCTTCCACTTACCCAAACTGTTGTGAAAGATGGTGCTCGCACTATCCCGGCGAATCAATAATTCCACTGATAAGGTAGAGGGGCCAAATCCCGTCCCTACACCTAATTTCTTCCCCCGAAGGATTTCCGGTTTACACGGTTGGTACCTAATATTCAGGCACACGTGTAGCCTCATTCCGTTGACTTGTTGTGAGAGCTGGTTGTGTGCACCGCGTTTAGTTTCCGTGTACAAGAAGGATTCATGCTGAGCTGAGTCAGTGCAGCATTCAAATTAAGAGTCTGTTATTCATAAACTGAGTACTGACATGTGCATGAAATACTGGACTGCATTTCAGTCGTGTGGTGTAGTTCCTGGCTTGTAATCACTACAGTGAGGTGGTTGGCGTGAGTTACTGTAGCGACCATTATAATACATCAGGGAATGTTCGTAATTTCGTCCCCTTTCACTTTATTTGGTATTTATGAATTTTTCTATTATTCTCAGATGGGAAAACGCAAGCAGTGGGATAAGGATGCTATGTAAAAGTCGATTAGTGCAGTGAGGGACAAGATAATACGTAACAAGCGTGCAAATAAAGTGTTTAACATCCCACGAGCAACGCTGAAAGACTGCTGTATGTTAAAAAGAATACTATTGTTCATAAATGGCCTTTAAGTAATCCATTATAAGGAAAGTGTTTGATAAGGTTAGAGAGGAAAAATATATAAAAATTAATTGCTCTTTAATTTGGTGCGGGACGAAATTTCGAACGAATATTTGGTAGTTTAGTTTTTGTAGTGTTTATTCAAATTTGTACTACCTTATGTTACAACAGTTTCATTGTAACTTGCCTGTCTGTGAAGAATACATTCAGGAAGATATATATATATATATATATATATATATATATGGGTCCCCTACTTTATTGATATGGGAGACAGTCTCCGATTTTTTGCCAGCATATGTCGTACTCCTTCGATGTTTTCTGCACTTCTACTTGTGTGACTGTCGACCCGGACTTGGTACATCATCAAGAGCTCCCTGACCACACCGAAAGCATCTGGACCAGTAATAAACACATTTTCTGTTTACAAATTCTGTTCTGTACACTTGCACTTACATCGCATGCGTTTCCCTCGCCGTTTTTACCTATTTATAACAATTGTTCATACGTTGCTCCATTGTACAAAGACACGAGCCTTTACACGCACTCCGTTCGACTGGCCTCAGCACACTAACATGCTTCTCGAGATATCTCTCTATTTACATGCCGATGCACGCAGTGTTACTACTCATTGTCACTTAGGTCTCGATCCATTCACCGTACTTTATAGACACAGCTTGTAGTTACAAGTACATAAATATTTAAAATTAAAACACAATGAACATCACAAGCTTAATACAACTACAGTAAAACCTTACGTTTTACATATTTACAAAGAACAGCTAACGGCCGTAGCCGTGTTGAAACACTGGATCCCGTGAGATCTCCGAAGTTAAGCAACTTTGGTCGTGGTCAAGATTTGGATGGGTTGCCACGCGCTGTTGGTGGGGTGTAAGAGAACGGAGGAGCGGAAAGGAACACCCTACCGTACGTAAATTCCGGCTCAGGCACACCTCTGCGGAGGTTCGGACCTGCCTTCAGACAGAATACACCCTTACCGTACAAAGAAAAGGCAAAAATAAATAAACCATTATGCAAATACAACAGAAAAGGTGTGAAGATGAGCTACGTAATATAGGAAATGCCATGGAAGAATGAAGGGCATGTTACTGTTGGCATAAGTATAGAGATGGACCATTTGTGTAAGAAGAGAATATGGATGAAGGTGACTAATTCAGGTGAGATAAATAAATAATTAGCTGCTTTGTATATTATTAGCTTTAAAATTGATTTGCAGGAGCATCTAAAATAGCACTGTGTAGCTGACATTGTATTTTACATAACTAATAGATTTATGAAAACAAGTCACTACCTTAATGACTTAATGGTTTTTACCTTATTATTGAAATTCACCATCGTGAGCTGAGAAAGGCAGTGGTCTAGCGCCTGAAATACTCACCAGGGCAACTACAATTTTAAAGCTTCGGTGATGAAGATAAATGTCACCACTCTAATTCGTCCCTTGTTCCTTACTGTCGTGTAAGCATTAGCTGTTTAACAGTCAAAAATAAAATTTAAATGAATATTTTCTGGTATTGATGCTGATGCCGGCCCCGTGGTTTGGGGGTAGCATGCCTGCCCCTTACCTGGAGGTACCGGGTTCGATTTCCTGAGGGCTGGTTCAAGGTCCACTCAGCCTACGTGATTAGAATTGAGGAGCTATCTGACGGTGAGAAAGCCAAGAATAACGGCCGAGAGGATTCGTCGTGCTGACCACACGAAACCTCGTAACCTGTAGGCCTTCGGGCTGAGCAGCGGTCGCTTAGTAGGTCAAGGCCCTTCGAGGGCTGTAGTACCATGGGGTTAGGTTAGGTTAGGTTATTGATGCTGATATGAAAGTCTCTGAAGAGGCTACGATCAGGAGTGGTATGATCCAGGGATAACTTGAAGAAAAGGAGATTCAGTACAAGCGACACAATGTGTAAATGAGCATAAGAATAATCTGCGAGTCACATGCTCCAGTGCCCTCTGTGCCCAACATCCTGCTCAGAGGATGATCTCCTACACGTCCCTCCGAGTGTATTGGACATTGCAAATTACTGGGCATGTGTAATATGATCTCATATGATCTCACATGTTATGTTTTGTGTACTTCAAAATGACTTGAGGATTAACTGTAAATTTGTATGAGTACTCGAGTATAATAATATAATAATCAGGAATACGTAGATGATTTCAAAATGTACATGCATAAATAACTTCATAATAAACACCATCATAATATTTCTTGGAATGCACAACATGGATAAACCCTAAGCAGCCATTATTACATGTCAGAGTGGTCTAGATTCTCCCCTTCATAGAAACAATTCCTCGCGCAAATACTGTAGTTTGGTGGACTGCTATGTTCAGTATGCCTCTTCGGGAACACCCAATTTTGGCAGAAAAAATGCAATTATAGCAGGAATATAAAACAATATATTATCCGTAACATTGTTAAAATTTATGAATATTCCGTATTTATTAGACATACTATGCAAATAGCGACTTCTATATTTCATGAGTGACATACCAATGTATATCTGATTATATTTACTCTGTATTACAGGTGAACTGCCAAATTGTTGATGTTGCCGAAAGGATGACATATCATTCAATTGTATGTTTTTGGTTTGCAGTATCGCACTTCCTTACGTCGCACCGACACAGGTCTTATGGCGACGGTGGGGTAGGAAAGGGTTAAGAGTGGAAAGGGAGCGGTAAGTGCCCTTAATTAATTTACAGACCCAGCCTTTGCCTGATGTGAAAATGGGAAACCACGCAAAACCACCTTCAGGGCTGTTGACAGTGGGGTTCGAACTCACTTATTTCCGGATGCAAGCTCACAGCTGCGCACCACTGATCGCTCGACCAACTCTCCTGGTGGTAGTGCTTTTAGTTACAAGTTTAAAGCAAATCTTTTTCGTGCTTATGTTGGCAATCATGGTGAAATATTGTTCAAGTATAAGGGGCGCTGAGAGGTATCATTTTCTTTTACTTTCGTTTAATAATTTACTACGGACGGTAAATTAGACAAGTTGAATATATGTCCTGTAACAATAAATAACATACTTTGACTAAGGAAAACAAAAAGTCTGGAGTTGTCTTACTCGGTTCAGGTTCAGTCAGGTTTACAAACAAATGCCGACTTATGCTATTGATGATGATGATGATGATGATGATGATGATGATGATGATTGTTTTATAAAGGGGCCTAACATCGAGGTCATTGGCCTACTTATGCTATTAAAAGCAGACGGAGACAAGTATGTGCACAAGTACAAGACACTTCGTAAGTTGCAGTCTTTGATGAAATATTAGGAAATAGAGCCATGGAGTTTATACGAGACAATGCATTTTATTGCTTTAAATTCATTTATTTTACCTCTGGTTCCGGGACTAGATGTTTGTGTCATCTTTAGCCTTAGTTTTCATTTTAGGTAGACCCTATCCTCACAGACGCATAGGTCACCCAAGGCGTGAACTCAAAAGGCCTGCATCAGGTCCCTCCAGAGGCCGTACCCCACTCTTCTAATTCTTCTTCTTAGAATAGACCAGAGTATAATACTTCCAACACTAGCTCCGGATCACCGGAAACTGGGGAGAAATTAATTATTTATTTTAATATAAATTAATTTTTATGCATACATTATTTTTCTTACTTTATTATTTCTCCACGTAACGAATAACAATTATCTTCATTTTTCTCTCTTTGAACCTTATTCTTACATTAACCACCAAGCCATACGTCTCCATTTATGAGTCTTTCTTAATTGACAACTGGCCTGCTCATTTCACATAATTCCGGCAATGTTCTTTAGGTCCTACTTTCTGGAATGATTATCTGATTCTTAACATATTTCACTCGAATAGTTACTTTCTGACTTTCGTTTTTCCGTTCTGAATCTCTTTATCCCAGTAATCTCCTATTCATATTCTACCCAGCATCCCTACAACCGTGTTTACGGCAAAGAAACCTCCACATTGTTTTGAGATGGACAGCAGGCAATGGTATGATGATAAACGGGGTTACAAGTCAGGTTGTGAGTTTCAGAAACAGGATAAGTCATCTCACGTTCAATTACTGCGTTGATTGGGTAAATATTCCTTATGGGGATCACTATATCTAGGTGTAAATATATTAAAATATCTTCATTGGTGTATCACATGAACGGTATTGTAACTAAAGGTTACAAATCTCTGCACATATTAAAGGGGTATTTAGTGGTTGTGGTAAGAATGTAAAGGAAAGAGCAATTAAGTTTCCGGTAAGACCCCATCTAAAGTATGATTCCACTGTATGGGACCCTCACCAGGATAACTTGATTCAAGAACTGAAAGAATCCAAAGAAAAGCAGCTCGATTTTTCTGGGTGATTTCCGATAAAAAAGTATTAAGAGAATGTTTCAAGTTATGGGCTGGGAAGACTTGGGAGAAAGGAGACGAGCTCCTCGAGTAAGTTCCATATTTCGAGCTGTCAGTGTACTGTAGAGATGGCGCGGAATGACATTAGTAGACGAATACGTTTCAGTGGTGTTTTTTAAAGTAGGAAAGGTCACAGTATGAAGGAAATGTTGGAATTCAAGAGGATAAATTGGGGAAATATTCGTTTATAGAAAGATGAGTTAGGAATCGGAATAGTTTGCCTGGGGAGGTGATCAAGAAATGTCTATATTCTTCGCAGTTATATAAAAAAGTCGAGGCAAATAACAGATAGATAATCTGCCACCTGGGCGACTGCCCTAAATGCAGATCAGTGGCGAATATTTGGTAATCATCATGTAGTTGTTTCAACTTATGTTAGTTGGCTAAATTTAATATTTCCCTCCCGTTTCCCCTCTTTAATCTTAACCAATCTTTACTTACCCTTTCAGCTATACTATTTAAGTGGTCAGTTAGTCAATAAGTTCGTGGACTGGCACCTACAGTGTCGGCAACTTGGCGTACACTCATGTACTACGGTCAATAACTTCTTAGTCCACGTCTTCCAGTGTAGGCAACACATTGTACACCTGTGTTTGTATTACAGCCGATAAGTTCATGGACAGGGCGCTAACAGTTGAAGGACCACACTGTCTTTTGACCTGCCTTTCCGCGTCTTTGTTCCGCCCTGGTGATCCGAGTGATTTTGACTTGATCATCTCGCTGGTGGACTTGCCTCAATTTTTGGCAGAACTTGAAATTAACCCATTGCTCAAACTAGGACAATCTAACTTTCCCCCGCCCACATTCAACTACCCTTCACAACAGAGACCGTAGTTCTGCTGTTACTGCATACAGGCAACTGGTTCTTGCTGGAACTAGTGAAGAACTGTCCCGGTAACATCGTGTGGTGAAAACTCTCCGCTATAATGCAATACAGCGACACTAGACGGCCAGTTCACAAACTTAATGACTCTACCACGTAATGCTGTGTATTTTGTTCAACAAATGCATTAATAACCTTTCAGGTAAAATAGGGATACATTCCTTGGAGAATTAGTAATAATAATAACAGTATAATGTAAGCGTGCATGAAAAACCTGCAACGCTACAATATGCCCAACTCCAGGAAGAAGCAAATAAGGCAGGCCTACGGATCTCCTTCGAGAAGATACAATACATTATCAACATGAAAACAGCACCCAGATGAATTACAGTTGAGAGAGAGAGAGGATTCAGAGAGTGAAGAAATTTAAATATCTGGGAAAGTGGATAGAGAATATCCTGTCAGTAAGAGAGGCACTGTTATCTATAATCAAGAAGATTGCATATAAACTAACTACGAACACTTACAACAGGAATATCATCTCTATCCATGCAAAACTCAGACACTACCGGACAGTGACACGCCCGGAGGCTTTATATGCAGCTGAAAGTTTGAACCTGAAAAAAAACAGGATTGGTCAAGAAGATGGAAGCTAGTGAAGAGAAAGAATATGAGGATGATACCTGGACCCCAAACAGCAGAGGATGGAGCACAGAGAAAGAAATGAAACCAAGAATTATATCTCAAGATGGAAAAGATCCCACATGCCATCCGGAAGAGGAGTGGCATTTTCTTCGGACATATGTCCAGAATGAACCCAATTAAATAATAAGATTTTTTGAGATCAGAAAAAGTACGGTGCGCTGGTATCTGGAGGTGGAGAGGGACCTGGAATAAATGGGAATACAAGGAACGGAAATCAGCAACAAGACGAGGATCAAGGCCACCAAGAGGTTTCAAGAAAATATTGGATCCTGTACCCAAGAGCCATGGACAGAAGAAAGGAGGAGATTGTAGAGTGAAAGCGTGAAGGAGAACTGGACGAAGGTTGAAGCCCAGAAACAGATGAAGCTGAATTAGAACTAACGTGATCCATACGGCCGAAACGAAAGAAGAAGAAGAATTAATAAATGACAACTGAGATACACTTATACCCCACTGCGTACACGGAAGGATAAAGAAGATGAGTTGATACAAATAGAGATAGGAATTATAGGCATGGATAGGCTAAAATGCTAACGTATTTGAACAAGGCGAAAGTGTAATCTACGCATGGTACAGTTATGCTGCTGAGTTGCATAGATTTTAGTGGTTCTCCTAGTCCACATCGCTAATATTTATGTAAATCTCACTGCAGAAAAGTCGTGCGCGTAGCAAACACTTGCACCTTGGTCCAATACGTTTGCATTCTAACTTATCATGCCTAAATACATGTTATATTAACACCACAGGCACTTACTTTGGATTCAACAATTGACCAGGTTGTGCAAAATTTTTAGTAAACGTACAATGTTTATTTAGAGGTTCATAGAAATTTATTATCGTTCTTACGAATTGTTTTGTTAAAAGGGTACCCTGTGTGTTGGAAACACTGCCAGGCTTTACGAAACTAGAACATGAACAGCCATAGTGGGCGTGCAGCTAAGGATTCTGATAACAGCTTCTCAATTTACATAAGCCGTGCAAGGCTGCTCATCGTTTTCATTGTGTTTCATGCCAGGGCCTACATAGAGAACTCCAAATACGCCTCCCTGTTCCCTCTCAGTCATGTCACTGTCTCTCTTCTCCTTCTCCCTCGCTCTTCAAGGATGGATACGTTCTGAGTAATGTATTGATCTGTGTCTTTTAAATTTCAAGCTGTTTTGTAAGCGATCAGCAAACTGAGTTAAGGAACTTCTCTTACGCAAATGCACTTCACTTGCAGTCTTGTAAAATGAGTTATTTTCTTCATAGGTAGTTGTGTGATGAGGGAAATATAGGAAGAAATGGAAAACTGGTGGATGGGGATGTAAACCCGGTATCTCCAATTTTTACACTTTACTCAAATTTTCACTGTATACTCCCTGACTCCCTGACTCAGTCAGTCGCATACATACACACATGTATATTACATCAGCTCTTCATATTCATCAATCACCCTTGAAAGAAGATTAACGAATAGTAGAACGTCCTGCAAAATTTATTTAAACAAAATTCAACTGTTCTTTTTCCGACTTTTTAAAATGCATTCGTTTCAGAATATTGCAACACGGAATCTTAAACATTTATCATATTCTGTAAATCAGGATTTTTTATTTTTATTTTGTTAGTTCCCGCTAATTATCAAGACTGCCGAAGACACAATGTATAACAAAGACACAAAACATGGTTGTACAATGTGAACACATGTTCCTGAATTGCTGACTAACTTTTGAAACATATATATTATATATAAAACTTCTTTTATATTGAAAAATCTGAATATCTGCATTTAAAATGGAAATTATGAAAATTAACATTCATTAAATAAAATACACACTTGTTGAACCTTGTACCCACACTTACTTGTTACCTGCTTACTTACACATACATTATTTGAAGGGCGCCAGCTGCCACTCAGTACAGCAATAATAGAATGAGACTCTTGACTATCTCTAAGGTGTGGGGTAATAAGCTTACTTTTGACAACATACCATATAAGTTCTGGGAAAAGGAGATTGGCGTTCGGTTTCCCCATTAATTTTGAGGTTAAGATATTTTACTGTCAATGAAATGAAACTATGAATTCGTTTGATAGAACAATATATATTCTTTAAAAAATATATCAAAAATAGTGAGTCTTGTTGCGATAAAACAGATGAGAATATGAAATTATGACATTGCAACTGAAAGAAACTAGGCATGAATTTGAATTCTTCTTGACCGGACATTTAACAATATATACGAAATATTTCCCTCACTGATTCACTTGACTGTACCTTCAACACTTTTAGTGTAATTACGACGTATTCCTTTGATCTGGTGTTTACTGTAGATGTGTCACGCCTAACGTGGTGATACATCCTTGAGACTGCTTCTTCTCCATATCATCTGACTTCTTTGTAAGTCAATATGGTATGACCTCTTGGCAGGTCCAGGGTTGCCCTCTCTGACTCCTTGGTAAGCCTTGCGTCCGCGTCTTCCACTAAGTGACGGACCAACCATTTGGTCTCACTCTCTCAATGACCAATAATTACTGGCTCACTGAGTCTTCTCCATCTCTCGTTCACACTGGTTGACTGACCAACTAAGGCCTCTTGATCTAGTAGACTACTTCACTGTACTGCATCCGTATAAGTAATGACTGACGCTACAATGTGCATCCACCTTATATAGACGTTGGTTGACACAACTACGTAATCTCCAGAAATAACAATGACATACTCCCACCTACGCGACAAATATTACATACAGTGGTGAAATAGCCCCGCGGCGACTGAGTCCGTGCGCGCATTGCTAAGTAAATACGATGACGTAGCCATGGAGTGGCGATGACTTGGCAGAATCGCCAGTGGTCTAGCAATATAACAACGTCACTTCCAATCTCTGATATATACAACAATTCTCACTGTACAGGTGTTTAATGATAATCTACACATACGTATATATGCATACATCTAAGTGCAATCTTGCAAGCAACAGGCAATTGCAAAATTGAATAAAACGGATAATTACAATAATAGTAACAATATCACAGATAAAATAATAATACTGACATAATAATAATAATAATAATAATAATAATAATAATAATAATAATAATAATAATACAGATAAAATCATACAATAATAAAAATACAGATATCATCTTGTAACGGGATTTGAACCGTTACAATTCGCCTCCCTCATAAATAAATCGAAGAACAAAGAATCGATTGATTTATGAACAACATAATATATATATATAACACTGACACATATAAACACTTTAAATGAGTATACAACAATAATTTTCTTTTTCAGCATCCATACATTTTATAATACATCACATATGAGAATTTTTCTCGCACATTGCCATCGTAGATAACAGTTCAGTGTCCCATTCTCTTTTTCTCTCATACAAATCACAAGAGTACAGCACTCAATTTAACACATACAAATAATTTTAAATGATTACACTACATTCTTCTTTTTTTTAACATATCAAAACGTTTTGTGAAATATCACTTATATGAGAACTGTTCTCGCATATTGTTATCGCAGATAACTGTCCAATGTCCTGTTCTCCGTTTTTTTGTCACACAGTACATGACAATGTAGCACTTATTCTTCCAATACACCAATACGACACTTGGTCCACACGCCAATCGCAGATGTTAGTTTTATTTTGCCAGTTTATTACAAAAATTTAATCATCTTAATCTTATCTGAACAAATCTCACGTGAAATACTTCTTTAAGTTCTTAATGTTGTAAGTACCGACAATCTTCCCTTCCTGATCTATTAAAAAATATGCACACTTCGCGATACGGTTCACAATAGTGAAATACCCCTGATACAAAAATAACTTCAACATATTTCCCGCCTCTGCAGATGATGAAATGGAACTCTGAGTAGCACTCTGTCACTCGAACTGAATCAATTTTGCCCTCATTAACTTAATCTCAATAGATCACATCCTTCTTGGCAACAATAATTAAAGGATCAATACCATGGCTACAAGATGGTTCAATTATACCGTAATCCAGCATAATGTTCATTTGTTCTTAGACTTCACTAGCATTTTTAAGTTGAATGGGGTACTTACCTCCCACAAATGATGAATGGTCATATACTACAAAGTTATGTTCATATACGTGTTCTTCCTCACTTACCACTAAATACCTCTCGATGCTTACCTAACATCGAACACAATTACTCCTCTGTAATTCACTCAAATTACCTCACGTCACTGCCTCATACCGACGATCCCTCAGATACTGGTCGTACAGGCACGTAACACACCCAACAAAACATTTCCTCTCACTAGGAACAACTTCACTTACCTCTCATATATTTCAAAGAACACACGTCACCAACACACTTACCTCAGACCATCATAATTAACACGTACTTCTTTGCTAGATTACTCCCAGAACAAACACACACTACCTAAATTAAAGTCTACTCTACTTCCATGATTTGCAACCAAGTCAGCTCCTAAAATCATTGAATACACAATCTTTGGTACCACAAGGCATGGCTGAAACTTACAATTATATTCAATCGTGGTTGGTACCGCTATCATCTTATTTACTCACTGTGACTTAACCAACGGCTGTTATAATATCTAATAGTACCTTCACTTACCTTCTTCATATCACAGTTTCCATCATCGACTTATTACCTCACTATTTCCATCATATTTTCGGCATTACAAGTACTTACATCACTTTAACAGGTCACTTCTTACGTCTAACTTACTGTTACCATTAATTACTTCATTATCTACGACTACGTCACTACTTAAATATCTCACTTAACATTACTTAGGTCACAATCACACTATACTCTTAAATCTACTTTCACTAGACAACTACTTATACTACATCCCTGTTCAACTTCTACCTTCAGCCTGTTCACTTAAGTTACCCGATTCCCTGTGAATCTGAAATACTCTGGCTCGATAACGACACCTTGATAACCTTCATATTCGGCTTATCATAATCTCTCTGATAACTCAAATCCGTACGCCTCCCATCTTCCGATTCTCTCTGATTACTCTTCTGACCTTCTCTCTCATAAATCAAATACATACGCCTCCCATCTTCCGATTCTCTCTGATTACTCTTCTGATCCCCTCTCTCACAACTCAAATCCATACGCCTCCCATCTTCCGATTCTCTCTGATTACTCTTCTGATCCCCTCTCTCACAATTCAAATCCATACGCCTCCCATCTTCCGATTCTCTCTCGTTACTCTTCTGACCACTATCACCATCAACACAACTATTAATCCTCTGCGGATCATGATCACCCCCTTTCCTCTGATACACGGCTAACATTTTCCCCCTTCTCTCTACAATATTACTTTCCCCAGACATAATGCGCTCTCTCTCTCGCGCGCGCCCTAGCACACATTCCTCCCAAAGCCTATCAATGAACACTTTAATCTCTTCTAAATTAGACATATTATCCCAGTACACTCGAAACCACATTCTACTTTCACCGATAAAAACATTAGACAAAATCTCAAACACATATTCCCATTCAATAACATTATTCCTCAACTTACTTGCAAATCTTTTCTCAACTACTTTTACAAATTCTATAGAATTGAACTGTTCTCCAGAAAACCCAGTTAAATCACGATCCCTACTGAACAAACCACTCGCCACTATCATTTCTCCCGTCATCTCACCTGCAAATTCAACTTCCTGCCGAATCACTCCCTGGCAGTTCACAACGTCTTCTTCTTCTTCTTCTTCTTCCGCTGCTCTCTCAGCATTCTCTTCCACTATTCTCACGTCTTCCTGCAATTCTTCCTCTCTCTCTCTCACCTGCTGTGATAGCGTTTCCTGTTCGTTCCGTAGTTCACTGACTTCCACAAGTTTGCTTTCAATTTGTTCAATTCTACTAATCTGTTCCCTCGTATCTTCCCTAACTGCATTGCAAATCCTGTCCAATCCTTCCTCGACTACCTCATGAATTTCTTCCCGATTACTCGAAATGTTATTACTTACCAGTACGATCTAGTTTGCACATGTTCCTTTGACATGCTCAATCTGAGTATGAAAACCGCTCCGACTCAACTCCCTTTCTCCTCTAAGGTCAACACACACTTTATTAAACTTATTTTCTAACTTGTATATTTGACTAGTTACCTCTACTATCTTAGTATCTATTTTATAATTTAGTGATTCACTTAAAGCATCTATTTTATCATTGGTCACATTAAAATTCTCTTTATTACTATCAATTAATTCTTCCATTTTACTACTTAGAGAGTTAATCTGTTTATTACAATTTTCATTATTAATACTAATTAATTCTTTCATCTCTTTCTTATTATTTTCACTACTACTACTAAAGAATTCTTTCATCTCTTTCATCTCTTCCTTACTATTTTCAATCAGTTTCTTACAATTTTCATTATTAGTATTAATTAATTCTTTCATCTCTTCCTTACTATTTTCGTTACTACTAATTATTTGTTCCATTTTATTACTTAGAGAGTTAATCTGTTTATTACAATTTTCATTATTAGTTTCAATCAGTTTTTTACAATTTTCATTACTAGTACTAATTAATTCTTTCATCTCTTTATTATTTTCCTCCATACGTTTCTGACTATTTTCACTACTACTAGTCATTTTCTTAGTTTTCATTGTTGAGCTCGGTCATTTTGGCCATCAGCAAGTTAAAATGTTGTAAGGTCATTGCCCCTGAGACTTCCTTTTGAGTTTCAGTGTGCTTCTCAATTTCTGCACTTTCCTGAATTACCTCAGAAGCTTCCATCGTCTTCACCTGTTCCCTACTCTGAATTTCACCTTGGATGTCCGCCGAAGCAATGACCTCGTCGTCACATGACTTGTTATTGTCTTCCTTGTCCATCTTTGGTTCACTAGTGATAGTACGCGATCTCAAATTAATTTCCCTCTTCAAATCCCTTGACATATCCCCAAAATACAAATATATATCACAGAATTATAGTCCTGAAATTTACCGGTAATGATTTCCGTTGGCTTAAATGTGCATACTCTTCCCAAATGAACCTATGATATGCTGTCATTCAGAACAGATTCTGATTTTATTCGAGTCCCACGTTGCGTCGACACTTTGTGAACACATGTTCCTGAATTGCTGACTAACTTTTGAAACATATATATTATATATAAAACTGCTTTTATATTGAAAAATCTGAATATCTGCATTTAAAATGGAAATTATGAAAATTAACATTCATTAAATAAAATACACACTTGTTGAACCTTGTACTCACACTTACTTGTTACCTGCTTACTTACACATACATTATTTGAAGGGCGCCAGCTGCCACTCAGTACAGCAATAATAGAATGAGACTCTTGACTATCTCTAAGGTGTGGGGTAATAAGCTTACTTTTGACAACATACCATATAAGTTCTGGGAAAAGGAGATTGGCGTTCGGTTTCCCCATTAATTTTGAGGTTAAGATATTTTACTGTCAATGAAATGAAACTATGAATTCGTTTGATAGAACAATATATATTCTTTAAAAAATATATCAAAAATAGTGAGTCTTGTTGAGATAAAACAGATGAGAATATGAAATTATGACATTGCAACTGAAAGAAACTAGGCATGAATTTGAATTCTTCTTGACCGGACATTTAACAATTTATACGAAATATTTCCCTCACTGATTCACTTGACTGTACCTTCAACACTTTTAGTGTAATTACGACGTATTCCTTTGATCTGGTGTTTACTGTAGATGTGTCACGCCTAACGTGGTGATACATCCTTGAGACTGCTTCTTCTCCATATCATCTGACTTCTTTGTAAGTCAATATGGTATGACCTCTTGGCAGGTCCAGGGTTGCCCTCTCTGACTCCTTGGTAAGCCTTGCGTCCGCGTCTTCCACTAAGTGACGGACCAACCATTTGGTCTCACTCTCTCAATGACCAATAATTACTGGCTCACTGAGTCTTCTCCATCTCTCGTTCACACTGGTTGACTGACCAACTAAGGCCTCTTGATCTAGTAGACTACTTCACTGTACTGCATCCGTATAAGTAATGACTGACGCTACAATGTGCATCCACCTTATATAGACGTTGGTTGACACAACTACGTAATCTTCAGAAATAACAATGACATACTCCCACCTACGCGACAAATATTACATACAGTGGTGAAATAGCCCCGCGGCGACTGAGTCCGTGCGCGCATTGCTAAATAAATACGATGACGTAGCCATGGAGTGGCGATGACTTGGCAGAATCGCCAGTGGTCTAGCAATATAACAACGTCACTTCCAATCTCTGATATATACAACAATTCTCACTGTACAGGTGTTTAATGATAATCTACACATACGTATATATGCATACATCTAAGTGCAATCTTGCAAGCAACAGGCAATTGCAAAATTGAATAAAACGGATAATTACAATAATAGTAACAATATCACAGATAAAATAATAATACTGACATAATAATAATAATAATAATAATAATAATAATAAGAATAAGAATAAGAATAACAATAATAATAATAATAATAATAATAATAATACAGATAAAATCATACAATAACAAAAATACAGATATCATCTTGTAACGGGATTTGAACCGTTACAACAATTGCTGACAAAAGATAGGAAAACAGTAGAAGAGATTAAGGATAATAACACATTGTTATTTTGCATGTAAGTGATTTCTTCAAATCGCCACAGATCCCTCAACTGTTGAGTTTTAAATATCTATTATGGTATTACTAGGGTTGCCTAGTATTTTGCAAGTCTTTACAGAAAGACTCGGTATCTTTCCACGAGCACCCACCATCAATCCAATCACCTCGATCTATAGAAGGTTATTCCGTACTTGTACAGTATATATTTACTAAGGTAGCGTAACTTATAAAATAATACTGATCTAAGAGTGACACACTGAATTACACTATGCTGACTGCTATTTTCAGAGCCTCACCCGTACCAGAAGTTAAATCTACCTCGGTGCAGGTTACAGGTTACTCATAATCTGCACATAGTGCAATACCTTCATCGTCCAGATGTTCCCATTCCTGCCTGGTAAGGGCGTCCTGGGTTTTCTACTCATGACCTGGAGGGAGTTCCCCTTACAGTTCCAGCCATGCAGACAGCTCCGTAGTATGGATGATACAAAATTCTGTTAGATTCCTTCTGAGCTCTTCTTAAGGAGTGGGGAACTTCGGAAGAAACCGCTTCGAGATGTTAGTCTTGCATGTGCTAGACTATAGCTATACTGTCTCCGCATGTCTCTAAGATTTGTTTATTCCCGTTCTAGCCCAGAACTGAGACTTTCTCAGTTCAGATTAAAACTAATTTGGATAAACTGGGAAACACGTAAATTAACGGGCAATAAGTCTATGTATAGGCCTATATGAAATGTTTTGTTTATCTATTTGTGTATTTTAAACACTGTTAAGTAATCCAGCCTTGTGGCCATGATCGTCAAGGAGTTGAAGTCTACAAGGTCTGACACTGTGGTTAGCCGGTTCGAGTCCCGTTGGTCGAAAATATTTTCACCGTCAGAATGTTGGCCGGCGGGGTAGGGGAGGTGGTGCCAAAAGCCAAAAGCCTGGACGAAATTCAAAACATCTCCGAAGTGCTCATATGAAGTAAGGGCGTATGACGCTGTTGATAGTGATTCGTCCGTCCGACGGAGATGTTAAGCCTTGGGCAGTCCCCTTGGTGCTATTCAAAAGTAGTAGGCTATGTGCCTGCACCGGGTTTCACCCTCTTCCTTCCTACTATCAGATAACACGTCATTCGTTTCATTTCATTAACTACTCTGATGAAGTTGACGTCAGGAAGGGCATCCGGTCATAAAAACCGCCACGACAGATTCATCTCACCTCATATCCGATCCCGTAGGGAAACAGGACAAGGGATGAAGAAACAAAGTACAACCACTTTTCAGGCTAATAGTTAGTGTATATTACAATACAATAATGATAGTAGTAGTTGGACATTTATCGGTAGGAAGGTGCAAAGTGCCAAATATATGAATAGCAAGTTATTGATAAGAAATCGTCTCCTTTCTTCTTTGACCAGTTAGGGAGTAATGGTTTCCAAAATAGTTCGTGTGGAGGAGATAACATGCTAATTCTGATAAGTCATAGCTGACATCGTTGAGAATAATGAATGTTCTTGTATTGGCAATAGTATATATCACAGTTTCAAGGTCAAAAATTTTGCACCACTCACGCGAACTACTTAGAGAGGACTTCTTACACTCTTCTTGGAGATCACTGGAAACAAATTATACTTTAGGATTACTTTCCTTTTATACATAAGAATTATAAAGAAGGAAAGTACATCTACTAACCAGAAAGCGTTATCAGTTTGGACCAGAAATGTAAATCAATAAAAAAATGAACGGATCATTGCACCTTTCACACGTGACAGCTTTGGGACTTCACAGCACTGCCTCTTTACAGTCTTCTCTGGAGTCAGTTACTACAGCTAGTATTCTATACATTTCTAAGTTCCTTGTAAACATTTAATAAAGAGCAAGGTAGGTAAATGTCAGGAAAGGTACTATCTGTGTGACAGCCCTAAATGCAGATGAATGGTGATTGGTTGTTTGAATGACTGATTGACTGAGTGACTGGAAGGGCTAAGTGAATAAATAAATAAATAAATAAATAAATAAATAAATAAATAAATAAATAAATTTGGTAGACCGTGGAATAATGTATGCGGGGAGAGATGAATTCAGCTTCTTCTTCTTCTTCTTCTTTTCCGAATTTGGTCATCTATGGACCGGATAGAACATAAAGATTCTTGGCCTTGCTTCTCTTCTCAAAATCTCTTCGTTCTTTCGCTTCTCATCTTCCCCTGTTCTTCGGAAATGATCCGCTCGGGCCTCCGTTTTAGTGGTTTCTCTTCAAATGATTTTAGACTGTCGACTCTTCTTCTGAACTCTCTCCTATTATAGGCCATCTGTAGTGTAATTCCAGCTTTCCGAGTCCTTCCTAACCTCTTCTATCCACTTGAAGGTGGCCTTTAATCCAATGATGCTGTTGAATATATTTTTCGTCAGCCGTTTGTCACCCATTCTTATCAGGTGTCCGTAGAATTTCAGCCTTCCTTTCCGCATTGTGTCCGTGATCTTTTCCGTGCACTTGTAGAGGTCCCCATTTCTCCTCTTTTTACAAGTCCTATCACTAGTCTTCTGCGTTCCCAGAATTTTCCTCAGAATCTACTTTTCCTTCTTTCTGAGTTCTTGCAGCTCACCTTCTTTAAGTTTAAAATCAGGCACTCTGAAGCGTACAATCTTTCCGGTTTTATTACTGAATTACAGTATCGGATTTTGGCTATTATTCCCATTATTTCTTCCTGCCATCTAACGCTCCTATTAAAAAGATAATATCTAGAGTCTGTGAAGAGTAATGCTTGTTTACAATTCGTGTGACTACACTCATGTTTTACCTTCACTTACTCGTAGAGTTAAAGGGGGGAATAAAATCACGAATGTGACATAATTCTATATTTACGAAGTGAAAGTAGTGTATTGGCGAATTTGTCTTTCAATCTTTGGTAGCTGACTGAAAATGAATATGCGATTCAAAATAATAAAAGTGCGAAATTTTATTGTAATACAGTTAAACTAATGCTTCAATGGCAATTGTAACCACTTAATATTCCAGCCAGTGGAAGCCGAAGTAAATTTAACGGAACACACTGCTGATAAGCGGGGGCGTAAAATATTCGGACTCCCCTCAAATAAAAACCTAATGGAATATATTGTCAAATCATATTTCATAGGTTTAGTCCGAATCATTGGCTGAAAGGTCAGCGTTGAGATCTTCGTTTCAGAAGGTCCCGGATTCGATTCCCAGCCGGATCGGGGATTTTAATCACCTCTGATTAATTCTTCTGGCTTGGGGACTAGGTGTTTGTGTTTGTCCCAACACTTTCCTCTTCATATTCACAGAACACATTACACTACCAACCATCACAGAAACACGCAATAGTGATTACATCCCTCCATACCGGGTTGCCGTCCTGAAGGGCATCCGGCCGTAAAACAGGGCCATATTCACACAGTTCGCACCAGCAAGCCCACAGGTGTGGGAAAAGCGGTACAAAAAGAAGAATATTTTATGAGTTTAATTTGACTGCCAAAAATGCATCGCTTGGATCGGGGATGGCGAACCTGTGCCTCGGGTGTCACTAGGCGAACACTATTTCGTTGACACACCACATACACATATTAACGTTTTATGTACGTCTAGTGCTATAGAATATACATAACTCGTGCATCGTATAGTCGTAGTGTTTCAGGTTTAACGAATAAAACAGAAAATCTCAATTCAATTACGCGCGTAATTATTCTTAGTGTGTAACTGTTTATTGAATGTTGGAACAAATAGTTGCCAAAAGACTTGCCCAATTTCGAGATTTGGAGAAACCATCATACTTTATTTCAAAAACCTCATATTGCACAAATGACTGATATTAAGGTCAATTTTTTGTAAGGTATTGACAGTTTAGAAATGGGGTTGATTGAATTTCAAGAAAGCAGTACATGTGTGAAGAAATTCGTACAACCAAGAATACCTAATAAAAGAACTAGATGGTGTGCAGAGGAAAGCAGCAAGGTTTGTAACAGGGGATTTCAGGAGAAAGAGTAGTGTATCAGAAATGTTAAAGGAACTTGGGTGGGAAACTTTAAGTAAGAGAAGGGAGAAAACTAGACTTATAGGATTATATAGAGCCTATACAGGAGAAGAAGCATGGGGAGATATCCGTGAGAGGCTTCGGTTGGAAAATAATTATATTGGTAGAACTGACCATAAGTACAAAATTAGAAGGAATTTTAGCAGAAGCGATTGGGGTAAATTTTCTTTCATTGGGAAGGGCGTGAAGGAGTGGAACAGTTTACCAGGGGTAGTGTTTGATCCTTTTCCAAAATCTGTACAGATATTCAAGAAGAGAATAAACAACAACAGAGATAATAAATTAAATGTTAGAGGGCATTCGACCAGTGCAGGATATTGTAAATAAAAAATGTGTGTGATTAAATTAATTCCATCCCCTGGTCTAAGGAGTTTGGACAGCCCAGGTAGGGGACTGCCTGTAGGGGTGAAGTACAGTGGGGACTTCGAGGGCCCTGGGACCGCTACGGTAGCTGTGAAGGCCCTTCAGGAACTCTGAAAAGTGGTGGCAAAAGGGGCTCTGGTTAAGACGCAGCAGGTCGTTATGCTACTTAGGTTCCAAACTGGGTAAAATATAAATATGTAAATAAATTCAGTGTTAATTTTAATCTTATACCAGTTGTATAGTATTATTAGAAGTAATTTCACATACCGTACTGTATATGAGTTGACTATGTTTGTAAGATATTATAAGTAGAATTTTGTAAACAATATAAATTTATTAAGGATGATGTGTGTGTTTAATAGAAAAATTTATTAGCGTAAATTGTATAATATTGTATTCTAGGAAAATTTTCTTCGTCTCCTGTTAATTTAAAATTTAGTGCTTGACAATAATGTATTTTAGTGTACCATTTGCCACCGAGGTAGACACCTCATTTGCAAATAAAGAGATTTTGATTTTGATTTTGAAGTACTGGTGAAAATAGGATGTTCTGCTCATGATGAAGACTCTCTCCACAAGACGGAGAACTTAATACTTGAACAGTGGAACAGCCTACCACAAATGTTTTCGGCCATGAAGAAACTTATTATAGCGCTAGTTACTTTGTTGAGTCATCATACGGCTGCGAGCAGCTGTTTTCTACAATGAACGTCGTGAAGTCAACAGTAAGAAACTGTCTTGGTTCAGATCGACCGGGCGAGTTGACCATACGGTTAGGGGCACGCAGCTGTGAACTTGCATCCGGGAGATAGTGGGTCCGAATGCAAGTTTCGGTAGTTCTGAAGATTTTTCCGTGGTTTCGCAGTTTCACACAAGGCAAAAGCTGGGGCTGTAACTTAATTAAGGCCACGTCCGCTTTCTTCCCACTCCTAGCCTTTTCCTCTACAATCGTCGCCATAAGACTTATCTGTGTCAGTGCGATGTAAAGCTAATAGCAAAATAAAAAATGGAAGGTGTCAGCAGACCCCCTTAAGGGCCCGGGTCCGCCTGCTCTGATGTTACGCTTCTGCTGATAAGGGTCGATTTATGTCTTATTGAAACCATTTTTTTAATAAATAAAGATTTTATTGCAGCCAGTGGCTATTAAAATTGTGTTTAGATGACTAATTACATTAAAGAGAATTTGGTTGGTCCGATGTGTGTTTTAGTACACGTCACAAGATGATATAAGCCTCAAGTGTTCTCGCACAATGAACACTTACATTCCCTTCCTGGGGTGTGAAACGTTTTACTTGTAGGCATGCGATGATGAAAACCGTGTGTTGCTAATCTAGTCACTATGTGCCTAAGTTCATTGTCTGCCTTCATCCAACTCATACTAGTCATAGCCTCTGTGGTGAAACATTTTTCTTGGTTTGCAGCTCTGTTTCTAACTAGCTGAATTCAGCTGTAGATGGCAATATTAGTTTGTGTCGTAGTTCTTCTGTAGAGAAGAGTTCTCTTGTCAGCTCGTAACAGTCTTGAAGGAGCGAAATTGGACAAACATAACAACTTTTTCATGTACATTGCTTTTACACTTTCATTGTCTCTAATATTTCTTTTTGGTGAGATATTCCCAAATCAATTTTAGTTCGTACGTCATCATCGGGGATATTTTTGCATGGTACAGTTTCATAGCCATATAGTTGTTTCATTTTACAATTTGTTCGTAGAGGAATTGCCACTTGGTTGCTCTAGCGGCAGTTTATTGTATTGAATGTAACATAGCACAGCAGTAAACATTTTTTGCTTTCCTTAACAATAAGGAATTCACAGTCATTGGTTTAACATGGTGCAGACGAAATGCCGCTGCTGATGGTGGATGGGGACGTTAAGCCTTCAGCGGCCCTTCGGTGTTATGCGACAGGAGTAGGCTAAGTTTCAATGCAGGATTTTGTCCTCTGGCTAAATCATCACCACCATCATCATCATCATCACTCTTACCATCAGAGACTATACAACACAAAATATACAGTCATCTCTCTGGACAAGAAAACACATTCACTCGTGTGCTGACCTCCGCGTCTGAAACAACGAGTAACTAACGCCCTGACCAAAGTTCTCTCTCTCTCTCATACAATTCGATTGTGGGACTAGTGCAAAAACACTACAAACGGAAGCGTAACAAAAGCTTACTTTCCTAATACACGGAGTAAACTGAAAATTAAATTAAACCTAATTCATAATAAGACAGCTATGACAACAGGCCACGGAAAATTTGGTGAATATTTCCTTAGATTCAAAATAACAAATGACCCTACATGTATGCGCGATGAAACAAATCTTCAGACAGTTGGTCAAATTCTTTGGAGTGTAAATTACTCAACTCCGAGAGAGATGAACTTTGTAGGAGTGTTATAAAGTCAGTGGGCCACTGGCCAGAGGGGAAATATGCACTCGTACACAGACAGCTAAAGGATTTTTATAAATCTATACTAAATTAAAGATGAAAAATTTGTATATTAGTTTGTAACGGATAAACTCAAAATCCGTGAACCGATTTTAAAACTTACTTCACCTATGGAAAGCTACATTGCCAGTGAGTAACATGGGCTGTATTTTATTTTCAAAACAATTCGAGGGTCCGGGGGGCGACGGGGGAAGATATAAAAATATAAAAATAATAGGCTAATATAGGCGAAATCTAATTTGTCGTACAAGGACGAGACAAAGCTCATTTTAAGCCCCATGGCGCAAAGAACAAAACTTGGTAACTATGTTTTAAGACCCTAAAATCAACCGTTGTGGAGATATTGGCACCACACTACCCCTGCTCTAGGATTCGGATAAAGAAATGAACTGCCATAACCATGGCAACGTCAGCTCCAGTATTCCTACAGCAGCGATATTATCTACAAAAACCTAACATGTTACAGACATGGAAATTGGTATTTGGAATCTCCTTTAAACATAAATGAACACACTTTTTTGGAAAATCCACTTAAGGGGGTGAAATAATAAAAAGGGCGGGTGATTTTTTTAAATGAGTACCACCTTCTTCTACCGCTTTTCCACACTTGTGGGGTCGCGGGTGCGAACTGTGTCGCACATGTGGATTTTACCCTGTTTTACGGCCGGATGCCCTTCCTGACGCCAACCCCGTTTGTGGGGATGTAATTACTATTACGTATTCCTCTTGTGGTTGGTAATGCTGTGTGTTGAGTGAATATGAAGAGGAGAGTGTTGGGACAAACAAATACAATCTGTCCCCGAGCCAGATGAATTAATAACACGCGATTGAAATTCCCGACCCAGCTCGGAATCGAACCTGGAACCCTGTGAACCGAAGGCCTCAACGCTGACCACTCAGCAAAAGAGTGAGGCAGTTGTTAGAATGAGTATATCTACAGTATATCTCACAAACTTAACATGTTACAAACGTGAAAATTGGCATTTGTAATCCCCTTAAAAAATAAACACGAACTTTCTGTTTTCGGAAAATCAACTTAAGTGGAGTTCGTAAAATAAGTGAAGAAGGAGTTGAATTCTGTTTATGAGGATACTTATATCTCTAAAACTAAGATGTTACAGACGTGGAAATCGGTGTTTGGAATCTTTTTTAGAAATAAAGAAACCTTCTTTTTTCGACCTAAAGAGGACTGTTCCTCACATGTAGAGTTCCATGTCACATGTTCAAGATTTACCTCTGCCAGTAGCCTGGTCATCTTAGCCAGAAAAAAAGATGCCACAAACGTGGTTCACAAAGAGATTCTTGGGTAAATGAAATGCAATTTTTCGGTGTGATTTTATACTTCAGGGATTTTCAGATAATGTCGTATTGTTAGTGCAGTACCGAGGAACAATTAATTTTTATCAACTTAACAACTTCTCGCGAGCGAAGCCGTGGGTAACAGCTAGTCTTGTATATAAAGTAGATTTTGACATCTTATTATGAGATAGCAGTTCAATGTAATATTGACAAAAGTCATTCGTAAATAATTGTATATAGGATATTAATTAGTACTGTCATTATGTATATACATGCATCTTGTATTACTTTCTCTGATGGAGCATGCTGTTAATGATTCAGAAAAGCATACACACATACCTTTTTATATGAAATAATTCTTTGAAGAAAAGATTTTGGAGGGGTCCAATATAAACCTTATTTATTTATTTATTTATTTATTTATTTATTTATTTATTTATTTATTTATTTATTTATTTATTTACTTATTATTTATTTACTCATTTATTGAATTTATTTATTTATTTATTTATTTATTTATTTATTTATTTATTTATTTATTTATTTATTTATTTATTTATTTATTTATTTATTTATTTATTTATCGTATGGTTTTTAGTGTCGGGAGTGTCCGAGGACTTATTGGGATCGCCAAGTGCAGGTTGTTCTATTTGACACCCATAGGCAACCTGCGCATCTGGATGAGGGATGATGATGAGGTAGGGAGATGGTGAAACCCGGTGCCGGCACGTAGCCTACTCCTGTTGAATAACACCAAGGCGTCTCCTCGTAGCTTTACGTCCCCATCCGACTGACGAATCACCATCAACAGCCTCACTCCATATGGACAATGTGGAGAGTTTGGAAACTGAATCCAGGCTTTGGTCACGCAATCTGTTGATTAGAAATTGTATTCAACCATCTCTCCTACCCTGGCGGTCAACATTCTGATGGTGAAATTCTTTCGATCAACGGCACTCGAACCGGCTAACTACGGTCTCAGACTATACAGACTTCACGTCGCCAGGCGGGCTTATAAGACTTATAAAGAATAGAGAAGTACACTGAATATGGGTAAAATCTGAGCATTTTTAATGCGAAGAGGACAGGGAGTAGAGAGATTACCAATTAAATTTGGAGATGAAGATACTGAAGTCGTGTAGAGTTTCAAATTTGTACAAATGAAATTAGAGGAGAATATACAAGCAGCACACGTGAAGTTGTATATTCTTTGTTGTGTACGAGCCCCTCTAGTGATGTACCACCGTCGGTTTCTTACGCCATTAGCTTCGTAATAAATGACTGTGGAAACATTTTAAAGTGTTTGTTTTATTTCAGATGAGGTTTTATGCTCGGTCAAATATAGTTCCTTGTGACTCAAGAGAAGCAATTTGTAAATAGCAAAGAGAGAGAAGTAATTACATAGCACTTCCAAGGATCGTTTGTCATTGTCCCTTTTGTAAACATATACCGCACACTGACCCTCTGGAGAGTATTTAATGTGCTCCATTACAGCTTGATGAAGAGCATGACTTGGCCTTGTTCTCGTGCCAAAATACTGACACCTCAACTTTCACTGACAAGCGGTCTTCTTCAGACATTTGAAGAAAAAATATGTTTCTTGTAATTTTGTAGTTACTATTTCATGGACAGGTGAGTACCATTAAGGTTTAAATACTTGTGTGGTATAACCTGTACATGTGTTCCGTCTGAGCTGAAATGTGTGCTGATTGTTATTGTGTAAACAACAGAACATGACTTTAACATCATCAAAAATTACGGTCAGAATTTTTCAGGAAATGAATACTAACATACAGTGGAAACCATTTATTGTGGTTGTATTGGTTATAACCAAATACAGTAGAGATAATACAGGACAGTCTGTGAGATATCAAGGGAGAGCGCCTAAGGCTCTGTCTAGTGGTGTAACATAGAGTTACTTAGCATGTCATAAGAGCCCGTGCATTAGTTAATGAAATTTTTGGTGGTATTTATATATTTGGAGTAAGTAAAAATCAGTAAATAATAGCATGTGTCATTCACTTATATCTACTCTCATCATGAGCGGAAAGATATAAGCTGTGTTTGGCTGTAATAATAATGAACTACAGACGAATTCGTGATCATTCTTCTGTTTCCCTCTTGACAAGTAAATGTAAGTAGTTATTTTGTTTGCATATGTATTCTTCCAGTGACAAAGAGATTTTTATAGTACTTTATAAACGCCTGAGCTGCGCGACCCATATTTTAAAAGACTTAAAATATAATAAGCATTTTTATTGTATAGTGCAGCAGTTAAATTTCAATACAGATGTTTTATTCTAGGTGTGAACTGTGGGTTTTCAAATGTCAGAGAAGTGATTTGTATAATGTATATACAAAAGAAGGACGTTACGCTTTAACAAGAATTATAAAACACGATACTGTATAGGCTTTTGAGCTTATGCCGTGTCAAGGAAATAAGGTGATTCGTCTCGTTGTTTTCCAAATTCGTACCTTCCTCATCGCCAGATGTTTCATTCCAGGCTTATGTCAATGTCATATGTTACGTACGCATGTTATGTGACACTCTTAGACTGATTCTGATGGTTCGGTGAGCTTCCGCTTCGACCGCTAGCGGTGTTCCGCGACAGGGGAACCATCTGGTGACGAATGAACGTACCATTTCCACTCCTATTATAACGTCTAAGTTTCAAAAAGTCATTGTTTGAAAAGCCTTTCTCGTGGACAGTCGAGATTTTTTTCTCATGTCGCAGAGCACAGTTCTCTGCGAAGAGAATTTCACCTTATTTTCTTGACATGGCATAAGCCCAAAAGCTTACACAGTATCATGTCTATAAGTACGGACCGTGAAAGCATCAATGGCAAGAATTATAATATCTCTCCAGATAATTTCCAGGTCAGCGACTTTACAAATCCATGACTATACAGGGAAGAGTATGCTATATATTATACTCTGATTGTACGTAAATATTCCTCGAAACATAAATATCGATATCATTCTCATGCTTTCCTTTCTTTTATCCCTCTCCTAAGCTTTTAGCTGTGATCTGTACCAACAGAGAATCTCTCAAAAAATGAAACATAAAATGCTACCGCCCTTCCAAAAGGGGTAGTCCCACTAAAAGAAAAATACAGGAATGTGCCGATCTGTTTATTGACAAGTGTCATGTGATGATACAATGATTGTTAAATGAGGGAATACCGAGATCGATAGCTGCAGTCGCTCAAGTGCGGCCAGTATCCAGTATTCGGGAGATAGTAGGTTCGAACCCCACTGTCGGCAGCCCTGAAAATGTTTTTCCGTGGTTTCCCATTTTCACACCAGGCAAATGCTGGGGCTGAACCTTAATTAAGGCCATAGCCACTTCCTTCCCACTCCTAGCCCTTCTCTGTCCTATCGTCGCCATAAGACATATCTGTGTCGGTGCGACGTAAAGCAACTAGAAAAAAAAATAATGAGGGAATAGACAAATCTCACCCTAAAAGTTCAGGGAGGAATTCTAAACCAAAAACCTAATGTATGAATGAAAGTTCAAGCCCTTTCACGGCAATAATCTTCACATATTGAATATATGTTTAATTTCAGTCTTTAAATAATTATCTGCTAAGTAATTCTACTTGCATTTATGCAGAAATGGTTCGGCAGCTTTGAAGTTAATATCTTAACAACATTTTCCTTCTAGACGTAATTTATATGTCCATTTCCGTACATGAATTTCCATTGATAATGTAAATCGGTGCGACTTTCCAGGTCACGCCGCTACGAGCACCACTTTCGAATCGTTTCCCATTTTAACAAGGTCCTGTATTGTCCATACGGTATTTGATATAACGTCGACATCTAAAGACCCCGTCTAAATCCTATATGAACACTGTGTTAAAATGGTTAGTACGGCATCGCATATTAAGCCATACCGTATTGAACCCTTTAATTTACCATTCCATTGTTGGTCGACCACAGCTGCTGCAATAGAGCAATATCGAACTCTTAAATCTTGGGGTCGGAACGTGAATATTTCGGTCACGATCTTAACCAAACGATGGGGTTCAGAAGAGAGCCTATCTACTTGAAATGAGAAGCAAATATGAGCATACTAACTTTTATTGAATTAATTAAATGCAAAATTTTATTTATATAAAATCATTCATAAAAAGTTAATTATTTAATGTTTCAAAACAGTCACATTATATTGCGTGATTTTTATTAGTTGCATTTATCGAAGAACTTTCTTCGTAGAAAAATAGAAATATCACAGATTAGTGGACAGCGAAAACTAGAACAGTGAAAGAAAATCTCAAAATCGGGCACCTATTGATCCAAACGATAACTGAGAATTAATCCACACGATCCGTGGAAAATCTGACTTTCAACAAGTAGAATTGCAGATTTACAGTACTTTTAATTAAGGTTATCCACCAGTCAAATACCCTGTCGGATATGGAAACACCCGCCGAATGGACCCATAATCAACCAAATTGACTATCAGTTGCTTTGGATGGGTTGCGAAATACTACTGGAAAGCATGGTTTTCACTACAAGTTAACAGCAGCAGTCATAATAAAAAATAAAATTCCACCATGTATTGCCATCTCGTGACACCCTTAAGTTATAGAATAATCCCGATGCTGAAACGTGCATTATCCAAACAGCTGTTCAGAAGAAACCAACAACAATTCTATCTGAGAGGATCTTACGTTACGTCGTTCTGAAGGAACAAAACTGCGAAATGCAGGAAACACTCATTCATCATGCATTTAGAAGAAATGCCAAACACTGAAGTTAAAGAAAAAGTGGTAAATCACTTGAAAAATATTCTTATGAAACCAACTTTCAGGTTATAAACGGTCACGTTAATTTTAATAAAATTACAAGTCCACATGGTAAAATAAAATACAAAATCTAGGGAATTCTTTCCTTTACAACAACGACTACCATTACAGATCCATCTACTTATTGTTCGTCCCAACAAACTAACTACAACGTTATTAATCGACCACAATCAACTATTATAAAAATGAAAGAACGAAATTTGAAAAAAGAAAATATATTCCCAGATGACGAATAGAACCCGAATTCGTAACTCAAGTCTCACATAAAGTAGCTAAGTGTCAACACGCACACTAACAAAGCAATCGGACATCCGAACGACAAAACAATTAAGTACGTAAATACATAAAAATACTAAAGCTCAATGAACTTAAGCGCGCATGGCAAACAGCAATAAATACTCAATCACCGTTAGCTCAGTATCCAATCTTGGACAACCCTCACGTTCATGCCACTAGTGATTCCATAATCTTATGTAAACACCTTCCAGCCGGTGTGGGCTGTGTCAAAACATGGCCTCAGTTTACTTCGCTAACACTCTTCGCATTGAATACACTACTGCAGACACTACCATCGTTAAAGTCACTTCGCAAAAACACATAACCTAAGACTTGAATATATACATACGACACCCTAAACCTACCGTCGGGCCTACCTTGTGTCTACACAACCTAACACTAACATCTATGTACACACACACACCTTCCTAAATCTATCAACGAGCGTAAAATGGTACGTTCCATCATCAGTATACTCCTCTGATAACATGTGACGTCCAAAAGCTATCGTCGAGCGGAAACTGGGACGTCTATGCATCCTCTAGAATGTCAGGCGAAAATCGTAACTTCAAACACACTCTTTGATATCTAGCTTGAAACCTTGTCGGAACTATAGCACACAATGAATCTTTCCACAGACTGAACGCAATGTTGAAAATACAACTAAGTCCCTATCTTGTCAATAAAATGTGAAGTAGAAAATAAATAACGCTTGGCAAACAATCCACAACTCAAACACGATCTCGACATACGCAATGAAGTTTGGAAAAAAATAATGAATTTCAGCACACGTTTAACATTGCGTGAATATCGCCAAAACAGTAATCACCACCACCGCAAAAAAATCCACACTGTAATTCTAGGGTGAGGCCCAAAACTCGCCTACCATCTCACTATTCCAAACATTCATATCCATAAACTACCCAGTGAAGCTAAAATCAATGAGTCTACACAGCCAAACTATCGCTTGAATAACGTTCAATATCTCATCCTACAATGTTTCCGAATTAATGATAATTTATCGTCTCGTAATATATGAAATTTACTGAATGGAAATTTGTTATAACAGTCAAATAACACCAACCGTATATTCAGAATGCTCTTCTATTCTTGAGGCTACATACCATAATATTCATTATGCTGACTTTAAATAAATCGTCACTTGGACTTCACTGCCAAGAGCTACAATCTTCTACAGAAATTGTTTTTCACTGGGAGATCTTAACTTGAAATCATAATGTGCGTCACAAAGCACTCTTTTCGAACCAACCTTCACCCACTCAGCTGTTCCGGATTGTTAGCGGAATCTCACTACAGCCTGCCTCAGAAATATCACATTTAGTATACAGCCTGTCTCAAAAATTCTTCACCATCAACAAATATAGCCTGTCTCCAAATTTCATCTTCATCGCCTATCACGGCGGCATCACTCATGAAATACAGGCTTCCTACGCCTTCAACATCTACACAACTATTATCTCAACATATCATTCCGGCACAATCCATTTCTTCCTGTTTCAAAACTTTTCGACTCAATACTCCCGTGACGAACAATTTTTATAATGATCTATTCATTCATTTTTACTACAACTTTCGGACCTCAAGAATACAATAACACACCGTGATTTCCTATATCACCGACATACACGATGTCACAAAAATTACCTTCCCACGAATAAATAGAACTTTATCAGACTCCACTGGATTTCGAGATGAACGCAAATCTTACTCAAGATATCTGTTAAATACACGTTTAACATTGAAATTTTGTTTTATCCTGCTGTAAATATTGTTATTATTATTATTATTATTATTATTATTATTATTATTATTATTATTATTATTATTATTTTTATTATTATTATTATTATTATTATTATTATTATTATTATTATTATTTCGACGAAAAAATTCTGAACTCGTACGATATTCGAAATTAAGGCATTCACCACGACTACATTATCGTTATCACCTTCCTAATTTTACTCGATTTCAACAATATCTCAAATAATTTTAAAACATATTTTAAACTTCGCATTTCACAGTTTCTCGACGTGAATTTTACTGCCCTGAAGAGTTTCACACGACGACCAGAAACATAACACATTCGCCTGATCATTATTAAATATTAATTCGACACGCGCACTGAAAATTTTATTGACAAAAACAAATTCTAAACTACAACATTGACACGAAATATAGACATAGACCTGTAATAGTAGTCATCCTGGAGATTCCGGCAGCATTTATCCAGCTGCCCTTGTGCTTATCCGTCCATGGCTACATTAGACACCATCTTCTTATATATATTGTGACCTTATCGGTCATGTACATATTTATTTATTAATTATTTGGCAGTGAAAAACTTTTGTAAAGCTCCCTCGTACTTGTTACAAAAAGATGCATTAGGTTGCACATGCTTACACAACCTTTGTAACCTGCTAAACACCACTCCGTCTTAACTAAAAGGATACACAGATAGAGAGAGAGGGAAGAAAATCTCAAGCCAGAAAAATCGATAATGATACCGTCACCCGTTGAAAAAATGGCCGAACACGATGTTGCCAGCTCGCGAATCGCATTATTATGATGAGATTTCGAGACATGCATAATATTTAATATGGGAAACCTCGGGATGTGATATGATTTAATTATAGACATCTGCCAAAATTCTATTTCTTTATAATATATTAACGTGTGGAAGAATACGCAATCGTTGCATTATATAACAAGCTAAGCGTCCCTTGTACGCAGCACCTTCATGGAAGACATTGTTGGGGCATTATTTTGATAATTAATTTTGAATAAATGGCCGAACATTTCAGGGTCCGCACATAACCAGACTACTTAAGAATCTGAGTCACACGTTTGAGTGTATTACCGATGTCATACGACACGTGGAACTATTAATTTAAAAAAGTAGTGGGGACTATCCATTGTCTCTTGCATGGAAGGGGAAAAGTTTATAAAAGGAACCGCGATGATGACAACCGATCGACTTTACGCGAAGGATCCAAAGCAGAACCACGGTTTGATGGTGTTCTGATCTATTTAGTGTTTCAGACTGTAAATGTACAGTTTATATCTTCGAGAATATTGTAATTGTCTACAAACAATAGTATTTAAAAACAGGTTGAAGTTATGTGATCGCAAGAGCGGTATAATTGTAACTTTTTAAATGATGCAACAAGTATTAATTTCATTATAGTGCAATTAATTGTATTTTGTGTGTTAAAGTGACGCAACAAGTCTTAATCTCATAAAAACTCTTATAAGTGTAGAAGATAACCATTGGAATATGAACGAGCTCAGCGGGAGTAGCAACGGACATGAACCCGTGACCAACGTCAACACCATGGAAGCTTAAAGGGAAAGAATGAGGGTCTTACCCGGGACCCGAACCTTGGATTGTTACGACATGATGATAAGTACTAAAATGAAATAATTTTTTAATAAATGCGCGGTTATTCATTATGCAGATCACGTAAGTTAGGTTAGACATGTAAATTGCATGTATTTCTTTTTAATTAGAAAGAGAACTTGTGAGTGGTCTTCATATTCATTTATGTTCATATCATGGAATTATAGTCTACTCCATGGGCTTAAATATATATATAATTAACGTAATGCATGTATTTGACGTGATGATAAAATATTAGTTAGTCAGAGTGCTTAGATTAGGTAAATGTAATAGATAGTGGATTTTTTTTTGGCACTAAGCCGAGCCGTAATTTTGTATAATTTATTTACGTGATATCCAAGCTTATTATGATAATGCATGGTGATTATGCTTGTAAAAATGGATTATCGACTGTTAACATTAGGATAGCAAGGCACTCTTATTTTCATGTAATTCGCATGATGATATATTTGTAGATGGCTGTATTAATTATATGCGTAACTTGTGACATGCCTAGACATCGAACAGACGCCTTCCTATTGAGATTAGCGTTTTCCTTTAATGTCGAATAATTTCCCTTTCTGAATATGAGAATATCCTTATGGATATGTTTAAAATCCATATTTGATTTTATTGATTTGATTTTAAAATGTAGGAAAAACCTAGGCTGTATTCTGTAATCGGATGGAATCGAAGCTGGTCATTCTGAATTGGTGGATGTGAATATGAGACAATGAACAGTGGATTGATATTGTATTATATAATTGTGGCAGGACAGTGAATTTATAAGCCAGTGGAGCTTTGGAAATATGATATGAGAATATATAATGAAATAAGATTATTTAACAAATATGTGTTCCAAGGGAAACGATTTGCTTTCACCTTGAGATGTTGAAAGGATATTTCTGCCACACCGAGCCATTATTAGCCGGGCTTTGACATCCAGAGATTTACGATGAGGGGAGAGTGAAGAAGGTTTGTCCCTTTTAAAGGATTACTGTATGCTGTATTGTTCGAGCTATTCCACTTAGAATGAAGGCCGTGCGACACTGATTATTGTTTAAAGGGTTCTTTGATTTTTTCATGTATGATCTTATAATAATATTTAACTAACTGGAACGCCAGTATTATCATTTATTTGTTGACCATATGATTAATTAAGAAAGGCAGTTTTTTTTAGTCCCGTTTGTCGATGCTATTTGGGTATCATCGGTTCGAGTTCTGACGCAACCATGGATTTTTGTTGTCACATTTTTTTTAATATACAGCCAATTGCATGTGTATATTGTTATTGATTATTTTCATATTGTGTATATATTTTCCTTTTTATACATTCTTTTAGTCGTGTTTCACACTTTATGTGGATAAAAAATCGAGTTTTATTTTCGTAATTTTTGTCATTGGATTCATTGGGATGTGGGTTCGATTTCTGGACCCGACATCAGTCATTTTATTTTGATGAGGATTATATCGACTAGCATTCATTTTATTCTTTGTTTATTTTGTAATATAATTAATTTAACTAGGTGACCACTTCAAGTTATCTTCAATTTATTTTGTTGTATAAATAATTGTTTCTTCTGATAGTGAAGAAAGTTCGTAATGATAACCGTCGCATTTATAAGGATATTTCTGATTTTTTTTAAATTTTGAAAAGTATGTTATACAAATTATGATGTAATATTTATCATCATGTCGGGAAGAAGATAGAAGTAAAGGAGAAATAATTTTTTTTTGACACTTTACAATTTATATTTAGTCCGTTGGACATTGCATATTCAACATTGATATGCTATAAATATTCAGGATCAACCTTTAATTAATTTGATTTATCAAGGCTCAATAAATAGGTATTTAAATTTTTGTCTGCCTGTCATTTTGCCGAATAACATTGTATCCCAGGTTTCCTTCCGTTCATTTATGCCTTTAAGCTAGTTATGTGTCATTTTCTTTGATCTTCTGCCGCGAACGTACGATGGCCTTGGGAGGTCGGTGGTTTGATTCTTTGGAACGGAAGGGTGCAGTAGACCCTTGCACGGTCGGAAGAGCATTTGCTCACCCATCATTCTGAATTTTTTTTTGTTCCTTCCTGATGAGGTGGCATTTGACTCTAGACTAAAAAGGTCCCTTTCCATCAGGCGCTTTGGCGTATGGTGCTATATGGCAGTATCCCGATTTTTTTAAAGGGATTATCATGCAGTCATTTGGTTCTGTCCGGCAAATGGCGTGGGGTGGAAAGGTTGCATTTGGCGACCAGCGTTTAGGCATTTTCGGCATTTTTAGGCATTTACAATGGTAGGCACTTTCGGCATTTTCGGAATTTTTGAATTTTTCGGCATTTTCAGAATTTTTCGATGTTTTCGATAGAGATAATTTCAAATGATAACTTTTGCGAAAATGGGCGTCAGACATGGTAATGCCATATTTAGGAATATAGGACTGACCAATTATTATATGAAGGAACACGATGGTTGTTCAATTTATGGGATGCTGATAATTGGATCAGTATGATAAGTGAATGACAGATTAAAATTAATGTGATATTTATGGCAAAATGAAAACATAGTCGTGGTTATAGTCTAAGTCACGATAACCAGGACAGTCATTCATAGTAATTGAGGTACCCAAAATCATGTAGGGATTTAATTAAATCCCGGGAAACAATAACATGATTTTCCCAAATCTGAGGAAAAATGAATATCGATACCCTTCAGGTAATCGTATTCTTGGGTACTTTTCAGGAGGTACTGGTTGTAACAGGCCTCATTACTCATAGTGAATTATTTATTAAATTTGTGTTAGTGTTTCGCGGTAGGTAAAGGTTACCTCAGGCCTTTAGTCTTTGTTGTTAAATGGCAGTAAGTTAGGATTCATGTGGAAAGTTTTGGGACGATATTACCCAGTGTATTAGGTGTATCTGCCTCAGTACTGGAAGGATGGCCTAATTTATTGGCATATACCACCTGTGTTGGTATTTAACTTGCGATATTTTTATTATACGAACTTATTCAAAATTAGTAATAATAATAATAATAATAATAATTGTACCGGGCGGTACACCTCCACTCCGCTAATTTAAAATGTGCGCCAGTTGAAACTCCTCTGCTGGAGGAACTCTGAACTTTATCTACGCTATTAATTCTCTACTTTCTCAGAAGATGTCACCACGTGGAAAATTTTGAGTTTTTGAACTGTGTCATTTTTGATGTGGTTTTGTTTCCCTTGAAGTAAGAAGTGTGAACTTTCTCTTCTAGAGGACACTACTGAAGATCAACAATAGTGCAACCTAGTGAGGAGTCAAAGAACTATTTTTTTGGAGAAAATTTAATTTCAAGAGTTTGTTCTTTGTTAAATTTCTTTCTGTCATTGTTTAAGTTGGCTGTATACCCCTCTCTTTTCCCCTTGTTTTGTATTTAACCAATCCCGAATTTCTTTAATTAATTTCTGACCAATCAGGGGTATCTTCCCCCAACTTGAATCTGTTGCGGGGTCCTATCCAATAAAAACGTTGAGGGAGGGTGTTTTCATTCCCCTAACGCCTAGAACCTTCCGCGAGAGGATATAAACTGCTGATTTTAGGGTCTCCGGGCCACTTCTGTTCCATCTTTCAGTGTATTAAGTACATAGCAGGAGGCGGGAAGTGCCTCTTTCTTCGGCAGCGGTCAACAATAAGGTAATGGCCGATTAATAAATTCTTTCTTTTCTTGCTCAGCAGTTTAACTCTCGGGGCGGGTGCGAAGCGTTCTACCATGTAACCTTTTCCTAAAATGTAACTACTCTTTTCCTCTATTCTCTTGTAAAGCTACATACTGGGATAGAGAGTGCTAACCCTCTCGAGCTCCCACTCATATTGTTTTGAGGTGAACTTATTTTTCTCAACCTATTCTTCGATAACGTAAAACAAATTGTTCTTTTCTAAGTCACCTCTGTAGTATGGGATTAGCCCTTGCATCAGTGGCCTAAGAGCCAAAGTAGGTCTTAAAATCAAAGTGTATTAGGAGTGCAAGTTCGCCTCCTCTCAAATTGTTTTAGAGGTCATTTAATTAACCTGCTTTTCATTTAATAGACCTCAGTAGATCGGGTATTTTACCCCTGTGGTTATGTCCGTTGAGGACAACTTGAAGGTGGAGTTTGGTGTGGCCTGGGAGAGGCTTAAATTAAAGAGCGAGTGGCTCTTTTGGAAACGGAGTGTTGTGTGCCTCGAGGAGGCTTTACTGTGTAATTTGGAGCAAGTGCTCCAGGGTTTGATTGGGGTCTTCTGCCCCTTTGTTAAAATTTGTATATCGGAAAGTTGGGCTAGTTGCTCAAGAATTGTGAACTCAGGGCTCGAAGCCCAAACTCTGTAACCCCTGTAATTGTACATTTCAAATTGTGTTTCGGCTACTAAGTACCTGTTCTTTGTTATTACTTAATATTGAAAAGAAAATATAACCTTGTTAAATTTTACATTAACTTTGATTCCGTAGTTTGAGACCCATTCACGCCCGCACCTTCTTACACCTCTACCTACCACCAAAACACGGTAACAATAATAATAATAATAATAATAATAATAATAATAATAATAATAATAATAATAATAATAATAATAATAATAATAAATATAATAATGATAGGCTACATATTTGAAATATTGTGATGAAAGGTACCCTTGATAAATTATACTGGTGAATAATTTTGAGATAGCTGTATTCAGGCTATAAATTTAATTCAAGTCACATTGTTGTGAAAATTTTATGATTTTGGATTAAGTTGACCTTGAATTGGATTCATTTTCAATTTGATTTCTCCTAATCCGAGGTTCGAGTTAAGGGGGGCCCATTTTATTGAAATATTGTGTAAAATGGATATGGAAGCCATGAGGGCTCTGATAGAGGAAGTTAAAAATATGATAGGTCAGAATAGTGAAGACATTAAAGTGAGTAGGGAAAAAGTTGAGGACATGAAAGAGGACATTAATAAAAATATGAAAGTGATTGATCAGAAGATAGGTCAGAATAGTGAAGACATTAAAAAGAGTAATGAAACAGTTAAGGACATGATTGATCAGAAATTAGATCAGGTTAATGAACATATGGAGAGAATACAGAAGGAGTGTAAGGAAGGGAGAGATGAAATTAATAAACAGATGGGGAACTTTAACGTACGGTTGGAGGAAACAATCGAACGTTATGATGAACTGGTAGGACAGATAACGGGGTACCAGACGCAATGTGAAAGGAACACAGCACAGTTAGAAAAACGACTGGATAATACGCACGAAAAACAGGAACGGCTAGAAAACTCGTTAGGCACGGTAATTGAGCGCGTCGAACGTGTTGAGTCTCAGACACTAAGTATGGCGGAACAAATCGATGTTCATATTCAAACGGTGACAGATCACCAGGAACGTACAGATAGGATAATAGAAGATGTTAAGAAGGAGGTCCATCAGACTCAGGTCGATATGCATGGCATTCGGAACCAAACCAATGCGTTGAAACAGGAAATTGTTACCAACGTGGATAAGCGAATATCTGAGGTCAGAAAACAGGCATTCGATGGAATAGTCACGGTACAAGAGGAGGTACGGAGGAATGAGGATAGGACGTCAGATAGGATCGAGGAATGGTCGCATAAGATGCAAAAGACGAAGATAAAAGTAGATATACATGACGACCTTGTACATGAATTGAAAGAAAAGATTGAGAAATTGGAATTACAAGAGGTATCAGAGAATAAGCAGTATCGACCATCCGAAGAATTAAACTGGGAACCACCAGAAAAGAAGATGAAGACCAGTCATGAATACCTAAACATGGAAGTGAATGCTGCTTCAAAGAATGAGGCAAAACAGTCTATATCATCTAGGAAGTCGGACATAAGAAAGAAGAAAAAGAAGACGCATAGTACCACGAAAGGTTTGAATTGGAGACCACAGCTTAGAAGAAAGAAGAATGGATCGTCAAGTCAACGGAAAGGACAGTATCATATCAAACGGTACTGTTACAAGTACGGACAGTGTACTACTCCGAGAAGATGGTACTCGAGGAGGAGAAGTCGACGCAGAAGAGGATCGAAGCCACAACCCGCGAAGTGGAAAGAAAAAGTAGATGGGCGAATTTTGAATCCCAGACGATACGTGGAGCAGCGGGAACGTAATCGACAGAACAGACGGAAGACAGCCGTGCTGCAGCAAGCAACGGAATATGGAGGTCCAGAGTTGCAAACTCAAGGGGACATGAGCAGAGATCCTGAATGGAAGTCTTTAGTGATGACATACGATCCAGAAGCATCGACACCATTAGGACATTCTGGCAGGAAAAGAGAGAAGAAAGATTAAAGTGTCAAACTCTATCTTCAGAGTAGTAGTATAAGGGACATTAAAGTAAATACCTATATTTCAGATTGTGATCCCAGATTGAAGGAAACTGTACTTGATACAATAAAATCAAAAATTATATTATCCACCAGGAAGCATTAGAGTAGATTTGGACCAGAACTCCGAGGAGGAAGGAGAGGATCAAGATGAAGATGATGACAACATTCCACAGGATGAAGAAGATGAGAATCTTGAGGAAGCTGAAGTCCAGATGACAAGGATTGAAAACCAGGAAGACGAGGATATCCCATGGTGTCAAAATTGTGAAGAATTAGAACAACGTCGAGAAATTTTGGGTCAACTTGCTTTTATACTCGAACGGGATAACCAAGGGTTTAGGGTTGAAAACCGAGAGCTCTTGAGAACAATACACTGCCGAAGAGACCACAAGTAATTATGTAAATGAGAGTCTCTTCAATAAATTGAAATCAGTCAAGAAATTTGTAACCCTTTCCAAATTTCTTGAGTCCGACGGAAAGGCAGATGTGACCTTATCGGTCATGTACATATTTATTTATTAATTATTTGGCAGTGAAAAACTTTTGTAAAGCTCCCTCGTACTTGTTACAAAAAGATGCATTAGGTTGCACATGCTTACACAACCTTTGTAACCTGCTAAACACCACTCCGTCTTAACTAAAAGGATACACAGATAGAGAGAGAGGGAAGAAAATCTCAAGCCAGAAAAATCGATAATGATACCGTCACCCGTTGAAAAAATGGCCGAACACGATGTTGCCAGCTCGCGAATCGCATTATTATGATGAGATTTCGAGACATGCATAATATTTAATATGGGAAACCTCGGGATGTGATATGATTTAATTATAGACATCTGCCAAAATTCTATTTCTTTATAATATATTAACGTGTGGAAGAATACGCAATCGTTGCATTATATAACAAGCTAAGCGTCCCTTGTACGCAGCACCTTCATGGAAGACATTGTTGGGGCATTATTTTGATAATTAATTTTGAATAAATGGCCGAACATTTCAGGGTCCGCACATAACCAGACTACTTAAGAATCTGAGTCACACGTTTGAGTGTATTACCGATGTCATACGACACGTGGAACTATTAATTTAAAAAAGTAGTGGGGACTATCCATTGTCTCTTGCATGGAAGGGGAAAAGTTTATAAAAGGAACCGCGATGATGACAACCGATCGACTTTACGCGAAGGATCCAAAGCAGAACCACGGTTTGATGGTGTTCTGATCTATTTAGTGTTTCAGACTGTAAATGTACAGTTTATATCTTCGAGAATATTGTAATTGTCTACAAACAATAGTATTTAAAAACAGGTTGAAGTTATGTGATCGCAAGAGCGGTATAATTGTAACTTTTTAAATGATGCAACAAGTATTAATTTCATTATAGTGCAATTAATTGTATTTTGTGTGTTAAAGTGACGCAACAAGTCTTAATCTCATAAAAACTCTTATAAGTGTAGAAGATAACCATTGGAATATGAACGAGCTCAGCGGGAGTAGCAACGGACATGAACCCGTGACCAACGTCAACACCATGGAAGCTTAAAGGGAAAGAATGAGGGTCTTACCCGGGACCCGAACCTTGGATTGTTACGACATGATGATAAGTACTAAAATGAAATAATTTTTTTAATAAATGCGCGGTTATTCATTATGCAGATCACGTAAGTTAGGTTAGACATGTAAATTGCATGTATTTCTTTTTAATTAGAAAGAGAATTTGTGAGTGGTCTTCATTTTCATTTATGTTCATTTCATGGAATTATAGTCTACTCCATGGGCTTAAATATATATATAATTAACGTAATGCATGTATTTGACGTGATGATAAAATATTAGTTAGTCAGAGTGCTTAGATTAGGTAAATGTAATAGATAGTGGATTTGTTTTTGGCACTGAGCCGAGCCGTAATTTTGTATAATTTATTTACGTGATATCCAAGCTTATTATGATAATGCATGGTGATTATGCTTGTAAAAATGGATTATCGACTGTTAACATTAGGATAGCAAGGCACTCTTATTTTCATGTAATTCGCATGATGATATATTTGTAGATGGCTGTATTAATTATATGCGTAACTTGTGACATGCCTAGACATCGAACAGACGCCTTCCTATTGAGATTAGCGTTTTCCTTTAATGTCGAATAATTTCCCTTTCTGAATATGAGAATATCCTTATGGGTATGTTTAAAATCCATATTTGATTTTATTGATTTGATTTTAAAATGTAGGAAAAACCTAGGCTGTATTCTGTAATCGGATGGAATCGAAGCTGGTCATTCTGAGTTGGTGGATGTGAATATGAGACAATGAACAGTGGATTGATATTGTATTATATAATTGTGGCAGGACAGTGAATTTATAAGCCAGTGGAGCTTTGGAAATATGATATGAGAATATATAATGAAATAAGATTATTTAACAAATATGTGTTCCAAGGGAAACGATTTGCTTTCACCTTGAGATGTTGAAAGGATATTTCTGCCACACCGAGCCATTATTAGCCGGGCTTTGACATCCAGAGATTTACGATGAGGGGAGAGTGAAGAAGGTTTGTCCCTTTTAAAGGATTACTGTATGCTGTATTGTTCGAGCTATTCCACTTAGAATGAAGGCCGTGCGAAACTGATTATTGTTTAAAGGGTTCTTTGATTTTTTCATGTATGATCTTATAATAATATTTAACTAACTGGAACGCCAGTATTATCATTTATTTGTTGACCATATGATTAATTAAGAAAGGCAGTTTTTTTAGTCCCGTTTGTCGATGCTATCTTGGATATCATCGGTTCGAGTTCTGACGCAACCATGGATTTTTGTTGTCACATTTTTTTATATACAGCCAATTGCATGTGTATATTGTTATTGATTATTTTCATATTGTGTATATATTTTCCTTTTTATACATTCTTTTAGTCGTGTTTCACACTTTATGTGGATAAAAAATCGAGTTTTATTTTCGTAATTTTTGTCATTGGATTCATTGGGATGTGGGTTCGATTTCTGGACCCGACATCAGTCATTTTATTTTGATGAGGATTATATCGACTAGCATTCATTTTATTCTTTGTTTATTTTGTAATATAATTAATTTAACTAGGTGACCACTTCAAGTTATCTTCAATTTATTTTGTTGTATAAATAATTGTTTCTTCTGATAGTGAAGAAAGTTCGTAATGATAACCGTCGCATTTATAAGGATATTTCTAATTTTTTTTTAATTTTGAAAAGTATGTTATACAAATTATGATGTAATATTTATCATCATGTCGGGAAGAAGATAGAAGTAAAGGAGAAATAAATTTTTTTTGACACTTTACAATTTATATTTAGTCCGTTGGACATTGCATATTCAACATTGATATGCTATAAATATTCAGGATCAACCTTTAATTAATTTGATTTATCAAGGCTCAATAAATAGGTATTTAAATTTTTGTCTGCCTGTCATTTTGCCGAATAACATTGTATCCCAGGTTTCCTTCCGTTCATTTATGCCTTTAAGCTAGTTATGTGTTATTTTCTTTGATCTTCTGCCGCGAACGTACCATGGCCTTGGGAGGTCGGTGGTTTGATTCTTTGGAACGGAAGGGTGCAGTAGACCCTTGCACGGTCGGAAGAGCATTTGCTCACCCATCATTCTGAATTTTTTTTTGTTCCTTCCTGATGAGGTGGCATTTGACTCTAGACTAAAAAGGTCCCTTTCCATCAGGCGCTTTGGCGTATGGTGCTATATGGCAGTATCCCGATTTTTTTAAGGGATTATCATGCAGTCATTTGGTTCTGTCCGGCAAATGGCGTGGGGTGGAAAGGTTGCAATATATTGAACCCTTTGGTCCATATTGGGGGATACCTACCTTTCTTACCTATCAGCAAAGTTCATGAGATCTGTCTCTTTGGTCGTATCGGGTTCTTCGTCACTTGCTGAGGTAAAGGTAGGGTTCAGTAATTCTAATCTATCTACTGGAATTAAAGGTCTATTTAAAAGATTCCTATTTATTCAGGAAAATTCTGAAGCAATCTGATATGTCAACGGTGTCATAGTCAATTATGTCCACTGGACACCACAATCATTTTTACATAAAAGTCAGAACACTGGTGTGAGACTTTAACGTAACTGCCTGATGGGCATTCTTACTAGAAACCATTGTCTCAATTATTAATTATTTAAGAAAGGAAAGTCTGGAAATCCTTAAATTCGGCTTCCATGTGAGACCACATGTACCATCATAGTGATTCGTTATGGTCCAGCCCTCGTAACACGAACTCTGGACTCTGGGTATAATTAAGGCAGTCCAATCGGTGTGTGCCACACAGTGGTTCTACGGCATGGACCCTTAATTGAATCGATGTGACCTGCGTCTATGTCATGGACCGACATCTAATCTTCTAAGTTACTTTAAAGTCATTGTGGATGATGACCGCAAGGAAATGATGCTACAATGGCATATGGCCCTAATCTAAGTCACTGAGGTTGATGACCCCCTGACCATCCAAGTTTCTAGGCTGAAGGCTAAACACAATTAAGTTACATTGGTTGATGACCAAAGTTTCCACTTTACTATCCCCAGCACATTCACTGCTCAATCAGTCAAAGTTCAATAATTACAACAATAGCAATGCTCACAAACTTTGTGGCAGTAAAATCCATTTCCTTCGGATATGTCCCCTTAATCGTTACTTTACATTTAAATATTCCCCAGAAAACAAACTAAAATTTCCAGAATGCATCTCCAAGTTATTTGCTTGATTAAAGTTATTTCAAAATGCGGTTTCACTGGATTTAATAATTAAATAAATTTAAATGATTTAACGAAATGTTAAAGAACAGTAAATTTTATCTCCGCGGACTCTGGTTTCTTCACAAATTCCTACGCAGCTGTGATGTAAATTCAATCTTGTGATATTTATCTGGCTGGAAAAGAATTGTTACATAATTCATGTCCAGTTATATATCTTGTCTCATGATCTCACACTTTAAAATCTAATCTAGTCCTAACCGTTATTGACACTTGGATATCCTAATAATCTACGTACAAACCAAACAACTCGCCATATAATTACGATGCCATATCTCGTCATACCATTTATGAATTTTGCACACCCCTCACAGACAAACCAATCATCACAACCATCGCTCTATATTTTGGACAACCCTGAATTTGGTTACTCTGTTCCTTATACTCAAAGTTCGTGATTTCAAATGTTCATTACGTCCCCAATTAAACAAATTTTACAGTATTCCACGATACACGATTATTACCGGCTATGAATTTCAACTAAATCCAGCATTTTGACGTTCTCCCCGGCCGAGAATACAATCTCAATTCCACGCCTGTCCAGTTATCATATGGTGTAACCCTCACAGCTGAGGCCTCTCGTCCCCAAGTTTGCTTGGCAGTAACATGAAACACCTGGTTTGTTCCAGTTGACTGGCTTCTCAAAATGCTCACCTTTTAAACTCTGCCGACATAATTAAACAAATACGATATTCTAACCAACAAAATGCACAGATTATGCTTCAAGATGCCCACACTAATTATACGCGTCGCAAATTAATACCGCTATGGATTTCTATGTATATATTTCCATTCCCAACATTATAAAATATTCCTCGGTCTTCCATGTCCCGGCTTCAATGACAGGACTCTAACCTGATTCGCACATCTCATCTCAACTCATATAAAACATTCCTCGGGCTTGCATGTCCCAGCTTCAATGACAGGTCCAACCTGATTCACAAATCTCATATCAACAAAACTAACCTCTGTTTCCCAGCTCCACAATTATCATCGACAAAGAACTGGAATAAAATCCTTACTAGAAATCTCGACGTCTAATATCGCACAATGCATTAATCATGAATAACTTCGCATAAATGATATCGTATTTAATAACTTGATTTTTACGAAAAATGAATGATACATTCTACTAGATCTTTTTATTGTCAGTCAGACACAGTTTAAAATGGGCCTAGCAAAACGTTTCTCTCCGTGACCAAATTCATCACCATAGATTCTCACCCGACAGCGCGCTTCCACTCGATTGAAAAAGAGTAACCATGGATTCCTACATTATTAACGTCAAATTGCAGCCAGAAATATTTTACGTCGAATGAACATCTTAATTTGACATCACAAAATATAGGCAGTACACTCACAAGGATGACGATCTACATTGGACGTGATATCACTTCGAAACCCTATTCAATAACTTTTTACAACATTATACGGCACTCGCAAGACTTCAAAAATTTATCCAAGTGGAAAATAAAACAAATGACTCTTTTAGTCGTATTCTCACATTTACAAAACTTAGTATGGGTGACCACTGCGTCGTATATCCCCATTCAAATACACTTTTAGAGATCATGAAACAAGATATAATAGGTAGTAAGATGGAAAGTCACCTACCTCATGTAGTCACACCATTGTTCGTCATAGGGCTCACCTGCGACCCTGGCATTTTGTTTAGCCATTTTTACATTCATTGTTTTTACAGATCATTATTACATTTCTTCTGGTTTCCAGGAATAAAGCATAAAAAAAGAAAATACCCTTCACTTGTTTGCTGAGCGCACACGATGGACTATAATTATTTCCGCACACGAATTACTTAATCACCTTAGAATTTATTCAGTCCTTTGACCGCCCTACCTGGTACAATTATTTCACTCAAGAAAACTATCTCCTCATGGAGTCAAGACCTAGCCACAATGGCTAAAATCTGCAGTTGAACTCAGTCTACTTTTGTTGTTTGATTTCGCAGAGCAGCTCAACAATTTTTCGTCCGCTTTGTATCACAAATGCCGAAGAAGGAGACTTCGTCATGGCGTCCCTTCATATTTAAAGCAGTTACCCCCTCTCTTCGGATATCTCCCTTCGCCGCCAAGAAAATTTCTATAAATTTTCTGACTTAACTAAACTGTAATTTCAAGAGTTTTGAAAGTGACTACATGCTTGCTACATTTCTGGCGGTAGTGTTCATGGACATTTAAAATTTATACGGGTTCGATTTGTGAGATGATTGACCCCCTTTGATAGGCACTATATTTTTTGACTTGGCTTGGGTCACGCCATGTATACGCGCTTTGAAATAGTTCACAAAAATGACTTGAGATTCTTCCGCCGTCGACACGTGTGGCTGACGTCACGTACCCCAGAGCGTGGGACCGAAGGTAATCACCCCCTCATCACGTGTCAAATCCATGCTATCAAGAATCCAACTTTTAAATGATTGTCGATTTATGCATAATGTTCTTAGGGCACAAAGGTCATGGGTTCAATAAATAACTTAAAATACACAGATTTTACACTCGTTATCGGTTAACACCACAAATGACACACTTTCTTCGAGTTTTAACATGCGACGAGCACCCTTCTCAAATGGCAACTGCCACTGTTTTCCCAGGACCCTGCTTTCGTTCAACCTACTGCTGGCCAAGTGTTTCAAGTAGATAACAAAAATCAGACCTCACTGGCTAGCCTCCAGACTCTTCTTTGACAGTATCAAACACACACAATTGTAATACGGAGAGAAATTCAGCTACGTATTTTAAACAGATATCTAAGCCTTCACAGTTTTCAACACCTTCCATTTAATACTCTACTTGAACCAGTAACACGAATATATAACAATTTATTTTGAGAACTAAACCCCGCACTTTCTTGCAGACGAGCGACGTGGGTTTCACCGTCCAGACCTTCAGATAGAATGAAAAAAGTAAGTGGAGGGGATTTCTTATATACCCTCTGAGTTGACGCAATCCTCACCATGAAGCTCGATTGTGCAATCTGCTAATTCCACATCCACTGGACCAATTTTCTTGAAATTTATTCCATAAATTCGGACAGACTTATAATCCATCATGGTGTTAATATCATATTTTTCCTGTACATTCAACGGGCGTAATGAATTTATTTCTGACATGTCGTTTCGCGGTCTTTCTTCAGCCATTCGCCTTGACACGTGTCGCAAATCCGCGAGTAGGACGCCAAATTGCCTCCAGGCTTAACTGCATGTATATTTACCGTGGGGATTCTACCTTCACGTAAGGTTTATTAATAATTTAGATTCTTTATTCCTGGATTTACCATGTCGCCAAAGTCTCTCGTTATGAAGGATTTTCTGAAATTGATAAATTATTCGGTACTCGAGGTCAACCGAAGTATCCCGGCATTTCACGACAGGGCGACTCGCTTGGCACGGTGAGTGCGTTCCCACGAGAAAGCGAGGCTCTTGAAATAAAAACATGGCTACTCTCAAAAAGTTGTTTGTAGCTGAAATAAATATTTGAAATTATTTTTCATCGTAGAATTATGGGTTCAGTATAAAACGGCTTATTTTTTATCATGTCCTATGAGGAATGTATCAACTGTAACGTCCAATATTGAGTTTTGTTTGTTACGTATTTGGCAATGTGTTTAGTTTCAAACTCTTGTTTTCAGTAGATTGTAGATTTCAATTCAATCTGTTAAATAGTCAAGGCAAGCGTCTCTGTGATGATGTTGCAAAGGGAAGGGGAAGTGTTTAATATTGAAGAAAAGTGACACATAATATGGCGATTACAAAATGGGGAAACCAACGTCAGTATTGCGAAGGAATTTTGTGTATCACACTCAACGAATTCTACAATTCGGAAGAACGGAGAGAAGATCTCATTTATTAGCTAAAAGCGTGTAGTCAGTTTACCTTGTTGTTACTTCCCTTCTCATTATTATTTTGTATTTTGCTGATATCTTACTGCTCTACTGTGTAGCTATTAGAAGAAAAATTCCTCTCAGTGCCATTCCACAAGTACTGTACTTATTTCAATTTTTAAAGAGTTTTAAATTTGCACTGATAACACTAGTCAACAGCCATTTTGCATCTGGAATGTGATACATCAACTAGTATGTATTTTGGTGTGTAGAATCCGAATATACCTTTCAAAATGTTCTAGCACGTACCATTTTTTAGTTTTTAAAGTTTTTTTTTTATATTTTTGTTCTTCTGTTTTGATGTCTAATGGTTTCTTATTAATTTGCAGAGGAGAGCTAGAAGAGCCTAAAGACCATTATTCAGACTGTTAACTTCTGTCTTACAAATATTTCGCGATATTCAAGCAAAACTAGACATAAAATAAAGTATCCAAATATATCTTCAGTGCATTTGCCTGTGCCCCATTTTGAGGGGTTGCCTGTTCCTCTCTGTAACTTGAAAGCCACGGAACCAGACACCATGTCAAGTGAATCAGAAAGTACTGAACATATAGAAGAGTACTGCCCTCAATATCATGACACTTCTCCTCAGCTCTTTAATCAAGAGGAATTGAACGATTTGGTTCTCGATCTAAAACTTTCGAAACAGCAAGCTGAACTCTTGGGGTCGGGACTGCAGCAACGGAACCTTCTAGCTCCAGGGACAAAAATTTCCTGTTTCAGATCAAGAGGTGCTTCCTTCGCTCAATATTTCGATATGCATAATTCAATGTGTGTATGTAGAGATGTCAATGGTCTGATGATGCAGCTAGGTGTACAACATAATCCACAGGAGTGTTGACTATTTATTGACTCCAGTAAAACCAGCTTGAAAGCAGTACTACTGCATAATGGCAATGCATTTCCATCGGTACCTTTGGCTTACGCAGTAGACATGAAAGATACTTATGAAGCCATGGCTTTGCTGCTAGAGGCAATCAAATATAAGGATCATGAATGGCAGCTTTGCTGTGATTTAAAAGTTGTTGCACTCCTTACAGGTTTACAGGCTGGATTCACGAAATACTGCTTTTTGTGCCTTTGGGACAGCCGTGACACCAAGAACCACTATACAGTCAAGGAATGGCCTATAAGGAAGTCATATGTTCCTGGACCCCATTGGTCGAGCCCGATAAAATCATTTTGCCTCCCCTTGATATCAAGTTGGGCCTTATCAAGAAATTTTTGTAAAAGCTCTGGTTAAAGAAGGTGAGGCCTTCAATCACTTAAAAGAAAAGTTTCCCAAGTTAAGTGAGGCAAAGCTGAAAGAGGGTATAAGAAAATTGCTGAAAGACCCAACCTTTGATACCAAACTCACAGATATCCAATTAGCTGCTGGGTCTTCTTTTAAAGCAATTGTGAAGGGCTTTTTGGGTAACAGGAAAGACAAAAACTATGTTACCATTGTGAATGATCTGTTGGACAACTATAAGAACATGGGGTGTAGAATGTCGCTTAAAATTCACTTTTTACATTGTCACCTTGATTTCTTCCCGGAAAATTTGGGAGGCGTAAGCGATGAGCATGGTGAACGCTTTCACCAAGACATTCTTATCATGGAACACCGTTACCAAGGCCAATGTAACCCTTCGATGATGGGTGACTACTGCTGGGGTCTTATTTGGGGAGAGTGATGAAACGGCAAACAAAAGAGCTCCGTCGTCGCATTTTTCAAAAACCAAAGACGATTAAATGTGAAAATATCTTCTGGACTAATTTGGACCTTTTATTGGCATCATGCCCATATATAGCCTACATACAAAACAGTATTGATTTCAAACGTTCTGAATGTGTATTTTTGTTTGACTTAATTGTGTCAATTTTCGCTATTGCCGTTTTTTATTCTGCTGTATTGTACCGTTCCCGTCTGAAATACAGTCTACCGGCGCCAATCGGAGAGCTGCGTGTTCGGTTCTTAAAAAATTGATCGGGCTAAAAGAAATTAAAAATCTCAGGATAAAATAAATACCATGGGTACATGAACGGGAAACAGTATCATACTTCCGAAATAAAATACAAAATAAATGGGTAAGATGGATTTATTGACTAATAAACATTATTGAAATTCGAGATAAACAAAAAATGGAAAATAATTAAAATATGGCTCAAATAAATGCAAAAAATTAATATGTGCCGGGCACATAATTAACATCAATTACACCAATTTACAAAGGACGGGCAATGTCCCGTTTCAAAATGAAAACATTTACAAAATAAACGCAACGACCTGGGGAAGAAATTCACACTTCGCTTCGACTTACGCAGTTAAATTCATTTATAACGCATCCTGACGGATATCGTTTAAATTATAATTACAGGACATACCGCGACAGAATAAAATTGTGCTAAATCCGATCCATAATAAAACTATATGTACATCACTTATCATCAAATCAATATTTCAGGGACCTTAGCTTACATCTACACTGAATTTACTTAACAGACCGTTCTGTTATAAATTGGATGGCTTGAAAACCTACTTCCCAATAGAATGAGTTTCGGACTCATATTCAAGAACAAATCCTTTTCAACGCTGGCCATGACATAATCAACAACAATCCAAGTAATACAAATTAATACAAAAAACACTCTCGGAGAAACCTGTAATGACATGCAATAAAAAAAGAATATCATCTGTGTATTCAATATCTGAAATATAAACAATAAGATATTAGACTCCTTCATATAAAAAGAACACCGAACTCCAGGCTCAGCTATCCGTCTGTTGATCTTTCACTAAGCACGCTGTAATATAAATCACGGAACACTTGTAATGCGCCAGCTATGAAACATCTTACTTCGCCAGAAAAGACTCTAACTAATTGGTTTGGTAAATCTTGCCTGAGAAATTCTAATATATTTGAAAACATAAATTACGCTGCCATTCACTTCTCTGTTCATTTAATTAACACAAGGCCTCGAACTCAAACAATGGCACCCATACACATTCCTATGGCCTTAACTACATATTCCAATATAACACGGCTTGCAGATATGATACTCAACACATCTGGCCTAACACTTTGGGGTCCGTGAGTTCGATTCTCACAATCATAATGAACACTTGAGGCAAATCAAACCTCTCTCTTTTCATGCAGCTGACACCATTATATCTTTCCGATATTTATTTCCATATCTCTATGAAACGAGCTCGTAGTGCGACAGTCTTCTTCTTCCTCTTCTTCTAATGGTCATTCTTCTTCTTCTTCTTCTTCTTCTCCTTCTTATTCTTCTTCTCCCCATGGTCCTTCTTCTTCTTCCTCTTCTTATTATCATTATTGATTATTATTATTATTATTATTATTATTATTATTCATCAGTAGTGTTAGAAAGTACTCAGCTGTGGTTTTCCTGCATAGTTATCCTTATCCCTATCCCCATTTTGCAATGTTTTTCAACCACAGTAAACACATGAAAACTGAACATTCGTCAATGTGATATACTTCTGGAATTGGACAAATTAATTGTAAATATTAGTAGGTTTATCTACATTATTATTATTATTATTATTATTATTATTATTAATCGATACGGCCACCTGTGGGCCACGTTTACACAATCTTCCTTCTGTCACGCAGACTGATACCCTTCTCTTTACACTCTCGCCAAAGATTCTTGAGTCTTTCACTTCTTCTTGCTCGTTCTTCCACCGAGATGTTCCGTGGCTTCGCATGTTGCTCTTCAGACGCATCCCTCAATCCCGCAACCTTCTTCCTAAATGATGTCCTTTCTTTTATATCCTCCTCCTTGATACCTATTTCTGCCAAGTCATTGTGCACGTGTGTAAGCCATCCCGGTTGTTTTTCCACCTTTCCTGCAGAAGAAGTATCCTGTTGGTCAATCTCTCAGGGTTCATTCTTTTGATATGTCCATAAAACGTCAGTCTCCTTTTTATTATTAGTATTGAAATTGTAATTCGTTCTTTGTTGTATGTTAATTTCTTCGCAGGAAGCAAAATGTTAATTTATATTTGTGTATTATAATAGTTATTTTTATGTACAGCAGGATAGCATAGTACCGTAGTAATTTGTTTCAGTCTCTTTTTTCATTTATTCAGTATGTTATATATTTTTATGTTAATTATGTATTTCACTGGTTAAGTGTAAGACAGGGACACGTGTCCCTAACTTTGCCAGTTAAAATAAATCATGTCTATCTATCTATCTATCTATCCTGTAATAACACACATTGTAATCTCAGTATCAGGCTAATCTTGCCTTTTTCTCGTAAAAACATAACTCAATACCAATTAGCTAGTTCTATCTGCGGATCTAGAAGATATTAGTTCGACGGTGCACTTTTACGTTGGTCATCACTGTCATGTACTCCTATAAACGTGCTACATGCAGGAAAAAAAATACCTTGCTAAATTTTATTCCCAGACCAAACTTTAGGCTGTGTAGCCTTCATACTAAAAGAGTCTACATCTTGTACCAAAATGGAATACACAGTTACCTTTAGACATATATATCCTCATCTACACCTAATCATTTCCCTCTTTCCCATCTTATAAAAAGGAAATAAAGTAATATATAAAAATCAGGGTTCCAAACATGCATTTCCCTGAAACATGACACTAATCTATAAAAATACAACATAACTCAGTCAAAACAAGACTGACATTTACATTTACATTTACATTACACTGGGATCGAATTAGCCTAATTCCTTCTATCTAAGCATGCCTATAATTAAAATGAACTTAACTGGTAGCGTCTCAGTTTCTCCATGATTCCAGGCCACAGCTTCCAGCAAATTACGCCATTATTGCACCAAACTGCATGGCGTTATCAAATACTCTGCAAGTCTTTTCTTCTCTCTTCATCATGTAGTAATAGTGCTTCGCACACATCATTTAATTGTACTGATACGATGACGACGGTTCGTACAAGTTCTTCGCGAAGCCGAACGCGTACCGAACACGGTATTTGCACAAACCGTATGTGAATTACGCATACACGGGTACGGAAATATCGACAGTAACTATCGTTTTATTGATATTATCCCGTGTCACCACCGCACTTTGACATACGTGATACCTGATATTATTTATATAGCAAAGGTAATTGCTCTGTTAATATACTATGCACACTCGTAACTGCAATCTATCACTTGCATTCATGTAATGCATATTTTCATAAAGGAAAACGTTTCAGCTTCACAAATTGACTACTTATATGTTCAAACTGGTCACTAAAAAAAGTTACTTTCCTATACCACTGGCTTAATATCAAAAACACCGACCCGCGCGGTTCACACTTCAAAAGCAGAGTGACTTTCCATTTCCAGAGGCTGCTATATACACCAAGCTCCCGGTATTAGTCATATCTTAGGGGATTCCACTGGCGCGATGACGTTACTGCTCACCCGCTACTTTGCAAAAGCGCTGATTCAATAAAAATATGTTAATTACTTTATTAATTCAAATTAAGTATTGCAACTGTCTACAGGTAGTTCTTTTAATGTTTAACTGGCTTCTATTTCATATAAAAACCGTGGAGTCTAGCTTTATAACAAATTGCCTAATAAAATAAAGAGTAGTGCAGCACTGTAAATTTAGAAGTTGGTAAGACTGACTTAATTTGTTTTGTAAATCCCTTCATTCTGCCATATAGCTTCCAGGGCTGTGATTGGTCCTTTTATAATCGGCCGCTCTCAAACACTCTCGTGCATCCCCGATTGACTCATACGGAATACCCGAGTTATTCACTGTCGCTATGCATAGATAAGAAGCTATTACTGACATCACGCGATGACGGAATACTGCATTACGCAACTTCTAGGTCGCATCATGACTCCTGCTTGTATTAGATGCACAATGTTACACCATATTATATAATTAATATTTGGGGCATATATGATATGGCACAGTATATCTAGGAAATGTGACGTCATAGAGAAAAACTGATTTTACCAATGTATTCAGCACCCCAAAATTAGGTAAATCCACCCATTTACAAACCAGATGCAAAAAAAAAGTTTAAATTTGTTAACTAGTGTAATTAACCATGTAAGGGTGCAGCCTAAACTTACAGATATGACACATTTAATAAAAGGGAAAAGACCGTTTGGTGGGACTATCGCCTATAATGACCCTTAATTGTCAATCTCTTCGGAGTCATTTTAATCGGTTTCGACTGTATTTCTGTACATACATATATACATACATTGGCATTATAGACTGTTATGCCTTTCAGCGTTCAGTCTGCAAGCCTCTGAGAATTTACTAAACGTCGCCACAATCCTCGATTTGCAACTAGTGTTGTGGCCTCATTTAGTTCTATACCTCTCATCTTTAAATCGTTAGAAACCGAGTCTAACCATCGTGGTCTTGGTCTCCCTATACTTCTCTTACCCTCCATAACAGAGTCCATTATTCTCCTAGGTAACCTATCCTCCTCCATTCGCCTCACATGACCCCACCACCGAAGCCGGTTTATGCGTACAGCTTCATCCATCGAGTTCATTCCTAAATTAGCCTTTATCTCCTCATTCCGAGTACCCTCCTGCCATTGTTCCCACCTGTTTGTACCAGCAATCATTCTTGTTACTTTCATGTATGTTACTTCTAACTTATGAATAAGATATCCTGAGTCCACCCAGCTTTCGCTCCCATAAAGCAAAGTTGGTCTGAAAACAGACCGATGTAAAGATAGTTTCGTCTGGGAGCTGACTTCCTTCTTACAGAATACTGCTGATTGCAACTGCGAGCTCACTGCATTAGCTTTACTACACCTTGATTCAATCTCACTTACTATATTACCATCCTGGGAAAACACACAACCTAAATACTTGAAATTATCGACCTGTTCTAGCTTTGTATCACCAATCTGGCATTCAGTTCTGTTGGATTTCTTACCTACTGACATCAATTTAGTCTTCGAGAGGCTAATGTTCATACCATACTCATTGCACCTATTTTCAAGTTCCAAGATGTTAGACTGCAGGCTTTCGGCACAGTCTGCCATTAAGACCAAGTCGTCAGCATAGGCCAGGCTGCTTACTACATTTCCACCTAACTGAATCCCTCCCTGCCATTTTATACCTTTCAGCATATGATCCATGTAAACTACAAACAGCAAAGGTGAAAGATTACAGCCTTGTCTAACTCCTGTAAGTACCCTGAACCAAGAACTCATTCTACCATCAATTCTCACTGAAGCCCAATTGTCAACATAAATGCCTTTGATTGATTTTAATAATCTACCTTTAATTTCATAGTCCCCCAGTATAGCGAACATCTTTTCCCTCGGTACCCTGTCATATGCTTTCTCTAGATCTACGAAACATAAACACAACTGCCTATTCCTCTCGTAGCATTTTTCAATTACCTGGCGCACACTGAAAATCTGATCCTGACAGCCTCTCTGTGGTCTGAAACCACACTGGTTTTCATCCAACTTCCTCTCAACGACTGATCGCACCCTCCCTTCCAAGATGCCTGTGAATACTTTGCCTGGTATACTAATCAATGAGATACCTCGATAGTTGTTGCAATCCTTCCTGTTCCCTTGCTTATAGATAGGTGCAATTACTGCTTTTGTCCAATCTGAAGGTACCTTACCAACACTAAACGCTAATTTGACTACTCTATGAAGCCATTTCATCCCTGCCTTCCCACTATACTTCACCATTTCAGGCCTAATTTCATCTATTCCTGCTGCCTTATGACAATGGAGTTTATTTACTATCCTTTCCACTTCCTCAAGCATAATTTCACCAACATCATTTTCCTCCTCCCCATGAGCTTGACTGTTTGCAACACCACCATGATGATTTCCTTTTACATTGAGAAGATGTTCAAAATATTCCCTCCACCTCTCCAGTGATTCCCTGGGATCTGTTATGAGTTCACCTGAATTACTCAAAACACTGTTCATTTCCTTTTTCCCTCCCTTCCTAAGATTCTTTATTACTGTCCAGAAAGGTTTCCCTGCTGCTTGACCTAGCCTTTCCAGGTTATTACCAAAATCTTCCCATAACTTCTTTTTGGATTCAACAACTATTTGTTTCGCTCTGTTTCTTTCATCTACGTACAAATCCCTATCTGCCTCGGCCCTTGTTTGGAGTCATTTCTGATAAGCCTTCTTTTTACGTCTACAGGCTGCTCTCACTTCATCATTCCACCAAGATGTTCGCCTTTTCCCATCTTTACACACAGTTGTTCCTAGGCATTCCCTTGCTGTTTCTACTACAGCATCCCTGTATGCCACCCATTCACTTTCTATATCCTGAACCTGCTTACTGTCTACTGTTCGAAACTTCTCACTAATCATATCCATGTACTTCTGTCTAATTTCCTCGTCCTGGAGATTTTCTACCCTTATTCGTTTGCAGACAGATTTCACTTTCTCTACCCTAGGCCTAGAGATACTTAGTTCACTACAGATCAGATAATGGTCTGCATCATCGAAAAATCCCAGAAAAACTCGTACATTCCTAAAAGATTTCCTGAATTCAAAGTCTGTTAAGATATAGTCTATTATGGATCTGGTACCCCTAGCCTCCCATGTGTAGCGGTGAATAGCCTTATGGTTGAAGAATGTATTCGTAACAGCTAAACCCATACTAGCACAGAAGTCCAGCAAACGCTTCCCATTCCCATTAGCTTCCATATCTTCCCCACATTTACCAATCACCCTTTCGTATCCTTCAGTTCTATTCCCAACTCTCGCATTGAAATCGCCCATTAGCACTATTCTATCCTTGCTGTTTACCCTGACCACGATGTCACTCAATGCTTCATGAAACTTGTCAACTTCATCCTCATCTGCACCCTCACATGGTGAATACTCGGACACAATTCTTGTCCTAATTCCTCCCTCTGACAAATCTACCCACATCATTCGCTCACTTACGTGCCTAACAGAAACTATGTTGCGTGCAATGGTATTCCTGATAAAGAGCCCTACCCCAGACTCTGCCCTTCCCTTTCTAACACCCGTCAAGTACACTTTATAATCTCCTATCTCTTCCTCCTTATCTCCCCTTACCCGAATATCACTTACTCCTAGCACATCCAGATGCATCTTCTTTGCTGACTCAGCAAGTTCTACCTTCTTTCTTCCATAAGCCCCATTAATATTGATAGCTCCCCATCGAATTCCATTTCGTTCGCCAAGTTGTTTCCAAGGAGTCCCTCGCCTGTCAAATGGGAGTGGGACTCCATTACTCCCATAGGTCCGAGGCTGTAAATTAAATAAAATACGCCGGCCCGGTGGTGTAGGGGTAGCGTGCGTGCCTCTTGGCCGGAGGCCCCAGGTTTGATTCCAGGCCAGGTCAGGGATTTTTCTCTCGACCTGAGGGCTGGTTCGACGTCCACTCAGCCTACGTGATTAGAATTGAGAAGCTATCTGACAGTGAGATGGCGGCCCCGTTCTCGAAAGCCCAGAATAACGGCCGAGAGGATGCATCGTGCTGACCACACGGCCCTTGGTATTCTGCAGGCCTTGGGGCTGAGCGGCGGTCGCTGGGCAGGCCAAAGCCCTTTCAAGGGCGTTAAGTGCCGTGGGGTTTGGTTTGGTAAATAGAAATACGGAAGCAAATTCAGCACTTTCGCCATTTTACCACTGCTATGGCACCAACATTTTGTTTCAATGACAATAGTTATTTTCATACCCATGGTCAATACACAGTATGTACTTGGGGACATGAGATCGAGCGAAATAAACACGAATTGTTGCACGTTTCTTGTGAGATTACTATTTCCTATTTCATGCGTCAACACATTTCCCCACACTTTTATCTACATTTTTAAAATATTGGACTGATTCTGTGTTCTCTTCGACACTTCTTGTGCGAAAACTTTCATAAAATCGGATGCTTCATTTGTGCCCTAGACTCAACGGACGCAGAAGCCATCAAGCAGGCCCAACAATTACTCAACAAAAAAGACCTAGAGTTGGAACTTTTTGCAGTGCATGGCTACAAGTATTTGTCTGATGTGACTCACAGTTTGGAAGAAGTTGATGAGTATTTGGCAGAATGTTGATGGATTTGCTAATGACAAATTTGAATTAAATTTGAAGAAGCTACCTTTACGAGTGCTGACAAGATAATATGCTCTATTGGTTTCTGTACATGTCAAGCGGATTTCTTCTCTCTATGTAAGAGTCTACCGATATGAAAGCGCCATTGACTTACTGTCAAGAAACATTGAAATGTTGTGTGCAATCCAATATAGCAAATTAATTTTTCGAATCAAGTAAATGGGATAAGGAAAGTTCATATAACTGCTTTAAACCTTAATAACGTGATTTAATTGACAATGTTTTGTACCGTTTACAGTTCATTTTCAGAACCTACTGGGTGTATGCATAAGTCTTTTCCGGTTTCACTAGGAGATGGCGCCAGCGAACAGTACGCAGCGTATGAATTTGACACGTCAGTTTGATATTACCCTACCAAAGCGCACAAGTTGAGTCCGCCAAACGCTAGCGTCTGTGTTGTGTCATTCACTGATCATGTCGACGATTGTGCCTGAAGAAGAACATTTTCGGCACGCATTGCTATTCTCATTTAATCAAAATAAGAAGGCTGTGGAAAGTCATCATATGCTGGTAGAAACATATGGTGAACACGCTCCATCGATTAGAACATGTGAGACATGGTTTCTACAATTTAAACGTGTTGATTTCAATGTGAAAGACAGTGCGCCCTCTGGTAGACCACAAAAGTGCGAAGACTCCTGAAACCGGCGAAACCGTTAATACACAACGCTATCGCCAACAACCGATTAATTTAAACCAAGCATTGATCGGAAGACGACCGGAATGGGCCAGAAGAAGTAGCACATTGATATTTTTTACACGACAATGCGCTGTCTCACACAGCAAAACCATTGAAAGACACCTTGAAGTCGCTTTGTTCGGACATCGTTCCGCACCCGCCGTACTACCCTGACTTGGCGCCATGTGACTATCGCCTTTACGTATCAATGGGGTACGCGTTCGCAGAACAGCACTTCTGAAAATTCGAAGAACTTGGAAAATGGCTCGACGAATGGTTTTCCGGAAAATAAAAGTAGTTTATATGGCATGGTATTCTTACTTAATTCTAAAGATGGGCGAAGTGTGTGGAAGCCGATGGCCTATATTTTGAATAAACAAAAAAGGAATTCCCCTTGAAAATTTCGTGTTTTCTTTACCACAAAACCCGGAGAAACTTATGTATATATCTGGTATTCTTCCCCTTGTCTGACAGTACTTTCCACCTTAATATCCTTTCTCTATTAGTGACCAGTGCACCTGTATGCCATCTATCGTTGGGACTACAAACTACTTCAGGATTCATTCATTTACGTCACTAACGGAGAACTCATAATGCTCGCATTACAGTTTATGATCGACGTCACATAAGCTACTATTAGTTTTGGAGACCATAGGAATTATGATATTTTGCTCCACTACAGCAGCACTGACAGCTGGTAGAAACCCGATATGTGTCCCTGCCGATGACACTCTCATTTATACAGGTTTCTGCTTTGGCGGTCTCACTTATTTTACATAATACCAATTTTCTTCCATAATATTCTTCCAAAAGTAAAAATATGTACGGTTATGTTATGTTGTACAATTGCTTTAGGAAATCTGGGTATCTAAGTTTCGATTGCAGGTTATTTCTCAGGCAGTGCGAATCTTTAAAACCTAAATTTTAGCGTAAAAATTTACACAACATTAAATACAATATAATAATATTAAATATGTACAGACATTAACACACAGTGACTTTAAATAATTTTTATCTACCTAATTCTAAATTTTCATTAATATTTCAATTGAATTTCACGAGAAATTGGAACTTAAGTGTTCACAAAAATACTTTTAAAACAATTAATAATATATTAAATCAGTTTCCGGTGAAAGTTTATACACCAGGTAAAGAGACATGTTTATTTCCAAACTGCCACCATAAGACAAACCGAATGCCAGAACCGTAAATAGTTAAAATCTTTGACCAGGCCGGTAATCCAACCCGAGGCTCCCTAAACTAAAGGCCAGTATGCTAACCGTTGAGCCTGGGAAGTGAAGATATAGTTTCGTTCAAACTTCGTTAATATTTATTTCTTACGTTCACTCACAGTCAGATCCGTTTTCTCGTTTTATTATGTCAAATACTCTGCTCGACGTTTGGATGTACTTACCGCGAGATGGCATCTACGGTAGGACGCTGCACTCCGCAGGATAGCAGGACGCTGGTGAAGGAATGTCATTCCAAGCATATCGCTCGCAGTTTATGAAATTTCCTATCGATTCTGTAGATTCGTGTAGATAAAGGGAGATATTGGTTGGGAAAGCATATGAATAATTTCGTTGAAAATACAGCCAGGTCGTGCGTACAGTCCTTAGTCTAAAGTCCGTTATCTAAAGTGAGATTTGTCTCCAGTACAGAGTCAGTTTTACATGCTGCCTTTCTAACTATTATGTGCTGCTTCTCTAAGTTGTATTCGTGAATAACACTTCACACTCGCTAACTACCGGTGATAAGTTGCATGTCCAAACAACACAGGGCGTGGTTGGCACTTGGATGGGCGACCATCCACGTACCACTTATCACAGGCAAATTTAAAATTGGTCATAAATGTCAGCCAAGTCAACACCGTTGCTGTCCACGGAACGCAGTCTACTCCATTCATAAACCAAATAATTACTTAAAGTCAATAATAATAGTTTAAGCTCTGCAACATTTTAGCAAAACTCATAATTTATCTTCACTCTTTCCACTCTCTTTCTAATTCTATATTTAAAACTCATTCTTTCTCTTTACTAAATTCAAAACAGTACTCAATAGTCAATTCAATTATTCATTTCAAACTCCTAAACAAGACTGGCAGAGGAGCGAGCTAATCGAGCACCGGTACCACGTACTACCCTCCCCCACTCCAACCGGGAATAGTTCTTTACTTTGATGGAGAAAGCAGTTCCTTCGATGAGTGGTAAATGCAGTGACTTTCGGCTCAGAGAGCTCTAGGTTCAATTCCAAGGTGGGCCACGGATTTTAACCACGTCTGTTTACTCCTTCTACTTCGGGGGCTGGGTGTTTGTGTTCGTGTTAATCCACTTCTTCGCATGCATCTGTCTGTTCGGTCACCAGCTCAGAGGCTGGTTGGATCCTCAAATAGCACCATCAAAGGTTATGCGGTTATAAGGAAACCTATAACTGCATAGCCTTTGCTGGTGCTATTTGAGGATCCAACCAGCCTCTGGGCTGATGACCTAACAGACAAGGAAACAGCAAAAACAAATGGCAGCACCAAAATGAGGCGTAATAGGCAAGATGAGGAGTGAGGAAGTTTGCCGTTGTTTTCCTGGCTGAGCTAGTCAGTGCTATTGTAGCACGACCAACGCTATGAGCGACACCTTCATAACACTCAGAGACACCGGATGTGCTCTAATGTCATTACTCAGCACCTCCCGCACCCCAACAGCTACCATATTGTCACAGCCATGGATGAGAAACGAACTACGGTGAAAACTACACTTTGCTCTGGCCTATGTCAAGAGATGGATGCAAAAGTACTGTATCCATCAAGAAATGGCAGCAGACAGGCTTCGCATACATACGACACATAAAACCACCAACCACCAAAGAGATGCGCAAGGAAGGCCATCCAGCAGTAAAACTGAGCAGAAAGTGTCAACCAAGGTATCTGAGAAAAGGCCAAGAAGAATGAGATTTTAATGGGGTTGATTTTCCACAACCCGTACGATCCAGCCCCTACAGTTAGTTTCAAGACAGAATAATCTGAGGATCACTCAGAAAAAGAATTGAACAGAATAACGCACAAGTTATCAGACACTCTTAAAGAATGAATATCAAAAGTCAACATAAAGAAACCGAAAACAATGGTGGTACGAAAGAATATTATAGAAATCACGACCAATAACGATTATGTCAGAATTAATCGGATACAACAATTTAGTTTTCTTGGGAACATGATCATATAGGACAGTAGATAAAGACAAGGACAGAACTAGAAAAATAGACATTTATAACAAAGAAAGCATTAAAACCAGCAAAGAAATTAATAATGTCACGAAATCCTTTGCAAAGTCTCTTTCATGGAGTACCTTGCTCTATGGGAGTGGAATCTGGATCTGGGTAATGTGTAAAAGGAACCACTTTGAAGCTGCATTTTGCTAAAAATTCCGAGAATGATCTGGATGGAAAGAAAAAGCAACCTGGAAATTTTAAGAGAAGTCCAATGGAGAAGAGAAGAATCAAATTTATTTGACATGCAATAAGACACAACACCTTCATCATTATCATTATTGAAGGTAAAGTGTTGAGGAAGAAGTACTTGGAAGACATAGAGAAAAGACCAGGATGTAACAATTATGAAAAGAACAACGAATGACAGAGGAAGGTGGTTGCACCGGCAGGACGTTGCCTTCAAGAAATTAAGAAATGAAAGACATCTGATGATCATAAGCAATATTAGGAAAGAGTTTCGAGGGTTTGTAATAATTCATCTATATAAATAAATTTGTAGGAAGTATGTTGTCTTTAATTTCGTTTGTTTTGTCAAGTTTTCAGATATTTATCCGTTTTAGGTCAACTCAAGACCGCATTAGTGGTTTTTAGCTTTCGTGTCTGTTTCTCCGTTTGTTCCACCATTACACCAAAAGGGGTGGATATATTTCGACCAAACTTCATTTATATAGTATACACATTCCGGGAAAGTTTTTGATAGGCATATGAAGACTTTTGTGTGGAGCGTGGCATTGTATGGAAGTGAAACATGGACGATAACTAGCTCAGAAAGAAAGAGAATAGAAGCTTTTGAAATGTGGTGTTATAGAAGAATGCTGAAGGTGAGATGGATAGATCGAATCACGAATGAAGAGATACTGAATCGAATTGGTGAGAGGAGATCGATTTGGCTAAATTTGACGAGAAGAAGAGATAGAATGATAGGACACATATTAAGACACCCAGGACTTGTTCAGTTGGTTTTTGAAGGAAGTGTAGGTGGCAAGAACGGTAGGGGTAGACCAAGGTATGAATATGACAAACAGATTAGAGCAGATGTAGGATGCAATAGTTACGTAGAAATGAAAAGGTTAGCACAGGATAGGGTGGCATGGAGAGCTGCATCAAACCAGTCTATGGACTGATGACTCAAACAACAACATGAATCTCGGAATAGGCGCGGGGGCTTGTAGGAAAACGAGAACAGTTTTCTACGATTTTCTTTTATACTGTAAATTTGTAGGGTTTACAATTGTACAATGCGTGGACAATATGTAAATGCTCTGCATTGAGCGACCGACAGACCGACAAGGGACCTACCTGTTACCATGGCAACGTCTCTGGCAGCTTGCCAGCAAGGAAGTACCGTAATGCCATTTTAGTCACCATTCCTGTAAAATAGTGGGTTGTTCGTTACCTAGAAAGGGAGAGAGACGTGAAACTGCCATTCTGCGGGAGATTCGCGAAATACCGTTCGATGTTACATTCGTCCTCGAATAGCGCTAAAGGGGGCTGTTAATATTTGAACATTACCGCAGAGTATAACACATTATTTAACACCGTAAGATGTTTTCTGGCATTTGCTATAATTTTTACTGCATTTCTCTTCTACTTCTGTTTTCGGCTTTAATTTTTTGCCTCTGCCTTGCCTCTTTAGGCTTAAGTAATAACACCATAAGTCATCTTCTAATCTGTTTACCTATTAATCCCTATGCATAAATTTCTTCCCTGTTACCGCCTTCTTTTATTCGTAACTCATATCATCACAATTTAGTGAGGGACATTTCATTTTCCAGCACATCCACTTGGTATATACATATTTGTCCTATCCGGCTGTCCTCAGTTATAATCCTACTTTCTGTTAATTACAACTTTCTTAACTGTATTACATTCTTCTTTCATTACTCCGTATGTATGCGAGTGCTAATCCTGAAACCTGGACACTCTTTCCTTTGAGGAAAAATTTCAAGCTGTTCACATGTATAAATTTTGGCCCCGGAGAATATCGGAACATGGACGCAATTTTAACGACGGTGCAGACCTTCGTTTCGGGGTAATTGGTGGCTAAACTGGAAGTCTTATCACAAAACAGGTAGTTCAATCGCCGTTAAATTTGGAGAGTTCATCAACTTTGTTCCTGTGACTTATTGTCGTATCTCTATTCTTTATAAGTTAGATAGCGCTGCACTTCTCAATTATAATCACATCTCTCCAACTCGAATGTGACTGGCATTAGGAAACCGGTGCTGTCTTTAAAATGGAAACTCTCCATCTCTATTGTGACATTATAGGTGAAACTCCTGAACTTCATTGTGAATGGTAGTAGTAAATGTGGCCTTCCATTATCATCAAAACTTCCCTAATATTAACCCTACATCAGAAGCAACGTATGGCGTCCTCCCTGTTTTTTTTCTTGGATATCGCTAAGAGACATGCAATTTAATATAATCTTACTCACTGTAATCTACGTAGAAATTCCTATAGAGGTAGAATATCGTAGCGAAGCACGGGTACATTTGCTAGTTATAGATAAACAAGTAAACGTGTGTGAATAAGTTCATCTGAATTTAGATCTCCCTCAGATAATTCTCCCGATTACTCTCTTTTATTTTCTGTAACTTGCCTTGTTTCCAACTCATATCCAGTAAGGAATATGAGAGGAGATTTGAGGATTAGTAAAATAAAATTATTAGCTTATTTCCAGTCATTCGACCCGGTCAGGAATGAAATGCATGAATTCTCCATCTAGCGGCGAGGATGAGAACTGTGCCGTTTGCCGAAGCCCGTAGCACTCCTCTGGGGCATGATAAGTGAGTGATAGATGAAATGATAGTGGAGTGTATTGGTGGAATGAAAGATGACAGAGAAAACCGGAGTACCCGCAGGAAAACCTGTCCCCTCTTCGCTTTGTCCAGCACAAATTTCACATGGAGTTACCGGGATTTGAACCACGTAACGCAGCGTTGAGAGGCCGGCGCGCTGTCTCCTGAGCCACGGAGTCTCTTTAGGATTAGTCCTGGTGTTATTTTATTTACAAAAATTGATGGAATGGAAAGCATGTTGCTTGGATTTTAAAATTCCCACCTCTTATGTAATATAGAACCTCAAGAGTGGAGTGAGAATGCAGTCTTTTTGTATCGTTCCACTGAAGATATCCTGACGGCACGTCCAGTGAGAGTGCATTTCGTCTATTGGTTGTCGTGTGGATTTACGAGATATACGGCAATTCACTGTATTCATCGTATGCATTCTTGAATTAGAATAATACTGGTTTTCTCTGAAGGCAACTGCAGACTGCTTTAAGACTATGATAAAGAATCTAAAAAACAACGCAATCAACGCATCTATAAAAAATAATCAATCACGAATCGTAGGAGCCAAATATTGTATTTGTAAAACTGGATAAACCTGAACTTCGGAACAGAGCGGTAAGGTATGAAACCATCACCAATTTCTATCTTCCTCCTACAAGGATGCAAGATATGGGAAGAACTGAAATCAGTTATAGTCATTACGAAATGACCATCTTCGGTATTAGTTTACTCTGATAAGCCGTGAATGTTTAGCCTACAGTTAAATTGAACACAATTTTTTTAAACATTTTACCGACACAGTGTGATAGTACATATATCACACCCCCGAATTATATGTAGAAGTTAGAGATATTATTGTCAGTATTTGATTTATTATTATTATTATTATTATTATTATTATTATTATTATTATTATTTCATTTGTATACTTTGCCGTTTATATTGGTAAGCTGGAAGATATCCACATATGTAGGTATGAGTAATATGTTTTGCATGAGTGGGAAAACCTTGCTTTAATAACTCTGGTAATTTGAATGAGTCATATGGCTGCCCCAGTGTCTGTTGTGATGTGCTTGTGTCAGGAAATTCCGTTACTCATGTATATATCCCAGCCTGATGAGATAAGCTTGTTGTTGTACCAGGGAAAATTTGGTGATTCATGTAAAACTCCCGAGTGTTTGTTTATCTCTTGGGAGAAAAGAGAAGTTCAGGGCATGTCTTGACAAGAGGTTCACTCGTGATTGGCTGGCAAGCACCAATCCAGACGTATCATCTGAGAGGAGGGGGATGTTGATGTCTATAAAGGTTGATCATACGGCGGCAACCGGCACATGGTATGGGACATTAGAAGACACTGTAAGAAAAACATTGTAAGAGATTGTAGGAAACATTGTGCGAGGTGATTGTAAAGGAACGAGAAGGAAGATAACTACAACTACAACTGAGGCACTGTACGGGAAGGAAGTGGTGCTGATACACGGTACTGGAGTGACACGGCTGCAATGGACTGGACTTCAAACGTTCGTGGAGCGTAGTCTAGTTATGTTTGTGGAAAGTGGCTGATTGTGGAGAGTGCTTGCGCATTAAGTATTGTAGCACTTGTGGCGGCCTAGCATTATATGTTGGTGAAAGCTATCTCAGACTTTCCATAAATTTATGTTGAGGATCGACAGACGTGTGTATATATCTTTACAAGTGTTAACATATGTGAGCACAGTAGTACAAGGTACAGTATCTGTGTGATGTGATAACTGCCGATTATGAGAATCGGTAAGTCGAATTGATATAGAGACAGTGAAGGGTATTTATCTTCATACATGTACATTGTTCATCGGACTATTTACAGATGGTAACTTAGTTCTCGCTTTCGTTTTCCCACGGTTTTCATTATTGTTGTTGTAAATATGGAGTCTTCCAGCAATATTTTATATGTGTATTATATGTATAATGTTGTATGTTGATGAGGTGCTCATGCACGGAATTTGTTAAGAATATAGTTAGCTATTTTAGAATCAGTGTTATTGATGAACCTAGGTGCAGTTCCTACCTATTTAGTCGTTTTCAGGAGGTTAGGTAAGGCCTGCAGCAGATGTACCAGTACGCAGCATTATGTACACGCCCTGGGATATAAAGTTTATCATGCTCTTATCTAAATTCGAGGGATCCATTATGGTGAACTCTGGCGCCCATACTACGGACATTTCGGTTAATTATGCTTATTAATTTTATTAAGTTTTTGAGTAATTTTATTTATATATTTTTATTCACGATTTTATTTATCAGTAGTCATCAACTTATTACAACAGATAGGTCTTATGACGCCGATAGGACAATAAAGAGTCAGGAGCGGGAGGGAAGGAAGGAAGGAAGTGATCGCGGCCTTGATTAAGGTACAGTCCCAACATTTGCCTGGTGTGAAAATGGTAAACCACAGAAAACCGTCTTCAAGACCGTCGACGGTGGGGTTCGAACGTCATATTGATAACAACTTCAGCCACTCTTCTAAAAAAATCATTCAGAATTTCATGAAGAATTAGTTTCCTTATTCTCCTTCTACGTCCAATCCCATAGTACCAGAATGAAGACCCTTTTTATAGTTTCCTTCCTTCTATCAAGATATTTTTCAAATAAATTAATTCTACTTATTATTCGTTTCTGTTTCTGCTCTTGTATTTAATTGTATTTTTCTTTGTTTATGTCATTCTTTGTGTATATACGAAGGCTGATCAACAAAGAATGAGACTGATTTTTCCTCTATCTTCCGTGATGGTTTCCTATCTGTAACATAAATATTTGCAAAGAGCTCGTTTTAATGTATAATGACCGAAGGCGGCAGAACTCTAGTATAGGCAGGTTGGCAGTAATGCTCTATTTTGTAGGCGCTACGTGCATTTCCATACCAGACAATGGAGGTGAGGCGAGAGGAGCAGTACAGCGCAATCAAATTCTGTTTTCGTTTAAACCATACAACCACTGAAACTTACGAAAAGCTGAAGCATCATTATCATCCTGAAGGAAAACAAGCCAGCAGAGTGTGGAAATCGCCAAAAAGAACACAAGTTGTTCCATCTGCAGGGAAAGTGATGGTGACCATATTTTTTTTTACTATAATGGAATGGTTTACCAGCATGCATTTCTACCTCACGCTACTGTTACTACACGTCAGTATTGGATACATTGAGGAAGTGTATTGCAAAGAAACCACCAGAGATTTCTCGGACTGGGTGGCGACTTCATCATGACAATGCACGGCCTCACGTCGAAATCAAGTCGTCCAGTTTCTGGCTCGATTCAACATTACCTGTGTACCGCATCCACCTTATGATCTTGCACCCTGTGACTTTCTTTTTATTCCCATCATTAAAGGCAAAGCTTAGGGGCGATCGATATGAGAATTCTGAAGCAGCGCTCGAGAAAAGTGAGGCGATTCTCAAGGACCTGACAAAGAATGGTTTGCAGCATGTGTTCAAGGATTGGCAGAGACGCTATAAAAAGTGCATTGAAGTAGGAAAGGACTACCTTGAAAAAGATCATGTAAACATTGAAATGGAGTAATAAAATCTGTGTAAAAATCTATGTCAATCTTTCTTGATCAGCCTTCGTATGTATTATATAGGATTGTACAGATATATTGTGTACATTTGTGTCCTTTGTAAATACTTATATATATTTCTTTTTAGATCAACAACTATTGTACGTAACTGGGATATTTCTAATTCGACGTTATGCTGTTGCTGATCCTGAATAAATAAGTTAAAAATAAATAGTTGGACTTTTACAATGTAAACAATTATTCAAGATCTCATTCAGATGTTAAAATGATGCAAATGACAACAATAGTAAAACGAAAGGTGAAATTTTCCCTCGAGATTGATTCTTGAATCACTGAGCGAGTTGCCTATGCAATTTGAAGCGTATGGCGGTTAGCTCGCATTAGGTAGTCAGCGGGTTTGAAACCCAAAAGATGGGTTTTTGTACAAGGCAAATGCTGGGATTGTACATTAATTAAAGCCACAGTCGCTTCATTTCCAGGTCTAGCCCTGTTCCAATCCATTGTTAGCGTGAAATCTGTCTATGTCGGTGCGACATAATATAAATGCCAGAAAAAGGTTCTTTAATTCATCAGTAAGCCAAGTAATTAGATTTCCACGCATTTGTGTGCTCTTCTTTGCCAGCTGACTTGGTGGTATTCAATCCATCTCCATCGAGTGTAGGAAAACCGGGTGAGTTGGCCGTGCGATTAGGGGCGCGCAACTGTAAGGTTGTATTCGTGAGATTGTGGGTTCGAACCCATTGTCAGCAGCCCTGAAGATGATTTTCCGTGGTTTCCTGTTTTAACACCAGGTAAATGCTGAGGTTGTACCCTAATTAAGGCCACGGCCACTTCCTTCCCACTCGTTGGCCCTATTCTATTGTCGCCATAAGACCTATCTGTGATGGCGCGACGTAAAGCATATTCTTAAAACAAAGGAATATAGGAAAAAAAAATTCTTAGTAACCACAATCATTCAGAATTCTTCTTCTTCGTCCTATCTTGAATGTTTTTCAGGATAAGGAATACATTTAATGTCCATATCAAGAAATAATAGATTACAATATAGATAATTACATAGAACTTCACGTCATTTATCCCCCAGATTACTATATGTATGTTTAACTCGTAAGTATCCTGGACCAGTCTGCAAGACCGCACAGAGTGGTAACTGTAACTTTTTCTTACCTTTATAGAGACCGGAAGAAATATTGTTGTTCTTTAATCTATTATTGGTGCGGACGTTGTTGAAGAAGAACATCAGTTCACCTCTAACTGTTACTCCACGTGATTTACAACATATTATATCTCCCGGGCGTTCTGCCAGACCGGACAGCGTTATGTTATAGTTATCGCAGTCAAAAGCTCACATAAAGGGAACGCCGGGGATGAAAATCTTAGAAGTGTAATTAGAGAATTGTTCGACGATGAACTGATGAGCTATATACATTAGTGATTAACAATGTGTACTTAGTTTGTTGAAAGTAATATTCAACCGTGTGTCAGATGCTTGGATCACAACAATAGCATATCGTCAAAAAAGTATTTTGTTTACTATTTTTACTGATGTTTCCATGTTAATATGTCCTTATGTCTGTGTAAATACATAATATAGAGGCGTGCGGCTGTGAGCTTGCATCCGGGAGATAGTAGGTTCGAATCCCACTATCGGCAGCCCTGAAGATGATTTTCCGTGGTTTCCCATTTTCACACCAGGCAAATGCTGGGGCTGTACCTTAATTAAGGCCACGGCCGATTCCTTCCAACTCCTAGGCCTTTCCTATCCCATCGTCAGCATAAGACCTATCTGTGTCGGTGCGACGTAAAGCCCCTAGCAAAAAAAATACATAATAACGAATTATCCAGAATTTAAATTTACATTGTGAGATGATTTTTAAAGAAATACCCTCTTCAGTTAGTAAGAACTTAATATGAAAAGTGTATATTAATTATTTCCTTGTTTATGAGTGTGTTACTTCAATTCCTACATGACGCCGGGTGTATTGTTTAGTTTTGACCCGTTTTAATAACTGAAAGAACGGACCTGGGTATGTATGTATTCGAAAATGATTTAGGTCATCGAGGGTTAAGCTGGATTTGGTTCGTGATGACAGATCAAACTTGATACTTTCTTTCTTTCTTTCTTTCTTTCTTTCTTTCTTTCTTTCTTTCTTTCTTTCTTTCTCTCTCTGTTTCTTCTTTTCTTAATCTGTTTACCTTCCAGGGTTGGGTTTCCCTCGGACTCGGCGACGTATCCCACATCTACCTCCTCAAGGGCAGTATCCTAGAGCGTGAGACTTTGCGTCGGGGGATACAACTGAGGAGAACGACTAGTACCTCGCCCAGGTGGCGAAACCCCTCTACTCAGTTCACTTCCCGGGGCTGAGTAGACCACTTTCCAAATTTCGTGGCAGAGTCGGAAATCGAACCCAACCTACGGGGTTGGCAGCTAATCACACTAACCACTACACCACAGAGGCGGACAAACTTTATTCTAAGAACGAAATTCCTTCCGTATCCAAATTTAGTTACTGTATGAAATTCTTCACAAAATATGCACCCCAAACTACATAAGTACATGATGTATGGTTTCTAGTTCAGATATTTACGAAAAAATCAGTGTTTAAATTTGATTTTTTTTTCAATTTAAAGAGTTATTTGTTAATGGCATGCACAAATTCGTGAGTATAATACGGACAAGAAGTGGTTTCATCCTACTGCAGTTAAACACATTGGAAGAGACCCAAACATGTTAAGAAAGTTTAAACTACAGACAGACTTTTTTCCCGAGTCACTGCGATGATGTTAATGACAAATTGGTTTCTAGAAGATGAGGGTAGAGATGTAAATGAAGCCTAAAAGTTAGGAAACCCCCAAAACGAGAGGAGTTCCCCCACACTTCCTCCTCCCTTGCTCGCTTTTAATTGCAACAGACACTGAGGGCTGTGATGCTCGTTTGTCAATCTCGTTAACGACCTTACATGACGTGAACTTGACGTAGGGTTCAGACTAAATAATTTAGTCTGAAATCTGCGGTGATGGAAGACGGCAGCTTAACGCACTTGTCACACAGTTAATACATACACTTGTACGTACGAGTCAGGGCGACGTGTGATGTGGTATTTGATGTGGCCACAACATTTATCACGAGAGACATGAAGAGTACAGCCAGCGCAGTAATAAATCTCTACGGACATCAAATTAATATATTCCAGAAATATATTTTTATTTATACATGTTTATAATAATAATAGTAATATTATTTGTTTTACGTCCCACTAACTACTCTTTTACGGTTTTCGGAGACGCCGAGGTGCCGGAATTTAGTCCCGCAGGAGTTCTTTTCCGTGCCAGTAAATCTACCGACACGAGGCTGACGTATTTGAGCACCTTCAAATACCACCGGACTGAGCCAGGATAGAACCTGCCAAGTTGGGGTCAGAAGGCCAGCGCCTTAACCGTCTGAGCCACTCAGCCCGGCTATACATGTTTATAAAATTAGTTCTGTTTTTAATACGAATTTAAGGAAACGTAGTAAAATTTACAATTAAAAAAACCTACACTATTCGGACATGAAATCTGGTGACGTACCCCAAAATGCAAGCTGCATTGTCAGGCTGAATTGTGTTTCCAAACTTCGCCGTAGATATTCTGTTACTCTGATGCCATTTTCTTCTCAATTTTGACATAGTCTATGAACACACATATTCCACCTCCAACCCTAAGAAGATCATGAACACTTCTAATGGTATAGGAAAACATTCAACAGAATACAGAGACACTCATTCACCAAGATATTGCACAAACAGGATATCGACGCTTGAAATCAAGGAAACCACCGCGGCTCACACCAGTTAACCTTGAAAGATCCTCCTTCAAAGTTAACAGTTCATGGAAAATCCAGTGGAAGAGCTCTTCAACTCTTCAAGACGATTCTAAGTGAATATATGGATTCGACTTCCTTCGCAGACGTCAGTGGAGAGCCATCAACCGGAGCCGAACCGGACAAGGCAGACGTGTATATCTGCTACCCAAAGGTGCATGACCCACCTCTGAAAATTGTGTCTGTGTTATCTCCTTGCAGACTATCATCCACATTGTTGCTTACTGCTCCCTTCGTGCTTTCAGAGGAACGACAACAGATATCCATCATACATCAGTTGAAGCAATAGAATGGGTCAGAAAAGTAGACCTAGAATTGTAAGATTGTACGAGTGGTGCACATTTGTCCACAAACTTTGTATATAAAATGTATATGTGAATAACTTTGATTCATCATACGACAAATAAATAAAATTATAGCTGAAAATTTCAGCCACAAATTTAGCGATACAAAATGTGTGACGTGATGTTGCCTAGCAACCGTGCAGGCTGTGATGTGAAGTATTGATGGATGTCCATGACTGAGAGTCATATTACCAAATAGGAGCTTTAGAGTATGGGGATGGATGTGACCTTGCGGGCTGTGATGTGAAGTATTGATGGCTGGTCATGAAAATGGAGGATTCTAAAGGTCTTGTAAAGCTCACGCCATCGGAGTCATATGAGAAAAAGTGTTTGAGCAAGGAAGGTCGGACAGGAAGCATGAAAATTAGAAGCCTGATGCAAGTAAGTTAAATCAATGCCTGTCTCAACTATGGGCTCATGGTCCCCAACCTGGAGTAACAATATAAAATTCCATGGGGGGGGTCCGTTTTATTATACACTTGCAACAGGGGGGGGGGAGGATACAGTTGATATATTCTACCGCCCCTACCAAAATGAAAAATGAAATAATACACTGGTCTGCAGAACTCGGCAGTACCTGTTAAATAGCGTGCATTTATGAGAAATTCATACCTGATATACTTCTTAGGTTGCCCTATATATCTCAAATCGATCTATTTTCCATCCTCCATCCTCCCTGCAAGTTTGTAACCTCATCACGGATACACCCTAAACATCTAATAAACAATACTGATTTTTTTAAATAGTAAAGTTTACGAAAGTGTTTTATTCAGATATAGTATACGACACTGAGAAACATTACACAAATGCCAGTAATGTAAAAAGGCAATCAGTGACTGTGAGTAGGGAATATAATAGCCTACAGCGGTTATGCATACGTTGTGCCATTTGTCTATACTTCGGGCGAAGTTGACAGCATAGCCCCTTCCTCTTTCACCGTCTTCTTCACCTGTTGCAAATTTTCGAATTTTCGGCGAGTATGATAATAATAATAATAATAATAATAATAATAATAATAATAATAATAATAATAATAATAATAATAATAAACCAAATGGCACTACAGCCCTTGAAGGGCCTTGGCCTTCCAAGCGACCGCTGCTGAACCCGAAGACCTGCAGATTACGAGGTGTCGTGTGGTCAGCACGACGAATCCTCTCGGCCGTTATTCTTGACTTTCTAGACCGGGGCGGTTATGTCACCGTCAGATAGCTCCTCAATTCTGATCACGTAGGCTGAGTGGACCTCGAACCAGCCCTCAGGTCCAGGTAACAATCCCTGACCTGGCCGGAAATCAAACCCGGGGCCTCCGGGTAAGTGACACACAGGCTACCCCTACAACACGGGTCGGCAACAATAATAATAATAATAATAATAATAATAATAATAATAATAATAATAATAATAATAATAATAATAATAATAATAATAATAATAATAATAATAATAATAATAATGTGTTGTTGGGTATTCACCCCGAAGGCTGGTTTGATCCACCACAGCTCCACCATCAGCTGTCATAAACAGTCTAGGTGTCACTGAAGAGGTGTGTTAGGGAAATGAGGAGTGAGATATTTTCCCGTTGCTTTCCTCACCGAGTCAGAAGTTGCTATTACATATCAGTCTGCCAAGCCCACTGAAATGCATGCACCAACCGACCCTATGGGCGATATTTTCACACCATTCATAACAGGGACTGGCTGCATAATAATAATAATAATAATAATAATAATAATAATAATAATAATAATAATAATAATAATAATAATAATAATAATAATAATAATAATAATAATACCGTCATTTGCCATGCAGAGCCTTCTTTTCTGACATCACGAAGCACTGTACATATTCATTCGTTATTACAAGCAGGACCTAAGTTGGTGTTGAGGTAATACATGTTGTTTTATCTACAGTACCTGATCTTGTCTTACTCCCACTCCTTATCTCTTCAGCAACCCCCTCCCCTCTTTACCCCGTATCCATTCTGGTGGGTCACGTCCAGAGTGGAGTGTAAATAAGAGCAGAGACCCAGGTGCTCCTGCGGGATCTGCCGCCAGCAATACGCTAAAAGCCCGCTGGCTACGACACCATGTCTCCAAGGAGCCCACCATTGTTTTTATTGATGCCTCTGGTGACACTTTGGCTTCTATCTGTGGTCATCTCGGAGCCGTGATGGCGGACCACGCGTGAAATTCAATCAGCTAAAACAACACTTTACAAGAACGACCAGCACATTAAGGCTCGCTCGGATCTTAATTCCGTAAGGACATGAATATTTATTTCATTTAAGCGAGTAATGGGCACCCTCTGGTGTAAAACAACATCACCGGTAACCTCACAAGTGATTAGGTTCCTTCCTAAAGTACATAGTTAAATGTCTGGAATCGTTACAATACAAGATAATTTCAAGGTGATTTGCCTACATAAGGCTACTGAATTCAGCTGATATTTTGTATACTACGGATAATAATTGAAGGAATAATATAAATTCTCTTCTATGATAGAAAAATCTTCGGTTCCATGGCCGAGTGGGCAGAGTATTGGACTTCGCACCTCAGGGCAGCGGGTACGATTCTTGGCCAGATCGAGGGAAAAACGTAATTCCCTTGGTTTGCTGTTCCCAACATTCTCACAACTCACACACAACATTATCAACAGGTTATATTACACGGCAGGCACCACCCGTCTTCGTCGGAGGTTCTGTCTTACGAATTCTGCACCAGGTCGCAACAGCTAGGAAAAATAATCGCATGAGAATAAATTAATAGTCTTAGATACGTCCTTATGGAGTTGGGTACAAATGAATGAAATTAATGATTCACCGAAAATTAGATGTCAACATGTTTATGTAACTGTCGTCGCTAGAACCTTGAATTTGAAAGCAAGCAACTTAATGGACTGTATGATGGAGCATGACATTCCTTTAGAAAACGTAATTGGATTTACTTCGTACGAATGTAATGTCATAATGGGGTCAGAGAATTAATTAATGACCCGTTTTAAAGAATAGTGTCAGGGCATTACTAGAATGTGTGTTCCAATTACTTCATTTATGTTGAAGTAAAAAAGCAAAAAGTAAAGTCATCTCCGTACAGGCCATGAAGGCCCTTGGAGGGGTGGAAGGTAAAGGCTTCCACTATCCGTAACCTCGGCACTTGATGGGGTAGAGTGGTTAGATCTACGCCCGGCCACCTTTACCCCCAGGAATTAACTTGGTACTCATTTTTGGTGTAGGCTGAGTGAACCTCAGGGCCATATACACCTCCAGAAGTGGAAATCTCATTTCTTAAATTTTACGACTTCCTGACGGGGATTTGAACCCACGTCCTTCCGGGCGAGCCGAGCACGCCTTTACCGCCTCGGCCAGGCAACCCCTATTTATGTTGAAGTGGGGCATGGAAATTTCTCTCTCAAGGATATGACTCGTAATATTTACAACTTTTATGATGCAAGTACAAAGACGCAGACACAGTTGAACACGAAGTGCTCCACCACTCTCAAACTACTGTACGTGGCCTTGTTTAGATTATTTTGTTGTTCGAATTGTCGAAAATTGGCAAGCTCTGAAACATTCCTTTGAATCAAACTGAGGCGTTGACATGGTAAAGGTAGTAAGTAAAACATTTTTTTTTTCATGGAGAACGCTGTAAATGCTCATGCCATTGGCATAAAAAAGGTAGTAAGTCAGCCCGTGTCTCTGGTGAAATTAGGTATAACTCTTGCCATTTGTTGAAAGTCAGCTGCGTGTAAACCTTGTTTAAAGTTACATATTTCATCATAGTGATATTTCAGTTTCCAGAATGCCTCCGAAACCTATTCCATTCAAAATAGTTAGTTCTAGTTCTTTTTTTCATAAATAGGCAGTACGCGTGCCCAACAATGATTCCAGAAGGTGGTGTGGAAATAATGAGAGAGGCTAAACATGTTCTACCATTTCTTGTAACAATGATTACGCCTGGAGATTTTCATCACTTCACCATGGAAAGCAAGATATATTTAAATATTCAAGGCCTTAATATTAGCACTGTGAGATGGATAAGGATTTCATGAGCTGAATTTCCCTCAGTCAAGACAAGGTAATCATTCAAAGAGTTAGAACCGTGGAAGGAATATAATATCCTCAAAGGAGGATGGTCCTCCCACGGGATCAACAACATACAGAGCTTGTAAAGAGACTAACAATCAGTGAACCGAAAAATTACTTATTAGCTATCCTGGATTTCTTGGATAAAAGTAAATTTGTTTTACCGTGCAATTTCCACTTGAAACATACTCGTCAGCTGACAAACTAATTAGACAGTGCTTTTCCACAACGTATGGTGTTTTATAGCACAATTTGTGCCTCAGACATAATTAGCATAAATTTGTGTGTTAAATTGACAAATGGATTACTCCTTGATTTTATATGATTTACAGTAACATCTCCTTCAGAATGTTGGAAAACATATTTTTCATCTCCTGTGAAACACACTTTTTACGACTTACTGCCTTTCCCATGTCAGTACCTTAAATATCCTGAGGAGAATCTTGGAGCTGCTGAAACAATCCAGTTTGAACAATCTGTTCCTGAAGATGATCTTCCTGTTTTTATTTTAGGTATTACCCAAATTCACGGCAGTTAACCAGTATTTTCAGAGTGAAAAATCTGTCATACCGACCTTCATGATTGAATGCAAATATTACTTACATTTATATTATTGTGTTACATGGATTTGGCCTATGTTATGATATTGTCTGGTATTGAACCTGCCAATTTCTTCGGGATAGAAACACGTATCTGGGAATAGAATAGTGCAGGTTATACAGAAAACTGAAATCCAAATACAATATCAAAATATGAATTCGTTTTTCCACAGGTATAGACAGATTTAAAGCGAAGTTGCTTAGAATAATGAAAAGGCATGTTTTTCAATGATACACTCTGTTACCCAAGAAGTACATTTCAAGTCGGGAGCGATAAAATTCTCCCTCACCTGTACCTCCTGAAACTCAGTTACCCAGGAATGTATGAAGTTCAGACACTGGCTTCCTTAAAAAAGTTGATGGCGAATGGCGTAAGTTGCCAATTACTGACATTGCAGTGGGCATTATATCTTCTTCTGAAGATGATGAATTTTGGGCTCTATTGATCAACTCTGACAGTAAAGTGTTTTATCCTTTCTCTGACTTCGCAATTGAAGTCTTATCGCTGCCCCACTCCAATCCCAAGTTTGATCGTGTCTTCAGGATCATAAAGTTAATAAGAGTGAAAAATAGAATTCAGTAAATGTAAATTGCTTTTCAACATACAGAGGTTGTTTACAATAAAAATGCTTGTCCTGGAACAGTAAAGTTCATCATTAGTTAACAGTGATCAAACCTGAATTTCTTCATGCTTCAGAATCGCCCAATTTGTATCGTAAGAATTTAAAGGAACAATTAATTAAAGAAAGGAAAATCATGAGAAAAATCTAACGTCCAAAAATTAAAAATGCAATACATTACCCCAAACCAACTCAGAAATATATTAATGCAATTAGACAGCGACGAATTCAATTTATAAGCCATTTGGGAACTTGTTCCATGCGTGCTGGCATCGACGCGTATAAGGCGTGAATGGCGTCCTGGGATATAGCCATCCATGCTGCAAACACCTGGTTCCACAGTTCATCTTAGGTGGTTGGCATTGGGTCACAGCGCCGCACCCCTAGTTTCACCATATCCCATACATTTTCGATTGGCGACAAGTCCGGTGAACGGGCGGGCCAGGGCACAGTCTGACATCCTGTGACAACAAGAAGGCACGTGTTCGTGCAACAACATGTGGTCGCGCAATGACCTGCTGAAATATGGCGTCTGGGGTGTCGTGCAGAAAGGGTATGGCTGCGGGTCACAGGATGTCATTCACGTAGGTCAAACTGGTCACAGTGTCCTGGACATGCACCAACGGTCATTTGTGGTTGTACCCAATAGTACCCCACATCATAAGGCCTTGAGTTGGTGCTGTATGTCTTGTGTGAATGCAGTCAATGTGATGCCTCTCCCTCTATCTGCGGCGAACTAAAATGCGGCCACCATTTTCAAACAAACAGAATCCGGATTCGTCGGAAAACACTACCTGCTGCCATTCCCGTCCCCGTGACATCGTTCCATACTTCATTGTAGTCTACTATGTTTATGAACATTAGTCAAATGTAGGCGGAGAAGTGGACGACGCGCTGGTAACTCAGACTGTAATAAACGGCGACGGACTGTTACTCCTAATAGTGTACGATGTGTTACACTGTTCCACTGCTGCGCCAGAGCCGAGGAGGACGCAGATCTGTCCTGCAATGTCATTCGGATGAGGTGTCGATCTTCGCGGGGGTAGTCTGAGTAGTGTGACCTGACCTATCTCGTCGTGTTCTACGGTCTTCTGTGAAACATTCTGTACAGAACCGTTCCACTGCCGACACATTTCGTCCCACACGAGCAGCAATTTACGGGACGAATGCATCACTTTCCCTCACTCCAATAACGCGCGCTCTTCCAAACTCAATCATTTGACGGTACGGTTCTGGCATACGTCTAGGAGGCATCCTGCACGTCTGCTCAAGTCAAACTGATCCATTACCTTCGGTTTATAGCGGCAACGAGAGCCACATTTTATCAGTCGGTGGCGGTGCGCCGAGATATAATAACATTAATAAAAATAATAACAACAACATTTATATTTATCCTGATGGTGTCGGTGATCTTTTCAGAATGCTGATAAAGCTTCCGAGACTTCCGTTTTATTCAGATTTGCTCTGAGTGGACTGGACCAAAGACTTTCCTCAATAATTATAATAATAATAATTATTATTAGTTGTAGTTCCCATCGTTGACGGAACAATTTTTCTTCCAGGGCAGCACTCACCGTGCATGCGTCCGGCTCTATGGCGACATGGTCAGCGTACTGATTTTCGGTTCAGAGAGTCCGAGTTCGACCCAGGGCGGTGCCAGCGACTTCAACTGGTTATGGTTACTTACCCTGGCTCGGTGTCTGGGGATTGTATTCGTCTCAGAGCACGTATAACTGGGTCAAAACGAACCAGTGCTAACTGCATGAAAATAGGGATAGTGACAGTAAGAAGAGAAATAATAATATTAAAACAGAAACTAATATTACCCATGTGAACTAAATGATATGTCGCCATTTCAACGATGTTATCGACATTATGCTTTCCAGACTTTGGAATGAGATGGCTTCCTCATGAACGTCACCCCAGGTATTACAGTTTTAGAAAAATAATTACTTGAGCTGTGCCCGCACAGTCGGAGTGGAGCTATTTAAAACGCGATTTGTGTCATTCGTTCACAAATATAATGCATTTCTTAAAACCAAATTATCACTCAGTCATCACTGACCTGCACTTGGAGCTGTCACCCAGCGGGAAGTTCCCTAAAACTGTTCATCTAGTCTTTTCTTAGGTTATTTCAAAGAAACAAATTTATCGAAAATTTTCCATGATAAATTATTCCAGTCCCTAATTCCTCTTCCTATAAGTTACTGTAATATTTGCCCCACTTTGTCAAAATGAATTCTAATTTGGTCTTCATATTATGCATCCTTCCTCCCTTTAAATGGTCCACTGAAGTTTATTCGTCTACTAATATCATTGCCCGCCACCTCTCTACTGACAGCGCTGAAGATACTGGTTAGTCGAGCAGCCCGTCTCCTACTCCAAGGTCTTCCCAGCCCAAGATTTGCAACATTTTCGTTACACTACTCTGTTGTTGGAAATCACTGTAAACACATTGTGCTAAAAATCCGGGCTCTATTTGGACGGAATCTGCAAAAAAAAAAAAAAAAAACCGATTGTAGTGCAATAATGAGGCGTACTAAGCAACAATAAGGGTAAGGTATTTTGTGACTGTTTTCCTCACAATGCTAAAAAATGCTTTAATGTTGAAAATATTTCTTAGTAGACAAAGTAAGAGACTCCATACTACGAAAAGCATAAAATAAAGGGGGCAGACCCAGCTTAACAAGGGAAAAAAGGGTTAATATTCATTCGATTGTTAAATATGCTACAATTGTTGGCGACAATTCCTCCACATATCCCAGTCTTGGCATGCTTCCTGGCAACCGGAAGCAACTTCAATAATGTCAGAATTTTTATAACTTTAATATTTTAAAATAAAATCTTCAACGTTTCCCCCCTTTTTAACAGTATATCAGTATATCACGATTTCCCTTCTAAATTCCAAGTTTATAAGAATTTCCGTACTTTTCCTGTTTTTAAAGTGTGTATCAAACCTCCAGCTACAAAATGAACCTCAATCATTAACATAGACTGTAATTCGGATTTTTTGTTGGGTTTTTATTCCGAGCACCAGAACATATTAATATATTTGTAATTAAATATGTTATATAAAAATCTAATTTCAATCCCATTGATCTGAATGAGGTACAGATTGAAGTACAACACTATGGGAGGAAACTCTGAAAAATTCATAATTATCCGCGAAACAGTAAGAGAGTTATGAAGGAAACCGTTAAAAAGGCGGGAAATTTTGAACATTTTATTTTGAAATGTTGTAATTAGAATTTTGACATTATTGAAGTTCCTGATGAACAACGTAAAATCCCTTCTTTACTCGGTTTCGTTTTGATTCAGCCAAATTAAATTATTTACATAATTCTTCCTGTAATGTGTTTCTTTGAATGAAAAATGAAAACCTGCAACCTGTTTTCCAGTCTTTGACCGGGTCAGGGATGTGATGAATGAATCGTATATAGGCTTTTATTACGATGGGGTCGCCACTCCCAAAGTGATTTATATTAATGAGTGATAGATGCTATGAAATGAGAATGGAGAGTGTTGCTGGAATGAAAGATGACAGGGAAAACAGTAGTACCCGGAGAAAAACCTGCCCCGCCTCCTCAGCGTTTCTTTATTTTTGGAAAATGTCCACATCGAATGTAGTTATAAGGACTTAAGTGAAACTCTGCATTGACCCATCCTTTGTTACAAGTTATTTACCTGGGATATTTTCAACATTGGGTTCCTTGCCTGAAGGCTTTTGGATTATTGGAGCACGGCTGCTCCGATGAGGAACTTCTTCCACAGCACCCAGATACAAACTATTTCTCAGTATCACCTGTGCATCATCTGTTTCCATGTCCGACTCGTTGGAGGAACGGTCAGCGTACTGGCCTTCGGTTCAGAGGGCCGGGTCGGGGATTTTAACCTTAATTGGTTGATTCCAATGGCACGAGGGCTGAGTGTATGTGTTGCCTTCATCATAATTTTCATCCTCATCACGACGCGCAGGTCGGCTACGGGAGTCAAATAGAAAGACCTGCATCTGGCGAGCCGAACCCGTCCTGGGATATCCCGGCACTAAAAGCCATACGACATTTCATTTCATCTGTTTCCATAGCGTCACGGTCATAAATAAGACTGAGACTTTTGTGGAAGCTACATTTTCTGCAGCCTCAGCGAAGTTACAGAACTGTATCGTTCAAGGTATAGCAACAGATACTCCTGATTTTTAGCGACTGTAATAGAGAAGCTTGGCACGGGGTCTCTGAAAGATTACCTTTCTGCCTCGGACTGAATAACTTTGAGTAGCGACATAAACATTTGAAATATATGATTGTAGAAGTACTGTTCTAAAATAATATGTTTTCTCGCAAGGCAGTGGTATCCGTGACGTAAATGTCAGGGAGTTGGCAGGCGTCTTAAAACTACTTGATTTACTCTGCAGGGAGGAGTGAAAAGAAAGGTTAGATGGGGGCTTAAAAGTGGTTGTTACTCCGAGTGAGACTGTTTTACTGTGCTGGGCTCGGGTGTAAAACGTACGGTAGCCGCCTTAATTTAGCCCTGAATTCAGCACAACCGCAGGAAACGTACGACCCGTCTCTACACCATGTTTCCTTTATGAAGGGCTTGCTGCTTCATTTTCCTGCACTTTACGCTAGAAATGAAAGCAATAGAGGAGAATGTAAGCTGTGTTCCAAAGATGTTTAAAATGAACACACATCATAAATCATTTCGCGGAAACGGCAAGTGAAACCAATATAAGTTACATGAGTGACGTTTCCTGTTGGCGTATTGAAGTTCCCTTACTTTTACGACCTCTTTACAGTCGTTGTTTGCGTCAACAGATTATAGAACAGTTCGATGCAGCTGTGCATCTTATCCTATAATGGAGTGGTTTTCAAAGTGCGGTATTTGTACGCAGGGTCGTCCCGAGGGCTACCCAAATTTGTCGTAGTGTCCAATTGTTTTCGCTGAGCACTTCAGGAAGCAGTTGTGACAGCTCGTTTTCAATGCAGTCTTGTTTTGATTTAGTGTTTTTGTCTGCCACTACACAGAGCCCCCTTTCCGAACTAGTCATTCTGAAACATGTGCCAGTTCGTACCTCCCTTTGACTAGGTATGTTATTGCTCTTTTTCAATGTTTTATTTCGAAATCAACTCATTCACTTCAATTTTCTTCTTACTCCGAATGAGTTAGGTTTCTTTTGCCTAACGAAGTTAATTTTTTTTTTTTGCTAGGGGCTTTACGTCGCACCGACACAGATAGGTCTTATGGCGACGATGGGATAGGAAAGGCCTAGGAATTGGAAGGAAGCGGCCGTGGCCTTAATTAAGGTACAGCCCCAGCATTTGCCTGGTGTGAAAATGGGAAACCACGGAAAACCATTTTCAGGGCTGCCGATAGTGGGATTCGAACCTACTATCTCCCGGATGCAAGCTCACAGCCGCGCGCCTCTACGCGCACGGCCAACTCGCCCGGTAACGAAGTTAAAAATACATTGTTTTTATGATCGGGGAATAGGGTGGTGTAGCGGCTTAGCTGCTTGCCTTCATCTCGGCGACTATGATTTGATTCTTGGTGTTGCTAGTATGGGATTTTCAGGCGACTTTAAATCCCCGGCCACAAGTCTTTCATGGCTCAGTGCGTTCAAAGACCCTGAGGATGGGGGAGATACTGCGGAAGAAAACAGTGATGATGATGATGATTTAATTTTTAATTTCGTGTGGCTATTTCTAGCGGGGTGCAGCCCTTGTAATGCAGACCCTCCGGTGACTGTGGGTGGCATCTGCCATGTGTAGGTAACTGCGCTTTTTTTGTGCTGGAGGATAGTGTTGTGTGGTGTGTGAGTTGCAGCGATGTTGGGGACAGCACAAGCACCCAGCACCCAACCCATTGGAATTAAACAATGAAGGTTAAAATTCCCCGATCCGGCCGGGAATCAAACCTGAGACCCTCTGAACCGAAGGCCAGTACGCTGACGATTCAGCCAACGAGTCGCACAAGATAATGATTATTATAGTTAATATTGTTTGGTATCCAGAAAAAAAATCATTTCTTATTTCTGGTACAATTACAATAAACTCGTACTTCGGGGGTACGAAGGTAAGGCGATTGGATTTTGAGGGTACAGCAGCCAAAATGTTTGAATACCACTGGTATAGTGTACAGTGCTAACTTCAACGTAAGTACTGCATGGTGCATCCATTCTAATCTGCTGGCCATGTCCATAGCGTGCTAGTTCTCTCTGTGGATCAGTGGCAGAGTGTTGGTCTCCAGATAACAAGATACTGGGTTCAAACTTGGTAGAAGGATTCGGATATTAAAAAAAAATTGTATTCGGTACTCCATGTCGTACGATGTAAAAGATCTCTGGTGACTCATTTGGTGTTTACTCCTAAAATTAATTAAACTAAGCCAGAATTTACAATTGTTTCTGCACCATCTCGTACAGTAAAAGGAAACGACAAAATTGACACGCAGGTGGCCTACATACATGTCTACCCACGGTAGCTGAGGCCAAACAATTATTTATTTATTTATTTATTTATTTATTTATTTATTTATTTATTTATTTATTTATTTATTTATTTATTTATTTATTTATTTATTCTTCTTCTTCTTGCGTTCCGGCCTTCTAAGGACCACGTTACAATTTCAATTCTTCCTCCTTAGTTCTTTCCTTTTCTTCCAGTATTCCACTGTGCTTCCTTTTCCTGTCTTCAGTCCACTTTGTGCCTGTTTTCTTTTCCTTGCTCCCTTGTAATCTTTCCATTTGTAAGACTTTCTTCCTAAAAATCTTTAATTAATTAATTAATTAATTAATTAATTTATTTATTTATTTATTTATTTATTTATTTATTTATTTATTTATTTATTTATTTATTTATTTATTTATAATTCGCTCATCGGCCAACTAGGGACCAGGGTAAGTTTCATTATACATTCTGCCATTTACTCAGTTTTGGATTGATCCAGAAACATTTCATTCGGTCGCTGTGTCGAACACGGCGTTCATCCGACTACTTTGCACCAGTTGTCCACTTCACATCCCGGAAGGTCCCAAAAGTCACAATGTTCGTTCTGAAAATATCTCGTTTGTGTGCGTCTTCTAGTCGTAGGCTCACTCCTTCTAGGTCCTTGTTAACGTCAGCGTACCATAGGATTATTGTTTTGACTTTGAGTCAAAATTATTCAATGTGTACTTTGCCCATCGTGTGTCGTCCTCCCGTCGTGAGCCCTACGTTTGCGCATTGTGGCTGCGATTATTATACTATGGTTATTTTTATGTTGTTATTATTATTACTGAAAAAAAAATGAAATGCCGTATGGCTTTTAGTGCCGGGATATCCCAGGAAGGGTTCGGCTCGCCAGGTGCAGGTCTTTCAATTTGACACCCGTAGGCGACCTGCGCGTCGTGATGAGGATGAAATGATGATGAAGTCAACACATACACCCAGCCCCCGTGCCATTGGAATTAACCAATTATGGTTAAAATCCCCGACCCGGCCGGGAATCGAACCCGGGACCCTCTGAACCGAAGGCCAGCACGCTGACCGTTCAGCCAACGAGTCGGACATTATTATTACTAATATTATTAATTTCATACTTTGGTACCCCGACCGTTCTTCCCTCCTATACAGTCCCCAAAATCTAACTTAACAAGTCCTAGCTGTGTTTAAAGTGTGTCTTGACGGGCCTCGGTTTTTCAAACCAGAAAAATAAAGTACGATACAAAGGGCCCTTTTCAAAATCAAATAAAATCCTTCTTTGGAAACGAGCAGACAAGAGACCTTGCCACATCCAACGTAAGGTGAAAGGGACCGGATTCGGATTCAAACTCGTCTTTTTACCCCTGTCTTATTCTTTTCTTTTTTCAGTCACTACGGGGTGTAATAGGGGCTGCCTGGCCGAGGCGGTAAAGGCGTGCTCGGTTCGCCCGGAAGGACATGGGTTCGAATTTCCGTCAGGAAGTTGTAACATTTAAGAAACGAGATTACCACTTTCGGAGGTGCATATGGTCCTGAGGTTCACTCAGCCTACACCAAAAATGAGTACCAGGTTAATTCCTGGAGGCAAAGGCGGCCGGGCGTAGAGCTAACCACTCTACCCCATCACGTGCCGAGGTTAACAATGGTGGAAGCCTTTACCTTCCACTCCTCCAAGGGCCTTCATGGCCTGTACGGAGGTGACTTTGCTTGCTTTTTACGGAGTGTAATCTTCCTAATTGAGATATTGCGAGGACCGTGAGACGAGTGGTAGTTCACAGCCTATTCGGTGTTTGCCATAGTACGCTGCCTTTCGTAATATTAATACATAAAACATAAACACATGTATCCATCTGCATGATATGCTAGTCAGATTCAAATTAGGATATATAAGCGTCGTGTGGATTGCTAGATGCAAAATGTGTGTGTCAATGATGGTAAAAACAGAAAAAAATTCTTAAAATATTTCAATTACGAAATAACGATCAGCTACCTTCACCTGCTACCACATTAGGAACTTCTACTAAATATTGTAATAGAATAGAAACACGAATGATTCAGAATTTCTTTCTCTGTTGAATTTCCGTACATGACGCATCAATTCAAGTATAAATGCGAACAGAAGAAGTAGGACACCGACCCGCATAAATTCACCGCTCAACCGGCCATGCGATCTCTTCACTCTTCATAGAAATAGTGCCTTAGATTCCAGTTCCCCTTTGCCTACATTTTTACCCCTATCCAGGGAAAATCTGTGTGAATATTTTAAACTTGTAAATATGTTTGTAGCCGGCCCCGTGGTGTAGGGGTAGCGTGCCTGCCTCTTACCCGGAGGCCCCGGGTTTGATTCCCGACCAGGTCAGGGATTATGCCTGGATCTGAGGGCTGGTTCGAAGTCCACTCAGCCTACGTGATTAGAATTGAGAAGCTATCTGACGGTGAGGTAGTGGTCGCGGTCTAGTAAGCCAAGAATAATGACATAGCTCAAGTACTGAATATATTGTCTCGTAAAGTAAGGAAACACGTTGTCGTGATGTTTGGCTACTACCAGGGAACGGAATTTGGTACAACGCATGTCTATTTGTGACTCCTTACTAAGAAGCAATGAACATGATTCATTTCTGAAACATCTCGTGACGGCTGTTGAGAAGTGGATAATTGACGACAATTTTGTAAGGAAGAAGTCATGGTGAAGTAAAGATGGACCTCCACTCACAGTTGCTGAACCAGGTCTCCATTAACAAGAAGTATTGCTTTAAATTTGGCGGGATTCGAAAGGAGTTCTCTACTTCGAATTGCTAACCATCACTTCAGTGAAGTATTGTTCTCAGCTGGACCATATGAAAGGATATATTGAAGAGAAACGGCTAGAATTAACAAACAGTAAATGGTGTTCCTTCATGATGACGTGTCCACTGTGACTCATCAGAAGTTGCAGTCTTTTAGTTGCTAAATATAACCTGACCGTCTCACTGCTCTGACATCGATAATTATCAGATAATTATCTATTTTTGTCTCTACATAATTTTCTGAACCCCAAACGCCTTGCTTCGTAGGAGTAGGCCTACTGCATAAATAATATTAATTATCTTCCAAAAATGTTTGCTATAATTTGGCAGATTAATTCTAACAAATTAAATTAATTTGGAAAATGTATAGCGGGCGATTTCAACAACCGGAGAGACGTAGCTCATAGTTCAAATATAACAATTTTTGTGTTTATTTCTAAGGGCATGTTTAGTTTTGAATAGTTCATTTTCACTATAATACAAATTATGTACTTGTAGGTTACCATTTTTGATCCTCTTTAAAAAAAAATCGTGTACTGGTTTGTATTGTCCGCCGAATGTTGAAAAATGTTCTCTCCAAAATACAATTAAATCTAGTCGAACACACTTTATCCTCTCAGTAAGTTGTGGAAAACACCTTGATATTCAGCGAAGGGATCGGGTGCGAAATAATCCAAACTATTAGACCATTCTTCAGCCGTAGGGCTAATTCGTTGAGATATCTTCGCCAGCAGAGGTCCATCATCTTCCTCCATTTAACACTTCTCAACTTGAAATCCTTCATTTTCTGTTTCAAAATCACTACCACCACTGCTGTAGCTATCACTTTCAACGATAAAACCTCCTAAATCAACACATTCGTCCTGCAGATACGGTATTTCTCATCAGTATCACAACCCACCACTCACCGTGCCGCCAAACTATTATTCAAATATCACTAAGCATCAGAATACATAGCAATGTTCTCTAAATACTCCGTGTTGTGTGTTCCAGTAGTTAACTCTAAAATTCACCAAGAGATGGCGGAGGTATACGCTCCTAAAACACACGTACGACCTCGTGCGATATAAATGATGGAATGCGATTCTTTTTTCGCTACGACGTTGTACGATATATTAGGGAGGGGGTCCGTTTCCGCTCATCAGATCACATATCAATATAATTTTACATCTTAGCTATGCTGTATACAAATATACATAGCTCCTGTCCATGAACACACTAATGTACGGATTATAAATAAATGGGATAATCACACACACACACACAGAGAGAGAGAAGCACACACGGTTATTTTATATAAATACTTTCAATTTAAACGTGTTTTAATATCCTCAAGAGCCTCACTTCACGGTAACATCGTAGTGGAAGGTCCTTTATTTCACGTGGAAGGTTATTCCAGAGTCGGTAGAGCGATTAGCCTATATAATCCGGATTGGTATGCTGTTGTTCTAGCGAAAGGGGGAAAGAGACGGGCACCTTATGCTCTACGGACTGATAGCTGGAGGTGGTGGAAGGGGGCAGTTTAACAGTGCCAGCCGGAGATTTTCGGAGAAAGATTAGGTCTATTTGATTACACAAGTCGTTAATAGATATTCATGGTTTAGTTGCAACTTTATTGCCTTGTCTATAAGTGAATCGCTGGACTGCGTACAACATCTTCATGTTCTCTTCAATGGTGGGATGCCAGCAGCATAAAGAGTGTGTTTTCTTTAAATAAGAGCAGAGAAGAGGCAATAACGTGGGGATGTACAGGGGTGACAGCAAATCGTCCCGGCTCATCGCCTTTCTCCATAATCTGCGCGTTTAAATTTGCTCTTTGAATGGGCATAACGAAGAAATAATAATAATAATAATAATAATAATAATAATAATAATAATAATAATAATAATAATAATAATAATTTCTTTACGTCCCACCAACTACATTTACGGTTTTTTAGATGCCAAGGCGTCAAAATTCAGTCCCGCAGGAATTGTTTTACGTGCCAGTAAATCTACCGACAAGAAGCTGACGTATTTGAGCACCTTCAAAACAGCACCGGACTGAGGCAGGATCGAACCAGCCAATTTGGGGTCAGCACCTCAAACGTCCGGGTCACTCAACCCGGCGAGGTCAATGAATACCCATTCTTTGTTTATTCCTTGACTGAGAGAATAAATAATACAGCTGAAACAAACGCCATGCAAGGTACCAAGCAGTGCTGTGTTCATATGGCAGACCTACTATCATGACTAGAGAAATTACATCCTTACTAAATTGCAAATATCTAAATAAAACTACTGGGGTGTTTAGGGTGAATATTGGTACAGTGATGTAGGCAGGCACAATCTATCCTATGAAACTAAAAACGCAAAAGTTTAAAATTACTTTAGTGTATAAAGGCCTTTAATATATCTTTCAGGATCGAAATCCATAATTCTCTAACCTTTCTAATTTCAGGATTCAGATTCTCTTGAAGAAGAATATTCCTTCCCCGCAGACGTTCCCTGTCTCGTGGCATTAAGAGTATATTTTCTTTAAATAAGAGCAGAGAAGAGGCAATAACGTGGGGATGTACAGGGGCGACGGCAAATCGTCTCGGCTCATCGCCTTTCTCCATAATCTGGCGGCTAGGGCGAGCCAAGAACTCATCTTCATTAGGGCGGTTAAATGGTCACACTCCTAGGCAATAGAGTTTAATAACCACCCCCACACTTATTCTGCATACTCCATGCAGTCTGTGTTCAGCCCGACATCCAATGAAGCCACATAATGCTCTGTACTCTAGACACTCTGAAGGCTACCGGGAGAAAGGAAATGATGCTACTTTTATTCCAGCTCCTTGTTTATTACCTGCAAGTTGATTGCTGTTCTGTCTGCAGAGAGAAGGGACAGGGAATGCCATACGTATTCTTCATCTCTCTCAATATAAATATCCAGTCATATATTGTAACGGTTCATATCCCGTTACAAAAATTCATCTGTATGTATTTTTATTATTATTATCTGTATTATTATTATTCGTACTATTATTTTAACTATTATTATTATTATTATTGTTATTATTATTATTATTATTATTATTATTATTATTATTATTATTATTATTATTATTATTATTATTATTATTATTTTATTCTATCAACTGATTTCGCTATTTATTGATTATTTATCGCTTGCCTAATTTTATTTCGTTTATTGTGTACCATATATATATGTGTGTGTTAGCATTAAAAAATGTATATTGCGAGAATTGTTGCTTGATATGAGATTTCTATCTATTTTGTGAACCAACGCTGAAGATATTGCGGTACATGGTGTAATCCTGACACTTTTGTTTTGTTTTGCTATTTGCTTTACGTCGCACCGACACAGATAGGTCTTATGGTGACGATGGGACAGGGAAGGCCTAGGAATGGGAAGGAAGCGGCCGTGGTCTTAATTAAGGTACATCCCCAGCATTTTTCTGGTGAGAAAATGGGAAACTACGGAAAATCATCTTCAGGGCTGCTGACAGTGGGATTCGAACCCACTATCTCCCGGATTCGAGTTCACAGCTGCGCGCCCCTAACAGCACGGCAACTCGCCCGGTCCTGTTACATTTACTGTCGAGTCATGCTTAATACCACGTGTGTCATTGCGTTCTGTTAGAAACAGGAGGTGATTCAGGGAGTTTTTACGCTGCCTGAGGCGATTGCAATATCTGGTGTAATACTTCGAAGCTGGGTTTGAGTGATATCATGGTCTGATTTACACATGATGTAAGTGTCAACCATGTGACAATCTATAAAAGGCGCTTGCATCCCATAGCAATTGTCAGTTGGATGGAGAGCCTTGTCATGGAGGGTCGTAGTGAGATGGTAGTGAAGAGTCATATGGATAGTTAGGCGTCAGTCGGTCAGTCACTTGGATGGAAAAGAAGCAGTTATTGGATAAGGAGTCTTCAGTGAGCAGGTGGATTAAATGTTCGAAGTGTGTTTCCGTATATGTGTTCGGTCGAGTTCTTGTGTCGGTCCGCTGACAGTCGAAGATTGAGTTTTCGTAAAGCAGACTAACATTTCGGTGGATTACGTGTAAAACTGATTATGCAGTATGCTGATAATTTCAAGCAATGCTATCTCTCGTTTGTGAAGATGAAAGGATACATCACCAAATTAGGTTTGAGATACTTACAGCTGATGCTAATCCCAAGGAATACGTCATAATAACACTTAAAGTGTCCTTGGTACTGTTAATTGAAACAGTGAGGGATAAGTTTCTCGTAAAGATTTCAAATGTCCGATCAAGAGTATCTTAAATCTAATGCCTACAGCTCCATTCCATTTTAATTTCAGCGTTTTGTATTGTAACATTATTATCGCAGCAAATCTCACATTTCACATTTCAATTCAACATAATTTGTTTAGTATCAAGTACAGTTAATTGTTTTATTTCATGGTAGATCAGGTAATCTCAAACGTCAAAATCCTTTTTCCAGAACCTATATGTTATGCTGTCAAAGTAAGCTTATTACCCTATATTCCAGGGATATTCAAGATTCTCATCCTATTATTATTATATTTATTTGAAGCTGGCGCCCATCGCCAATTAAAGTGTTAGTACTGTATTTCTGGTCAGTGTATGTGGAAACCCGAAAGTAAGTACAAAGTGAGACCACAGAGTGCGACGAGCGAGTATGATATTTTATGCATATTAAATGTGATTAGTGTAGTTACAATCACACTCTTGATCAAGTTGGGGCGTCGTAGCCTAGTGGCCTTGTCAATGGCTCCATCGGAAGAGGGTCGTGGTTAGAATCCCGAATAAGGCACGAGGGATTTCGGAAATGAAAATCCTCGTCCCAGTGATTCGAGCCAAACGTAAAGCCGGATGTCCTGTGGCTATGAATACGATATCAACAGTCATGCGGAGAGCGCAGCTGCGAGCTTACATCCAGGAGATAGTGGGATTTAACCCCACTTTCGGTAACCCTAAAGATAGTTTTCCATCGTTTTCCATTTTCATACCATGAAAATGTTGGGGCTGTACCTCAACTAAGTCCACGGCCGCTTCCTTCTTATTCATAGGCCTTTCCTATCCTGTCGTCGCCATAAGACCTATCTGTGTTAGTGCGACATAAAACAAAATGAAAAAAGCACGCTTAATATTTTATATCTATCTGTCTATCCACCTGTCAATCGGTTCTACTGTGCGTTGTATTACCTGATTAATTTATGTATTTATTTTATAGCTGTAAATGAAATGTCGTGTGGCTTTTAGTGCCGGGATATCCCAGGACGGGTTCGGCTCGCCAGGTGCAAGTCTTTCAATTTGACTCCGGGAGGCGACCTGCGCGTCATGATGAAGATGAAAATTATGATGAAGACAGCACATACACCCAGCCCCCGTGCCATTGGAATTAACCAATTAAGGTTAAAATCCCCGACCCGGCCGGGAATAGAACCCAGGACCATCTGAACCGAAGGCCAGTACGCTGACCGTTCAGCCAACGAGTCGGATTTTATGGCTGTACGCACTTAGGTAACAAAAACTTAATAAAGTGTGCAATACAATGCGAGCGCTAAGAATGCACATTTCCAGCAACTTAAAGCGGAATGCTCGCCTAGAGGAAACTAGGTGTAAAGTCTTTAGGATACTAGGATTCGTCCGACGTAATCTTCAAAGGTCTAAAACCCGTGCACTCCGAGCGGTCCTTAAGACTGTTCACGCTTCCCAGCCACATCTGGATTTTTAGTCCATTTAAACAACATTCGTTGTGTTTATTTTCCTATGCTTACGTCTAAAGGAAAATGAACCTTACCGTACCGCACTCTACGAATGTATGTTCGCACTACTTATTTACGTACTCCTACGGTATAATGTACTTAAGGTTCATTTTCCTTTGCACATCAGAATGCGAAAATGAACGTAACGAAAATTGTTCTGATGGACTGCATATCCATATGCGGTGGGAGTCGTGACCAGTCTTAAGAATAATAATGGGTAGGAAGAACGTTGAGAGATATGACCTTATGCCCAAACAACGACGATGTAGTACCACCTGTCTGTCAGTCATTCAAGGGGGGATGTAGCCGGTTGAGGTCAAAATTTTAGAAAATTGTTTTTTGTTTGTTTTATATCGCTTGTTATGTTTTCTTCAATGTGTGAACATTTGAAAATGATATAGGAACTGGAATCCAATGAATATAAATAAATAATGTATCAGTGCGTAAGTACTTCCACGCCATATTTTATGTCAAACAAGGTTCGACGCTTCATGAAAACAATACATACAATCCTATCACTTATTGATCCATTTCCATGGTCTATATTACACCAAACTTCCATTCTCTATGTTGCGAAATACACTTTCTTATCCCCAGATTGCTCTAGTATCGCAAAATATGGCAAAATTTGGCAAAACGCAAAATACTAATGAAAGTTTCAACAATTTAGTAGTTGAACATTGCTGTGTATGATGCCGTACTCTGGTATAATGAAGGGAATCATGGTAGGATTCAGGTGTTGTAGAAGGCTGAACTAGAGCCAGGAGTACACACAATAAAAGTCTTGCACGACATTGATCAAAGGCGGATAGCGAAAGCAGAGTCAAACATACAGAAACTAAAATAGAAAGCAAGACAGGACAGACGATCTGAAAGGAAGAGCCAGGAAGAGAACAAGGAATATGCATATGGTGGACACTGAGGCTTTCTACCATCTGTAGAAAGATGACTGTGTTTTAGAAGTAAGAGACAACTTCGAAATGCTTTTTTCCATAAAATATTTTCAGGATTTATGTTCCTTTTTCTCAGAAACTACCCAGTGCAAATGCATGAAATTTTCAGGGCTTCATTATAACGTATGCCACTTGAATGTCCACTAAAATTGATTTAAAAATAATCCTACCAGCTGATATATGGTTCATTACTCACTCTAAAATCGAGTGCAAAAACAGTCCAAAATTGAAAAAAATTAATAATTTAAAAAATATACATCTTACATTAAAGGGGATAGTGGTCATGACTTATCAAGGGGACATGAGATAACGACATGAAAACCAAAGGAATTGCTCCATGGGTTACAGAGCGAAAGTAACATGTTTTTCAAACTACAAAATAAAAAATGTCGAAAGTTTTGATAATCCTATGCAATATTTTTATTTAACATTTATTTTTAAATAGTGAATTATATACTTGTTATTCACATAAAATTTGAAAGAGTTATGATTAAAACTGAGATAACTGGAATTATTTTAATATATTAATGCTTTGTGGGGTACATCCCCCCTCAAGTAAGTTAACTCTCTTAACTGACGAACCGAACGAACGCATAAATGAACGAATGAAATATCTAATTTCTAACCTGTAGGGAAATATTCGGATTACTGGTATCATTCTCGACTGGCGATTCATAGAGGCCGAATATCTGGTGTAGCGTACACCTCAGCTAAGTTACTGCGTTGTAGTCTATTCTTCCGTCCGAACTCGAGATGGAACATGCTGAATAAACCGTGGAATAAGGTGTCTCTGATGCACTTTTCTCAAAGCACTCCATTTTCTCTTGGCCATTCCCAGCGCTATTTCTCCATTCTTCTCTTATCTTGAATGACCTCCTAGGGGGGTGTAACTGCCCCTTGGTGCAATATCCTATACGATTTCACCTCATCTCTCACCCTTACGAAAGACGAGATGACATATATAAAGGGTTGGAAACATTACAAAAGCTTGGGCTGAGAGAGCGAAGAGGGCTCTGTGTCAGACAATTGTTATACCTATCTACGAGAAATACTGGTTGCCCGTGAACATCCTACAGCAGCACATTGAGTCTTCATTCTGCTTTGTATACGTAAATATTACCTTCCTTGTGAAGAGTTCAAGTTCTACGGTGTTTGATACGACTTCAATGGAGGGAATTTTATTCTACATTAATGTTAAAATGCATACTGAACAATAATAATCATAATAATAAAGAAGAACAATAAGATCTCCTTACAGCCATGCTTCGCCATCCAATAGCCTACGTTCGTATAATTTAGTACTAAACTGAAGATTACGTGGCTCAGCCGGCAGCACGTCGGCCTCTCACCGCTGGGTTCGTGGTTCAAATCCCGGTCACGCCATGTGAGATTTGTGCTGGGCAAAGCGGAGGCGGGACAGGTTTTTCTCCGATTTTCCCTGTCATATTTCATTCCAGCAACACTCTCCAATATCATTTCATTTCGCACATCATTCATTAATCATTGCCCCAGAGGAGTGCGACAGGCTTCGGCAGCCGGCACAGTTCGTATCCTCAGAGCTAGATGGGTGCTTTATTCATTCCATTCCTGACGCGGTCATTGACTGGAAAACAGGTTGTTGGTATATACGTATAATTTAGTACTAAACTCTGAATAAACAATGGACTGTAGCCTAATCAGATTAAACACACATTCTTTGTTTTAATAATAATAATAATAATAATAATAATAATAATAATGAAAAATGAAAATCCACAGCCTGTTTCCAGTCATTCCACCTGGTCAGGAATGGGATGAATGAAGCCCCATCTTCCGGCGAGAACAGGAATTGTGTCGGTTGCCGAAGCCTGTCGCACTCTTCTGGGGTAATGATTAATGAATGACAGATGAAATTAAATTATAGTGGAGAGTGTTGCTAGATTGAAAGATGGCAGGGAAAACCGGAGTACCCGGAGAAAAACCTGTCCCGCCTCCGCTTTGTCCAGCACAAATCTCACATGCAGTGACCGGGATTTGAACCACGGAACCCAGTGGTGAGAGGCCGCTGCGCTGACAACTGAGTGAGCCACGAAGGTCTGGTAATAATAATAATAATAATAATAATAATATTAATAATAATAATAATAATAATAATAATAACAGAGAATAAGATGTTTTGAGATCAGGAAAAACTACAGTGCGCTGGTACCAGGAGGTGAAGAGGGACCTGGGAGAAATTGGAATACAAAGAACGGAAATCAGCAAAAGGGATGCTTACAAGTCGAGGATCAAGGCCACGAAAAGGTTTCGAGAAAAGTTAGATCCCGTATGGAAGCGCTATGGAGAGAAGAAAGTAGATCGCAGAGTCAAAGGATTAAGGAGAACTGGACGAGGATTAAAGTCCAGAAACACATGAAGCTGAATTCGAATTAACGTGCTCAATAGTCGTCCAAAACGAAATGAGAAGAAGAAGAAGAACGTGTGGCCGCACAAGGAGTCTGGTGTAGATCTCTCGAGTTGACATCCAATAGGCAACCTGCGCGTCTGTTAGGATGTAGACCTACTGAAGATGAATTCTGGTGATGAAGATGGCACAAACAACCAGCTCCCGAGCCAGAGGAATTAATCAATGACTGTTAACATTCCACACCCGACCGGAAATCGAACTCAGGACCGTTGGGCCAAAGGCTAGCACACTAACCACTCCAAGCCTAAGTGGTACTCTAAGTGGCTTGGAGCCGATAATAATAACAATAGCAATCGAGTTACAGTGGGCTGCCGACAGTGTGGTTCGAACCCACTATCTCCCGAATGCAAGCTGACAGTTGTGAGCCCCTAACCACACGGCCCATTCGCTCGGTATTCTGAGATATCTAACATGTCTTACAATGAATATAATACACCTGTATGTACACCATAATAGCAATCTGTAGAAAACACATTGAGTTAACATAATATATACTTACATAATTTTTACTCCTTCCCCGAAAAGTCAGTACCATATCTTTCTTGCCAGGCAGTAAGAGTACGTCATGTTGTATCGGGGTCTCATACTACAAGTTACAGATTTTATTTTCAATAGTTACCAGAAAGAAAAGATTATTGGAAATTGAAAATACAATTTTCTGAAGTGTGTTGATGTAGCTCTACAATTAACACTGTTTCCGTTTTCAAAACTTCGAACTTATGTCCTGAAGTACAGCTACATTTGACTTATACTCTTGAGCCCTGGTACGAAGGATGTAACATCAATTAATGTCATTTTTTTAAAAAAAGTGAATCACAGCAGTCCTACGTCTCGGTAGTTGAAAGGACCGTAGCATAATCATACAAAATCTGCCAGGAGTTTAGTACATCTCGTCCTCCTGATATGCCAAAATACGAACATTGTGCTCGAGATAATCTTCAACTGAAGGAGAAGTCAATATCTAGTTCTCACTTGAGATGTAATCAGAAGACAGTGAACAGAATGTCTGACGGGCTCCGTCTTGTCTGTGATGGAGGCAAGGAGGGTCTGGTGGGGCAACCTAATGGAGTCGAGAAGATTCCGGTCTCATCTCCGATATGAAAGGAAAATGCAAATCTTAAATCAGCCATGCAACGTATATTGGGCTGCCACAAATCCACCGCGCGCGACTGTGGGTTGCGGCTTGGACATGACTAGAATAGCTAACATGACGCCACCCCGTCGTATATGTCTGGAAAGCTTCACGGAGTAAAGCGGACAAGGCAGGGTAATAATAATAATAATAATAATAATAATAATAATAATAATAATAATAATAATAATAATAATAATGGATAACAACAGGCTGACAAAGAAAATTCTAAATCTAGCTCTAACCCTGAAAATCCGCAACAATTGGTTAGCAGAAATTCATGAAGATCTACAAGAAATGGGTATTGAGGACGAAACCATTCAAGATAGAATGAAATTTAGAAGCTTAGTAAACAAACATAAATTTGCAGAGAAACCAACAAGAAAAAATACAGGCTGGACAGAAACACGCAGAAAGGAACACAGTGAAAAAATGAAGAGATATTGGGAAGAAAAGAAGAAGAAACATTGTGCAAAATAAGTTCAAATGCGCTCCACAGCTGGGCACAACGAATCAAAAAAAAAAATATTTCATTCTTTAAATTCGAAAAACCAGACGGACAGCAGTCACATTTATTGATTTGAAAAATGCATACGACTCCGTAGATCGACAGACAGTGTTTAATGTGCTAGAAGAACATGTTGACAAGAACACAAGAGAATTGATCAAGCAAAGATTGACCTACGTAACATCGAAAGTAACAATTTTAGGAGAAATTTCTGAACTATTTGAAGTCAAAACAGGAGTCAGACAAGGAGAAGGATTGTATCCCTTCCTGTTTAATTTAGGAAAAGTATATGGAAGGGACTAGATCAGGTTTCAACAGTCAACCGTTGAATTGTCGTATGGCGTTTAGTGTCGGGATATCCCAGGATGGGTTCGGCTCGCCAGGTGCAGGTATTTTTATTTGACTCCCGTAGGCGACCTGCGCGTCGTGATGAGGATGAAATGGTGATGAAGACAACACATACACATACACCCCGTGCCAAGGAAATTAACCAATTATGGTTAAAATTCCCGACCCTTCGGGAATCGAACCCGGGACCCCTGTGACCAAAGGAAGCATGCTAACCATTTAGCCATGGAGCGGACAGTCAACCATTAATCACAAAGTATGGAAATATCGCTCAAGTAGACAAATTTAAGTAATCTAGGTAAAATTATTGAGCCAGGAGGGTTAAATCAGCAAACTAACAAAGAAAAAATGCAAAACTTCAAAGAGCATACAAAATTGATGATGATGATAATTGTTTAAAGGGTCCCAATATCTAGGTCATCAGCCCGCATACAAAATTGGAACAGATACAATAAAAGAACAATACCAAGAAAGGCAAAATTACGACATTATAACACAGTAGTTAAAACAGAAGCACTTTATGTATCTGAAACTATTATAATTGGTGGCAAATCTCGAATAAAGATGGTCGAAAAAAGAAAAAAAGAAAAATCCCAAAGAAAATGTTAAGATCAAAATGCGAAAATGGAATTTGAATGAAAAAGAAGTCACATGAAATCTATCAAGAAAAATCACAGATACAAGCAGGGAATGGCGATTAGAATCTTATAGTACTTAATGAGTTATAACAGGCTCAAAAAGAAAATTTTAAACCTAGCCTTACAAATGAAAAATTACAAGAATTTGCTAAAAGAAATCTGTGAAGACCTCACTGAAATTGGCGTTCACAAAAAAACCATTCAAGATGGAATAACATTCACAAACACAAATTTTATGTAAATCTCAGCTGACAAAATACAGGATGGATTGAACAACGTAAAAAAGAACACAGTGAGAGGATGAGGAGGTATTGGGAAGAGAAGGATAAAGACCAAAAAAGTGCTAATAAGTTGAAACGCGCTTCTTAGTTGGGCATAACTAATCAATAATAATAATAATAATAATAATAATAATAATAATAATAATAATAATAAATGTTGATAGGTTAAACAGGGGTGGGTTGGTATGGTGGTTGATGGGCTAACAAAAGAATAAGGGTTGGTTAAAGGGTAGAGATAAGACAGTATGTGTACTGGACTTGGCCCTATTTTCCGGCCGGATGCCCATCCTGATGGGTTGTATTTACAAAGTACTGTTTCTGTGTTTATGTAGTGATCAGCAGTGTGACGTGTTGCATGCAAAATAAAATGATGGTGATGTTTGTTCTTTAAATGGACATAACATCTAGGTCATCGGCCTGAAAATGGAAAGAAGTGTATTAAGGAGAATTCAAAATCTAGGCCTCGCGGTAGAGTAATTAATCATACGCAGTTAAAATCTCTGGCCGGGCCGAGAATTGAGCGTAGATTCCTTTGAACCGAAGACCAGTACGCTGTTTTATTTCAGCCAATAATAATAATAATAATAATAATAATAATAATAATAATAATAATAATAATAATAATAATAATAATAATAATAATAATAATGCATGACAACTCAAGAGCACCGTCAAAGATTTCTCACAAAGCTGGCCGTGGTTCGAATTCCTGACAATGCTTGTAGACTCATGCATGAGGTTTGGATACCAGATAAAACTTGATACCTCGATGCTATAACCATTTCATAAACAGTGATTTAAATATCCAAGGTTGTCTTTTGATAATAATAATAATAATAATAATAATAATAATAATAATAATAATAATAATAATAGTAATAATAATAATCGTATGGCCTCAGCTACCGTGTGCAGACATTTTAATTTGACGCCATCTGGCTGTCTGCTCGTCAATTTCGACGTTCCGTTTTACTCTAGACCCACTAGATGGCCGACAGAGTAAACCGGATCTCTCTTGGCGTCTATGGCTGAGATTTAATGAATTTTGTCGGGTAAATACCAAATGTATCACCAGATATCTTTTACATGCCTACATCGTACGACATGGAGTGTCGAATGGACTTTTTTCCGCCCTTCAAAAATCCGACTACCTCTGCCGGGTTTGAACCCGCTATCTCGGGATCCGGAGGCCGACACTCTACCACGGATCCACGGAGGCAGCTATAATAATAATAATAATAATAATAATAATAATAATAATAATAATAATAATAATAATAATAATAATAATAATTGTGGAGTAAGAAATCAACGACAAGCTGGGTCAATGAAGTAAGAAAGGATTTAAAAAAATACAATATAACAACAGAAGAAATAAATAATAGAGAAGGCTTTCGGGAAAAAAGTATTGAAAATGGAAGGATTCCAAGGTAGGAAAGTAAAAAAGACTGGTTCAAAGTGGTCTGAAGACAGAAAGAAGAAACATAGTGAACAGATGAAAATGTACTGGAAGAAAAGGAAAGAACAAAGAAGAAGGAATTGAAATTGGCACGTGGTCCTCTGGTGGCCCATTCTAAAGAATAATAATAATAATAATAATAATAATAATAATAATAATAATAATAATAATAATAATAATAATAATAATAATAATAATGACAATAATAATAATAAACAAATATCTCACACCTTTCGGAAAAGAAGACTCAAATTTTATGGACACATAATCAGAATGAACAGTAACAGACTAACTAATTCTCAACCTGGCCCTTTCATCCTAAACGAAGAAGAGCTTGCATCGTGAAAATGAAACAGATCTCCAGGAAATCAACATATCGGAAGACATTATACACGACAGACGTAAATTCAGAACCAAAATCGACAAACACCAGTTTGAAGACAAACCCAACACCAGAGCCACTATTACTTGGTTAGAAGAACGAAGGAAGAAGCTCAGCGAGAGGATGAAGAGATTTTGGGAGGAGAAGAAGGCCAACACATCAGCTAAGCTGGTTCAGTCGAGCTCCAAAGTAGGGCAAACGATGTAAAAATAATAATAAGCGGACTAAGTAGTTTACGTGTTATGAACACTGGCCTTCTCAATTCAAGTTGATGGTTCGAACTCCGCTTATTACGGTGGTATTTGAAGGTGCTGAAATCTGCCAACTTCGCGACGGTATATTTATTGACACGAAAAGAAAGTTCCATAGGACAAAATTTCGGCACCTCAGCATCACCGGAGACCGTGGAGTAGTTTTAGGAAGGTAAAACCATTATTATTATTATTATTATTATTATTATTATTATTATTATTATTATTATTATTATTATTATTTATAATAATATACGGCTTCATGGATAAATGGTTAGCATGCTGGTGTTTGGTCCAGTTCGATTCCCGGTCGGAACGGGGGTTTTAATCTTCATTGGTTTTTTCCGATGGTTCGGGAGCTGGGTGTGTGTGCCGCCTTTCCCAGTCTTACAAACGCGCAGGTCGCCTATACGGGGTCAGTTTGAAAGACCTGCACCAGGCCTGTACGGAGCTCAACCCCCCCCCCTCGCAAAAATAATAAAAGTAAGTGTCTGTCTCGGTGTGCGTCATGCCAGTCCAAATATAAGGCACGGAGAGAACCGAAATTTGTAAAACATATAGACGGAAGGGGGTCCAAGTGCACCTCTAAGCCGAATTTTTCATTTTCGAGTTTGCTGGGGGGTTATGAACGAAAAACCGACGGAAACATGCATTGGATTAGGACAATACAACGTGCTGTCACAAGGATTACATCTATATATTCATTGTAGCTGGGTTACGTACATTAGACTGGTAATACAAGTCAAGGAACCATTTCAAGTCCCTAGCTTAGGAAGCTGTTTCCTGTCCCCGATAGCCCGTGATATTCACAAGTGTTTGTATTTGTGTACACTATGTGTGCGACGCCGAGGCAAAACTACGGCACACAGGCGTGTTCTTGGATGATTCCTTATATAGGTAAATATATATATATTATATAATATATTATTTATTATGCTCTTGGCCCCTCTTACACAACCAGTGTAGTAATACATCAATGAGAGCAAAGCTTAGAGTACTATGGTAAATAATAATCCACGCAATAATATATTACACTTTTCTAACTGACATTCATTACAAGATATTAGAATCATTCCATATTGACGGTTTTCACTTTACAAAGGTGAAAAAAATGAGAGTATCCTCCTAATTCAATACATCATATACTGTATTCCATCATTAGACAGAGTAAACAAACTCAAACATGTTTCGGCTCGTTTGAGCCATCTTCAGTGAAAAAATATGGGGGGTTGAAATAATTTACACAATACAAGTTAAAAAATGTCAAAAAACATAATGAAGGAACAAATGAAAAAACAAACCAAAGAGAGCCTAGACGGAAACAAAATTAATACAAATATACAATATTTACAGAAATATGTGGAGCAAGAAACCACTCACTGCGACAAAATTCAGTGAAACAGGTGTTAATACAAAAATTATTACTGAAACTAAAAGCTGTGTTTACCTAAGAAGAAAAGAAATGAAAAACAAATGATACAGACGGGAAAGAAGAATAGGTGCACATGGTGAGGTCGCGGACCTCATAGTTTACAAAATATTCGACAGTGATTTCAACCTGTTTTGTTATTGTTATAAAACCAATATAAATGGTTATCCCGCTGGCCTTCGGTCCACAGGGTCTCGGGTTCGATTCCCGGCCGGGTCGGAAATTTTAACCTTCATTGGTTAATTCCGAGGGCTCGGGGGATGGGGGTGTGTGCCGCCTCCAACATTAGAATTCATCATATGTAGGGCACCATCATCATAGACGTGGAGGTCGCCCATACCTGCACCAGGCCTCATCGGAGGCCACACTCCATTAAATTAAATTTTTACTAACACACGATTCCCAGGTAATAGATCTGTAAGTCATCGGCCCACGTAATGAGGTCTCGTAGATACGATTCAAGCAAACCCTCCTTTCCCATTCCAGGCAACAACGTCATTTTCTCTGTGAGGTTGCTATTCTGTAACCGGCTGTGGAACAAAAGGAGGTAATTCATTAATGTTAGAAACTTCTCGCTAGGTCAGGATCGCTGTGCCTCGTGTAACATGGCCTTCAGGTCGCTCCACGCCGGTGGGGTGTAATAGAACCGTGTGCATCTTTTATTAGCGCTCGAGCCTTGCAAGAGCCCAAAACAAATGAAACTGGCGAGCGCGCAGGTGTTCGCTAGCAGGCGGGACCTGTCTGGCTGGGAGAGAATTCACTGGACTTAAAGCGGGGAGAAGAAAGTTCAGTCTTCTGCATTATGCACTGTAAGTGGTGTTACTCCACTAGATCTGTGTTTATACTCCGTTCTTAACTCACGATCTATGATTTGAGTGCCTAGTCAAATATAATAATAATAATAATAATAATAATAATAATAATAATAATAATAATAATAATAATAATAATATTGTTTCTCAAACTCTTGTCCTGTTTCTCTATGTGGTCGGTTATGAGATGAGTCTGTCGTGGCGGGCTTTTATGACCGGATGGCCTTCCTGACGTCAACCTCATCAGAGGAGTTAATGAGATGAAATGAATGACGTGATATATGATAATAGGGAGAGGGTGAAATCCGGCGCCGGCACGTAGCCTACTCCTCTCGAATAGCACCAAAGGGTCTGTTCAAGGCTTTACGTCCCCATCCGACGGACGAATCACCATCAACAGCGCCATATGCCCTCACTCCATTTCGGCACTGCGGAGAAGTTTGACATTTAATCCAGGCTTTTGGCACGCAATATAGTGATTATAAATTGTATACCACCATCTCCCCTACCCTGCCGGCCTACATTCGGATGATGAATTTTTTTTTCGAACAATGGGAATCGAACTGGCTAACCTCGGTGTCAGACCGTTTAAACTTCAGCGCCTTAACGATCATGGCCACCAGGTGGGCAATAATAATAATAATAATAATAATAATAATAATAATAATAATAATAATAATAATAATAATAATAATAATAATAATCAGTGGTCGAGTTGGCCATGCGGTTAGGGGCACGCGGCTGTGAGCTTGAATCCGGGAGATAGTGGGTTTGAACCCCACTGTTGGCAGCCCTGGAGATGGTTTTCCGTGGTTTCCCATTTTCACACCAGGCAAACAATAATTAAGGCCAAGGCCGCTTTTTTCCAACTCCTTGGCCTTTCCTATCCCATCGTCGCCATAAGACCTATCTGTGTCGGTGCGACGTAAAGCCACTAACAATTAATTATTAGCTCGAACCCGTCAAGACATGATGGTCAACCGGGTAGATATTGATTATACGAAATTTCTCGTACTTAATTTTATTTTTTACAATTTTCTTTACGTCCACATACACAGGTAGGTCTTGCGGCGACGATGAGATAGAAAATGGCTAGAAGTGGGAAGTAAGCGACATGGCCTTAATTAAGGTACAGCACGAGTATTTGTCTGGTGTGAAAATGGGAAACCACGGAAAGCCATCTTCAGGGATGCCGACAGTGAGTTTCGAGTCCACTATCTCCCGAGTCTAAGCTGATAGCTGCGTGACCTAAACCACGCGGACACTTTCTTTGTGCATTCCTTGTACAATTACCTTTTGGGACTGTTACAAAATATCGCTCTTTTCACATCGCAACATTTGACTGGCCTTGGCGAAAAGGTGGCTTAGCCCTTTAAAAGGCATTACTCAATAAAACACCTTCCTTTCTAACTAACTTTATTTACAGGCTGTATAAGTGCTAAATAATACAATTTGACAGAAAAAATGTCCAGTACTCAGGAGGTCAGTAATAAGATGGGAACATACCTCCCACAGCCTGCTGTCTACCATTCAGAAGTGGGAACATATTTCCAATCTACGGACACAATTCCAATTCAGTTAGTTCACTTTTTATTTAGTAAGAATATTTCGGACACCTATGTGGGCTATGGGAAGCATATTCCCACACACAGTGTGAAAGAAATGCATATCTCAGAACTCTTCAATTGGTAAAAGGAAGTAAATAATCTCAGACCAAAAGAGAAAAATTCACAACAAACAAAGGAAATTCATGTAAATAGTATATAGACTTATAAAATGTTGATTTCTTACCCTATTTTCGCTTCATAAATCTTGTTCACATCAGGCGTTGCGCTGGCACAGTATCGCTCTTCATATGTTTTCCAAAGAATCTAAAGATTCCAAGGAGATCAGAATAGTTCCACAGATATTCACAAGAGTGCAGCACTCATCAGTACATTGGAAATAATCTTCCAGCGCCCAGAAATGGCAACAAACCGAGGTGGAAAAATAATTCCCATCGCCTTATAAAGGGTTAGGTAAATAGAGACATTCACGTCCCTTAAGGTTTATTGATCGTAATACAAAATACCAAGCGAATTGAAAATTGATGTCTCTTAAAATCGGCTTTTTATTTATTTATGGATTGATTTAAGTCAAAGGGATTTTCGCTCACTGTCCAGCTTTATCCCTAGTTATTGCTTCCAAATCTAAACATTTTTCGTACATCTTAAAATTGGTCCCTAATCTTGTTCCATTCGTTTCGCCAGAACGTTAACGGCCGTTCTTCAGTTCGTTGGCAGATAATCTTGCCAAATGAACATAGAAAGGAGCTAAACAACGCGATTATGAGTTCTGAGTTTGACTTTCTACAGTTTGATTTATATAAAATGGGTGGTTTTCTAAACAGCCCTATTTTTGTCTGGTAGCAGATAGAAAGATGTAACTACGTCAGACATGTGAAGAAACTGTGGGAGATTCACTTACCATCACACCAGATGTTGAAAATGACCTCCTTGAGATTACTCCGCTGAAAATTAACTGATGTAGTTAAATCCGGTGATCTTGGCGGCCACAAATTCTTAGAGATAATATGTCCTCAAAGAAGTGGCTGATCAGAGTGAAAGACTCAGCTGACGGGTGACAAGTCGCGTCATTTTGCTGAAAATGATCCTAGGTTTCCTCAATATCGTCCAGTTCCTCCAGAAATTGCAGGAAAGTAGTCCTTGTACCGGTCTGTATTCATCGTATTCGAGAAGAAGAATGCGGCCCCTATTCGATTTTTCAACTGCGCATCAACTCCTACCTTCTGTAGCTGCAGGAACTTTCATGAATACCATGTGGGGCCCAAATGCAGGTGCGTTGCGAATTCACGTAATCAGTTATCTGTGAACCACATGATATTCAGAATTCCTTTTGCCGTACAGTAAAACCCAAGAACCATTTGTAGGAACGGACTCGTTTCTACTTATCCGGCTACTGCAACTCGTGAATGCTAATCATCTTGGTCACTCTTTGGCACCTGGAATATGAATAACCGATCTCATAAGATATACGAGATAACGGTTTCCTAGGAGAACGAAGCAAACGAGTCTGAATATCTTCTGCCACGTCTGCCAAACGAGATGTGGGATGAATTTGTAAGTTTAACGAAGATGGAATGTCCTTTCTGTTTTAATTATTGTGTTGATGGGGTTGATAGTGCCTCATAGGGGAAACTGCAAGCACTTAGATGTAAATCTTCTTTCTTTCTTTCTTTCTTTCTTTCTTTCATAAACTGTTTACCCTCCAGGGTTGGTTTCTCCCTCGGACTCAGCGAGGGATCCCACCTCTACCGCCTCAGGGCAGTGTCCTGTATCTTCAGACTTTGGGCCGGAAGATACAACTGGGGAGGATGACCAGTACCTCGCCCAGGCAGCCTCACCTGCTATGCTGAACAGGGGCCTTGCGGGGGGATGAGATGCTTGGAAGGGATAGACAAGGAGGAGTGAAGGAAGCGCCCGTGGCCTTAAGTTAGGTACCATCCCGACATTTGCCTGGACGGGAAGTGGGAAACCACGAAAAAGCACTTCCAGGATGGCTGAGGTGGGAATCGAACCCACCTCTATTCAGTTGACCTCCCGAGGCTGAGTGGACCCCGTTCCAGCCCTCATACCAGTTTTCAAATTTCGTCGCAGAGCCAGGAATCGAACCCGGGCCTCTGGGAGTGGCAGCTAGTCACACTAACTACTACACCACAGAGGCGGAGATGTTAATATAAGGAATTATATTCATTGGGATAATCACATAAATGAGATTGTAAATAAAGGGTACAGATCTCTGCACATGATTATGAAGATGTTTAGGGGTTTTAATAAGGATGTAAAGGAGAGGGCATATAAGTCTTTGGTAAGAAACTAACTAGAGTATGGTTCCAGTGTATGGAACCTTCGTCAGGATTACTTGATTCAAGAACTGGAAAAATCAAAGAAAGCAGCTCGATTTCGTCTGGGTGATTTCAGACAAAAGAGTAGCGTAACAAAAATGTTGCAAAGTTTGGACTGGGAAGACTTCGGAGACAGAAGACGAGGTGCTCGAATTAGCAGTACTTCCGAGCTGTCAGTGGAGAGATGGTGTTCAATGACGTTAGTAGACGAATAAGTTTGAATGGCGTCCTTAAGAGTAGGAAAGATCACAATGTGAAGATGTTAGAATTCAAGAGGACAAATTGGGGCAAATATTCGTTTATAGGAAGGGGAGTTGGGGACTGGAATAACTTACCAAGGGAGATGTTCTATAAATATCCAATTTCCTTGGAATCATTTAAGAAAAGGCTTGGAAATCAACAGATAGGGAATCTGCCACCTGGGCGACTGCACTAAATGCAGATCAGTATTGATTGATTGATTGATTGATTGATTGATTGATTGATTGATTGATTGATTGATTGATTGATTGATTGATTGATTGATTGATTAAAGGAGATGGCATGTAAGTATACGGTAAGACAGCAGTTTGAGTATGGGACTCTCACCAGGACTACTAGTCCGACTCGTTGGCTGAATGGTCAGCGTACTGGCCTTCGGTTCAGAGGGTCCCGGGTTCGATTCCCGGCCGGGTGGGGGATTTTAACCTTAATTGGTTAATTCCAATGGCTCGGGGACTGGGTGTTTGTGCTGTCCCCAACATCCCTGCAACTCACACATAACACTATCCTCCACCACAATAACACGCAGTTACCTACACATGGCAGATGCCGCCCACCCTCATCGGAGGGTCTGCCTTACAAGGGCTGCACCCGGCTAGAAATAGCCACACGAAATTAAACAATTAACCAGGACTACTTGATACGAGAACTTGAAAAACAGTTCAAAGGAAAGCAGCAAAAAAATTTTTTGGTAATTTCTGACCAAGGAGTAATGTTACGAAAATTTTGCAAAATTTGGCCTAGGAAGACTTTGGAGTAACGAGATGAGCTGTTCTACTATGTGGTCTATTTGTAGCTCACAGTGGATAGTTGGCGAGGAATGGCGTTGTATACGGATAAGCTTGAGTGGGGCTTGGAATTCTAGAGGACAAATTGTGGTAAATATTTGTTTCTAAGGTGAGGAGTAAGGGATTGGAGTAATTATCAAAGGAAATGTTCGATAAATTCCAAGTTAATTGAAAATGTTTAATAAAAATCTGGGTAAACAACTGATAGGGAATCCGCCCCCTGGGCGATAGACCTAACTAAAGGTCATTGATGACTTATTGATTGATGATTGATATGTGATGCTTGCCAACAAAGACCCAGTTGTTTCCGACTTCCTCAATATAGCCAGTCTTTTAGGCGGATCGCACTCCTGGACGCTCTTTGCGTGGCTGCAATGGACTTCGTAATCCAGTAAAATCCCGCTGAGGCAAGTGTGCTGCACCTTGAACGAAAGTACGATAAAATAAGAAACAGGACAACAACAAGTAAACTGAGGAAACAATTGAGGCCAAACAGAGAACAACCTGTGTATTGTCGGCAAGTGAATCTCCAAGAGATATTTCACATGTAGAAAGCAATCGCATCTATCTGTTATCAACGAAAATGGGGTTCGTTTGAAAACCACCCGGTTTATATAAATTACCTCGTTGTTCAAAACTCCTCTATGATTTGGCCCTTATTTGAATCGTGTCCACCTTTGAAGCCGGTGGTGATGATACTCGAATATCATACCCCTAAAAATACTCATTTCATGAAATTTTGTCCTGAAATGGTTTTTATTCATCGCATCATTGAAACTAATTTCGATCTCGATCGGATGAATGTCGAATGAGTTCTGTTATACTGATTCTGAGGCAGATTGGTCACCCCTGTCTGACACAATACCAACTACGCAAGTTACTCCATCAGGGTGATTTCCTGTGGTCCTTTGTGGCCAGTAGATGTTTCCACTACGCTGCTCCAGCTTGTATACCAGGCATGTCAAGGACAATGCATACAGATGCAATAGGAGCATGTACACAGTACTTACTTGTTCAACGTACAAAACATTAGCCATGAGTCGGTGATTTAAATACTTTCTGTCCACTGGCCCTTGAAATTACTTCGACCACAGGATGAAAATTTGATGTCGTTACTGTAGGTTGAAATTCAAATATATATATATTTGAACTTTAATTTTCTCGACATTTTGATGCTTTGTATGCTGGCATGCTGGAAAACATACTTTTTGTACGAGTGGTGGAATTTAAATAAAAATTAATAATCCGTATGTAACTGTAACAATGGCTTACCTCCCAGTGCTGCCAATCATAAATAACGGACAACAGAGCATTTGATCATCGAGGATAAATAATAATAATAATAATAATAATAATAATAATAATAATAATAATAATAATAATAATAATAATAATAATAATATACCGAGAAATTAACAAGTATACAGCACTGGTGCAGCATATTCAAAGACCACGGCACTGTGAAGATATGATAATTGTACCAATTATCCTTTCGAGTAAAGCTGCTACACTTAAAATTCTGATAAGGACTGAATAAATTGGATGCGAACACCGGCATCTAAAAGACCATGCAGAAGGCGGTGGGGACAATAATAATAATAATAATAATAATAATAATAATAATAATAATAATAATAATAATAATAATAATAATAATAACCCTTGATTTAAAACAGTGTACCTTACTAGAAATACTCCCCACAAAGTATCGCATGATGCAAACAGATAAAACATCTTCACACAATAGCTCAGACATAACATTAACGGACAAGAAGAACCACCACACTTATCTCATTGACATCGCTATCCCGAATGAGTGTAATTTAGAACAGAAATACAGGAAGAAGGTTGAGAAATATACCCCTCTGGCTATGGATGTAGCAAGAATCTGGTAAAAGGAGGAAATGACAATTCTTCCTTTTCTCCTTTCTCTCACTAGTCTTACACCAAAATTATTTCCAGAAAACATTCAGATACCAACGCTCCCCATACACACTCACAATGTGACACAAAAGGCTGCAGTTTTAAAGATTTGCAACATTGTCGGAACATTCCTGAATGCTCATTACGGACCATAAATAGAAGGAGCTGCAACCTATCTTGTGGAGAGAATAATGAAGACGATTATTCTAAATTTATGTAAATTATGATTAACTATTTCTTATACTTGCCCTCAGGCAACATATGACTTTTCACCTGTGTAAATGGATAGAGAACCGGGTGAGTTGGCCGTGCAGTTAGAGGCGCGCGGCTGTGAGCTTGCATCCGGGAGACAGTGAATTCGAATCCCACTGTCGGCAGCCATGAAGATGGTTTTCCGTGGTTTCCCATTTTCACACCCGGCAAGTGCTGGGGCTGTACCTTAATTAAGGCCACGGCCGCTTCCTTCCAACCCCTAGGCCTTTCCCATCCCATCATCGCCATAAGACCTATCTATGTCGGTGCGACGTAAAGCCACTAGCAAGAAAAATGGATAGAGATTGTGGACAGAGGCAGTTTTACGGTACACCTTCGACTGTACAGTCAAACACATAACCTATCCACGCGTACCAACCATCGTTTATTTTACGTAGGCCCTCCCCATCACATTCCCACAGGTTTCAGGAGTACGTCTGGCCCAACCTCAAAGATCGCTGAAAAATAACGTAGCAGTTACTTTGTCACAGTTACATGCCTGTCACATTTATAAATGTAACGAGGACAAAAAGTAACATGTTACCGAGTAACGACAACAGAATAAAGTGCTAGTGAGAACAGTAACTGGGAAGTAGTAACTGTCACTGGTAGCAGCTTAGAGACACATAATGTGACCTTCAGAGTTCAGAGAGTACGCATTCCTTCCAAGTGAGAGCGCTTTCGTGGGAGATTGCTTTAAGTCAAATACTCTATAGTGTATAATGCACTCTATAGCGTACTTGTTTAAGTTTCTGCTGTCATCTGGTAACTGAAGTGTAAATTGTTATGACATATTCAACTGTTCACGGGTAATCGTTGCCTCAGACATCGCGCAGGGCTACCAACATTATAATATTATAAGTTTCACCCAAATAATTTTTCTTGTTCCGTAAATAAATTAGTATGCTAACTTTCCATTTTGATATTATAGATAGCGTAACATACCATTACTTTATTTTACTTAATCGATCCTCTTGTACCGGTTTTTGTCGAGGTTTGGCAGACAGATCATCAGGTTTTCTTGTCTTCTATCCTTGATCGGGGGATTGTCACACTCACTCCCCTAGATTTCAGAAAAGACGCTATGTTGTCTTCTCATTTCATCCGTTGTCTGCCTCTCGTTAACTTTATAGCAAATAGGGATGCGTGTTTTGCTGTACCGACTTTCAGCAGTGTACTGAGTAGTAGCAGACCACGCGTCTCAATGCGTGCACGCATGTGCGAGTGAATGAATGGGACTTCGCAACACAGCTGCAATAGGGATGTAGGCAGAAGAAGTTCGCGCCAGATAGTGCTTGTGTACTACTGGGTAAGCGCAAGGCGATCGTCTTATGTTTCATCCAGTCAGCTGCGAGTAATGTACAGAATGTGATCGAGTTTTCTGAGCTAAAGCCGATTGTATCTTCTATAATTTTACTCCAAGACTATATTAATTAATTGTATAGGTATATCCCCTAGAATATTACGGACTATTTTCAGCGTTTAAGCATTAAACAGCTGCTAAATGAGCTACGGACCAGAGACGTTAAAACTAGCGGGAGGAAGGAAGAATTAGTGCAGCGGTAATTAGAAAATTCTAACACGCTTTATTATCCAAATAATGAGTAGGAGTCTTTTCTTAAAGATTGCAATTACTTGAGTATTGTATACTCATAAATATATAAATATACCTCCGCAAGACTTAAGTCATAAATAGAGACTTAAATACACACTTGCTCCCCTTGCTTATAGACTTCGATTCATGTATTTTTTTTTAAAGGTTGATGGCTTACATGAAACTGCAGATACAGCCTTGTCCACCACCAAAGGCATGTGGATTTCTTGAGTTTCCCAGTGCCGGTTCATTTGAAGATTTGACCATCAGCCATAAGGTGAAGATCACTATCACAAATTTGCATTTGATAGATTATTTCGTATTTAGAAAATCGGAAATAGATGGAGCACCTGTTTCCAACTACAAATCATTGTGTTATGCTGGATACAGACTTTTCAGTGAAAAGTTCGTTTTGTTTATAAAAGGTTAATTTCAATCGGATGAAATTCTAAAATGCAATGCTGTGAAATCCGAGTACACAAAACATAAGACCTATAATGTGAAGCTTATATTTAGGAGTACCTGGTGACATTACAGGAGGGGAATGTGAATGTTTTGCTGGAGCAGGCCCCAAGGCATGTTGAAAGCATATTGCAGCTGTAAGCTATGCATTAGAGCACTTCCCGAAGGCTGGTATTATTCAGTGTTCAGAAACATACAGCCAAAATGTATAAACTTTTCAGCATCCCCTCACCAAACGGTTGAGGCCAGTTAGCCCTCTAAAAGTGGAATGTTTTCTCTTGGAACAAGTTTTGCTATTATAATCTCAGTTGCACCAGTTATAACTATAGTCGAGGGGTATTTCTATCTAAAAGCTAGGGGCTGTTTTCAAGGACATTTTCTCTATCACGCCAAATGTTCAACTCTTTAAATTGGCAGTACATGAAATTAATCCAAACATTAAATATTCTCCCAACAGTAGTTTTATGGATTCCGAAGGTAAGGCCTAGTTCCTTGTCAGATTTGTCGGTCCGTAGCTTCATACTGTCAAGAAGAAATACAGTCTGGGTTCAAGAGGGAATATCTGTAAATTATATCTGTTTTCTCCCAGAACACCAAACACCAAATTAAAATGTCGGACGTCTACAAACCCTGTATAAAGCAATATGGAATCAGGATTACGCATTGTTTGCTCAACAACCAAATTACCTGTAGTATTTGTTTGAGTGTTGATGTATTTGAAAATGGGAGTCACAAATGTTACATTCACTTCTTCAGGCATATTCATGATTTCTTCCCGTACTTCAAAGGAGGTGATTTCTGCATATTCTGATATTGTAGGCTTATCGTGGTAATCCGGAAATTTTCTGGTGTACTGCCTCTTTTTTTGTTTTTGTCGTGTCCGTGGTCCACGGAAAAAGCGACGGAACAGCGCCCGGTTTTAATATTGCTCTCTCATCTTTAAATACAAACGCCTAAATTCGGTGGTTGTTATCGAAATGCCTAATCAGTTTATAGGTAATCATAATAGGAATCATTTCCCTTCGTAAATCGCACTTACCCAACAAAGTTTTCGTGAAGTCACCGGGTTGAAAATAATGGGAACACACTTTCATATTTTCGGTCAGATTCTTCTCACCGAAATTTTTCCTTCTAATAGCATGTAACCATTTCTTCCTCATTCCTTTATTTTGTGGAAACGTGAAACGAGAATGGGCTTCCCAAATTTTTCCAAAGAGGGACACTGCAATAGCTCGGCATAGTCATGAAAATAACAATTTAAACAACTTATTTATTATTATTACTTTATTAATTAATTCCAACAAGCCAAATGCTCATATACAGGAATTGTACAATATAATTTGTTTAGCGTATAAAATTAATATGATACATATACACTGGCTGCAAATAAATACACACATTTGTTATAATGAACGTTACTCTAAATATTTCCTTTACGTTACCATTATACAAAGTCTTATCAAGAAAGTCATCTACTTACTTAGGTACTGATTTCATAGCACTTTCTTTAATTTAATTTTGAAAGATGACAGATTGGAAACTGATTTTAAATCTCTTGGAAGATGATTATATGATTGAATGGCTGAGAACTTAAAGCTACAGTTGCCATACTTGTATGAGTGTATTTGAAAGAGAGCTATGTCACCTGTTTGTCGTGTGTCTGAATTCAGGGTGTAGTTACTATCGTGCAGGACACTGTTTAGTTTAATTTTGTGAATTAATATTGATGATCTAAAAGCAGTGCACATAGATAAGGGCATAATTTTACTATTAGCGTATAGAACTCGAGTGGGTGGGTCGAAAGGAAGACTGTAGATATTTTTGATTAAATTCGTGGATATTTAGCGGCATGAGTACACAGAAGACATATGAAGAGCACATTGCACTTACCCGGTACAACAGCAGTGCGCTCTATCGGTGCTAGTTCTATACATCCCTATTAGACAAACTTGAATCCGTGACCAGGCTGTGAACAATAAAAGGTGAGTAACGTTGGAGGTTATTTTTAAGTGTTACTTTTCACAGTTACTTTACTGTAGCAGTGACAGATGTAGCAGTTACACAAAAGTAACTGTTGCGTATTGTATTTACGTAACCATGGCCAGTAGTCAGTAATGTTCGGTCTTTGAATGTTACGAGCTTAGCGTAAAAGTCACGAAAACTGGTATATATATACATCCCATTACGGCAAACAACATCACATAGGATGTGTTAAGGTATTAGCCGCAGTTAAGAATTGTTGGCAAATCTAAAACACTGAACGTAAGTTGAACTTTAAAGCTTAAAATTTAGTTCACCAGTTGTAAAAGTATACATTGAACATTACTATAATGAAATCTGCTGAAAAGACTAAGTAGATAATGAGAAGACATTAATGTCTTCAGTATAACGTAATACTTCAAAATTTATAAGATGCTAATTTTATGCTGTGTAATTTCTCATGGAATGCCCCATTGCATAAAGTTTTCCTAATTCCTATATGAATCTTCGAAGTTAGCAAATTTATTTTCTGATAGATATACATCATTATAGACACCATACAACGACAGGTAATCGGGCAGTCTGAACACAAAATAAGTACACAAATTTGTTAATCACAGTATACCAAATTTACGTAAATAGAGAACAGCAACAACTGCTATCTATTCAAATAACAATTTTTATTTAACTAGCCCCACAAAACTTTATGCAGCCTTTACTCTCACCCATGCGTACCGTAATGTTTCTAGTCGAGCACTGCTCGGCTGCCAGAGAACAGCTCTCCACCACATGGAGCGGACAGGGTCGCAAGCTCCGCAGCTTCAATTTCGCAGTCCACTGGCCGAGTCGATTGGAAGGAAGCAAATAGCTGAAGCATTCGCCTACCCTCCAACCGCTAATATATTATAACCGCTAGGAACGCTATTTCAATCTTACACTTCCCCTGGTGTCTTTTGAATGACAAGGTCATGCCTGTTTCCTATTTAAAACGACAACAGAGGAAATGGAGTAAACTTCTTACTGCTCTACAAAACTATTCCTCAGAGTCATCGGAGGTTTCATTCACTTTAAGGAGCTCATTTCTAAACCTGCAACGTTGGTACTCATAAATAAATAAATAAATAAATAAATAAATAAATAAATAAATAAATAAATAAATAAATAAATAAATAAATAAATACATACATACATAAATAAATAGAGATATGTTTCAAGCTAAAATTGATCAATTCAAGGAGTTTCTGTGTTATGTTACGACGGTTAAGAAACTAATAAATTAATTGATTAACCGTGGACATCAAACATACACTGAAAATCAAGGTGACTTACCCAAAGTCCATAAGATATTTGCGTGATTGCCAGTTTGCTGGTCAGAGTACATAACCACTGCCTTCGTAATATACAGGCCATACTGTAGAAAGCGCGCCAAGCCCATCAGCTGATCAATTGAGGCAAGCTAAGCGAATGTTTCAAATTGTACTTGTGAATGTTGTAACGGACTCGTCGCATCACCGGCATCTACTTCAAGGAAATTCGCCATGCACATAACCCTTATGTTTCTATTACTGACATGGACTCATCTTTATTACGATAACGTCCGACTCGTTGGCTGAACGGTCAGAGTACTGGCCTTCGGTTCAGAGGGTCCCGGGTTCGATTCCCGGCCGGGTCGGGGATTTTAACCTTACGTGGTTAATTCCAATGGCACGGGGGCTGGGTGTATGTGTTGTCTTCATCATCATTTCATCCTCATCACGACGCGCAGGTCACCTACGGGTGTCAAATAGAAAGACCTGCACCTGGCGAGCCGAACCCGTCCTGGGATATCCCGGCACTAAAAGCCATACGACATTTCTTTTTCATTACGATAACACGTCGTATTTCTATGTGTAACTGGGACTCAATACCTCATCGGAAATATTTATTGAAAATCACATACTTTCTACGGACTTCAGCTTTGTTCATCTTCGTCATCTGCTGTCAACTGACCACTTTCTTGCCGGCTGTGCATGCTCCCGTAACGTCCGGAATAAACCTGGCTTTTCTCCGTGTTAATGGGGACGGACATTAGCCTGTGTGGAGGATGGAACGCCAAACATCGTCTCCGTAATTATGGATCTGTGCACATGAGTGCCTTTCCTGTGCTAGTACTACCAACATCGAGATGAGGTATGACAAACATTTCCATTTTTTTCTTTAAATTTGGAACTTCAGAAGAAACAACTTTTCCTTTGAAAATTTAAATTGAGAGCATGGCATTTCCTAACCAACTTTCTACCTTCCTTCAATCTACGAATTGTTTCAAGTCATGAACTCAGGTGCAACTCTGTCTCAAGCTGTGCGTGTTTTATGTTTAGTGCTTTGCGAGTCCCATTCATGCTTACGCATGAACTGTGTTTATGTGAATTTGATAAGAGACTGTCTTGGAATAGCTTCCTTGGATAACCGTGATTTCGGCCTGGTTGATGATCTTACTTAACATGAGCTTATACTGTGACTGACTGGTAATAGATGTAGTTTCTATTCACGATCATTCTATGGACTTCTCTTCGGAGGACTTTTGTGTTGTATCCTGTGCTTGAAATTATGTAACCTATTTTTTTGCATTTCTTGCTACCTTTATTAACTTCTCGATAGGTAGGCAGATTTTTTCTTTTTCCTGCCTCCTTCTTTCCTTTCTTGCTTCTTTCTCTCTTACTTTCTTTCTTGTAGGCTGTATCTTGAATCATGTTGCAGATTTTAAGGTTAATGGTTGGGAAAGTATCATATTTGTATAGTTTTCTGGTCTTTTGAGAAAATTTGTAAAGAGTTTGATTTGTTTCAATACATTTGTCTTCAAAATTTATTATGCTTTTCTCTTGCTTTCTAATCTTGACCTATTATGTTCCTAACTTGACGTGATACACTCAGCTGCTATGCTCATATACACGGTTTCCATTGCGCTTTTTCGTTAGTTGGACGAGAACGCAATCTGTCTTGGTACTTTGAAACTACCATTATTACCACGGCCTATATTTATCCATCTGACATCACTGGATGGTGTGAATTCTATGAACATACTCATCTTGAAACTTCACAGTGCTATGAATTATAGAGGACCTTGCCTTATTATTATCATTATTATTATTATTATTAATATTATTATATTGTTTGTATCACCCATTACAATGTATATTATACAGACTGGGGACATTATTTGTATCATTGTGACTGTTGAAAGACAGAAATTCATATTTTAGTATATTGCATGTTTGTTCTTTAAATTTTTCACATCAGGATTTACGTAAACAGCTGTTATTAAGATAATGTGACCTCATAATTTAGGTTAAGTATGGTATCTTCACGTGGTGAGTAATATAAATTCAAGGGACGTAATATCTCTCGTAGAATTTTTTAAATTTTTATCGTATAACATGTTCTCCAACAAAATTTCAACCCACCAAAATCCACCTGGATAGTTGAGTAGGTACAAGCGATACTTATGTCATGTCATCCGGTAGAGCAGGTGATGAGTAGACAGACGGACCTGTGAACACCCACCAGGTCAATGCCACAATGCTAAGAACTTGTGCGTACCGCGACGAAAATACAACTGGACAAGTAAATATGCACTAATATTTTCATTTTATTCGTGTGAGGGCAGGTTACCTTTATGAAAAATGAAAATCCCAGCAGCAAATATCGACCTAGCCGTTACGAAGAATAAAGGAGTAGGCTATGTTTCACTCATTTTCCAGAGCTGATGATGAATTCTGCTTTTGACTTTCTTGTTACACAGATTTATAGCAGGGCGTTTTATTGTTGATACAGAACAGCATAAAAGTGGACAGTAACCAAATGAACCTACATATTGTTGCTACCCCAACCACTACTCTTATACCTTCATCTCCTTCACACAATATACATAACGTTTGTTTGAGCGCCAGTTGCTTTTTAAATAAAAACAACAAAATTTGGTAGAGCATACCTCTTATATCAATTATCTCAAGGCGTGAGGTGATAAACTCACATATCTGGCAATATACAAGGATATGGATCAGGACAAAATTAAATTACTGTTGCATTTCCACAATTGAGGATTGTACATGGAGCTGGAATCACTTATTATAATTAAAATAAAACTGAGTTTGTGACTATAATTTACGTCACAATGAACAAGCATTGACGTCTTTTAATTTAACAAAAAATATATATAGTGAGATTTGCGGCAATATTAAAAAGAAAATTTAATCTAAACAAAAAAAGCTATAGGCATGAACTTGAAGTGAGATGTGATATCGCCGCTGATTACATTCTTCTTCATGTTATGAATGCATAACATGTCTGATGCTTTAATTACCTGATGTCTGCATACACCGCTGTTGAACTTGAAATTCTTGGGAAAACCTATGAGCTGAAGTCGGGAGCCGTCAGCTGTTATCTTCTTATATAACAAGGAGTTGGCCTACATACCATGTACGCGTGTAGGGAGCTCCAATGTAATTACGTCCACTCAATATATTATAAGAAATTGGAAAATATTATTTAAACGTCTTGTGAAGTCCATCCTCACAAGATGATGTTTCTTTATCAGCATAGTACCCGTCTCTGCTCGGATACAACCACCATTTGTAGACCTCGATTATTACAAGACTTCTTCAAATACAACTCTTAGCTCTGACCATCACTCTAAGACCACTTCTTCCATTTGATACATCTGACTGATACATATGATCTGATAATATGATACCTCTCACCACCGTTGCCTCGACTTTTATAACCTCGCGATGACGACTCATCTCCCTACTCTCTGTTCATCCCTTCCACCTCAACATACAGTAGCTGGCGAATACTGACACTTGGTCGCAGTCACGTGCCCACGCACTGATGTCATCAGTCATGTGTCGTATAAGCGTACCCAAGAGGATTACAGTTGACTATGCTGCATGAGTCATCGGAAAACCTACTTGCACATAACATTCTCAGTGAAACATAGTCTCGATTGCAAAATACTATGCCAGCTCATCTAGCCAGAGTTACAAGCCACAGCATGACTATATGAAACCAAAAATATCACTTACTAATATACAGCATAATTACAAACATATTCACTTAACCTATGATTAAATACAATAATATGCGTGATATCTAATTATTACAGTCTAAATGATGAGAAAGAGAATATAAAATCTAATGAATCGGGTTAATAATAATAATAATAATAATAATAATAATAATAATAATAATAATAATAATAATAATAATAAATACTGAATGGAATCTGTAACCCTGTTGTACGGTTACAATATGGTTATTTCTTGGGTTAGTAGTGTTGAGTACGCGTTGCCTTTTCTCCCCAAAATGAATGCGAGTAAAAACAATTCCTCGGCAATTTCCGTGAATGTGGGAAGTAACTAAGAGATTTTGCTGGTCAGTGCATTAATATTTGGGAAAACATGGACTATTCCTAAACAAAAGTGATACAAACGTTTGTGTGAAGGAAACAGTCTCAAGAAAGTCTAAAGCAAGTGCCAGAAGTGTCAAGAATAAACAACAACAAGAAAGCTACTGTATTTATGGCCATTTCGAGGTATGGAGGTAAAGTCTATTATTATTATTATTATTTGTATCAATTTAGGAAGGCTCATCTTGTGCCGGTAACAAAATGGGCTGATTCGGCCTTTATGAAACTACAGGTACATATATGTACAAATATTTACAACAGAAATAATTACAACATATACATTTTATACATAATATTATTATTATTACTATTATTATCATTATTATTATTATTATTATTATTATTATTATTATTATTATTATTATTATTGTACGTTTCTTGTCTTTAAATATGTATTAACGCATAATAATAATTATTTGTTGGGTACATTGACCTGTAAAATACTCAAGCTTTGACCGCGTAGATCGTACTTCAAACCTACTTCTCCTAAAATTACGTAGAGATGACCTACCGAGTTACGATGCGATTACAGGTTAGTGATCTCACCTGTTATATTAATACATTTTGTGAATATTTTATAATTACAAGGTACAGACGTATCATGTATTTGCGTTGAACGGTTCAGACGGAGGAAACAGTTCGCCTCTTTGCGTGACGCCATCTGAGCTACAGTACGGCCTGTACATCACGAAGGCAGTGACATAACCACAATCCTAAATTAATTTTTAACCAGGATTTAATAAGATTCAATATAAATACAATAAGAAAGGCTTTTATAAAAGGAATTAGGTTATTAAAAACAATACCAAAGATGGTTAGTTAGGCCTAAATCAAATTATGACTGGATATTATAACACAATTCATCTTTAATTAAATTCCAATTAAAGCCGGTATTAAAAGGAGATTAGTTTTGCGCTTTTTGTTAAGGACCAAAATCAGGAAAGTAATAAGTATGTTGCCTGTTCATTGAATATAGTAATAAAATTAAATGACGCACA